>NW_022156766.1:0-606192 GCF_004353045.1 Thyridium curvatum | reverse complement strand
CGTGATCCCTCACGATGGATCACCGTACTCCAGGGTGATCCAGCGGTCCGTGCGTTTCTGCCTATCTTATCGTGCTGACCGCCCTTGGGGCAGTGTCCCGCGGTAGCGGCGGCTGATTCTGTAACAATCTAATATTAATTCTTATTATACTTTATCCTATAAGAATAGATAGATCTCTTATTATTAAAAGCCTTATCTTAAAGTATTAATTACTCTATTAATCTTTAGATAGGCTTTATTACTATATTAAATAATCTCTTAGCTAATCTTTTAACTATTATTATTACTATAAGCTATTATTAAAGCTAATAAGTAAATATATAATTATTTAAAATCAACTCTTTTTAATTAAGAGTATTTATATAAATCTAAATAAAGATACTACTAACTTTATTAATACTACTTATAATAATAAGAAAGTTCTTTATAGATTAATTATCTTAAATATTATTAATATTAATATCCTTAATATATTATAAAATCTATTCTTATTATTTAATCTATATTAATAAATTAATAGATTTAAATAATTATCTAACTTATTAATATTAAACTTAAGCTTATATTCTTATTTTAAAGTTTAATAACTTAAGATATTCCTTTAATATTATTAATCTTATTTATATTAATCTAACTCTTAATAATTATCTAATTACTTCTATCTTATTAAAGATCTATATAATTACTTATTATAATTCTTCTAATAACTTATTAAATAGAGCTATATACTATTTAACTATTTAATAGATAAGCTTATTTATCTTAATTAGCTTTTTATTCTTCTTCTTATATATTATATTTAAAATCTTCTATTTATCTAACTCTATATTAAAGAAGTTCTTTCTTATTTTAAATTTTAAATATATTATTATTAATTATTTCTTTTAAAGTATTATTAAGAAAATAAAAAAAGATCTTAGATAATCTTTAAAAGACTTTAAAGTCTAATCTCTATCTAAATTAATATACTTCTAGATTTTATTATCTATAGCTTTAAGATAAATATATAAATACTATATATTCTAATCTATTTTATTAATAAGAATTATTATCTAATTATTATCTAAATTCTTTTTAATTATAATATTATAATTAAATAATTAAGAGAGTTAATTAAATAATACTTTAACTTAAATAGAAGATTAATTAAATTATTATTATATTCTAAAGAGTTCTAACTACTTCTTATTAAATTTAACTATAGAAATCTATAACTCTATAGTCTAAATCTTATAATAATTACTCTAGATAAATAGATCTACTCTAATCTACTTAATTAAATATTAACTAGACTTATAACTATTAACTAAAGATTAGATCAATTAAATTCTATTTATTAAGATATCTAATTCTAAGAGAGAAAAGAAGAAGGCTGCTAGGAGGGCTGCTAGTCCTTAGAGGTAGCCCTAAAGGGCGGTATGGTTAGGCAGAGACAGCTCTACATACTAAATTTACCCTAGGGTTGTCCTTAGTGGACCAGCCCCTTCTGACAGCCCGGATCACCGTGCTTTCGGTCCCAAGCGCAGTGACATCTCCAGTGGCAGGGATCAAAAATATTACAAAGTACTCGCCTCGCTTGGACAAGCAGTGGGACATTCGTATCTGGAATAGAAGACACACACTAGCTGTATTGTTGGCCCCCGTATCCAATCTCGGTGACTCGCCTACAAGTACTTGTAAAGTCTACTTGTACAAGTAGGAGATCCGCACAGATACAGGGAAAAGGCAGAAAGGTTCACAGCCACACTCCTGTTCACCATCACAAGGGTGCCCACCTGTCATGCGACTGTGGATACACGCCATCGCTGCCGATTCGGCGGATGCAACCAGATTTGTTCCTAGCGGCCCGTCTGACCCCCAACGGACCCCTGAAACCCCTTGCCTAGCCCGTCCGAATCCAGCTATTTTAGACGTGAAGGGAGGTTAGCGAAGCTGACCGAGGTGATCAAGGACTCATTGCCTCTGCCGAGCAGGTCGCTCACTGTGGCCGGCACTCAAGAGAGAAACATATTGAATAAGCTGATCAGAGTGGCTCTGCTCTTTATTTCAGACGTTTCAAGATATTCTGAGCACGCTGACGAGTCAACTGCTCGTATTGCGGCCGTGTGTTCGGCTGCCATCGAGCGGTCCTTTTTGACCGGCTCCCCACCAGAGTGGACAAATGTTTCTTCGCTTGTCACCAAACAAGCCAGGTCTAAGCGCTCGCTTGCCTAGAACGGACGTCTTTTTGGTCAGGTTCAAGGGTGCCATGGCACCGCCAAGGCCCATCAGATACCACCCTAGCCAGTCTCGACTCGTCTCAGTGTGGAGCAAGACAACTCCAGGAACAGACATCGTGAGCTTCGGCACCCCTTTACCGCGTATACACACATCTTTAAAACCACGGATGGTTCCCTCCTCGATCTGAGAATGGAGATCTTTCCCCGTCATGGGCTTCACTCCCTTCACCATCTCTCTCAAAGGCACATTTGCCTAGTCGTTCGTTAACCCCCCTTACAACCCCAGTCAGTCGTTTGCCTAGTCACTCTCTTGCTGCAGCTCTCTGCTGCCAGCTGAATCGGTCTACATTTCCCGTCTCTTTGCTCTTTTCTTGTCTTTGAAGATGCGTCTTTCTCTCACTGTCGTGGGAGGTCTTCTCCTCACGGGTGGCCTTGCCTGTCCGGCAAAGCGCCCTACTTCGACCACCAGCGTCACCACTCCTTCTGCCTCGCCCACTGAGGATGTTGTTTCTTCTACGTCTATCTCCGAGGAGCCTTCGCAGACCACCAGTGTGGATGTAACCACTGCTCCCACCACGGAGGCGCAGCCCACCTCTACGAGCAGCACGGCCAAGGTCGAGGAGCCCAGCTCTACGTCGGCCTCGGCCAGCAGCACTTCTGCCTCCAGCAGCGCCGCGCCCTCGCCGACAACAATCGTTCGGACTTATCCTGCCGACGTTGTCGACAAGCTGCGTGACAGCAGCATTGACAAGCTCAAGGACTACCTCAGCAAGAACCCTGCCGGTAGCTGCACACTCGAGAACGCCTCCATCCGCCGGGAATGGTAAGTCACTGAAACAAAAGGAACGTGTGGACAACAAAGCCTAACATGGATGTGATGACAACAGGAGCGATATCTCTCCCAAGGAAAGGGAGGAGTATATCGCTGCCGTCAAGTGCCTGCAGTCCAAGTCGCCCCGGACCGCGTCGTCCAAGGGCCCCGGCGTGCGCAGCCGCTTCGACGACTTTGTCGCCACGCACATTGAGCAGACGGACTACATCCACAACACGGCCAACTTCCTCTCGTGGCACCGCTACTACGTGCACGCCTACGAGAAGGCCCTGCGCGACGAGTGCGGCTACGCGGGCTTCCAGCCCTACTGGAACTGGGACCGCTACGCCAAGGACCCGGCCAACTCGCCCCTCTTCAACGGCAACGCCTCGAGCCTGGGCGGCAACTCGGTCAACGGCGGCTGCGTCCAGTCCGGGCCCTTCAAGGACATGAGCGTCAACCTGGGGCCCGGCACCTCGCTCGGCTACAACCCGCGCTGCCTCAAGCGCGCCATCAGCAAGCAGTGGGCGGCGCAGACGACGGCCGACCACACCATCTCGCTCATCACGCAGAGCCGCGACATCGTCTCCTTCCAGGACACGATGCAGAGCTACGGCGGCGTGCACACGGGCGGGCACTTCACCATCGGCGGCGACCCGGGCGGCGACATCCACACCTCGCCCGGCGACCCGGCGTTCTACCTGCACCACGCCATGATCGACCGCGTCTGGTGGATCTGGCAGATGCAGGACCTGTCCGCCCGGCTCAAGGCCGTCGGCGGCACCGTCGTCGGCTCCCGCGGCCGCTCCGGCTCCGCCAGCGACCCCATCAACCTGGGCGTCAACGGCGACGCCATCACCATCGGCGACATGCTCACCACCATGGGCGGTCTGAACGGCGAGCTGTGCTACATCTATGTCTAGGTCTAGGGTGATGCAAGCACAGCGGAGTGAGTGGTAGGAGACAGGGAGGGAGGTGGAGGGATGAAGAAGGTGGAGATGATTATGACGAAGCGGCGATTCATGATCAAGAAGTGTTACCGACGTATGACCGTATTGTCATGTAGATCTAATGTCTTAATCTAATACACATCCAATGCACGTTATTTGCGGCAGATTATATAATTATGACGGTCAACAGGATTAGTGTGATCGAGCTTCCCCTGCACCTGCTTACACCGACTGCCTCTCACCCTCTACCTCTCCTATCAAAGCGCCAGTACCCGTGCCGGCCTTCGAGCTGCGTCTTGTTGAGACAGCTCGGCGAGAAGTGATCTTCGGCGTCGCCGTACGGCCAGACGGCCACGAAGCAGACCTGGCTCGGCTCGCACGCTCCGCACTTGCGCCACTCGGCCCAGTCTAGCCATGTCATCAGACCCCGAACTCGCGCGCGAGCTCTCGCAAGTTGGTGGTCCACCCCCCCTCGCTCTCCTTCTCCTCCCGTGGCACCCGACTCGCTCAAGATCGCCCGGACGGCAAACAGATCGGTGCAGATCCGCGACGTCACCGCTTCTAGAGCTATCCGAATCAGCTCGTCTTGCCAGGTCGTCACCGCCGAGCGCACCGGGTCGAGATAGTGCCGTGAGCACCGCCGCCTCGCTGCTACCAAGTCAGGCGTTTGAGCGTCATCGGCGGCGGCGGCGGTGGCGTAGTTGATAAAGGTGTCGAGCAGGCCGTTAACGTCCGCGCGGACGTCCTCCAGCGTCGTAGTCCTCTCGGCGATGAAGCGCAGGCGGTCGGCGTACCGCGAGACAACCATGTCAGTCACGCCCTGCCAGTCCAGCCCGCTGGTCGTCGTTCCCTGCCAAGAGGCGGCAGCCATGGCCTCTGCCACGTCGTTCTTGATCGCGTCCAGCTCCTCCCATGGCACCGACACCATCCTGGGCAGCGCCGGGTTGCTCACGGCCTCCGGGTTCGTCAGGTTGACCGGGTAGAACAGCGCCGAGACCATGCGGCTCTGGTCGAGCGCGACGCGCGACGCCGTGATGCCCCAGTACCGCTGCGACACGGCGCGCAGGTACTCCATCTGGTCCAGGGCCCAGCCGTCATCGTCATCGTCGTCGCCATCGCCACCATCATCATCATCGCCATACGCGGGCCGCCACGGCGGCCGCCGGGCGACGGACACGAGGTCGAGGCTGCCGTCGGCAAAGTCGCACTTGATCACCTCGAAGCCGGCCTCCATGCGGACGACGCCGTCGAGCTCCCACGCCCGCGCGAGGTCGCAGAGCGCGCCCGCGCGCGGCCACTCGTCGAAGCCGCCGCTGCCGGTGCGGTTGCGCAGCAGCTCGTCCTGCGAGTCGAGCGTGCCGAGGGGCGACTTGGCGCCGGACATGCCGTCGATGTAGAGCATGCGTTGGGGCCGCGTGACGCGGTAGGTGTGCAGATACCCATCGCGAAACGGGCGGCGGGGTCGGCTGCTGCTGCTGCTGCGGCGATCATTGTCGTCGTCGTCATCGTCGTCGAAGTCCTGTTGCTGCTGCTGCACAAGAGGCGACTGGTTGGGAGATGTCATCCGTCGCCGAAGCAAAGTTTGTGGGGGTTGGCGCGGACCGTCGGACGGCGGCGGCGCGGGTGCCGGACGGGCAAAGGACTCGGCGTGCTCAATCTCGAATGCTAGCCACTCCATGCCCGTCACGGCATCCTCTTGGTGGCCACCGTGATAGAGCCAGACGCCCGCGGGAATGGTTGCGGGGAAGAAGGACATGCCATTGTGGTGGATGGACGAGCCCCACTGCCGCATGGCCGAATGGACGGCGTTGAAGACGCGGTTTGCATTTCCGCGCGCGTCCTCGGGACTTGGGCGTACGGCGGGTGTGGCGGCGGATGAAGTTGGGGAACAGGCCAAGATGCTGAGGGTGGCCAGGAGGAGAGATTGGCAAGAGGCCATGGCGAAAGGCGTGGGTGTTGCCAGTGATCTCAAAAGATCTGATGATGGTATGATATCTCGAGAATGGAGAACGAAGAACCCCGAGGGACCTAATCGAGTCCTGGCCGAGAGATATTTGGTGCCAAGCCCTCTCTGCCTCCATGATCGGCACCAACAGGCATGATGGGCGAAGGGTGGGTGGGGCGTTGTCACCAAGTGCGTACGTACGCATACCTCGTCTTCAACATGGAGGCAGCAGAGGTTCACAACGGTGCAATCTTCCTGTTCAGAGGGTAATTGGTACTCAGGAGTAAGCTGCAGATGGCCCGGACGACGACCTCTCACCCTGTTCGATCCAAATATACGTCACAAAACGGAAAGGATCGCCTCTGCCAAGAGATTTTATCCATCTGATAAGATGCTATTCAGCCCCTCTTAGTCTTGAACATCGCCAGAGGGGCGTTCGGAGGTTACTGAACTCGCTCGGCCGAGCGGTCACCGATTCATTCGCGTCATTTTCTCGCTGATTCAGCCGACAAGATGAGTTATTGGTGAATTACATGATACCATCACACTGCCAACACATCGCAATCCCAGCCCTTGATATTGCTCTCATACCTGGCTAAACTGAGCCCGGGAGGTTTTCACTCATGCGAGATGATGTTTATCAGCTATCTTAGGTATTTAGGATGAGTTTCTTAGAACCTTTGGGCTTTTAAACAATGATAGAGTTCACTTGATGTGCGTGAGTGCGTTGGAATTCAGAAAAGCTATAATATCTACAAACTACACAAGAACGAACTTGGAAAATGGTGATTATGATGGTTTAAATACTAAAGCATATGCCGAGAAGATCTAGAAAAGATGGACTCCTTGCCCCTATCCAGTCGCGTGTTGATTCTCTCGATCCAATAACCTTTTGCTCCTCAGTGATCCCCTGCATAGGCGTCCTGGCCACCGACAGCGACGAGAAACTCGGCCGGATCGCCCGCGTTCACCTTGCCCGACTGGTCCGCGCCGCCGTCGGGCTGCACGTCGTCGTACGCAAAGGCGTACCCCTTGCCGTCGAGGTTGTGCTCGTGCACGATCCGGCAGTAGTGGTTCGTCGGCTCGCGCTTGTAAAAAGTCGACGGGTCCGACGGGTGCTCGTCGACCTCGGGCAGGCTCGAGCGCTGCAGCGCCGCCGCCAGCCGGGGGATGATGGCGTTGCGCGCGGCCGAGGGGCCCGTCGCGAAGGGCCCGCTGTTGCAGCCCAGGACGTCGGCGGTGCTCGGCCGGCCGAAGGCCTCGCCGCCGAGCACGAGCTCCCCCTGCGCGTTGACGGTGCCGCCCACGACGCCCGCCGCGGCCTGCGTGTTGATCCTCATCTCGCACCCGCAGTACTTGGCCCACACCTCCTCGACGAGCGGCTCGAAGTAGCCGTCGAAGCTGGCGCCCACGGCGCCGCCGTGCGTCGGGTTCAGGGCGCGCAGGGGCGCGCCTCCGGGCCCGCCGGGCACGACGAGCTTGTCCCAGGGCCGCCCGTCCTTGGCGGCCTGCTCGCGCAGGGCCTCGGCGACGCGGTCGAGGCCGTCGGGCTGCATGCCCGAGACGTGCTGGACGGCGCCGCCCTGCTCCCGGAGGGTCAGGGCGACGGGCAGGCGCGAGACAAAGTCGACGTAGCTGATGTTGGCGAAGAGCTGGTCGGCGTTGAGGGTGAACTCGGCAAACGCGAAGTCGACGGCGGCGTTGGGGTCGGACGGGTTCAGGACCGAGGGCTCGACGATGGCGGGGCCCGGGTTCAGCAGGAAGGTGAGCTTGCCGCCGCGGGAGAACCAGATGCGGCCGCCGGCGAGCTGGGGGATGTGCACGGTGACGGTGTTGCCCGGGGCGCCGAGCGGGATGGCGCAGTCCTCGGCGAGGGGCTGGAGGATCTCCGAGGGCGACTCTGGGAAGTATAAGTCGTGGCCATTGGCCTTGAGGAGCACGCGGCGGCCGTCGTGCTGCAGCGCGATGCCGGTCACGTAGGCGTAGACCTGGTCCGAGTCGGACATGTTCTGCAGCTTGATGTCGAGCGATTCCGGCATGTTTCCTCGTATTATTGGGTTCAAATGAAGAGTATTCAAAGACTTGGGAAGAATCGTGACTGTCAGTCTCGTTGTTTCTTCCCCTTTCAAGAGACCAACCCAGCCCGGAAGCTCCCTTAAATAGGCCACACAGACCCCAGGACGAGGCTCACAAGATGACAAGATGCAAGGCTTGGCGAGGCAATATTTAGACAATGATCACAGCAGTCTCTTCGGTTATTGGCACTCACGTAAGAGTTAGTTTGTGCGAGCGAGGATGGTACCCTGCAGGAGCTTTGGCTGACCTGATCATTTGATGGTGGCTGGTTGCTTGTCGGAGTAAGAAAAACCGGATTTGGCCAGATAATGACGAAGATAGTCTTCCCCACAACACCGAACCTTAAACTACAGAGCTGAAAACTTCAAAATGGAGAAACAAGTGAATTTTGTAATTTTGTCCAAAAGGATCAAGGATCAATATGTACGTTGAAAGGAAGGACATGACGCGATATGATTCAGTGCATCGTCTACCGTGTGAGTCTAATTCATTTCCAGTCGCCCAAGTTCTCGATCCACATGCAGCGGCCTCACGTAATAGTAATAGCAAACCACTTACACTCGTGGCCCAAGTCAGTTCACCTGACCAGAAAATAAGCCAATAGTGTAACACGCCGCAGTTATTGTGTCTGATGGCTCTGATGCGCTTCGGACTAATTTTAATTTCTCACATACTCAGCCGGCTCCAGCTCGAGGGCCTTGCAGGATTCAGGGGCATTGACGGGGTTGCATCGTGCTGACTTCCTACCCTCCAGAAACACAGCGTAGTCAACATTAAAGCGGCTGGAAATACCGTACACAGGGAAGTCCGTGCTGAAAATCTGAGCACCGCTCTTGAATGCGGCCTCACGCATGGCGGTCGTGTCATTGCCGAGCAGGTTGCTGTAAGTCACATCCGACCGGGTTCGCACCCAGTAGCCGGCAGCGACCTGCTTTTGGATGTTGGCGAGGTTATCCTCGCCGAGGGGCTCGTTCAGCTTCTGGAAGGCACAGTCCGAGTTGCCAGGCACCGAGTTGGTAAAGATGGCCCGCCCCTCTAGATTGGGCCGGCCCTCGGTGTACGCGTCCCGGATGGGGCCGGGGCTCTGATCCATCAGGAAAAAGAAGCGGCCACGAGCTGAGTCCAGATCAGGCCAGCCGTACTTGAGGACCGACTTCTCCAGGGTCAAGTTCCCACGGCGCAGGCTGTCGGGAGAGATGAGCTGGGAAGGCGAGAAGACGGTGCGGATCTCCTTGTCGAAATCGTCGAGGAGTGCAGTGTTGTTCCATGGAATAGCATCGACGCCTCCCTTGGCAGTAATGGTTCGGTCCGTAGACTTGAACTCAATCATGATGGGGATAGGTACATGCTTAGGATGCGCTTCGGACCACTTCTTCATGATAGTCAGGCACTCAATGAAAGTGTGGCACTGGGTGTTCACATCGGCATCAGCGATGTGTAGGACCTTGACACCCGGCTTGTTCATGACTTCCTGCGGCGGCAGAGGAAGACCAGACCACTGCTTTACCAGAGGCTTTGCATAGTGGCCACCATCAGGGTCGGCAAAGATGTCAATCCTGTATACTCGCGTCAGTCATGTGTCTGGCGTGATTAGAGGGAAACCAAGGGTTCTTACTCAAGATTGCGGATATGCTGATACTCAAGCTGAATATCGAGCTGAGGATGCGAATAGTAGAACTGAACAGGGTCCTTGATGAGCTGCGCCTGAGCCTCCTTCTCTTTGATCGGAGACTCGAGGTGGTAGCTGTTGTGGGTTCCCACTACCTGTATCTGGTTCATGCGCAGGGCGTTCGACCATTTGAGGCCGTCCTTGGTGAAGTCGCACGACGCTTTGGCATCAACAACTTGAGCGCCTGTAGGCACAGTCTCGGTAAGTCCAGGAACTGACAGACATGATCACCAAGTATAGGTAGACCAGATGATGACGTACCAAGTACGGCAAGTCCGACGGTGAGAAACTCCGGGATTTTCCTGGGAGACTGTCACGTCTTGTTAGATGAAAGAGGGACGGAGTAGGGGTTTAATTGGGATCAAGTTACCATATTGGCATTCAACCGCTCCGTGTGTCACACTGATTACGAGACGACTACCATGTACAGGGCTGCGTATCATGTCAAAATGAAAAGCACCTTCTCATCATAGCAAGATATTGAGATCATTAAGTACTGTTGCAACTCGTCTTGAATCAATTGATCCTTGTGAGTGGTCGGAGAAACACCGCTCGTCCCGTGCAACCCAGAAAGCTGCACGATCCAATCAAGATTGTGGTGAACAGCATGTGCCTCGAGACTACGTAGATGCCAAGATTTTCAAGATGGCAATGCGGAGCATCATGGCTACCATGACCCCGGTCATTTTGCGCTTCAGAGCGGCGCGGAGCTGTCAAAACGGATCCCATCGTGGCAACAGCAAGGCCACTACCAGCCTTTGGCACCGTCCTGGTGTTTAGCTCCGGGTTAACGTTGGCTTGGCCTGCCGAAATTCATGAAAAGGGATCGTCATGAAGATTCATCGAAACCAAGCAATTTGATGGGATGACATGGGGTGGAAGTTGACATGGATTGACCCTTGTTGTGAGATAAGATAAGAAAATGACCAAGTTCAACACACGTGTTGGCTCACATGACTTGCAAGGCAAAGGAGCTGGAGCTTCTATCGCGTTTTTGGGAGGGAGCTTTCAGCGCGTTTTCGGCCCTCTTTTTTGGGACAGACAAAGAATATCGCAGTGAGCAAACACTGTTTGCAAGCATCCGGGAAACCGTCCTGGGGCCTGTCCTGGTCAAGCACCTCTGGCATTTTTACTTCAGTCGATTGATAGCTAGGCGATATTCTATTTGAGTGAACCCGATCTTCAGAATCGACACCTCGTCCTCGCGGTTCTCGGCCACCCTCGCTGCGCTTCGCAGCTCTTCTTCCCCTTCCCACCGCCATCATGACCATCCCCTCGCACCGCGTTCGGCGCACTCCGCAGAATACCCAATACATGTAAGCTCTCCTGCTCTGAGAAGCTTCTAGACTCCCTTCAATCAATCTGACGTGGCCGATTAGCTACAACCTCAACCGCCGCATCCACGATGTCAAGACCTACCCAGTGCTCTCCCCGCAAGGAGCAACTATCCTTCTGTACGCGCATGACAACGGCTTAACAGTTGTCTGGCGCGGAGGCAAGCGCCTCAAGGCGCTCGAATCAGAGAAGCATGGGAAAGCAGGAGCTGGCAAGCAGAATGGAGCGAAAGACCCGGAGGATGCCGTGATGGTTCTCGATTCAGACGACGAGGCGCCGCCAGCCTCTGCTGATGTTACGTCGCAAGCCACGAAAGCGGCAGAATTTGAGGAGCGCGACTCGGACGCAGACTTTCCTGAGATTGTGCAGACCCTCGACCTGGCATTCGGCGTGGAGATACTCCATGTTGCCATCCCTCCCATTGCGCAGTGCGCCGCCGCCGATACCGCCTTCGACATACTGAAGGAGAAGATGGTGTTTGTGGTATCATCGAGCACGGCAGACGTACACGTCGTCACTTTGCCCCTGACGCCACCTTCACATGAAAGCAAGGCAAGACCAGAGCTGCGAAAGGATCTCTTGGCCGGAAATGCGGGCAAGGGAAAATGGGGAGAGGTGCTGATCTCACTGAACGGGCAAGGAAGGTCGAGCGATGCTTTGGCTATCACATTTGACCAGCGCAAGCGACCAAATCTGGAGCGGTCGAGGTCGTTGGAGCGGAAGAGCAGTGGAGCTATCCTGGCTCGTGTTATCGTGGCTGCTCATTGTAGGGAGGCCTCGGGAACCCTTCGGCTGTGGGATGTCAACCTAGACCAGAAGCGCAACCCCTCCGATCGTCCTATCGAGCCGTTCCAGACTGAATACCTCCCTCATCCTCTCTCAAGCATCGCCTTCAACCCGAGCCGTACGTCGCAACTACTGGCCATCGACCCACACCAGGCAGTCCGAATCTACGACTACTCAATCGCCTCGCTTACCGATGACATATCCGAAGGTCCGTTCCCAACGCAAGGCTCGTGGCTTCTGTCACTCTATCCTCCCTTCACCCGCGGATCTACGACGTCTCTTTCCAGGAAGCCCATTGTGGCCGCCGCTTGGATCTCGAATGGTCGCGCCATTCTAGCCCTCCTTGCCGATGGGCAATGGGGCATATGGGACGTTGCCGGCGCAGGGCCAGCTGCTAACAGCAACGGCTCTGGGTTACTCGGCAAGGCTGCTTCGGGCATCCGGGGTGCGGCTCTGACTACTTTCAGTGCTTCGGGCCAGCTTGAGGGAACGAGCCCCTTGCGCAATCCAGCAACTCAGAAATCGGGAGGCGAATTTGTACCCATGACACCCCACACCAGGAGAGATGTCCTTGCATCTACGTTTGCCGGAGGTCTCGAGAGACTGGCTACGATCCATGGTGGGATCGAGGTTACGCAACTGCCCTCCTCTAAGCCGGGGGCCAGTGACGAGAGCGCAGTTCTCTGGCTGGGAGGCGCCGACCATATCGTGTCTCTCATTCCGAGCCTTGGGCGGTATTGGGAATCACAGGCCCGCAAGAGCACTGGGGCGGGTGCCAACATCTTCGGCTCCCAGCCAACTCGTATGATCAGGATAGCAGACCTTCATGTCGGCTTGACGGGCGAGCACTGCTCCGGCATCGGCCTCGTTCCCAAGCCTAGGAGTCATTCTAAGGACGAGGATGATACGCACGAGCATTCGGGAGATCTCCCTGTTGAGATCATCGTCCAGGGAGAGAGCAGATTGGTCATCGTTCGCGAGAGTGAGGAGGGACTGCCTTCTGTTGCCTCGCGTCTCCTCGCTACCAAGAAACGCAAGCTGGGACCTGCACCTGCCGCAGAGCCGGTGAACGCCATCATTGTCCATCCCGCGCCCAACAAGCCGGCGAACGTGAAGTTCAACTTGAGCATAGCCAAGCGAGGCAGCTTGCGCGCCCCGAGGCAGACGGCCAAGAGCCAGTTCCAGCCCGACCTCACGTCATTCGACAAGCCCGCCCGTGGGGATGGCGCTGCTGCGGGTGCGGATGAGAAACCCTATACGGACGAGGTGACGATGACGCAGAGCATGATGCATCATCCTCCGCAGGCACCAGGCACGGGCCTGGGCTTTGCTGAGCAGCTCGAGGACGCGGCGGACGCCGAGGACGACGAGGAGGCTGCACAGGAGCGCGACGTGGAGGAAGAGATTCTCGATATCATGGAGATCGATCAGGTACTCGAAGGTATGACCGATCGCAATGGCGGAACGACGAGGAATGTGTTTTTCGAGGCGGATTAAAATTCTGGTGCCGGAGTTGGACACTCACAACTACATCTATCTGTACGATACCCACGACGCACCGGTCATGATAGACTAAATGATCAAACACGGGGAGGGGAGCATGTTGGTTTAGGGAGCCGGACTTTTTCTTGCGTTCTTTCGGTTCCGGCCCTTTTGATATCCTAGTGACGTCTGTCTCTGCCCTGCCCTTGCCAGTTCTTTTCTCAACTGACTACCGTCCTGTCTCTTGTGCAAGTGATTCTTTTCCTTTTCTTAATCCGCACGGCCGGGTGGAGCACAAGGAGAGATCCATCCTTGACCAAGCTCTGTATTCCGAGCGGTATATCAAATGTGCTTCCGATCCTCCCGCTTCCGGAGTGGTGTCTCCTTTTTTGGGGAGACTTGGCCACTCTCGGATCCAGGGGCAAAGGATCGCGTCGCCGTCAAACGTGTCCTTGGTAGGGTGGGTGGGGGATTTTCCCTGGGCTTGGTTTGGACTTTGTTCGGCTGACCTTTTTGCACTTTCCGGCCCGGCCACGCCTCTCAGGGCTCCTGTCATCTGCTTGCTCGTTTCCACGCGAGCGGCGGGGGAGACGGTTCCAAGGCGGCTTCTATTTTTTTTACTATCGGGTGGTGGACACGTTGATACATACTTCTATCATCGCCTTTGTTATGTTTGATTACGGAGCAACTCGGTTTGGAGTACTTTCCAGCATGAGAGTGTCCAGTACAACAAGTTGCCGGGGCCGTTGTCGCCCGCAACTTGCAGCGAGTGAGACCTAGTGTCGGAGATACTGAGGAGTTAGCCAGATCGTTGAACATTACAAAGCAAGGGTCTCTCAATATTGGACATTACTTGTCAGCGGACGCGTCACCTTTTCCCATCTCGATGCAACGATGGCTAGCTAGGGGTTCAGCTCGGCAAGTCTTGGGTCACAACTATCCTTGCAGAAGTACCAGTCGTTTCAGTGTTCTCTGAATTAACTATGAAGATTGATTACAGAATATTCAGGAGGGACTCTGTCTCCTCCGTTGCCACGCATCCCATGCCCATGCATAGGTACTTCTCTAATGCTTTGGTGGCCCCCTTTTTGCTCTCGCTTTTTGTGTAATAATAGCAACAACAACAACACTGCCACCTCTCGGGTGTGTGTGTGATTTCGAGCGAGCTTTCTCTTTGCTTTCCTTGCAATCCCGCCGTCGTAATGCTGGGTATCGTATGCTACCTACACCAGGTTGATGCATGTTTCTTGTGT
Source organism: Thyridium curvatum (assembly GCF_004353045.1). NCBI lineage: Eukaryota > Fungi > Ascomycota > Sordariomycetes > Thyridiales > Thyridiaceae > Thyridium > Thyridium curvatum. Next base: position 591,666 of record NW_022156766.1, on the reverse strand, counting down.
AAAAGAGAAAACGAGAAAAACGATGTATGGAGGTAATAGAACAATGAGAGAAAACAGACAAAGTGAATCGAGAAGAGGTAGGAAAGAAAAAAATGAGTTCTAGGTATAAAACCCCTCATCATATACACATGAAGGCTCTCTCTCTTTCAGATGCCGGAACCAGATTGTCGCCATGATAATGCCTTTTTGCAAAAAACACACAAGCAAACACAAACCCGCAACCGATCACTCTTTTTCCCTCCTCCTCCATTAGCTTCAGCTCCCCCCCCCCCCCCGCCCTGTGATGTTATGAAGGTAACAACGGCGCGCCGCTCTGCGACTGGCGGCCGTTGGCCCTGCTCGGCGACCGGCGGTGGTACGTCGCCGCTGTTTGCTGCTGGTGCTTCTCGTCCTGGTCCTCGACGACGTAGGCGACGAGCCTCTCGGTGGTCCGGGCGCACCAGGGGTCGACGTAGGTGGTCCACAGCACGGCGCAGCCGTAGTTGAGCGGGATCCAGAAGGGCAGGCAGACGAGCAGGCGGGCGCCTCCCGGGAAGGGGATGTGCGGGTGCTCGACCTCGCCCTTGTCGTTGGTGACGTCGGGCGGGATGCGCACGCCGTAGACCATCCACACGAGGATCCAGCGCAGCAGGGGCCCGTGGAGCAGGTAGACGGCGAAGGACTGCCGGCCGAGCCAGAGGAAGTAGCGGTTCGACAGCACGTCGCGGATGAAGGGGCTGAAGTGCAGGCCCAGGGCGATGAGCTCGAGGCCGATGCCCGACGAGAAGCGCGGGAAGTCCGGGTTGCCCGGCAGGATGTTGACGAGGACGCTGTGGAGCCAGGCGGACCAGGGCCGCCACTCGGCGTGGCCCTCCGGGTAGGAGGCGACGAAGAGGCCCAGGGCGACGAGGACGACGGCGAGGACGCGGCAGAGGCGGGCGCGGTCCGAGAGGAACTGGATCGCCGGCTGGTAGTTCTGGAGGTCGGAGAGGAAGACGCCGAAGAAGAATTGCATTCCAAAGGCGGCTTTCTCTCGTGTCAGCCGCTTTTGGTCGTTTCCGCGGTTACATGGCAAGACGGATTCAGGGGTATGTAGACTCACAATCAGATCCGACGTAGAAATACAGCCACATGCCCAGCGAGCACATCATCCGGTACCTCGGCTTGCAGTACGCAGTGGCAATGATGAAGACGTACACCTGGAAGCTGCCCTTGAGCAGCGGCAGCAGCGTCCACTGGTTCCCGTCGTAGGCGTTCTGGCCCCAGGTCCAGGTCCGGATGATGTTGTGGGCCATGTTCAGGATGGAGTCGCCGACGTAGGGCACGATGTCCGGGCTGGTGGCGCCGGACCACCAGCTGTCGCTGCGCTTGGCGACCTGGAAGACGCCGAACTGGGCGAAGAACCAGATGAGGAGGGTGGCGAGGGTGGCGGGCAGGATGAGGCGCGGGGGCCGCCGCAGGGCCGACTTGGCCAGGCTCCGGAAGGCGGCGTCCTGGCTGCCCTGGGCGTAGAGCTTGATGGGCTTGAGGGCGCAGACGTAGCCGGTGACAAAGGCGAAGATGGTGACGCCGATGCGGCCCTGGACGAGCAGGCGGACGAAGGGCCACTGCAGGAACCGCGGCGGGGCGCCCTCGGCGCTCGTGGGCAGGAAGAGGTCGCCGTCAAAGGCGCGGGCGATGTGCGTGAGCACGACGAGCGTGGAGGCGATGCCACGGAGTCCCTGTATTGTTTGGAAAGTGCGCCGTCCTCGTTAGCCTCATGTTCGACAATCTCATCCCAACGATATTCGTCATCCATCCATCCATCCCGAGTCCATCGGGGTTCCTCCCGTCGTGTCCATGGAGGATTGATGTGCCGCCGTCTCGGGGCAGAAAGGGCCCGAGCAAACCTTCTCCCCCTGAACGGCCAGCACCGCGGGAGTCTAGCCGATCCCTCATCTTAAAAAAAAAAGATTGAGCACGTTGTCATCCCGCCGACGCGGCCGACGCGCAATCCCGCACTTGCGAGAACAGCCGGGCCCTCCGTTCCCCGACGATCTCCCCCCAGCATCAAGAGGGAGCTAAGGTAGGTGATGGGTGTATACTCACATCGACCCATTTGACGTTTCCTTCCTTTCCAATAGCCATGGCGGCGCGCGCCGGTCGGTTGACTGGCGTGGCGTCGCTCCTTCCCAGCTGGTTGGCGGCCTCTAGCGCAGTCCTAATAATAAGCGCGATTCAGAATCAGAAACTATTGATTCCGCGCCGCCCACATCAATCCCGCTCCAGATCGATCAGATCGCTGGCTGAAACGGTCGCTGATCCTTTCTCGGCAGTGGCTGGATGGCAGCGCCGTCTGTCCAGAGAAAACGCCGCCAAGCTTTCTATTGGTCGTGTGGTCGACTTCAGCCGGATTCCGAGATATCAGGGTCACGGCTGCTGTTTCGGTGCGACGTCGCTTGCAACGGCGAAAGCAATGACGCACACGGCAGTGACGCAAAAAAGGCAGTGCACCTCTCCCTCTCTAGCAAAAGGGGTGGTTTGGTGGTTTGGTGGCTTGGTGATTTGGCAGCGATGCGTGACCCGTGCGGCCGTTCTCCCAAGAACCTCGGTTCTTTTCCCTTTTCTCCCCAACCCGACTAAGTCGAGTCGAATTCGAGTCTGATCTCAGGATCAGGATCCGGGGTGCGCTCCGGAGTCACTGCTTGGTGAACTGAACTCGATGCAGCAACGTGATTACCCTCCCCAGTAGACTGTTCGTACCCAAGCAAGCAGTGGTGAAGAATCCGAGTATTAACGAGCGTGACGTGTATCTGACAAGGAAGAGAAAAAGACAAAGAAAGGAGAACCCGAGAAAAGGAAGACGAGCACGCAGGTGAAGATGGCGAGCAGTGTCGGGAAAAAGAGAGAACAAGTGTCGAGTGTCTATCGACGTTATGGGCCGGCGTGCGGCGGTGGGATCCAGACTTCTAAGTACTCAGTACTCTGTACAAACACTTTCCAGACTGGGCAGCGTGTGCGTGCGGTTTGCCTTGTTTGCGTCCCCAAGCAAGGAAAAAAAAGGCTTACCAAAAAGGACGGGACGTGCGGAGCAAGCAATGACAGCAAGCGTATTCAGCAATGCAACCGCCTTGAATGATCCATCGTCAACAGGGGGAAGCGCTTCTTGGCGTTCTCCAAGGATCGTCGGGGAGAGGACGCGGCTATTGCTTGGCTTCCACCAGACGGGGGGCACGGAGCTTTGTGCTGGCCGTTTTTTGTTTGGAGCGAAACACTCCTGGCTGGCCTTGAGAGCAGCCGGTGCGCAGCATTCTGGTCCCCCTTCTGCTCTTCCTCGAGGTGCGTTCGAGCCACTCACACCCAATCAAGCAGGTAGGTACATAGATAGGTATGTGTGTGTGTGGATGTAGCCATTAGTTAACTACCTACTGCTGCATCCACAGCCGAGAACGAACGCCGCCGACGGCGTCTGTTAGTAGTCCCCGTCCTGTCCAAAGATAGACGGACAGACACACACACAGGCACAGACACACAGATGCCAGAATACGGACGGCGTGCGGGATCACGAGTGGCACAAGTTTATGAAAGGTGGGGGGGGAGAGATATGGAGCCGCAAAGTCGGCTGAGGTGTGGATGCGCTGTTGGACTCGAGTGGTCATGACAAGCTGTTGCCGGTGGGCACTCGCAGCAAAAGACAAAGACGCTTGTGACATGTCCAAGGCCGCGTTGATCCCTGCCCGGTGTGTCGCTGACAGATCCCTCCGTATTACAGTCCGTCTGGACGCGCCGCCGTCTGTCACTATCCATCCTGTGGCTCTCTGCTCCATCTACCAAGGAGGTATATGTCCCTGAATATCACACCTTCTTCTCATCATCCCCGCAGGCTTATTAGCATCCCCCTGCAGAGCAGTTCTCGAAGTACTTGTATCTGGTGAAGGTGGATTGCCTGTTTCAGGGCCAATCTCGCGCACTGGGCACATGAGTTACCTCCACGGCCGGCGACGTTTTGCATGCCTATTACAGCTAGAATCTCCCGACGACACGACAGAGGGGACACAGCCATGCCCATTCCTGGTCCATTCCATGTCCATTCTGGAACCAACCCGCAAGCAGGCAGTGTGGCGAAGGAGATTGCCTGCCTCTCCTGGACACCAAATTTGACCAACACCACCCGGACGTACTTGTATTTAATGCGGGATGCAACCCTGCGGCTGCCAAGACTTTCTTCTTTTTCCCTCCCTTCCCCCTTCCAAAAGATCTGGCGGGAAAAAGCTAATCATCCCACATGAGCGCCGAGCCCAATAGTTACCCCAGAAGAACGAAAAAAGGATGCCCACAGGACGACGATGCCAAGCCCTCTGCGACAGATGCCGTTATATCCGACAGTGACAGCAACGAGACCTGACTTGCTCCTGACACTGGGGGCTCGTCACGCCTTGGCGGTGCAGCCCATCGAATCTATAAGCGATTCTGCATTCTTGGGCTTTTGTCTCTGTGCGCCGATTGGACCGGGGCAGCCGCCAGGGGATGTCTTGGCAGATGCTGTGCTCTCGCTTCTGGAACGTCCCTCCCGCCGCCTCGAAAGACACGACGTGCCTACGAAACAGCAAAGCCTCATCGAGGCCGCTCTCCTCCTCTCCTCCTCTCATCGGGGGAGCTGCTAGCCGAGCTGTGTCCGCCCCTCGATTCGTGGCTGGAATCGAGGCTGCCACCAGCTGAGATGAGTGAGACACACATTTTGTCTTGAAAACGCTTGCTGGCTCGCTGGATATAGTCAAAGGTCTGGCCCACTCCCGGCAGATGCCACTCGTGGGGCCACGCCAGCCACTGGTCCCTTGGCGCTGTCGCACCAAGCGACCGCTTCTTCTTCTTGTTCTTCGTCTTCCTTTGTCTGTCGCTTGCTACGGAATGCTCTCATCTTCATTGATGTGGATGCATTTCTCCCACCGGCATTTCCACTGGGAAATAAGAACAAGGCGAGAAAGGACCGAGAATCGAACGCATGTCCGGCGGATCTGCAATCGGCGCTTTGCTGCCAAGAACGACAACCAGAATTCCTTACAAATTAGCATTTAGGATTTAGGATTTAAGATGATGACAGGGTGGGCCCCCCGATCCCCCCCTAATCCCTAATCTTCAGTACTCAAATGGCACGTCATTCGTCCATCAAGCACCGTTTTTTTTTGGGTGCTTGGTCTTTCCCCTAATCCAGATCCACGTTTTAGTCTAAATAATTCTACCCAAAGTCTTGGGACAGGCTTCCTGACTACCACACTTCAGCTCGCAACATCTTCCTCCATTCGTTCTAGGTAGGGTCAGGTCGCGGTGGTTCCGCCCACTCTTTTTTGTTCCTGAAACAAAAAAAAAAAGACAAAATGAAATAAAGACAAGACAAGCTCGGTCGGTAGCGATGGCCCGATGCTCACATGTGCCAGGGCCAGGGCGTCGGTGTCCACATGCGGCGCCACATCCCCCACAGTCCTGTTGCTTTTTCCTTGATAACGTCGAGCGACGCTATGCCCCTTTCTGAAGGGGGACGCGTGGCCCTCGTGGGATGGCTCCAGCTCTTCTTCAGGTTGTTCTTTTCCCCCCCCTGGTTCGACCGGTACGTCCTTGCTCCGTATCTAACGGTGCGCCGGTCTTTGCTTGGCCCTCGTGTTCCCGACGTGCAGACCAAGGTCCATCCCGGGAGTCAAACGTGCTTCCCAAACCAAAAAGGACAGAGAGACAGTTATCACAATCCCACTGCTAGCCCGAATGCGCCGTGCCCAGGAATTAGGGAATTAGGGGGGTGCGTCTGACAAATGTGCTTTGGTTGGCTCTCGTTCACCTCAAGGAGGGAACGGAGAGGGGGGGGCAAGTGGCCTCGTTTAACGGAACTTCGGCAAAAAACGGTGAGGCCGGTACGGGAGAGTTGTGTGGCGATTTTCCCGGGTTGATCGCTCGCGGATTTTCGGGGGTCGGCACCCCTTCTCAGTTCGTGGTGAACCGCTTCTACGAAGTCGTGGAAGAATGTGAACGCGATACCAAGTATCATGGACTTTTCCGGAGGGCAAAAAGGGACATTCTAAGGATGAGATCAGCGCTAAACAGCACTACACTACGCTCGCCGAGCGAGGCTGTTCCAAAGAGGGAAAACGAGAGGAAGGTAGAGAGACTTGAAATTCACCTCTGTCAACGCGGGCGGGCCAGAACCGGAACTATTATCGCTTTCAGCTCTCCAGGCCTTGTTCGTCTCACCACCCACAATTCCGGCCAGGCCGGAACACCGTGCGGTTTGGCTGTCTCATCTTGCCCTTATCGAGACTTGACCCTCGCAGTATGGCTCTCTCGGGGAGGCAAGCGTGAGACTGGGCGGTCGTTTTGGTCTGCTGCCATCCATGGATCATCAACTCTCGACTTGCACAGTTGGGGCCTGGACAGTCCAAGAAGGTCTCTCTGCAACCTGTCAACATGCCATTCGACAGCTTCCAAGAGACACACAAGTTCTGTGCCGTTTTGATACTCCTACTCCGAGAGACGAGGTGAACAGTTGCTGAAAGTTACAACGCTTACTTTCTTGAACATGGAAGACCTGTCTGGAGCTAAAACGCTAATCCTACGCTATACAGATGTAGCTTGTCTCGCTCTTCTTCGCATCATCAACATTAAACAAACGACTATCCCCCTCTCATCAACCACTCCCAACAGAATCACACAAGTTGCGACATACTCGATCATCCCTCTGTCCGCAGTCAGTCTGTCCCGTTTCGTCCCTGGCCATTGACACCCATCATCTGCGAGCCTCCTTGTTGTGTTTCTGCCCCTGACGCCTGCCATGTTCCGGCCCCGCGAAGCACGCGCTGCTCCTCCACTAATACCCGAACCCGGAAAACTGCCACAGCGCCCATGGCAGGTTGGCATACCTTTCCCAGTCCCAGTCCCTCCAGGGGGAGGAGGACCCCTTTTGAATTTCCTCTTCCCGCCTCTTCTGTATCGCTGTGCAGAAATGCTCCGACGGCTCCTGATCCCATGGTTCCCCGGGCACCGCGGTCTGCTTGTAGATAAACTCTCCAAGTACGATACGACGGCCGTTCAAGCGGTTGACCACGCCCCAAATGGACATGAGAAGATCTTGGACCTGGCATTCTGCCGGGCTGTCCCAGTAAATGTCCGCGATGCAGTCGTCGACCTGGTACTTGAAAATGCGAGGACCTCCCTCCATGCTGACGCTCCAGAGCTCCAGTTGCTGGAGATTGGGCAATCTTTCGACGGCCCTTTTGGCATCCCGGAGGAGGGACACCATGCCTGGGTTGCCCTGGTGTAAGGGGCGGAGAAGAGCAGTTGTGAGGGACAATGTCCTGAGCGATTGCACGTCGTCTAGGTCCACCTCTTGGAGGCTGTCGAGAACCGTCTGTGCTGAGAGGACAAAATATACAGAGAGGTGCCTGAGGTTTCGGTACGACTTGGACAGGGACGCCGCAAGTTTCGGGTTCGGTACCTCGCAACCAAACGAAGGGTCGTTTATCTCTGCCGCACCCTTGTCCTCGTTCCCGATATCAACGGCGCGCAATGATATCGTGTCCCCAAACCAGCTGCGATTGTCCTTGTGCAAGAGGTTATTCCAGTCATCTCCGATGTGCAGCTCTTGCAGCATACCGGCAGGCCAATTTTTCAGCGCCTCGTCCAAGTTTGTAGACCTGTCAGGACCAGCTCGACACCCAGCCACGAATGGGCCTTTGGGCCAGGACATGCCAACCTTTGAGAAACCTATTCCACCCAGTGCATCTGACCCTCCATATATCGTAGCGAAGGACTTTCAACCCGACCAGACTGTCGCGTATCAAGCGCCGGATCGCTGTAGGTCTGACGGGCCGCGAACAGCATCGTCTGAGGGTCAATTTCTCTACAACATCAGCCTTGGGCAAGCTGCGGCTGTCAAAGTCCTGTTCCAGATTCACTGGCGAGATCACCCTGTCCCGCATGCCCTCGTCAATGTGAAGCCAATCCAGAGTTCCATCGGGAGGACATCCAGGACAGTGTAAAGGCCTAGTGGCATAGTGGCAATGATGTCAGGCTCTCTTTCGTTCGTGAAATAGGTGGCATATGCAAAGGGGGCATCGGCAAATTTATCCTTCAGCACGTGATGCCAGCCATCGGGAGGGTTCAAATATCGCATGCCGTGTTCTTTATCACTTGGTGAGTACACTGCAAGATCGAGTCTCAGCCCCGGGCGGTGCGCTGGTCGGCCAGTCCATCGAGCCAAGACAGTTAGCAAAGCACGAATGTCTCTTGTGAAGCACTCCTCAATCCTGCGACGATGAACAAGTCAGTTCAAGCTCCAAGCAGATGGCAAGATCGGAGCTCACTCATAAAGTTCACTATTCCCTGGCATATAATTTCTCAAAAGACATGATGCGGTACGTCTCCAAGAAGTTAGGGGTGAAGCCAATTCGCGGAGCCAGAGCAGGAGATGATGGTTCGAGAAGAGAATCAAGCTGTCTAGTCAGAAATGTTTGTGATAACATGTTCAGATAGTCTTCTGTGGCCAGAATACGGGATGATGGAAAGTTGTCCAGCTGAGAAATGTCGTGGCCCAGATTTGTTGCATTTGAACGAAAGCAAGTTCAAACCCGTGCCTCCCTCCCATTCCACACTGGACACTGGGGATACCGGGCCATAATTAGCTATACGTTGAAGATTCTTCTTCTGGAAGGAGCATCAGAGGAACATGAATCTAGAAACCACGATTGTAGGGTGTTTCTGCCATGACATAGGCCATCTCACATCGAACCAGTGGCTCCATCTCCAGCCACAGTGTGCCTCTTCCATGGCCAAAAGCCATGTCTCAAATTACCGTTTATGATTGCTGATCCCATTATCAATGCTGTTGTCCCACGTCTCCGGCACATTGAGGAGGAGCTACCGGATCCAAGACAAACTGTGTCGGGGCAAGGTAGGCGAATTCCCAATCAATAAATTCTAGGATCTGGTTTCCATTGTCGACAAGGACATTGCTAGGCCTGAATTCGTCACATCAGAGACGAGAAGAGCTGAATTGTCTGGTGCAGGCAGGGTTCCAGGTTCATATTTGGATTGGGCGGACCAGGGGTTGTCAAGGAAGCCAAGTATTGCTAGGCGACCTTGCTTGGCCAATCTGCTAAACATCTGTCGAGTAGCATATTCATTCCTGCAGTCATCTTCTGAGGACACAATATCGTTGTGCTGAGAGATAAGTGTTGCCAACTGCTTCTCAGCTAATGTCCCATACCACTCATCCGCAGTCTGATAAGGAGTACCTTCCGCTGGAAAAATCGAGTTGGCGATATTTGAAATCTGTATCACATGGCTCCAGTTCACAGTAATGGGCCGTCCCTTGACAACATAGCGGCCTGCACCTTACTTTGTAAAAGCACCGATTGGCGGGAATGTAGGATGAGCAATCTGTAACACACACCTTGCCACTTGGACATAGAGGCTTTGGAGTGTGCTTTCCGAGATGTCAGGATCCAGAACAGGAGTATCGTCCTCATCGCGAGGAGCCTCCAACGCTCTGGTCATGCCTCTCCGGGATCCAATGTCCTGGATTATGATGAATGGTCCAACGTTGGACGCTATGTCGTGGAAGGAAAGTTTTGGAACAAGGAGTTTGGTATGCTGGTTGCAAAACGCAAGCGTTGCGGTCTCGGCAAGGATCTTCTCGGCTGGGAAGACGACGCTGTCCTTGGATTGCACCTAACAGGTAGATCGAGAAACAACTTATTGCATAGACGCTGTCTTGTCCATGAGCTCGCTGATATGGATGCGATACAACATATTGAACCCGCCTATGGCTAGTGGGGTGACCAAGGTAGCGGGCCTTTCAAGGATCGTCTCTGCGAAAGCCCCGAATCTGCGACATGTCGATGTCAATTTGGCTTGCTTGATCCCTACTTCGAAGAGCTCATCGCTTCTGCCCCAAGCGAGATTATCAGAGTTCTGACTAGGGTTCATTTTGAACAAGTCAAAGACGAGAGGTAACATCCAAGTCAGAAAATGGGACAAGACTACAATTAGACCAGCAACAGGCGATAGGGGTGTGTGAAGGGAAACTTCGAGGATTTCCTACAATCAACACGAGATAGTTTCCGCTCAAACAAGGATTGGACCTCTTATCGTGGCATCTCGGTTGTGAAACTTGAGAAACTGTTCCGAGGGAGTTCAACCGGTCTCTAATATTACGACGTAAATAAAATTGTGGAAAGCATTTGGTGGCAAAGCAGAGCCTTCCTTGATAGTGTGTTTGATGTTATATATAAAGGAGGACTTCCTTAGAGAGTACTCATCAAATATCCCGATACTACGCAAGCTGTGAAGTCAGATCAATGCACTCGCCAAACGCAATGGCGTCCACGACGGTCGCCATCTGTCTCCGGCACTTGCAGAATATTAGCCCTGAAATCCATATGGTCAGCTGAATTGAGCACTTGTCCGAGTGAAGAAATGAAGGGTTGTCAAGCTGAATAGACTGGATTATTAGCTGCGTTTCTGTAATATACCTGTGCGGCCAGTCATTATATTTGAACACGTCTCAATATCATCTAGCTGGGCCGTTGGTTTGAAGCCAACTAAGTTTCCGAGAAAACACTTTCAGTTCATAGATAGACCTTGATGCCCCTTTGATTCTGCATTTAGGTGGACGGATGAGAGTTTTATGCTCAAAGACGACAATGCGATAGACTTGATCACCAGACTTAAAGCCTTAGTCTGCCTTGTGTATTGCGCCGCTTCTCTTTGTTTGTTCCAGCACACTTGTCGCTACTAATTTCTAGTAGCTTTGGCTTCTGGATTTGATTTCCCTCAGCTCTTCAACTAGTTCTCGGATGTCTCGGTATTCCATGCCTGCATACGTCCAATGTTATCTACTCTATTCGACAGCACTTAGATCCTCGGGCCAACCTCTGTCAGGAAGCCGACTTGCACTATTATTTGGAGAGACACAATAAACACAAGCTCTAATATCATATCTAGGTGTTGTGGCCCTTAGTATTGAAGCTTATATGCACTAATTTGCGGAAGTTGCCGAAACGATGAGGCACGGGTACAACAGGAGTTGACGCAAGGGAACGGCACTCTAATCAACAACCTCTATCATCAATGTTCAAGACCGGATATGAATCTTAAACCAGTGGAAATCCTCGCTGTTCACGGCAACTACTAAACCATCTTCCCGTCCATTGTTTGAAACAGTGGCACCATAATGTTCTGTGCCAAGCTTACGAGCAGAGAACTTTTAGATCTAACGGGCAGTTGAACATCAGCACAAAAGAAATTGGCCAGGGGTGACTGTGCCGGTGTTGGCTTTTCAGCTGGCAAGGTTCTGATGTGGGACCTTTGCAACGGACGAGCTCAGAACGGTGCAGATGGAACCACCCCACCTCTTTACTCATCGCTCCCCACAGTCGCGAGGCAGATTTCTTCGATGTCCTAGGTACTTGTAGAGAAGAATGCCTACTTACGTAAGGTCCATGGGCTGGGAGCAGGCATTCGAGACGCGAGAGGCAAGGATTCTGCCATGATACACCTTGGGACTCGGGTCAGCTTCATCGCACAATCGCGCCGCCCCACGACGCAAGATCCAATGTTTTTATTGCCAGTCGTGGTAGGATGTCTTGGATGTTTGGATGGATGGTGAATGGCAACTTGTACTTGTAGAGTCGACTTGCTTGTGCGCTTCTAGACCCGATGCCATGCCAGGAAAAGAGACGGCTTTTCTCTCCACTGTGGGCCGAGATGCATGTACGAGCGCGGGAGGAGCAGGTCAGCAAGCAAGCCGGGCACCCTCAAGCTTGATGAGGGTGTTCAGCCACGGAGCGGCACAAGGGGCCGGCATGAAACACGTCGCCCTCCTGGCAGCTTGCAATTATTGAGCCTCATTACGAGATGCCTGCCCGTCTCCAAGAAAGAAGCATCACTCGATGGAGGATGAGTGTACACAACAGACTTGATGGAGATAACGATTAGTTAGTGATGGATCTAACGCTACGGCTTCGGCGCGCGGCGCGCCGCCCAAGACCCAAGCTCCGGAAAGACCGGGCTGGGCAAGCTGCCAGAAAAGCTAGCTCCAGGCCACTAAAAGACTCAGGTACAAACAGACTCTCATGACTGTGCTCCAGAGGAGAGCGCCGGTACAATGCTGCATACAGATCGCGAGCAGTTGGATCACAGATCGCGATGCGACGTCCACGGAGGTGGCTGTAGCCTTGGCAGGGGGGCTCGGAGGCGTTTTTTTATCGACTGCCAAGACGGGCGGCAAGCCCAAGGACAACCATCACTCAGAGTGAGAAGGTATGAGCGTGGGCGTGGGCGACGCGCTGCCTCTGGAATGCAGCATCTCGCGTTGCCATCGTCATCCACCACGAGTCGGAAAAAATCCAAGGGTGGAAACAAAAGCCACGCGTGGGAGCCCGCTCCGCACAACTGGAATGCTCTCCATCGTTAGTACGCAGAGTGGCACCCATAACCTTAAAGCCCCAAGGTTGTCCGAAAGGAGCGCCTGGATGGATCTTGAGGAATTGGATTTTGGATAGATCACAGGGAATATTGTGCGCAGCTGACTGTTTGACTGTTTCGCTTTTGCGAGGGATGAACAGAGAGGTGTGGATTGCTCAAGATGGAAGAGCCCCTTGCATGAGGTCAGAAAGACTCGCGCACAGACACAGCTTCAATTCTTTTTCCATCTCTGGAAGCAGCCCCCGAGTGCACTCCTGCTTATCTTTTGCCAATCCGTCTTGGTCTTGGACCTTTGGGGTCAAAAGTCGCGGCGCGGTTATGCCAAACACCTGGTCCATTGGGGCTTGGGCGCGGGAAGATCTTGTTTCGCTTGCATGATCTCCGTCACATCCGTTATGCAATCAAGGTTTCCCGGGTCTTGATCCCCGTTCCTTGCGTCGAGGCTGTGTTCTCTCCAATTTCCGTCCAGTTCAGGCAAGCTACCGCAGCGGGTGAGGACGCCAATCTCTCTCTCTCTATCTCTTCTCCTGTCTCTCTCTGTCTGCAACTTGTTCCGTTCATCGTTTGCGAGTACCTCTGCAAGCCGTGATGCGAGAGACTGTGCGTAATCACCCAACCGTTGTCTGTTGTGTGACCGTCAATGGCGACATGTCATACTTCGTACGGTCTGGTGGAGCGTAGCCCACAAGCAGATGATTGATTCGCGGGATAGCAAGACAATATCTGTCGCTACCGGTTCCATCCTGTTGTACCGACGTAGGCCTGACCCTGCTGGCTTGGACGATGGGTGGATTCAGGTTGCTTTTTACAGGCTCTCTAATGCAAGCCACGTCCAGCCAAGAGACCGGCTGCAGGACTGGGCTGACGTGCCGGGACCTACGGTTGCTCGTATTCGACACAGACATGTCTGTCGAGACTCGGTCAGACATTGGGTTGGGAGCCTTCTCATTCTTCGCTGGTGCTTTCTTGACGCCTGATAACGAGATTTCGACATCACGCTATTTTGGTACTGAGTGAGCGCTCTGATGTGACGCTGATGGGCACATGGATGCTGCAGTGCAGGTGAGGTGTGCGTGCCTGCATAAGCGTCGAGGTCCTCCGTGCGACGACTCGCCAGGCTCACTGTGGCACCGTCTTGAGGGTAAACAGTTCTGAACATATCTGAAACAACAAGCCACAAACCTGAATTGACGGGCTCTGATCGCAGTGATTCGGTACTTCGTACGTCGCCTCGGCCACCTCGCCGACAGTTTGACATTGGAGACCCCAAAGACCAACCTCAGACGTCCGCAATTTGGCCATGTCCAACGCTGTTGCTCCCGCACTTGGCGAATCCCGCCATCAATCTGCTTCAGGGGCTACGGAGTACACTGTTGCACGCTGAACACCGTGACCACTGTGCTACCCGTGCCCACAACGGCCGGAGCCTACAGTGCGACAAGAATTGCACTTCACAGTGTGTGTTGTTGTTGGTTGAGTGTCTGGCACCGGTGGCACGACGCCTGACAATCGGACCGCACTCGCCGTGTGCTCTAATCGCTCCTCCCTCCCAACATGAAGTCTTGTCATTGCCAGATCATTCCTCTCTTCTGCTCGATTCTGCCATGTCTGTGCCACATGCCCCGGCTGTTTTGTCGAGCGCCGAGCCAGGACCAACAGAGGTCCAGAAAGGCCGGCGTGTTGGGTAGCGAGCAGTGATCGACAGTGATTTCCCCTGAAAGCAGGTGCTGTTCCTGGCGCTTGTCCAGGTTTTTTTGCGTGCATGCGTGTCGGTTGGATCGAGGGCTATTTCGCTCGTTGTTGACCCCTCTCGGCAGGGGGCTAATTATGGGGACGCGCGGGCGAGTCTGACCAATGGTACCTGAAATTACTGGGGCGCCGCGCAGATTACCGGGCATCATTGGACAGGCCCCTGCTCGGATCCCCATCGCCCTAAGCCCAATGGGCGGTTGGTGAGGCAGAGGTGGGGTCGCTACTGCCAGGAACACAACCACAGACCGGCAGCAGGAAACGCGTTTAAAAGGAAAAATAGAAAATACCTAGAGGAGCTCGCTGCAGGGGGGCCAGAGAACGCAACCAGCCCTCTCTTGGTGCGTGCTGGGGCCGATCAACCAGGAATAGGCAGCACTTTTGGTGGCACCTGGGATGCTGGTACCCGTGAACAACCTCCACGCCCGCTGTATTGTAATTTCCCAGATATCGTTGATTCCACCCCTCCCCTCCAGCCCATCCTCGCGCCGGCTCGCAGGATCCAGATGGCGTGTCTCCAGTGGACTCCCGGCCTGCGGGTATTTCCCACAGTGCCCCGAGTGTGAAGCAGGGGTGCCGAAATGAGAACTGTTTTGCAGTAATTGCCCGCTTGTACCCCCCTAATCACACCCATGATCGTGCTGGGAGCCTTGGAAGGATCCAATAAAGTCGTGCACCCATCTGTTCTCACACTGTCCGCGACCCACTGCCGCCACGCCCCTACCCGTTCCACCTCCCCAACCCTCGAAAAGAAACTTGCCCGCTTTTTGCAGGCCCATCCCCTGGAGTTCTCTCTCTCGTTCCTCGACTCTCCTCTCCCTCCCAGGCCTCGTGTTCCATTTCTCCCCCTTTCAACAAAACAGGCCACGCTCCCTCCACTCTTGCTTCCTCCATCACCTGTGACTCGGTTTTCACTCGTTTCATTCCGATCACAGACAGTCATCCCGTCCAGTCGCTCAACTATCCCTTCGACGACGAACTGAACTGAACCCGTCGCCCTTGACAAGACAAAGCCCTTCTCTTCGCTTGTTCACTCACTCACCAGGAGACAAGAAGAAAAAAGCGCACTCCAATGTCCGCCCATCTGTGACGAGCCCACAAAGGGAGAGAGCCAGCATCATCGACGACAAACAATCCAAAACAACAAAGACGACTCGCGTCTAGCCTTTCGATTCGATCATCACCCTTGCCGTTACTTCGGTTTCGATTCTTTTGACACTGTTTCTTGTTCTTCCTACACCATCCGCCACGCGGAATCACTTAGCGAGCCATCATTTTCCGAAGCGATCTGCCTTATTCCATACCCGCCTTTTCTAGCAATCAGACGCTCTCTCATCAGGCCATCATCAACATCCATCGTTCCGCACGTCGAATTTTCCATCAGCATCACCGGACCGCGTACGAATCCGGGAAAATCACACTAATCGACAGTCGGAAACGGGAGAGAAAATCGTACCTATTCAAGGCGTCTCGAAAAGATCGGTCAAAATGAAGTCATTCTTCAACACCATGACGGCTCTCGTAGCTGTGGGCGTTGTTGCTCTTCCCGACCAGCTTGCCCGGGCTCTGGTTGCCGTCGAGGAACCCTCAGGTGTCCCGCAGCCTATGGTTCCCGTCGTTCAGGGTTGCTTCTCTTCCTCTGGCGACCTCGAGTTCAACTCAGCACCAAAGTACAATTCCAAGGATGAATGTGGCAATAAGCTCTGCCAAAAGCTGGGCAAGAAGGTTGCTGCTACGACCCAGGGCCAAAAGTGCTACTGCGGTGACAGCTACCCGCCCAAGAGCACTCTGGTCGACGACAAGATGTGCAACATCTCGTGCACTGGCTTTGGTGAACAAGCCTGTAAGTTGCCCCGACTCGCTCTCGATAGGTTTTGGGCTTTCATCGAGTTAGATTTGACTGACCCCTTTTGTTTTGTTTGCAGGTGGTGGTCTCGGCTACTATACCGTCTACAACACTGGTCTTGAGTTAGTCGACGTCCACAACTTGCCCGATCCTAGTTCAAGCGCCGCGGCAAAACCTACCACGACCTCTACAACCTCATGTATGTTTGCGCAATCAGTTACAACGCGATGATTCCATGACTGACAGGTTGACAGCTGCCCCGACCGTTTTCGTAACCGAGAGCAACACACCCTCAGCCTCTGCCCAGCCCCAGTCGAAATCCAACACCGCTGGCATTGCAGCTGGTGTCGTAGTGGGTGTCGCCGTCGTGGGTGCTGCCGTCGGTGGTCTCTTCTTCTTCATGCGCCGCCGCCGCAACCGCGAGATTGAGGAAGAGCACCGTCGCAATGCCGCTGTCAATGCCTTCATGAACTCGGGCAAGCCTCCCAGCAGCAGTGGCGGATATTCCGCCTCGGACTCCCGCATGGACCCTGTCATGGCCCAGCGCAGGATGAGCTCTGGAAGTATTGCCGACAATGAGGACTACTCAAGAAGGATCCTTCGGGTAAGTTGAAGACTGACCAATTTGTTCGAAGGGCCCCAGACTAATCCGAGATTTGTTGATGTAGGTCACGAACGCTTGAGTTTCTTCCCAGTCATGACGCACGACGACCTGTACCTTATTGTCCATTGGCATATTCGGCGTTTGGAATTTGACTCTTGCCGTCGGCGATTCGATCCTTTTCCCGACGCAAAGTTTTAGGTGGCGTTTATTCGAGGTGTAGGGATGCACATTTGCGTGTCACGAATCGGAAGTGACACCCTGGGGATGTCGCTGGCCCCTACGCCGTCCTCTCCTTTACTAGATCTTGCTTTCATTGATGTCTCAAGACATGATTGGCTCTTCGACGCACATATCATCCGACCTGATTTATCTGCGTCGGGGTCGAGCTTCGGGGTTATCTACCATCCACCGCGGATGCGGACAATCGACTACACCGGGGAAGATGGGACTAATCTGCATCTCCTTGCTGCTGGACTCGGTTGGGGGATGCTTGTGCGCCTCTTGGGGACCCAATGCGGTACTCGCAGATGGCGCGCCCTGTAGATGTTGAGGGGTTGGCCCGGCATAGCTGGCCCGAGTTGAGCCCATTTTTTTGGCCGTGGAGGTGGGAGGGAAGAGGAATAGTGCACCGGAACGCTGTATAGCCCACGGGCAAGTGTCGGTTGCTTTGATGTAGTTATCTGAGGTTTCCGGGATAATTGGGGCATAGACATATTCACCTACACTCACTGCTGGCTCGTCGTGACATGTCTGTGATGTGTGATGTAATGCGGCTCAAGTTATTCTACGGGGCGTCGCCGACACCTTTCGGAACAGTGGCCGATCTGAGGGCAATCCTGTGTATGGCTGCTCTCTTGATGTCACCCCGGACTCGGCAAAACGACACGAGTGTTTCTTAATGCAGGCCGGCCTCTTGACAAACAATCCTGGTCGCCTGGCATCAGCCTTCTAAGCTGGCCTGAAAAGCGTGAGCTGTCTCGACAAAGCTCGTCAATGCGGCCTAGCAAGTCGCGTCGCTTCCGGATCTGCAAATGATTTCTTTTGATGCCTGTGGAGGCAATTCTGTGCTGAGGCCAGGGTCAGGTGCAGACCGTGTAGCGAACGTCATCAGAGAGGAGAGGGCATAGAGCAGCAAGGATCTAGAACAAAGAAGGGTCTCGCTCATTTCTGACGCCTTCCGCGGTACACTTCCACCTACACACAGACGAGCATCAGAGCTGAGGAGAATGTGGTGGCGCTGATTGGATGCAATGAGACAGCCAGCCTGCTCGCTTGCCCGGTTCGTCCCAATGGCATGGAAGAGCCCCCAACGTGGCGGACGGCACATCCCATCTGGCCCATGACAGGCCACGAGAGACGGCCGCCTGCCAAGACAAGCCTTTGTGACCAGTCTCCCCAGAACATTCATTTTGCAGTGTCATGTCATTCGGCCGACGCCACCGACGCCTTGATTCCCGTCTCTCTATTCTTGGGTACTCCGTCGCACACTTGTTGCCTCCCGCGCAGGTTCTCACCCCGGACGAGCGAGCTACGCTGTCCTGGGCCCCCCCCGATCACGATTCATGCACGCGTGCACATTCATGGGCGCCCAGACCGCATGGCGAACGCGATGCCGATGCTGTGGTAGTAGCCAGAGCGGGACCAGCCCTGGGGTTTTAATGCACAAAGACCTTAACAGGCAGGAAGCCAGGCTCTATTCCCGTCTGTTCCCGCTAGCCACTTGCTCCCTCTGCTGGCCCATCTTTCCATCCTCCATCCCATCTTCTCTCGTCCATATGGCCAGACTTTGGCGATCAGATGTGCGTCTTCGTCAACATACGGATCTAAGTCTCTTAGCCAGCCCAGGCCGCGCGGGCTAGAGCAGTCGGTCGTCCGTCCCCACGCGCCATTTTAGCTCGCTGATGATTCAGTCTGCTTGACAACTTGGGACGCGGGTGACTAGCCCAGAGGCAAAAGCAATTTCTGTGTGCGGTGCTGACCTTCTCCTTCCCTACTCTCGGCCGGTTGTTCTTGTACTCGATAACCACCTGCCCGTGCGAATTCGGAGCTGGCTGGCAGTGGCTGGGAAGTCGACTCGCCCTTTCAGCTGAGCTTGTCTTATCTATTCCCTCGCTGCAGGCGGGGATCCAACAATTTGACTATCTTTGTTAGATCAAGTGAGCACAGTCGGTCAGTCCGCGATCTCTTGTTTCCCCCCCTCAATTCCTCCATTGTTCCCGGTAGGGCGATGGCTCTCCCCCTCAACCCCACCCATCACATCTCAGGGCGTGCTGATCACCGTGTTTTCTGTCTTACTTTTGCCCCGTCTGTCGTCATTCCATCCATGTGATTGTTTGCTTTATTTGTCTCGAGGTTCCTGCTACGAGTTCGAGTGGGCATAGACATACTTCATACACACACACATGCCCGTCCGATCTACTGGATCGAGGAGGCTAGGTGATTGGGTGGTGGAGCGAAGTCGCCCAATGACATCACACCATCAAAAGGGTATCAAAGAATGGGCGAAAGAAATGGAAGCCACAGAGGGCTGATAAAGAAAAAGAACAGTAACTAATTTGAAATTACAATCAAAAAAGGAGACACAAGGCAGGGTCTTGACTGAATCGGGCGACAATCTGGACCTGGGCGTGGACCCATTTCTGGGCTCATTTCAGAAGGGTCGACGACGCCTCTGGGCCTGGACGGCAAAGGGCTAGTCTGGTACTGGTAGCGTACCCAGGCTTCTGCCGGGTGCTAGCTCACAGTTCACGTGCCGCTACCACCACCTCACGCCAGAGGCGCAAACCTTCTTTTCTCACGTCGTCTCGCGGCGCCCAAGTCAGACATACCCCCCCTTCCCACTCAAACTCTGCTTGCCTGCTTGGTTTTCTTGGCTGCGCAACTCTCGACTCGGCCCCAGCCCAGGCAAGCTTGCTCGCGCGGGAAGCAAGGGAACAAAAAAATAGGGGGCCGGCCAGGAGGGGCAGACGTCAAAAAAGGTCACCTGTCAGGGATCCTAGCGAGCTCGGACCAGCCGCCGTTGTGCCAGACAAGCGAAGCGAGGACGGGGGAAAACAGCCAAAGTTCCGGCACCCGAAAGTCTAACCGTCACGGCGGGTTCCTCCTCCATAGGTACCTCTGGGAGAGTCAGGGCTAGTTGCTCGTGCTGTGCTCTGCTGTGCCGTGCCAGGCAAAAAGCCAGAGAGAGAGAGAGAGAGAGCAGGAGGGCTGGGGCAAGACACAGGGCGGGCCTTTTTGGACCGCACTCGCGCTCTCCCCGACGCCACCTCCCCGGGGTTGCGAGACATACCCGCACGTTGAGACCCTTTTAAAGACCCGGGCCCTTGTGTCTAGGTTCCCAGGCTCTCGGGTCCCGCCCAAGATCGTTTTTGGTCATTCGCCGTGCCGTTCTGCTCACCTTGCTCCCCCCTCTCACTCACCCGGCGGCCTTTCTCCCTATTCAGCCTTTGTTTGACGAGAGAGCTTGCTGTCACCCCCCGCCGCAAGTGGGGGATCGGTATGAGAATCGGTGCTGCAGCCGGAGCTGTGTGCCTGACACGTGCGACATAGAAAGGGCGAGGACGGCCAGGGAGCAATGTTCATGGAGACGACGCTCAAGTTTGTGCCTCCTGGAGGCTACCGGGCCTGCGCCAACTGCGCAGCCTCCAAGGCCAAGTGCATACGGCCTGATGATGGCAACGGCACGGGAAAGTGCGAGAGGTGAGACACGCCATCTCTGCGGTGCCCCCGGCGCACAGCGCCGTTGGGGGCGTAGTACACGAAGCAACGCACGAGGTTCTCGTATTCTGACAGTCTGTATCTTTCCTATAGGTGTCAGAGGCTAGGCAAGGAGTGCCACATCAACCCCAGGGCCAAGAAGAAGCGCCGTTTGGCAGATCCAAAGTAAGTGCGGGACTATGCAGCGAGATCGGGGAACATCACCTCGACTCGATACAATCACTCGGTTGGCCAGAGCTCTAACATTGGACGTGCAAAGTGTACCGCCAACACCACAACAGAACGGAGATCTTGCCAGGAGCTCCTCGTCGAGTACACCGAGAGCTCTTCAACCGAAACAACCTCCGAAGAAGCAACCACCGCCACCTCTTCCGCTGACAGACGGTGACATTGACCCCGTCTTTGCAGAGTTGCAGATCTCAGATTCCCAGGCCGAGGATATTCTGCGCCTGTTTCGTCATCGGCAAGAGTTCTTGACTCCGTTTGTTGAGCTTGCGCCCAATGCGACGGCGATGTATCTGCGGAGAGAAAAGCCCATGATCTTCCTCGCTATCATGATGGCGTCGTCATATCACGATCTTGAACAACAGAACAGACTCACGCGCCTACTAATGGCTTACATCAGCGAGCAGCTGTTCAAGAAGGGTTGCAAGAGTCTACAGCTTCTCCAGGGTGTGCTGGTCTTTGCGAATTGGTAAGTTCTGGAGCGAAAAAAACGAGGTTGGGTTATAGGCAACTAATGAACACAGGTACGGCTCCCAAATCTTTGTCAGCCCTCAGATCACCAATCTGCTGCACGTCGCGATGGCTCTCACCACGGACCTTGGTCTAGATAAGGCGCCGACGCCCATGGAGCGGTTCTCCACTCGCGCTTTGCAGCAACCGCATAGCCCTGAGGGCAGTGGCCACACGATCGAGGAGAGAAGAGCGCTCGTGGCCTGTTTCTACCTCAGTTCCACCATCTCGACGAGCATCAACATGCTTACAGCCTTGCAGTACTCGGCCCAGGTCGAGGAAGCTTGTAAGCTCTTTGAGCGGAGCGACCCGCTCAGCCAGGATCACCGGTTGGCGAAATTGGCGAGGCTCCAGTATATCACCTCGAAGATCTACCAGATGCAAAAGGATGCAGATCTGGGTGGTGACCACAAAATCGTTGTTCCAGGGTTCATCAGGAATTTCCGAGATGAGCTTAACAACTTTTGGAATAGTTTACCGGAGGTGTTGAAGAATGATAGTAAGCTTCAACCAAAACCCCTGGAAATCCAGCCAAGAAGACCGATCACATGTGGATCGTACTGACACCCATGATCAGTATCAATCATCCTGAGCTATCACACAGCCGAGATCCATCTGTACAAGATCTCCCTGACCGACAGCCCGCCTATCTCGCCCGCCGACGCCGTTCACAGACTCTCACCGGCACAGGAGGAGTTGCAGTGCAACTGCCTCTTCGCCCTGCGCGCCTTCTTCAAGGTCTTCTTCACCTTTGACAGCTCCGAGTACTTCAGCATCCCCATGGCCCTGTTCGTCCAGCTCGCCCACGCCGACGTCACCCTCGCCAAGCTGACCTCGCTCTGGTACGGCCGCCGCTGGCCCGACCGCTGCACGCCCGACATGCTGGCCTTTGGCGACGTCATGGAGCGACTCGCCCTGCGGCTCGAGGAGGCCAAGGACCGCGAGCACCCGTTCGGCTGGCGCATGCGCAACACCGTCTTCGACCAGTGGGCCGAGCGCATCCGCTCCTTCAAGGCGCTCGACTTCGCGGCCACGGCGCCCCCCAAGCCGCCGAGCCGCGTGCCCACGCCCGCCAACGCCAGCGTCGTCATGGCGGGCCCGCCGCCGCCGGTTCCCAACGTGGGCCCGCCGGAGCCGGCGGAGGCGATGCAGGCCGACTGGGCGGCGTGGTTCGACACGGTCAGCGCGTCGTGGGTCAGCCCCACGGAGCTGGCGGGCGCGGCGTGGCCGGACGCTACCTTTGCGACGTGGGATATGGATGGGGCTGCTGGTAGGACGGGCGAGTATTCGTAGAAAGGAACCTCATTTCGTTTTTTTTTTCAATTGTCTTTTCTGTATATGTTTGGCTTTTTCGGGGAATGGCTGGCAGGCGTGTGTGGTGCAGCATCTAGATTAGGAGGGGGGGTTGTGGATGTCTGGGCTGGCGGCATTGTTTTTGACATGTTTGTTTCATATATTGCACGACGACCTCAACTTGGGGGTCCCCAAGCACACACTTTTTACGAACTTTGATGTGGAAAAGCGAGCATTTCTTCATTCATGATTATAGAGTTTGGGGGGAGGCTTGTTATCTTTACCGAGATCTTCTTACACTTTTATGGCGCGAGTCAACCTATTCTTTTTCCATTCATTGATCCTATACAAGTGGGCTTGTTTCTTCTAGGAATTGCTTAGAATGAATCTGAATATACGGAAGCTCATGGTCTTTTCCCCTTTCCAACGCAATAATTCTCGTGAGAGACAATGAGGTGGCTGAATGGCCTGGTAGAGTCCCCAAAAGGATGCGGAGTGGGATAATGGAACTGGTGATAACCACAAGAGGTAGCCATAATATGCAGGCCTAGTTGAGACTTCACGGGAAATGTTTAGATCTTTGCCACACAAGTCTGACTTCTTGAGATATAGGCATGTTCATCCCAGCGTGTGGAGGAAGACGAGCCCGTTACTCTGCACACTGCCATGTTCTCAAACATCTGTAGCAAATTCGGCACCTCAGCCCCGTGTCCCGTCGCCAACATGTACAAGTACTGCTCAGCTGACTGCAGGACGCGATGCGACCCCGGAACGCGCGGGTTTGCTTTTTGCGGCGCAGCATTACTCAAAGTGGTAATAAGATGCTCGTGCCGCCTACTTAACATGGGATGCGGGGAGCGGCTTATTTTGTTCTGTTTCCATCCGAAAGAAGCCTCCATTCTGTTCCCTTTTGGAGCACCGTAAGCCATCCGCTCACCATGCAGCTCGCCTCGGCAGCCACCGTCACCACCTGCGGGTTCCAGCTGCTCATGTTTGGCGGCCGGAAGGCCGGCATCACGCCGGAGCAGTACCGCGACCACTACGAGAACGTGCACATCCCCCTCATGAGGAACCTGACCGGGGACACGTTCCCGCTCACCCACACGCGCCACTACGTCGAGCGGGGCGCGCCGCCCGACTTCCCCGCCGCCGTGCTGCCCGGCGGCGGCGACCAGGCCGACTTCGCCTACGACGCGGTGGCGGTCCTGACGTACCGGGACCGGGCGCACTTCGACGCCAACTGGGCCTTCTTCGAGGACCCGGAGACGGCGCGGATCATCAGGGAGGACGAGGCCGAGTTCTCGGCGTGGACGAAGGGGGTCTTTATTGGGCCGACGATCACGACTGACACGCGGGCCTGAATGTTCGGCATTTGTCCTATTTTGGAGTCTGGGCTTCCTCCGGATCTGACTCTGCATCAAAGTCGCCGGTCCAGTTGGAGGCTTCAGTGTTTTATGATGTCTAAACCTAGTACGATTGGGGAAGGCGAGGTGAACGAGGGGAGCATACGAAGTTATTCATCTGCAGGAGGAGGCTGTGTGAAAGACGCCCATGAACAATGAATAACGCAGCTACATTTGATAGCCCAGAGACTGGCTGGGCTGGCGCTACCTAGTTTGTGCTGCTGCTTCGCTGTGAGTTTAGTTTCGGTGGTCAGGGGAGAATTTTAAACTGGAAGTGTCAAAGGCCTTATAAGAAGGAACAACAATAGTCATATCAATAGCGACTGGTGGCTATATGCCATAGTGGTTAGGGAGTCGGATAGTAGAAACTGCGGCACTTCAGCCATCCCGTTGGTGCAACTAGCTGCGTTCGATTCTCAATGATGCCATTGTCGTTATTTTTTTTGGGTCTTTTTTACCCCTTTTTTTGATCTTTTTGCTTCTTACCTTTTGCTCGGATGAAGATGAAGTCAAGGCTAGTACGGAGTGACACTTGACTCACTTCCATCAACCCGAATGAAGCCGGTGGTTGGAACCAGAGTACTGGTTATTTGACTGTTGAAAGGGCTCGCCTCTACTGCGTATGAGAGTCAGACTATGCTCGCTCACGTTGTGCAATAGATAGTCCTGTAGCTGGACACAAAGATGACAGCAATCCTAGACCCCATAGTCGAAGTCGACCAGGTCGTCAGCTGAAGGACAAGGCAGATGAGTAAAGGGACTCTAGTGATTGACAATCAATAGATTGCAAAGGGGTGCCCAGCAAGTCAGCGTCTCAGCTCGAGAAGGAATTGATGATTAACCACAACTCGACAGGGTCGGATCCGAGCCCAACACTGCGCTTCTCCGCGCGGAGGCTAAGCTATTGGAACTCCAGCGGAATAAAACCCCTGGTTTGAGTATCACTCCTTTTCCGTTTCGGCGATTTGGGCAATGTACGTGGCATCAACAACTTGCTGCCCCACACTCAACGACGCAAGTGCGGCAAAGTCGATCTTGTTGAGATTCCAGCCTAGTGGCTTACATCGACAACCCCAACCCCAACCAAGTCTCTCAGGTATATGCCAAGGCTCATTTACGGAGGCAACCCGATTCTAGATAAAACCTGCCATGTTTGGCCTTCGCCGGTTGACGGGCAGGATGCAATACTACCGCCATAAACACGCACCTCCACCGCAGTCATGACCGAGACTCGGGAATCCGTCTTCAAGACGAGCCAAGGCTCCGTTCTCCACTACTTCACCCGCGGAACCGGGCCTCCCGTCGTCGTCCTCCCCCCAGCGTGGGGCATCGGCTCGGTCTACCTTCAAGACGGCCTCCGAGCTCTCGAAGACAAGTTCACCCTGATCTACCTCGAGTTCAGGGGCAACGGCAGGTCGACCAAGCCGGCGCCCGAGCAGATGACCTGCTGGCACCTCGCGGCGGACGTCGAGCACCTCCGGCAGGAGCTCGAGCTCGACACGATCCCGCGGCTGGTGGGCCACTCCGGCGGCGGCACGATCGCCCTCTGGTACGCCATCCGGTTCCCCGGCAGGGTCGGCAAGCTGATCCTGCTGACGCACCGGCTGGAGGGCTTCGACGACAGCCAGTCGATGGGGGCGATGCTGGCCGCGAAGCAGCGGGACCCGAGGATGCGGGATGCGCTCCAGGCGCTGACGAGCTCGTGGGACGACCTGTCCGACGAGGAGTTCGCCGCGGTCAATCGTCGGTTTCTGCCGGCGTACTATCACGACCCGTCCGTAGCATCAAAATCACCGTTAGCTTCCGTCTCTTCGATCCCGTTGTGGAACTACCAGATGTTGCATGGGAAATATGCGCAACTCAAGTCTCAGGAGGAATTACTGGATAAGGTGACAGCCAACACCCTGATGATCTTTGCCGACGACGACCCGATATGCAACCCGGAGCACGGACTCGCTACAAAGAAGGGCATCGCCGATTCAGAACTGGTCGTGCTCGAGAAGTGCGGCCACTTCCCATGGATGGAAAGGACCGATGAAACACTTAGCCACATCACTCGGTTCTTCTCAACATAAGGTGCAAGCCAATCACATGCCACCGGTCGAGTGGAGGTCAAAATAAAGCCTTTGGTTCTAGCCAGCATAGCGTAGCTATAATTATGATTATATACATTACAATACGAGTCGATTGACGCAAGGCTTGTGAAGCTCGTGTTCTCAGAGTCGGACCTGTTACTGTCGAGTGCACTCTTGATCAAAGATACATGCAAGTGGATAATATCAGCCCACAAACTAGAACAAGGCCTGTGGAGGCCGATGACCTGCGGCCTCTGCCCCCTGCACTTGGCGTCCCCGTCGTTGTTGAAGGACCTGTGGGAGCGCTCTGGGATGACCCGCCACCGTTGCTTGTGGTCCTGGGACTTGTTGGTGACGAAACGGCACTGCTCGGCACCGACTTCGATGTCTGGCTGTCCGAGTCGCTCGTGGTTGCGGCCGTGCTCTTCGGAGTTCCTGAACTAGAGGTACTAGTCGCGCTCTCCGTCGTCGGGCTGTTAGGATCGACCGTCACCCAGTCGGGAGAGTCGGAGGGGCGGTAGTAGCTCTTGGTCTGCCAGGGACCCTTGATGGTGCTCTCGTAGCTGGTCGGGAACGGCATGCCGGACACCGAGACGCTGCCGCAGACTACCTCCCACTCGGACGGCTCCTCGCCGCCGTTGGTCAGGCACATGAAGTGCTCGGACCAGCCGAAGGGGTAGCGGCTGTTGGTCTCGTCCATCTTGGGGTCCACCTGGCAGAAGGCGGCACAGGAGACCGGGAAAGCCGGGTCCGAAGGGCCGGTGATGTGCGTGATGTTGTAGAGCGGGCCCGAGCAGCACTGGGCGAAGCGGGGCGCGCTGCCGCGGCCTACCGGCGGCGTCTTGCAGATGTAGCCGGGGATGTGGCGCGGCCACTCGGAGAAGGCATTTCTGTAGATCTCGTTGAACGTCACGTCGCCTTGGCAGCGGCGGGGGACAGTCATGATGGGCGGTGAGGACGGAAAAGGGTGGCGCTCGCTTTGCTTGGGGGCGTGTCCAACACACGGAGTGAGGCGCGTGGGGCTTTAAGATGATTGTTTGACGAACGATGTTCTGTGATTCATCTGCTTTTCCCGTGTGCTTTCATTGTTGCGCCTTCGTGACGGTGATGTTGAATGAATCACGAGGGCGCGACTGCTCGTAAGCAGAGATGAGCTGACAGTGCCTGCCTGCCTGGGGATACGAAAGTGGGAGATGTCGATGCCCCGCTTTTGTCGTGCGCAGACCCTGCAATGCGAGAGGAAAGGCCGGCCCCCACGGCCCCGATCCGTTCCTGCCGGCGCCGAAGCTGACTCCCGTCTCGAGAAGTAACCGCCGGGCCCCGTTGCCGTGGTCCACATGGCTTCGTCGGAAACTACAATCGATCTAATCATAGCCTGTTGGTTGAAAGAGGGAAACATCTATTCCCGAAAGTCATAGCTGTCCACGGTAATATCCCTGCCTGCATGACCAAAGGCAAGGACGTGACGTCGAGAATGCCTTGTTCTCAGCAAAAGTGAGAGATCATCTCTCCTAATACTTCAAACCTCCTCCAGGACAACACAAGAGTCGCCGGAATCCAAGGCCTCCAATCTATTTCCGTCACGTCGTGTCGGATCGCTGAGCCGATCTCCCAGCAAGGGGTTCCGCCAAGCCGCCCCCCCAACTATCCAAGCACGACGCAGGCATAGTCGCCCCCCCACGAACAAGACAAGAGCCTCAACGGCTCGCTCGCACATGACTGAGACGTCGCTAGTCATTCGACTGTCAAGCCAAGAAGTATGGCGTGTATGGGTAGTCGTACTACTGGCAGTCTTCGAGCACATAATTTAGGTAGTGGTCGATGCGTGGACCATGCGCACGGGATCTGCGACAGCAGTTGCGGCATCCGATCCCGACTTCGTCTGATCCGACGTTTCATCCAGACGGGCTCGCGTCAGGAACTGCCAAAATCGAAAAGATCTTCGCCCCAGCGCCTGGCCAGCTTTTTGTACGCGCAACCAAGGATTGGCATGGTTCCCCCAAGGACCCAAGGGCCCAAGGGCATAAATAGTCGTCGAGCGATCCGGGTTGACGTGAAATTGAAGATTGATCTCGTCTCGAGCCCAGTTCCTTCGTCCATTCTCTCTTTTGACCTCTGCTTCTTCAGATCTGCGCTGTGCGCTTACTTTCATTGTATTACTTCCACTACAAAACATTCGTTGATCGAATCTCTTTTCCAAAACCTTTTACTCTCATTCAAAATGGTTCGCATTAGCCTCGTCGCCGTTGTTGCCTGTAAGAATCTCATACCTGTTCCACCATGATTGTTAAAAAAAAGGTATGCTGGTACTGACATCTGTGTATCAGTTGCCCTGGGTGCCGTCGCCCTGACCCCCAACGCCTCCGGAGCCCGTGACGTCGGCAACGGTGCCGGCAAGCAGTTCACGACCGGCGGCTGCGTCAACGACGCCGACTGCTCCGAGGGCTGCTGCGCCGGCGGCGCCGAGGACGCCCAGGGCGGCGAGGTCGGCATCTGCTCCGGCATCGGCGCCGAGTTCCAGAACGGCAAGACCGGCTGCGGCTTCGTCGACCCCAACGCCGCCGCCACGATCGCCGCCGCCAAGGCGCAGGTCCAGAAGCAGGGTTTCTAAAAGGGGAATCAAGGACTGGTTGTGATGACATGACAAGGAGGACGGTACATGGTAGAAAGCACGAGCAGGCACTTCCTGGAAGTAGTCTTTAGCAGTGTTCAGACTGATTATAAATCTAACCGTGGTCTCTCCTAAACCAACGTTTTCTTGCCCAGTCAGCCGTGTTCAAGCCATTGAGTTTTGATCTTGGATAAGTGCTGGCAACTATGCCGCAAGCATCTCTTGGTGATTTTATTATCACTGGATCGCAGCAATGGAGCCAGTCTCGTGCACCAAAACGGGGAATGCTATTCCTGGTGTATAGAGACGGGGTTCTATAATAGTCACCTTCTTTGATCAATATTATAGCACATCGCTTCAATAACACATGGCAAAGAAGCGCAGCATATCGAAGGGCACGTGCGGCGATGACTTATTGGTCTTATTACGACCTGGACGATTCCATTATACAGACATCTCAGTACGTCTGGTTTCAGTTGGAAACTCGCAATGCCTATGGCTCTTTCATTGAAATTAGACCAACTATCTTCTATCATCCGGACGATATGGAGGTAAGTTCAAATCAACAGATCTAATCGAGCAAGAACTGCCGCACATCAGAGACACTTGTAACACCAAGCGCACGGCTTTGTGGTGTTGTTTACAGCTTTTGCAGGGCCCTAAGCGAGGTGTGCTCAAGTGGTGGACTCCCAAATAACAACTCACTCTTGACGAAAGGGCCGACTGGCTGCAAGTACTTTACATGCAAGTAGTATGCGCCTCGACGGGCGTGGGTCGACCATTGGCCCTGGTTTGCTGCATAGTGAGACCGTGGACCTGGCTAAAAGGAAATATTCAGAGGAGAAGCAGGGCCGGGTGCATGGCTGCAGTTGGAGTGGAGAAAGTGCACAATGTCATCCACCTGCGAACTACGGACTGCAGTCCCCTTGCTTGGGCTTTCAGAGAGGCTGGGGAGGATAGGTAACGCATCGGACTCTACGGGCTGTACCCAGAGGGTCGAGACAACCATGTTGGGCCGAGAAAGGGACGAATGAAGGAGTAACGGGGTGACAAGTTATGTGGATGGCTTGCCAAGGTTGGGCCGAGACGGCTTGCCAGTCTGGGAAGACCCGGTTCAAGATGCAAGACGGAGGTCTAGACCACGATGTCGAGGAAGGGAAACACCACCAACCTACACTTATGACACAGACCCGTCACCTATTCGCTCTGCTTCTCTGGCCCATGCCGATCTTGAGCAACCGCCCCGATGCTTGGCCCAAGGATGCCCCAGCTGCCAAGTCTAGCGCGGTGGACCTCACCAACTTGGTGCCAAGGAACAATGAGGGCACCATGCAAAAGATTCATAACTTGCACCGCGAGAGAAAGCCACTGTTGCTTCGGGAAGGTTCTGCACGGTACAGGCCAGCATCTGTAACCCGCGCACACGACCGCGAGGGAGGCTATCCGGAGCAATGTCGTCGTCGTGAGGGTGTTTTGAGAGAGGCATTTTCCAGCCTCCCTGCAGCCGGGACTTTATCGTCGTCACGCAATATGCCATTCGCTGGCGGACAATGGGAAGAAAGCAGGGGAATACCCGACCGACTGCCCTGATACAACGATATTTTCCTTTTGGTTCAGCAAAGAGGGGCATCCGGCGGGCCAAGCTGCTTGGGAACGTGCCCCATGTGCTGTGAGTGACCTACGTCATGCTGACCAGGGAAGCTCAAAACAAAGAGCTCTTCGGAAAGTCTAAAATGCCATCCAGAAGATGGTCGACCGTGTCCGAGGCAGATAAGGCTCAAACAACAATGAGTGAATTGCTACAACAGAAACACAGAACCAAAGAAACAAGATAAATGCGTAAGGAAGAAAGCGGCCCCTATAAGTGAGCGAGTGACTCTGTCGTGCCCAGCAGAAATGCTTGAGGTTGTGTGAATGCTGCCATTTTTGCGTCGCATCACGGATCAGATCAGTTGTTGCTTGGCCGTTACGTTTGAGTTCAGCGGTTGGCTCCAGGCCTGTTCTAGTGAATCGATCGCCTGTGAGCTCACTGTCCTTGGCCCGTCTAGGCAGGGCGGAGACCCCCCCGGTAGACGCATACTGGCAAGTCGGAGCTTCAGGCCCGGCCGCCAGGGACCCCACCTTGCGACAATGAGATCAATTCGCGTCACCAGATCCTCTGGCGCTGGCACTCTGCGCTCTCTGCTCGCACTGCTCGTCATCCTCTTGGTTTTTGCTGATGTAGCCGAGGGCTGCGGCTGGAAGTTTGCTGCTGAATTCGTCCCCAAGACTCTCGACAAGCTCCACAAGGAAAAGCAGAAGGAAATCGAAAAGGCAAAAGAGAAGGAGAAAGCCGACGATAAACGAGAGGGCGTCAACGAAGTAGAGGAGCCCAAGAACGACAACGAGACCGTCCCCCACAACGTCCCCAGCGGCAACGGCACAGCTGTAGTCGAGAAGCCGGGCGAATACCCCGAGGGTTCTGAGAGCGACAGCGACAGCGAAGGCGACGACGAGGACGAGGACGAGGACGGAGACGAACACGACCAGAAAGCACCTGGCCAGCTCGGCAAGCGCGAGCTCCCCCATTTCGTCAACCTCAACCACGCATACTACGACATCATCACCATGCCCGGCCTCGTCGAGTCCGGCGGCGACGGCAAGCAGCGCGTCGCCCTCGTCTCCAACCGCCTGCCCCTGACGATTAAGCGCGGTGAGGATGGCAACTACAACTTCGCCATGAGCTCCGGCGGCCTGGTGACCGGCATCTCGGGCGCCGCCAAGGACGTCAACTTCAGGTGGTACGGCTGGCCGGGGCTCGAGGTCCCCGAGGCCGAGCGAGGCCCCATGATCGAGAACCTGCAGAAGAAGTACTCTGCCGACCCCGTCTTTGTCGACGACGACCTCATGGACAAGCACTACAATGGCTTCTGCAGTATGTTCCCCCCCCCTCCCCACCTTGGGCAGAGACGGACCACCCCGCGCTGCCGTCTGGCATCTTTTTTTTCTTGCAAAGCTGACTTTTTTTGGTCTTCCTCACACGCAGACTCGGAGCTATGGCCGCTGATGCACTACCATCCCGCCGATGTCATCTATTCGGAGATCGACTGGAACGCCTACGTCGAGGTCAACCGCCGGTTCGCCAAGACCATGGCCCGCGATGTCCAGGATAACGACGTTATCTGGGTTCACGACTACCACCACTTCATCCTACCGCAGATGCTGCGCGAAGAGATCGGCACCTCTGCCAAGGGCGTCAAGATCGGCTTCTTCCTCCACACGCCGTTCCCGTCCTCCGAGATCATCCGGGTCATGCCCGTCCACGTCCGGGAGAGCATCCTCAAGAGCCTGCTCTCGTGCGACCTCGTCGGTTTCCACACATACGACTATGCCAGACACTTCCTGAGCAGTTGCTCTCGACTACTGTAAGTCTTGCATGCATACACGTTGCAGACCCTCAAACCACAACCAGAAGTTTTCTCATAAAGTCTAACCATGGCCTCACACATATATCAGGGGTGTCAACACCTCACCAAACGGCGCCGAGTACGAGGGCCGGTTCGTGACCGTCGGCGCCTTCCCCATCGGCATCGACGTGACCAAGTTCGACGACGCCTTCAAGAACCCCAAGGTGCTCGAGCGCATCGACGAGCTGCAGAAGAAGTTTGCCGGCGCCAAGGTCATCGTCGGCGTCGACCGCCTCGACTACATCAAGGGCATGCCGCAGAAGCTGCACTCGTTCGAGCTCTTCCTCAACGAGCACCCGGAGTGGGTCGGCAAGATCGTCCTCATCCAGGTCGCCGTGCCCTCGCGCGAGGGCGTCGACGAGTACCAGGCCCTCTGGCGCGAGACCAACGAGCTCGTGGGCCGCATCAACGGCAAGTTCGGCACGGCCGAGTACATGCCTATCCACTGGCTCTACCACTCGGTCACCTTTGAGGAGATGACGAGCCTGTACGCCATCGCCGACGCCTGCCTCGTCACCTCGACGCGCGACGGCATGAACCTCGTCTCGTACGAGTACGTCGCCGCCCAGCGCGACCGCCACGGCGTGCTCATCCTGTCCGAGTTCGCCGGCGCCGCCCAGAGCCTCATGGGCGCCGTCATCATCAACCCCTGGAACACCGAGGACGTGGCCAAGGCCATCGAGACGGCCCTGACCATGCCCGCCGAGCAGCGCGAGGCCAACTACAAGAAGCTCCAGCGCTACGTCTACCAGTACACCAGCCAGTGGTGGGGCAAGAGCTTTGTCAACGAGCTCAACGCCACCAAGCCGTCCTTGTGATGATGGCGATGGGAAGATTGAGGCAAAAGAGGAAGGATGGCGAGGGGAGATCAAACGACGACGACAACAACAACACGAACAAAAAAAAAAACAAAGGCTGCAGGTAGCTATATTTGCATTCTAGAAGAAGGCCCTCTCGAGATATCACACAGGGCTTTTTTTTGGTCGGGAACATGCAGCACCACACGGAGTAATCGGTATCACGCACGCGCACGCAAACGGAAGTTTTTGGAAGGGGGGTTCGTTCCTTGTTTGATCCCTCACTCAACTCGGTGCTTTTTGTATTCCTTTTGTACTTTTTTTTTCTGTTTGTCCTTGCTCTAGGTAGTCGCTATCCCTGAAGAGACCATTGCATGGAAAACGTTTTTGATCTTGTGCCGTGATATGGCAAGGTATCGTGTGAACAGGCTGGCGGAAAAAGCCGTTCTAATCCTAATAACTTGTCATACATAACAGAGCACAGTGCAGTTCACGTCCAAGATGATCTCATACTTTGGATACGGAATCCATTCTCAGCTATCTAACTACAGGGGGTCGGGTCCCTACGAAGCAGAAGCAACCAACTCCTCCAACGGTGAAGAACAAGGGCACAGCCAAAATCAGGTCTGCGATCAAACACGGAGGTATCTCAAATCGAGTCCAAAGGAAAGGCCCCCATAGCAGGTATAGAAGTAGTATGGGGAGGAAAGTATACCAACGCCACATGAACCCACCCGTGCCTATTTCAGATGTCCCTCCCAATCCCGCTGTTAAGAAGGGAGAAAAAAAAAAGAACAAAAGGACAAAGAAGAAGAGAAATCCAGAACATCTCCCTTCACCCACTGCTCTCAGCCCCATCGCTCATAGAAGTCACGACCTCTTAATAAGGGGAGTCGACAACGTCGTCCTTGCCCAGCTTGTACCGGCCGCTCGCCCGGCCGCTGATACGACCCGAGCTCCGCCGGCCGCCACCGGCACCAGCGAGGAGGGTCCCGGCAATGCTCTCGCGGGTGGGGCGCTTGAGCGCCTTGTTGTCGACCATGTTGACCTCGTGCGGCAGCGCCATGATGATGTTCTTGTCGGAGCCGTACTTGAAGTCGTCGGCCTTGACCTCGTCCGTGTAGCGCTTGATCATGTACGGCGCCTTGATGCCCTTGAGCACCTTCTTGAGGCTCCACTCGATGACGTAGGGCCCCGTGGCCGTGATGATGCCCGTCTCCTCCGAGCCCTCGCCCGTGTTGAACTTGGCCGGCGTGAAGGAGACGCCCTTGCCGGTCTCGTAGGCGAACTGAGCCACGTGCTCGGGGGTAAGCGCCAGACGACGCGGCTGGGGCTTCGAGTCGGCCGCGAAAGACTTCTCGAAGCCAAGCTTGCCCTCGTTCTTGCCTGCCTTTTGCATGGCGTCGATGAGGAGAAGATATGTTCGGCAAGTGGCGAGGACCCAGTGTCCGTCCGCCGATACGTCAAGGCCGATGATCGGCTCACCCAGGGCGGGGATATGAGTCTTCGCATTGATGCCGAGGCGGTCAAACAGACGAATGTCACCCTTGTTGGAGGCAACGGCAATATAGCCCTTCTCGGTTGTTGCCATGGCAGAGAAGTCATTCTTGGAAACATATTGCTTCAGCTGGGAGTCGACCAGCTTAGTGCCAGCCAGACGGGGGTCAATGCGGTAGAGCGCGTTCTTCGAGATACCGAGGAAGGTTGGCTCATGGGTCATCTGCGCAAACTTGTTCTCGGGAGCAAAGGTGACAACAGGGATGTCATCGTGGACATTCCACTCATCAACGACCTTGCCATACTCTAGATCCATCCGGTATAGCTTGTTGGGATCGGTCTCGTGCTGCAGGATCATGTTGCGATCCTCGTTGTGCAGCATGACCTTCTTGGGACTGAAGAGCTTGCCCTTAGGTGTCTCGATCTTGGAGATGTTGGTTGAGAACTGCAGTTTGTTGTTGGGCGTGTGTTTGAAAACGCCGATCTGAGAGCCGCGAACCACGAATGATCGATCGTGCTTGTAGCCAACAGCGAGAGACTTGTTGGTGGCGCTGTCCTTGGGCTTCGTCTCGACGTCATCTTCCTCTTCATCGCTGTCGTAGTGCTCGCTCTGGTCGCGATCGTCATCGACTTCCTCCTCTTCCTCCTCCTCTTCTTCTTCTTGGATCTCGGGTTCGACCTCATCAGCATCCTCCATTGTCAGGTCATTGAAGGCATCGGCGACGTAGTCACGGTCCTGTTCCTTGACCTTTGTCCATTTGACCTCGTTCAGTTGTTCCCAGAGTGCTCGAAGCAGACCCTCTTGGAACCTCTCCAGAGTGGCCTGGTCCTTAAATCGAAGCAGCCAAGAGTAGGCGGAACCGTCGTCAGCGAACTGATTGAAGATGAAGGACAGAAATTCGAAATTGAAAACAGGGTTGATGTCGGCAATCACGGGGATGCCGAGCCAGTCGCGATCGCTGCTCCCGACTTGTAGCCAGTATTGCCACTTTCCAACTTCTGTCACCGTGGCTGTCACGGAGGGGTCTTGCAGGACAAAAGAGCCTGACGGGAAGTCAAAGAAATGCAGCTCTGCAACTTCGGCCGTCAGGATCTCCGTAGCCTCGGGCTGGGTTGCAGCCTTGGGTGGAAGCATGCTCTTCTCGGGCTTGGGAGGCGTAACCTCCTGCGCCTGCACCTGGGTATGAGTCTCGCGCTTGACGCCAGTATTGGCGGTGTGCTTGCCAGAGAACATCGAGTCGGACGACTCGATAGACCGAGTGAGGGTCGGGCTGTGAAGGGGGCTCGCAGGTGGGATGGGCTGTTCGTCGAACTCGAATTGCTCGAAATCGTCGTCGGCCGCGGTGGTGTGCGGTTTTCGGTACTTGCGTTCGTACTGGCACTGCCTTGCAACGAGCAGGAACTGGTCGACTTGGGCCGGGGAGACGGATGTGTCGCAGACAAACTCATACACGTCGCCAGCGTCGCCGCTCAGGTCTCTCCAGCACAGGACCCTCTCAGATCCCTCTCGGTTCTCCACACGGAAGTGCAACGCTTCGTCAAGGAGGAAAGTCTTTTCGTCTCGTTCGGCGGTCAAGCCTTCGATCTCTGCATCCTCTCCTTCCTCTTCCGCAAGCAGCTCTGCTTCGCCTTCCTCGTAGACACGTTGCACGACTAGCTGGTAGTGAAAGTCCTGGGCGGTACGGCGGATTCGAGCCGCAGAATCCTTGAAAATGAGCTCGGAATAGCCCTTGGGTGAGAGGGGTCGAACGAGGTACAGCTGGCCCTGGGGCAGCTCGATCATGGACTCTTGGTTGCCGGAGCCGAAGAGCAGTTTTGCCGCTGCAGAAGATAGTTGTTAGCAGTGAGATCGGATCCGGAACGAGGCGAGAGAGCAATAAAGAGACATCCAGTGCCCCTCAACGACACTTCGCGACCAGCTTCTGGAAGGAGACAACGTGCCGGACACAGCGTTTGCTGTGCAGCGGTGGCGGCAGGCTCGCTCGCGGGGTTCAGTTGGTGGGGTACTTTTATTTACTTACCATTTCGCAGGACGAACATCTTGGCGGCGACTGTTGTGGTACTGTTGGAATGTGTGTAAACTCAAACGATGCGGAAATATCTGAAGGAGTGACGAGAATATCAAGTCTGCATCACAGCCTGTGGCCAGGATATTTGAAGGCGGCCACGAGCAAGTAATGATGGGAGGGTTTGAACGTGAGCAACCGGGTTGTTAGGCGACAAAAAAAAGAGAGGATAAAGGCCCGGGGGGGGATTGCGTGCGTCATAACACCCTTGAGCTGGGTGCTTTGTGTTGCCCGCACGTTGTCCCACGGCCGGTGTGCGTGTTTACCTTTAGCGTGTCTCCAGAACAAGGAATTTCAGCACTCTCATTCGTCACAGACTTGCCACCCCCGACTGCGTCCACGCCACCAATGGCTGGATGCATCCATGCATCCTTGTCTCAGCTGTCACATGAAGCCACCCTGACTCTTATCAGCAGCAATGGGTGCTGATCATGGCCTTTGTAGGGGGCACTTGTAGGCACCAGCCCTGCATGGGGTGCCTGGAGAATTACTTGTAGTTACACTTATTGAGCTTACCACAAACTTGGAACTTTATGGAGTAGGGAGTTCATGAACAACACTAACAAGCTGCAATTTGGTCAAACAATGGGTTTATTAGAGGAACCTGTAATCACGCTTGTTTTGGCTGCTTTGATGTCAAAGGTTGGGCCATTCATTGTCGGATCTTATGAGAGTGGCTCAATACTTGATAAATCACAACTCCTCTACAATGTAAGGGTCAACTGTCGGCCTGGTCATGTAGCCCTTCAAGACAACCCTTTGCGCTCCTTCGGCCTGTGCATGGGGGATTTTCTGGCCCTCGCCCTTCTTCTTTGTCGCACTTGCATCATCCACGATCAGCCTGGCCACATTCATGCCCATCAAGGCACTGGTCTCCATGGTAGAGATGAAGCTCTCAATGCCGGATGTGTAGTACAAACCTGGGCCCAGCACGGGGTCCTGGAACGTCACTCGAGGCAGCTCCTTGGGGTATGAGTAGAAGACGTGTGGGTAGTACCACGAGATCGGCTTTACAGAGTCGGGGCCCTCACTTGAAACGTTCTCCGTGAAGGGCTCGTCCACTTCGACCCCGAGCAAGGCACTCAGGAACTCGGCAGTGACCTTTTCAGGCGAGAAGATCTTGTACAGGAATTCCTTCTTTCCCGTACTTGGGTGCACAACGGTTTTCAGCGTGCTGATCGAGTAGAATCCGGCCTTGCCGGCCCCTTGGGTGCCCGAATCGGGACTGTCGTCGCTGCTGAGAGTTGTGAGGACTGAAGTAGGCACCTGGCTTCCGGCATCGAGGTTGAAGAAGGCCGCACTGAGGCGGAATGGTGATGTGAACAAAGTGACATGTAGCTTGATGTATGGAATCTCGTCGATTGCATCCGTCAATACCCCTTCGCCGGTCTTGATACCACTGAACTGGAAAGGGGTAGCGATGACAACATTGTCGAAGACGGACGTGTCTTCGAAGTCTGGAGTGGAGACTGAGTCTGTAGGTGCAGTTTTGAGATGGTATTTTCCAGTTTGGTCATCCTTGGCTAGCTCAATGCCCAATACCGAGATATTTGGAAGGATGCGAGCGCCGCTTTCAGCGACCATATGACTGAATATCTGCCAATTGCCCCCGGCGACCTGCGAGGCGCCTTCGGGAGCCATGGATACCTGCTCACTGCCGTAAGAAATAGTCGAATCCCAGTGTATCATGGACACGTACCATTGTCTCAAGCCCGTGAATGTGAGCCAGGTTGGAGGCATAATTGACCCTGGTGCTTGCTTGAATGATGTCGTGAGAGAACAGCTCCGAGATCTGGTCTCGTGAGTGAGATGTTCATCAAAGGTGCAAGAATAACTGACCTTGTTCTGCGACAGAAACTGTGTGCCTGTCTGCCCCGTGATGTGAGTAAGCTCCAGCTCCTGGGCACGGAGCGACAGTGAAGGGAATGGGAAGTATGGCTCCTCGTAGAGTTTCAAGAACTTGTCAATGACGCTCTGCATCAGCTTTTGCGTCCGATACGGAGACGTCCCGTATTTCCAGAACAGCTTGGCGATATTCCACCAGTACCAGGAGTCCTCATCCTGCTGATACACGAACTTGTCACCGTCCCAGATAGCCAGTATGCCATCCCCGCCGAGCTCAGGCTCTCGGAGAGGTAGATTGAACCTTTCGGTTGCATTCCAGAGAATGTGGTTGAGTTTGATGAAGATGGACGCCCCCAGCTCGGCTGGCTGAGCCTGGTCCTCGTACACATCGACCGTGAGAGTCCGGCCACCAATGCGTTCAGTCTTTTCAAATACTGTGATGTTGATCGGTATCCCACGTTCACGAGCAAACTGCCGTAGATGGAACGAAGTTGATGCTCCGGCGGCACCCGCACCTGAGGCGAATCAGTTCCGTGCCTCTCTGCAGTAGCTCTGATAACCTTCTCGAAACACGACAGAGCAAGTTGTACGGCGGAAGCAACCTTTATATGAGATGGCTCGATGCCAAAACAATTTGAATCACGAGAAAATAAGACAAAAAAACAGGTATTTCAAAGCACGAGGTATAAGACGCAAATAACAAAATTACAAACCTATGATGGCTATTTGACGGACAGAAAGCTGGTCATTGCTCTCTCTAGTCGCTGAAGCAGCTCCAGCGATGGCGCTGTGGAGTGCTGTAGCCACAGCTACCAAGCTTGGAGCGAGCTTCATCTCTGGGAGGAGACGAAGAACCGAGTATTACAATAAAATGGATGACTTTGAGTTCTGAGCCGTCGAAATCACTGTCAGAATGATGGCAGAGGTAATCACAAATGTGCTATGTGAGACTGCCCTTGCGTAATGTCTGATCAGATGTGCTGCACTTCGTATTGCACGTACGAAAGTAAATGGTAGGGAGTACTTGGAGTTAGTTCGTGCTAGAGTACACCTGCTGCTGCTGAGCAATCCCGTCTCAGGTACCCCGCATCAGGGACTGCCATTGGCCAAAGCTCCACCTCGCCCTGGGTCAATCTTGTAGCCTTGCTCCTCCTACCACAAAAAAAGTTCACGTATTCAACAGAGCTAGGCAAGACCCCCATCAAGCCCATTCTTGGACCAGACGGAGCATCTTGCAGCGACCACTCAACGACACACACTTTGCACATAGCCGAGAATGTCTGCAGCACAGCTCCTCAACCCGAAGGCCGAGTCGAGAGTTTGTCCCCAAGAATGTCCCCCTTTTCTTGATTTTCAAGCGCTAACCAGCCGTAGCGGCGGGGTGAAGCTCTGCGAGTGAACATCTCTGCGGGCGAGGGTCTGCAGGATGTGCTCAAGTCAAACCTCGGCCCCCTAGGGACTATCAAGATGTAAGCATACTGCTATCCGTGACTCGAGAAAAGCATGCGCTGACCAGTTGACAGGTTGGTGGATGGCGCGGGACAGGTACGACGGCTTCGAAATGTTACGATTCTCCCACCCATGCTGACTTGACCACCTTTGAAGATCAAATTGACCAAGGATGGCAACGTTCTCCTCCGCGAAATGCAAATCCAGAACCCCACAGCCGTTATGATTGCGCGAGCAGCCACAGCCCAGGACGACATTTGCGGTGATGGAACAACGTCGGTCGTGCTCCTGGTCGGCGAGCTGCTGAAGCAGGCAGACCGCTACATCTCCGAGGGTCTGCATCCCCGAATCATCACTGATGGTTTTGAGATCGCAAAGAATGAGGCCTTGAAGGTGAATACCGGCACTAGCAGGCCAAAATGATATGGACTCCGCGTTAACAGCCATTAGTTCTTGGACCAGTTCAAGCTACCGAAGGAGGTCGACCGCGAGCTTCTCCTCTCCGTCGCACGGACATCCCTCGCCACAAAGCTGAATGCGACACTGGCTGAGCGGCTTACACCTGACATCGTGGATGCTGTTCTTGCCATCTACCAGGCGCCGGCCAAGCCCGACTTGCACATGGTGGAGATTATGAAGATGCAACACCGAACTGCTTCGGATACTCAGCTGATTCGTGGACTTGCCCTTGATCACGGTGCCAGGCACCCCGATATGCCCAAGCGAGTCGAAAACGCCTACATCCTCACACTCAACGTCGGCCTCGAGTACGAGAAATCCGAGATCAACTCCAGCTTCTTCTACTCTAGCGCAGAGCAACGTGACAAGCTCGTCGAGAGCGAGCGGAGATTTGTGGATGCCAAGCTTAAGAAGATTGTGGAGTTGAAGAAGGAGGTTTGCGGCAACGACCCCAAGAAGAACTTTGTAATCATCAACCAGAAGGGCATCGATCCCCTATCGCTTGATGTACTGGCAAAGAATGGAATCCTGGCACTCCGCCGGGCCAAGAGGCGAAACATGGAGAGGCTGCAGTTGATCTGTGGCGGTATCGCTCAGAACAGTGTCGAGGACCTCTCTCCCGATATCCTGGGCTGGGCTGGCCTTGTCTACGAGCAACAGCTGGGCGAGGAGAAGTTCACCTTCGTCGAGGACGTCAAGGACCCCAAGTCTGTGACCCTCATGATCAAGGGCCCCAACCAGCACACCATCGCTCAGATCACCGACGCCGTGCGGGATGGCCTGCGCAGCGTTTACAACATGATCGTGGACAAGAGTGTGGTCCCCGGTGCTGGTGCTTTCCAGGTGGCTTGCGCCGCCCATCTCAAGAGCGACGAATTCGCAAAGACGGTGAAGGGCAAGGCCAAATGGGGTGTTGAAGCTTTCGCTGATGCCCTCTTGATTATTCCCAAGACTTTGGCAGCCAATGCTGGTCTCGACATTCAGGATTCCCGTAAGTTCTCTTGAAGTCGTATCTTTGACTATGGGTAATACTAACCCAACCCTTGCAGTTGCCAACCTCCAGGACGAGCTAAACGATGGCAATGTTGTTGGCCTGGACCTCACCTCGGGAGAGCCAATGGATCCTACTCTGGAGGGTGTCTACGACTCGTTCCGCGTGCTGAGGAACTGCGTTGCGTCCAGCGCAGGCATCGCCTCTAACTTGCTATTGTGCGACGAGCTGTTGAAGGCACGCCAGATGAGCAGGCAAGGCCCACCAGGGGCAGACCAGGGGGAGTAAGGACTTTGCATGATACCAATGTACGAATAGAATCGCAAAAACAGGCGCTCTATGATAGATCAATGGGATTAGGTGGAGATGAAGGATAAGGCACGTGAATGCCCTGGAGCACACGTACACACAGGTGACATGAATATCTATTCTACCTGCATGGTCACGTAGTCTCCATATGACGGTTGACTCGGATCCTATGAGGGATCGGTAGATGGTACTTTTCATCAAGCGGGATGCCATTTACAGTACTGTACCCACGACGAATGCGCCTTATCGGCACCCCGCTGCGGAAGTTGACACTGATAAAGGAAAAAAAGTTCGACCCCACCATCAACCTTCTGGACCTGCCCAGTAACGATTATCGCATTGTGCCTACGCATATTCCAGAATGGCACCGTACGATAGTGATTCGTCGGACGACGAGGGCCAGGATTTCACAGAGACCAATGTTCTCCTTGGTTATGCGGACAAAGATTCGAGAGGCGAGGTTGTAAGCCGCCTCGGCGGTCGTCCTGTAAGTTGTTAGATAAGGCACTTTAAGCGATTCACACAACTGACTGATTGTTTATAGGAATGGCTCGAGCAGGACAAAGCCCCCTCGGCGGCCTTGGCTAAGTGCAAGGTCTGCAAGGACATCATGGTCTTGCTCCTCCAGCTCAATGGCGAACTACCGGATCGCTTCCCCGGCCACGAACGGAGGATATACGTCTTTGCCTGCCGCCGCAAGAGCTGTAGGAGGAAGGAGGGCAGCATACGCGCCGTGAGAGGCGTGAGGGTGTCTGCCCAGGCTGCGG
The DNA here is from genome assembly GCF_004353045.1 of Thyridium curvatum. Classification (NCBI taxonomy): domain Eukaryota; kingdom Fungi; phylum Ascomycota; class Sordariomycetes; order Thyridiales; family Thyridiaceae; genus Thyridium; species Thyridium curvatum. The sequence goes on along the minus strand of NW_022156766.1, from coordinate 549,578 downwards.
CGGCGGCTGGGCAGGCAAAGGAGGAGAAGAAGGCCCCGGCCGAGCCGGAGAAGAAGCAGGCCGGGCCCGGCCTGGGCGACGCGCTCTTTGGCGCGAAGTCGTTTGGCGGCGGGTCCGGGTCTGCGAACCCGTTCTCTTCGCCAGGCTCAGGCGGCAACCCGTTCTCCAAGCCGTCGGCGGCGGCGGCGCCAGCCAACCCGTTCAGCAAGCCTGCCCCTGCTACCGACAAGGCGGCCGCGGCCGAGGCCGAAGCCAAATCGACAGAAGACGCGGTCAGAGACCTCCCCAAGACCTTCGCCGAGACACTCAACCTCAACAACCCACAGCAACAAGCCACGGCGGGCCCGCCCCCGCCGCCTGAGCCCTGGCCGGCGGAGGACGCGCAAGCGAACCCGTACCCGGTGCTCTGGATCTCCGAGGCAGAGTACGAGACGCTCGACCCGACGCCCATGCCCGGCGTCCCCACGACGACGACCATGGATATCGACGACCCGGCCGGCTCGTCCGGCGGGAGTGGAGGCAAGGAAGACAAGGAGGTGTTCGAGTCGAGCATGGACGCGACCTTTCAGAAGTTCGCCGACAGGGTGGGGCAGAACCCGGAGCAGGTCATCCGGTACGAGTTTGCGGGCCAGCCCCTGCTGTACAGCAAGGACGACGCGGTGGGCAGGGCGCTCGGGCCGGCTGCCGGCGGCGGCCAGGGCGGCGTCGGCGCGAGCAGGGGCATCCCGCGGTGCGCGGCCTGCGGCGCGGGCAGGCTGTTCGAGGTGCAGCTGACGCCCAACGCAATCGCCGAGCTGGAGGCCGACGAGGAAGGGCTCGAGGGCATGGACTGGGGCACGATCATCGTGGGCGTCTGCGAGCGGGACTGCCAGGCGCGCGGGGTCGGGGAGGGAGAGGCGGGCTACCTGGAAGAATGGGCCGGTGTGCAGTGGGAGGAGTTGTCTGCAAAGAGGTGACCGGAAAAGAAGCATGAGCATGCCACGACCTAGATACGATATCCAATAGACTGACACTCCTGTGCTGCAAATAGGTGTTGCAAAAAGCAGATTTATATAGTTCCAACATGAAGAGATGTGAACAATGCACCCGAGCTCAAGATTCGTTCTGCATATTTGCATCTACATGGATATTGCCGATGTTTGTATAGAGTGGGACTTCATTCTCTTGAGGATATTATGGACATGGTAACTCTTCCCGGCCCTTGAAGCCGTACGCACGAATGGCTCCTATGATGCATGGAACATAGATCCTGGTCATCAGCCACACGTAGGATACTCCGGGTTGCCTCTTCATCTCTTCATTGACATGATCAGTTTCTTTCTTTTGGATCGCTTCTGCCTCGATGATAATAACAGGGGAAGCATTTGATCTTTTCATGACTTCTAAACCATCCTAAAACGCCGAGCTTTTTGCCCTATGATGCGACCGCAGCATGCCCAATTGCCTGACCCCCCAGCCCTTTACGCCGCCTCCTCCCATGCCCTCCGGACTACCCTTGAGAACATGTCGACGTTGACGTCCTCCCTGATCTCGGCCTTCTTCGCCTCGTTCTCGGGGTTCTTGGGAATCAGCACGTTGGCGCCGTCAACCTTCCAGCCGCACGTCTCGGTGACGAACTTGCGCACGCCGTCGTCCGACATGCCCAGCCACTGCTCCAGAATGCCGACCTGGATCTCCCTAAAGGCCTGGCTGACGAGCTGGGCGATGCGCAGGCGGATGATCTCCTCGAAGCCGCTGATGTCGGTGGTCAGGTCGGCGTACAGGTCGTCCGAGTCGAGCGTGGCCCAGAAGCGCGCGTACTGCGCGCCCTCGAGCTGGTTGTTGAGCTCGCGCAGCTTGGCGACGGCCTCGGAGAGCTCAGAGTTGGAGGTCTGGGCGGAGGGGTTGATGAGGTGCATCGCTTGGTTGAACTGGGAGGAGGGGAACTGCGTCATGGCCTTGACGAGGATGTTGGTGATAACTTCATCCTTGATGCGGTCGGGGTTCAGCTGGTACCTGAAGCAAGCGCAAGGGAAGTCCCAGTTAGCAAGATGTCTGGCAGCGGCTTGCTGAGATGTGCAGTTCAGAGAGCCAGGAAGTATGTCAGACGACACTAATAAGGTGACTTCATTTGCAGCCAAACGGCATGTCGGCCATGGGCGGCAAAGTCAGGTAATAGGAAACGTTTACATGATCATCATTTTGGCTTGATGGGTAGCCGGTCATGAAACCCTTGAGAACTTACAGCTTAAGCAACGTCCTGTTGGCGTTGCAGTCGCAATATCTCTCCTCACATTGCTGGCTGAGGTACCCCTCCAGGCTGCCGACCGCCTCCGGGTTGTAGCGCTCTAGGCCATTGATGATGCTCGTGATGTAGTCGGGCCGCTCTTGGGGGTCTTCGCCGCTCATGTTGGGCACGTTGGAGTCGAAATCGAGCTGCTGTGTCCGGGTACAAAGAGGTCGCCGTTGTCGAGGGGCTCACGAAGTTCTCAATGGTGGGGCTCCAGAGGTTTTCCTCGAAAAGTCGTGGTTTGTGTGCAGCAACAGTGTTCTCTTTTGGGACTAGCGCATACTGCCTCCGCTCACACTATTCTCCGACCCCGACTTTGGCTGTCAGACTTACAGAAGCCCTTAAAAAAAGCCAGGCGCAATTGCCGTCGTCACATGAACTCGCGATGGCTTGGTGCTCAACTTCAACGCGTCACGCTTACATAATCTCATCTCCCCAACATGAGCAGTTTCACGACAGCCAACGCCTGATTCTCTCAGTGTTTTGTGGTCTTTTATCCTGTCGAGTTCTCTCCACAGGAAAACATACAAAGCTTTGATGCGTCTTATGTCATCGCATATCCCAGTTGGTGTTGCATAAAGGGGAAGCTGGGCTGGGGAGCAGGAGAGTCAACATGGCAAGCCCGGCTAAGAAACGGAAACTGAATACAGACACACAAAAGTCACCCGGTAAAGGGCTGGAGTATTTCTTTGCCAAACAAAAGCAGAGTCAGGTACCACAAGCCCAAGTCGATGCGGATCGTTCTATTGGCGAGAACAGTCAAGCTTCACACACCCTGACAGACGAGGAGCTCGCCAGAAAACTGCAGGCCGAATGGGATAATGAAGCAAGGGTGTCGGAGAATGATGCCTCAAAGAGCATCACAAATGCGGTGGACGGAGAGCTTGCGACTTCTTCGGATACTACAACCAGAAGCCCAACGCCCTTTACCAAACCAGCGTTGGTTTCGGGGAAAGGGGCAAGCAAAAACACGCTGTCTTTACAGTCCGTAGCGGCAGCGGAAGATGCGGTTTCCTCGTCGATGCCCCTGGACGAAAGCCCTCTTACCTTCGAGCCAAGCCAGTACGTCTCTCTACTGCAGGAACACTGGAAAGCGGAGGGCGGCGATGCGTCATATGCGCTTTTGACAAGATGCTTCGTGCTTGTGAGTGCGACGCAGAGTCGCATCAAGATTGTTGATACATTGGTCAACTGTTTACGAGTGTTGATTGAGGGCGATCCTTCGAGTCTTCTGCCAGCTGTACGTCGAGAAAAGCGGATTCATGTGTTGAAAGGCGTACTGACACATAGCGCAAAGGTCTGGTTAGCAACAAATTCCATCAGTCCTCCCTATATCTCCATGGAGCTCGGCCTGGGCGGTTCTGCAATTTCCAAGGCCTTGAAACAGGTCTGTGGTCTGGATAATCGCGGCCTCAAATCAATCTACGACAAGTACGGCGACCCAGGAGATGTAGCCTTCGAAGCAAAGAAGAAGCAGAGCTTTACTCTGCGAAAGCCCAAGCCTTTGACTATCAAGAACGTATTTCAGTCCCTCGTCAAGATCGCAAACAGCCAAGGCCAAGGCAGTGTCGAGACCAAGCAAAGGTTTGTTGACAGATTGCTTCAGGATGCCAGGGGTGGGGAGGAGAGTCGTTTCATTGTTCGCACTCTGTGCCAACATGTAAGTACCTTGGATCCCATACGTATTTCATTCGCTGATTTCAAAAGCTTCGAATCGGCGCAGTTAAAACAACGATGCTCATCGCATTGTCTCGCGCATTCTTGCTATCGCGGCCACCCGGGGTTGACTTTTCGATCCGGGACCGGAAGGACCTCGCAGCTCTAAGGAAGGAAGAGCTGGCAGAGATTTATGGCAAGGCAGAAGAGATCGTGAAGGCTTGTTTCGCGCGAAGGCCTAATTACAACGATCTCGTGCCAGTACTGCTGGAGATCGGAGTCTGCGAGGAACTCCTCGTACGCTGCGGACTCACGTTGCACATTCCGCTTCGACCAATGCTGGGCAGCATCACACGCGATATGGGCGAGATGCTCACGAAACTGCAAGGTCGGGATTTCGCGTGCGAATTCAAATACGACGGGCAACGAGCGCAAGTGCACTGCGATGAGAAGGGAAAGGTCTCGATATTCTCACGGCATCTGGAAGTCATGACAGACAAATACCCCGATCTGGTCGCCCTAGTGCCCAAGATCCGTGGTGAAGGTGTTGGGAGCTTCATCTTGGAGGGCGAGGTTGTGGCAGTGGATCGAGCGACGGGTGAGCTGAAGAACTTCCAAACATTGACAAACAGAGCGAGGAAAGACGTGGCCATCGGCAGCATCACCATCGACGTCTGCCTCTTCGCCTTTGACCTCATGTATCTCAATGGGCAACCCCTGCTCGACAGGGCTTTCCGGGAAAGGAGAGAGCTGCTACGGTCATTGTTTGTTGAGATCCCACATCATTTCACTTGGGTCAAGAGCCTCGACGCCACTTCCGAAGACTCCGAGGTCGTGTCGGAATTCTTCAAATCAGCCACAGACATCAAATGCGAGGGCATAATGGTCAAGATTCTGGACAATTTGCCAGACCTTGTATACCAGGGAGACGAGGCTGAGTTGCCTGTTGAAGAAACCGAAAAGCTAGAATTGCCGAAATCGAAGAGCAAACCGAAGAGCAAGGCCAAACAGATGGGCGATAAAGAAGGTGGCACGAAGAAAGGGGGACGTAGAAAAGCACTTCTGGCTACTTACGAGCCTGACAAGCGGCTTGACTCTTGGCTGAAAGTCAAGAAGGACTACAACTCTACTTTTGATACACTTGATCTAATCCCGATAGCAGCATGGCACGGGCAGGGTCGCAAGGCGAAGTGGTGGTCACCAATCCTCATGGCTGTGCGCAACGAGGAGACGGGCTCGCTGGAAGCTGTGACGAAGTGCATGTCTGGATTCACGGACGCCTTCTACAAGGCGAACAAGGAGTTCTACGACGATGGCGACGGGGACGACAGCGAGAGGAAGAACACTAGGGCACAGAAGCCAAGCTTCATTGAGTACTACGGGCCAGAGCCCGACGTCTGGTTTGAACCGCAAGAGGTGTGGGAGATGGCTTTCGCGGACATTACGCTTAGTCCAACCTACACAGCCGCAATCGGTCTCGTCAACGAGGATAGAGGCCTGAGCCTGAGATTCCCGAGGTTTCTCAAGAAGCGGGATGATAAAGGCATCGACGAGGCAAGCTCCAGCGAGTTCTTGGCGAATCTGTTCCGAAAGCAGGAGGCCAAAGCCCCGGCGCTTGCTACTGCGCAGGAAGCACAAGGGGACGGCATGGACGACGAGGATTGAGCTTTGAAGGATTCGTTCAATTCCAAATAAGTCCGTCACTTTTTACAAGCATACAATCTTCTATCTATGAAGTGTGCATGCGACACGATGGCCTTTTCTTTACTCCTGCCAGACCCGGTAAACAGTGCGGCAACCATACTTCTCGCCCTTCTTGAGCAGCGCCTGGTTCTTCCACTCGGGGACGTTGATGGCGTTGACGTAGCGGCCGGGCTCAACACAGAAACCGCTGCGGTTGATTCGAGCAGGGACACCAGCGACAGCCGGCACATCGATGTGCTTGCCAGTGTAGAACTGGAAGGCGGGTTCGGTGCTGTAGACCTCGAGGTGGATGTTGGTCTTGGGGTGGCTGGCGGCAGCAAGCCTGGTCAGGGGCTCCGACCGGGTGTCGATGGGGACGGTCTCGGACTTGACATTGACGACGAAGCAGTCGTCGATGTTGGGCTCGGTGGCGGTCAGCGTGAAGGGCGCGTTGACCTTGGTGCCGGGGAAGGGAGCCTCGGGGCCCCGGAGGGGGATACCGGCCTCGTCCAGGGGAAGATGCTGGTCAGTGACAAGCTCGACGGTGGTGCCCTCGATGGTGGGCTCGCCGCTCAGGTTGAAGTAGCTGCAGAGGGAGTCAGCAAACCCGTGTTGTTGACGTTCCCGTGCGGGGTTCTAAACTCACGAGTGGTTGGTCATGTTGATGACAGTCTCGTCGGCGCCGTCGACCAGCTCGGCCTCGTACTCGATGCCAAGAACGTAAGCGGTCTTTCCATTGACCTTTTGCGTGGCTGTGGTGTAGATGACCTTGACGTCAAGGGTACCGGGGAAGCCCTCCTCGCCGTCCTCGCTCCTCAGGGTGAACTCGACGCTCTCGCCGCCCTCCAGCCCGTCGAGCCCGGGAATCGGACGAATACCGACGGGCTTGGGGCCGTTCCAGATCTTCTTGCCCCAGCCGACGTTGCCACCGTGCAGGTTGTTGGTGCCGTTGTTGGCGGCCAGGGGGTACGACTTGCCGCCGTTGATGGAGTTGATCTTGGCGCCCGCGATGCGGTTGGCGACACGGCCAATGGTCTCGCCAAAGTACGGGCTGTTGTGGCTCTGGTACTCGGCGGCGGAGGGGAAACCCTGGACGATGTTGATGCCACCGACGTTGATGGACTGGATGATGGCGCCGAGAGGCAGGAACACGAACGGGGCGTCAGCCATGATGTATGTTTTTTTGCTCAGTGAACTCGTGTGGACAAAGTCTTTTGTTCAGTGTCTGTCTCTCTTCTACGAAGTCGAAGCTCGAGAGGGGTCAATGATGATCTGGGATCGTGCAATGAGGGGTCTCATCCCAAGGGTGGTCTTGGGGTTTTATGTAGAACGTCCTGTCACACCAGCAACCGCAATGGGAAGGCAGTACGCAAGGACGCAAGGAAAGCGTGCGACGGCTTATATGGGAGACTAGGTACCTAATCTTGGTGCTATGGGACGACTCCATCGCGAACTACTTAATCAATTCAGCCTATTCGCGCGGGTAGAATGCAAGAACCAGAAGAAGCTTGAGCAAATGTGGGACGGAAGCCGGCGACGGCGGCCCCTCATGCCTTTTCAATACTGCTGTGAATGCGGTGCCTTTTTCTCCAACAGCGCGCCACCACTCAACCAAGAGCTCACCATAGTGGGGTAAGTGCTTTGACCACAGGGACGGGCGGGGTAGAAAATTGGGGGCAGCTAGCGGCTCGCAGAGCGCTTACTCCCCGAAACTGTCGGTCCTCGCGTCTCGCCTCGATCTCGAATTGATTGATGCATTGTTTGTTTGCAAGGTTTTGTTTCCAGCCTCCATGATCGGCGCAAACGGGTTTTATATCTTATTTCCTCCCGACCTAATATTTCAAAGACTGCTCATGGACGAGGCGGCTTGCGCTGATACGATGTAGTCAGTCCGCCACGGCCAAGGCAAGGTGACTACGTTGTGCTCAGCGTATCAAAGAGTAACCGCCTCACTTCCGCTTGGGGCTGAAAGTGCAGTTCGCGGCTGATAGGTTCCCATGGCCCTTGGCTACTACGACCACCTGGGCCTGTCGTTGATCTACAGCCCCAATAAGCAAACAGGGCAGATCCTGTCTCGATCATCTGTCATGCCTCGCTACCTAGGGGTGCAAGTGATGCTTAGATTCGTTGACAGCCTGCTAACAGAAATACTTGACAATTATCCATCAAGCTCATCGGTGTTGGGTAGTGGGATAGCCCTTCTGAGCACCAGAGCAAGGATATGTATTGTTAGCATTGAGGCAACTTCCCCTGGCGTGAAACCAGCAAAAGTCCATGCCCTTCCTTCACTGGTAGAGCCACTTGCACCTCAAACATGCTGGGATCTTTCGCCTCATTCTATGACTGGAGCTGAAGACACCACGCCCTGGCATTAACCACCAGCGAACGCTTCTTGGGTCAATTGTGCAATCTATTGAGCAGACACGTCACGGCTCCCTCTCCCAGGACATTCTCTTGCATTAAGGCCATCTAAGCTCGGGACGCGGCCATCATAGGGCGCGACCTTGAGGATATCCATATCCAACCATGCCTCATCATATTGAAAGCCGTTGCCTCGGATCGTCCTGTAGTTCAGGAACATTGAACTAGAGATCCATGTCTGTTCGTCATGGTTCACCTACCTTGGGCGACTGCCCCGTGCTTCATTGGTTTTCAAGCATCAAGAGCATATGCTAGCAAGCGTCCCAGCTGGTTTTAAAAGGCTGCTCGTCCCCCGACAAGATGTCTGATGGTTATGGAAGTCTGCATCTCACCACGCACCAAAGACAGTCACTCCCGGGCAAGGTCCCATCATGGAATTCTATCCAGCTCATCCCGGCGGCAGGTATGTCTCATGCTTTGTATCGTTCGCTCCAGTTTTGCAATTCATCAGAGATGCCCAGTGGCAAGTTAAATGCTTCAAGGACCTTGCATAGGACTTCAGGATTCTGGACATGGATTTTTGCCAACGCCCCCGGAATGGAAGTCCTGAGTATTGGCAGCCGCCAAAGGACCTAGCCTCTCGTGAAGGTTCGAGATGGCATAGATATGAGCGATCCGCTCTAAGATGACAGGTTCAACAGCTACTGTCCAGTAAGTATCCGAGGATGCCACGAAGGAAATCGGATTCGATCCATTACAAGGAAGGCCAGCCAGGGAAGGCTGAAGCTTACGTGCGGCATACGTGCGGCAAATCACTGTCGAGAATGAGAGGTAGTTCCTCTTCGCTCTTTGGGGAGAGCGATCTCAAAACCCGGACGACCGTCCTGATAGTCCTCGTTGTCTGGTATTGGCTGTTGAGGTCGTGCCGTCCAAGTCCTTCACAATTGTAGTCGAACACAGACTCCAAAGTTGGGGATTGTATTGCCTGTTTGAAGATTTCTTGCTAGGAGGATGCTGACCACTTTGTTTTTATCGAAAAGTACGGCCCGCACAGGATTGGAACCAGCCCATTGTGAGGACTGGGCCAACTTTCCCGAATCGCAGGAGCTCGATCCTGCCCCTCTCAACGACGCTTCCTTGATGTATGTCGCTGATGAAAGATTGGGGCCCTTCTTCACTACGGCATTATCAAGCGGATTCTCGGCTTTGACGCCGATGGTACTGCGTCAAGATGATGGGTTGACGACCCCACCTACATCTTTCGCAGGCTGTGTCCCTATCAAGAGTTCAGCTGAAGAGTATGTTTTATCTTCATTCTCTTCTTGCTTTTAGTACTGATTTGATTCTCGTCTCCAGGCGCGGCGAGGGATCATCACAGCCGAAATGTCCAGCCTGTGATTACTCGGCGAAGACACAGCGTGATGTAACTCGCCATTACACTAGTGTTCATGCGAGAATACCCTCTTACTTCTGTGACGAGCCGGACTGCCCTCGTTTTACAAATGGGTGGGCAAGGAAGGACCTCAGGGACAGCCATGTCAAGCGGAAGCACCACAGACTTGCCCAGGACGATACTGATGGGCTCCCCACCGCCACATCCAGTTCAGCAATCGATCCTGTCCTTCGAAAGCCGACGAGCGAAGACTGGGCCTCACATGTCTTGGAGGAAGAGCCGGCCAACTACGACTCGCTGAAGAAACTCCTGGCAAAAGAGCACAAACGACGCCTAGAAGCAGAAGGTAAACTGAAGATGCTGAGGAAGGTGTGTGTCAAGCTGCTGCTGTGATTGGAGCATGCATCGTTCAGTTGTAGGAGAAAAAAGGAGTCGGTTATGAATGAGTCGGCGTTTTGGTTGGACCGGGACGAGACCTGTCGTCGTTCATTGCACACTGTGTTTCTCTATCTTGCCCTTGTGTTCTGTCTCTCTCCCTTATTTTCGCATTTGCTTGCTTGTCTCCATTTCATGGGGTTGGGATACTCTCTACAAGGTCATAAACTGCACCTTCAGAGTTGCGTATCTAGATTTTTCATACGTTCTCCTATGGGGGTCTGGCATGCTCACTGTCTTCGCAAACTTAAACTGGAGAGGATTTTTGTTATGCATGTTAGCAGAGTGGTGCTTGTTCCTTTACCACTTCTATGAAAACACTTTTCAATTTAAAACCCATTTTCGTATTTAATCTATGAGTATTGGAGGAGTGACGTTAGGACGGCTGCGGGAGTTGGTTGATTCAGCTCCCCGATGACGGGAGCTATTACCAAACCCAAACCACTGGAGTTGCTGGAGTACACTAAAGGTAAGCTTAATCTGAGCTCGCTCATGGGACCCATCATCACTGGGCGACGACCTCCCTCCCAAACACAACAATGGTGGGCAACGTGTAACAAGGGATGCGCAATTCTGTCAACTACCTACGCACCGGCATCATGTCCTCTGGCCAGGTCACCATCATGTCACGACCCCAATAGATATTGAGCAGCCCCGACCCTTATTGATGCAACATTGACCCCTTGCCCATCCGCCCTACAGCAAGTACAATGCCGGACTCGACGCCACACTCGACGCCAAAGCGCAAACATACCCAGTTCTCAAGCGACGGGTCTTCTCAAGATCCCCACACAGCCAAGTTCTCTTTCGAAGTCCCCAGTGACGACGTCGACGACGGCAATGGAAGCCCGCGAACCAAGGTCGCCCACAAGTTCAAAGGCCTGGCGCTCGAGGGCGGGGGCGGGGTAAACAACGACCTTGCCAGGTACGGCTCGCCGCCGTCGCCTACACCCAGTGGCGAGGCTATGGACGTCGACACGGGGGTGCGCAAGCGAATACGACTTCCGGAGGATGTTGATACCGCTGCCCCGGCAAACCCGACTCAAACACCTGCCGCAGCTTCAGAGCCCGCTGCTGCCGAAGCGTCCAAGGGGGAGTGGGCGACCAGCCTGCAGGCGGACGTCGACCCCGCCATTGTGCGACCGCTGAAGAACATCGGCAGGCTCGAAAAGTCCTACCCTTCCATAAACAGACTCTCGGAGTCCAAGTCCCGGCGGAAACGTGCAGGGACTCCGCCCCTGGTGGGGACGACAACCAAGGCCGGCTTGGCCGATCAAGAGGGCGACCCCGAGGCCGAGATAGTCGAGCCGGTCCGGGCCTCACTTACCTGGCACGAGGACGAGATCACGGTATACGACCCCGACGACGAAGACGATGACGGCACCGGTATCAACGGCATCGGGTTCAAGCCCACGGCCGCCATCGCCTACGCGAGAACCATGAAACGGAAGCAGCAGCTGGCAGAGTACAAGAAGCGCGAGGAGCGGGAGGCGCGGGCCAAGAGGAGCCAGAGGAGGAGAGGCAGCCCAGAACTTGAAACGGCGCGACCGCCGCAAAGGGACGAGCCTGGATCTCCGCGCAAGGTGCGATTTATGGAATTCGAACCTACCTCGGCGGTAACGACATGAAGGGAGGGCTTTGCGACGGGTTCCCGCAGGCGTGGAACCTGATCGCTACCCTTTTGCCCCTGGACACCCCCGACTTTGGAATTGGGGATTGGGGACCGGCGTTTGGAGTATAACGGCAATGGGTTTTGTACGAACTTGGGAAGGGGCATACCCAATGGCGACGACTTGTTTCTGTTGTTTGTATAGATGGAAAACCTGGGTAACCAGGAATGCGATCCAATTCCAGAATAGGACTTTTGAGATGAGATATACACGCCTCAACACCGATGCTTGGTGAAGATATGCCAAAATGCTCCCATAAATGCCCACCTTGCAATATGTCCAGACGCTGCCGCTGATGGCCGGTTGCCACGTAGCATGCGTTGTCGCGCTAAATCGTACATCACCAGAACTTATACCACCTCTTCTGCGCCGCTAACCTTGCAGCCTCCTCCTCTTGCTCTTGTTGTTTTTTCATTCGCTTCTTTTCCTCCTCCTTGGCCTTCCACTCTGCCTGCTTCTTATCGTACACCTCGACTACCCTCTTCATCTTCTCCACCTCTGCTCTCCTCTGGCTTTGACAGAATTCGTACGATATGATGCTGCCAATTGCAAACGCACCAGCGGCCCAATTGGTTGCTTTGGGTATCGGAGCTAAATATCAAGACTCCCAGTCAGTTATTTGAACCGTGCAGGTTATGCTGGCGCTCCGCCGAATGCGGAAGGACTGACCCCCGAGGATATATCGCAGCACGCCCAGGGCCGCACCGCCGCCGATTCCGGTCAGAAGACCCTGCCTCGCGCAAGGCAATTGATGTATCTTCAGAAAGTCGTCCGGCTTGATCGTCTTGGCAGCGTCGACGACAGACAGCCGCTGCTGTGGTGCCGCCGATTTGGCCTTCTGCGCGGCTTCCTCGTCTTGGATCTTCTTCAGCTGGTCTGGTGACGGAGCCGCATCGAACTGCTGCGCCCCCCACGTCGCCGCGGCGCCGTCCTTTCCGTCGCGAGACATTTCCAAGCCGGGCGCCGGACGGTGACTCGGTCTGGAATCAAACTTGAAGTTGGTGTTGGAGTGGCCTGAGCTATCCGACCTTGATACGGATCCCATCTCCAAATTTCTAGACCGGGGTCTGGATTGAGCGGGTCCATGCCGATAATGATGTAAGCTCATGCCAGTACAAGTCCAGGTACAATGGCCCGTGCTGCTGGCAGGGCGTTGTCCTCGCAAGAACCAATTTATTACGGCGGGTCAAGTCGCGCCAGACGCGCAGTTCGCGGTCCAGTAGACGCGTTTTCTTTTCCAATGTACCCCTGCACTTGGCTAGACAGGGCGGCAAGACAACACCACCCTGCGAGACACAATTGCAACTTGCACTGATCAATTCAGTTGCTGCAATTTGCATTCGGGCAGCCGCATTGCCCTTACACCAACGAGCGACGCATCCCACGACCTGCGTCCACCCACTCTGCCTGCATCCTAATACCAGTACCGGGCACGATACAGCTTGAACAATAGACAGAACGGCACATCGGCGAGCAGAAGAAACTCACCACCTGAAGGCCCCGCTCCCCCCCCAAAGGGCATCAAAGATGCCAAACACGTCCCTCCGCCGGCAGCCGCAGAAGGGCTTCCGCCGCGGCGGGAAAGTCGCCTACCATGGCGGCGGCGCCCGGACGCGGACCTTTGCCGCCGCTTCGGGCCGCAACGAGGCCACCTCCAACGACGAGAAGTGGGAGCGCACCAAGTTGGCGCACAGCATCGACGAGAACCTGGGCTTCGCGCGGTACGACGCCGGCCGCAAGCGCGAGGGCTGGCTCGTCAACATCCAGCCCACCTCCATCGAGGACGACCGCGTCCCCGGCGGCGGCGGCCGGGCCGCTGTCGACTGCTACTTCATCGAGGAGGACGGCGCGACGTTCAAGGCGACGGTCGAGTACGAGCCCTACTTCCTCATCGCCGTGCGCAAGGGCCACGAGGGCGAGGTCGAGGAGTGGTGCAAGAGGGCGCCCGGAGGGGGCGTGGTCAAGCACGTCAGGAGGGTGGAGAAGGAGGATCTGCAGATGCCGAACCACCTTCTCGGCTACCGGAGGACATTCCTGGAGCTGAGGTTTGCCAACGTGCAGAACCTCATGGCGGCGCGGAGAGACATCATGCCCATTGCCGACAGGAATAAGAAGAGCATGAACGCCATGGATACCTACGCCGAGGTCGCTACGTAAGTCCCTATGAGTTTGGGTTAAAGAACTGGAGTTGACAAGACTGACCAACATATCCTGCAGATCAAACGGCGACTTTGATCTTTTTGACGATTTACGAGACGACGATAAACGACTTAATGCTTCTTTTGCTGATGCGAGCGACTTCATCGTCGACATCAGAGAGTACGACGTTCCATACCATGTTAGAGTAATGATAGATATGAGTAAGTTGTCAGGATCGGGTGGGCGGTCGTGAACAGAAGACAGGCGCTGACCGAGACCAGACATCCGGGTGGGCAAGTGGTATCATGTTGAGGCAAAGCATGGCGTTACCACCGTCGTATGCAACGAAGAACGCTTAGCGATGGCGGACCCCGTTGTGATGGCCTACGATATCGAAACTACCAAATTGCCCCTGAAATTCCCCGACGCCGCCATCGACCAGGTCATGATGATTTCATACATGATCGATGGGCAAGGTTTCCTTATCACGAATCGAGAAGTGGTCTCTGAGGATATCGCCGATTTCGAGTACACCCCGCGCCCGGAATACCCCGGGCCGTTCATGATCTTCAACGAGCCAGACGAGAAGGCTGTCCTCGAGAGGTTCTTCCTGCACATCAAGGAGGCTCGGCCGACAGTCATCGCGACCTACAACGGTGACTTCTTCGACTGGCCTTTTGTAGAAGCCCGAGCGAGCGTCAACGGAATCGACATGTATCATGAGATTGGTTGGAGGAAGGACAGTGAGGATCAGTACCAGTGCAACTACTCTGTGCACATGGATTGTTTCCACTGGGTGAACCGAGACAGTTACCTTCCTCAGGGTAGCAGAGGCTTGAAGGCCGTCACTGTCGCGAAGCTGGGCTACGATCCAGACGAACTCGATCCGGAATTGATGACACCCTATGCCGCCGAGCGCCCGCAAACACTCGCAGAATACTCCGTATCCGATGCAGTGGCCACCTACTACCTATACATGAAATACGTCCACCCCTTCATCTTCTCATTATGTACCATTCTCCCTCTCAAGGGGGACGAGACGTTGCGCAAGGGTACGGGAACCCTCTGCGAGATGCTGCTGATGGTGCAGGCCTACTGGAAAGAGATTGTCCTGCCCAATAAGCATGTATCGCCAAAGGAGTCATTCTGGGATGGCCATCTCCTAGACTCTGAGACTTATGTTGGTGGTCATGTTGAGAGTATCGAGGCTGGAGTGTTCCGCTCAGATATTCCCGTCAACTTCGCTGTCGATCCGGCAGCTTGTGATGAGCTCATCAAGGATCTGGATGCGGCTTTGACTTTCAGTATCACTGTGGAGGAGAAGAAGTCGATGGACGACGTCGAAAACTACGAAGAGGTCAAGCAGCAGATCATAGCGAAACTGCTAAATCTTAAGGAGACGCCAAACCGGAGTGAGCGCCCCCTGATTTATCATTTGGACGTCGCATCCATGTACCCAAACATCATGACGACGAACCGTCTACAGCCCGACTCCATGATCCAGGAGTCAGACTGTGCCGCTTGTGATTTCAACCGGCCAGGCAAGACCTGCGATCGGAGGTTGCCTTGGGCATGGCGTGGCGAGTACCTGCCAGCGAAGCGCGACGAGTACAACATGATCAGGAATGCATTGGAAAACGAGAAGTTCCCTGGGAAATGGCCCAACTCGCCGCCGCGGACTTTCCAAGATCTTACTCCCGACGAGCAAGCGACTCTGATCCGGAAACGTCTCCAGCTCTACTCCCAGAAGGTGTACCACAAGATCCACGACTCGACTACCATCGTTCGTGAGGCCATTATCTGTCAGCGGGAGAACCCTTTCTACATCAACACCGTGCGGGACTTCCGAGATCGAAGATACGACTACAAAGGCAAGGCCAAGGTATGGAAGGGAAAGACGGAGGGCCTCAAATCCTCCGGCGCGACAGCAACCGAGATCGATGCCGCCAAGAAGATGATCGTCCTTTTTGACTCGCTGCAGCTTGCTCACAAGGTCATTCTGAACTCGTTCTACGGCTATGTCATGCGAAAAGGTTCTCGGTGGTACTCCATGGAGATGGCAGGAGTGACGTGCCTGACTGGTGCTCATATCATCCAAATGGCTCGGCAGCTGGTCGAGCGGCTTGGTCGCCCTCTAGAACTGGATACCGATGGTATCTGGTGCATGCTTCCGGCGACGTTCCCGGAGAATTTTGCCTTCAAGCTCAAGAACGGAAAGAAACTGCCTATCTCATACCCCTGTGTTATGTTGAACCACTTGGTTCACGCAAAATTCACGAACCATCAATACCAGACCTTGACGGACCCCAAAACCTTCAAGTACGAGACGCACAGCGACAACTCCATCTTCTTTGAGGTCGACGGTCCCTACAAGGCCATGATCCTCCCCACCTCGAAGGAGGAAGACAAGAACTTGAAGAAGCGATACGCCGTCTTCAACGATGACGGCAGTCTGGCCGAGTTGAAGGGCTTCGAAGTCAAGCGAAGAGGTGAGCTGAAGCTTATCAAGATCTTCCAGCAACAAATCTTCAAGTTCTTCTTGGAGGGTACCACCCTCGCAGAATGCTATGGAGCGGTCGCCAAGGTTGCCAACAGGTGGCTCGATGTGCTTCACAGCAAGGGGTCCACCCTCGCCGACGAGGAGCTGATGGAGCTGATTTCCGAAAACCGAAGCATGACGAAAACGCTGGAGGAATACGGCTCCCAAAAGTCTACTTCCATCACCACCGCACGGCGTCTCGCCGACTTCCTGGGTGAGCAGATGGTCAAGGACAAGGGCTTGAACTGCAAGTTCATCATCTGCTCCAGGCCCAAGAACGCCCCCGTCACCGAGCGAGCTGTTCCCGTTGCCATCTTCTCGGCCGAGGAGGAGACGAAGAGGCTCTACCTCAAGAAGTGGCTCAAGGAAGAGCCGGCTGATACAGATCCCAGGGCACTGCTCGACTGGGACTACTACCTGGAGCGTCTCGGCTCTGTCATCCAGAAGCTCATCACCATTCCTGCTGCTCTTCAGAAGGTCCGGAATCCAGTTCCGAGGGTCGCTCACCCAGACTGGCTGCAGCGCCGAATCAATATCAAGGATGACAAGATGAAACAGAAGAAGCTGACCGATCTGTTCACCAAAGGCCCTCTCGAGGACATAACAAACCTCAGCAACGGGCGAGTTGGTGACTTGGAAGATTTCGGGTCCAAGCTCCTCAAGCCCAAGACTGTCACTGATGCTATCACCGCAACTCAGAAAGATGCCAAGAACCAGAAGAGGAAATCCCCGGAACCTGAAGCTACTGCGGAGAGCACCGACCCGTTTGCCAGCTTGCCAAAGGTCATGCCAAACCCTTCCGAGGACTACCCGGCGTTCCTGGCGTACCAGAAGAAGAAGTGGAAGCTCCAGAAGGCAGCCAGGATTAGGCGGAGACACCTCTTTGGCGATCGCCGCGGTAACATGGCAAACAACATTCAGCAGACCTTCCGCAACCAGGCAGAGGTTACGTTCAGGAACACCTGGCAGCTTCTCCAGCTGAAGACGACAGACAACCCTGGTGTAGTGACGGCCTACGTCCTGATCGACGCCAAGATCCACTCGCTGAAGATCAAAGTACCGCGACAAGTATACCTCAACCTGAAGAGCAAGGACCTTCCGGACATCGAGGTTGAAGGCTGTCATGTGGAGCAGGTCAATCATACCCTTCCCAACGGTCACTCTTCTGTGCATCTCTTCAAGCTTACCGTGCCGGAGGACATCTACTTCGCCGAGGCCGAGAAGTTCAGTCTCTTGTTCAACCACCCCAGTGTAGAAGGCGTCTATGAGAAGCAAGTGCCCTTGAACGTCCGGGCTATGCTTCAGCTTGGCAACCTCTGCACAATTGATGAGAGCCAGCCTGGCGTGCTCGGCAGGGGCCTCGACCAAGGATTTGATCTACCTAGTCTCATCAGGCCGGCAAAGCCCAAGCTTTATCTGGACTCGGCCCCGATGGCATACATTTACATTTCACACATCAGTGCCGGAGAGCGACAAATATTCGGCATCTTCTCCACGACAAGCGACCAAGCACATGTCGTCATATTGCACAAGAACAAAGACAGTGGGCAAGACTTGCCAAACATCACAAAGATGTACTCTGATCATCTCGCCAAGCGGACAGAGGAAGCGGAAGGCACCAATTGGAGAGACTGCTTCCCATACCAAGACAAGGTCAACTTCAAAATCACTCAGGTCACAACGCGCCGGAAAGCATTCCTCGAGATTGGCGACGTCGTCAAGAAGATGCGGAAGGACGAGGCACGACCGCAGATGATGGTCATCCAGTCGTCACAGCGCAACCTCCTGGTGCACGACATTCCCATTCTCGGCGAGTTCCCTGTCCTGCCGCTGAAGTACGACCCTGCCGACAGCTCGCTGCCGCCTCTGGGCTGGCAGTCAGTCATTGCCAGGCGACTGGTCAACCACTACCTCGGCCTTGGGTCTTGGATTCTTCACTTGACAGCGCTGGCGAGATACGGCGACGTGCCGCTGTGCAATCTAGAACGCGACGACCCGCGGTTCTTGATTGACGTCGCATACGCTCGCCGCCTGCAGGCGAACAACGTCGTCCTGTGGTGGTCTGCCGGCCCTCGTCCTGACCATGCTGGGTATGAGCGTGACGATGTGGTAGGCCCGCTGGACACGGTGCAGATGCCCGCCATCAACAATCCCGGGACTTTCTCTTCTGTGTGTATCGATCTGGAGGTCCGAAACCTCGCCATCAACACCATCCTCACGTCGTCCTTGATCAACGAACTCGAAGGTGCCGACTCCATCTCGTTCAACCCTGCCTCTGACGGGGCACAAGAAGGGTCTGAGACGCTGTTCTCCGAAAACGCATTTGCCAATGCCGGTGTCCAGGTCCTTCGTGAGATGGTGAAGAGCTGGTGGGCTGAGGCGTGCAAGGGCAACACCATGGCTGACGTGATGGTGCAGCATCTCGTCCGCTGGGTCGAGAATCCCGGTTCGTTCCTTTACGACCGTGCTCTACACTATTATGTGCAGATGATGTCGCGAAAGGCATTCCAGCAGCTTATGGCTGACTTCCGAAGAGTGGGGTCGCAGGTCGTCTTTGCAAACTCCAACCGCCTTTTACTACAGACTACCAAGGCGGAGGTTGGCAATGCTTACGCCTACAGTCAGTACATCTTGAAGTCGATCAAGAGCAAGCCCTTGTTCCACTTCATCGACCTGGAAATCAAGGAGTACTGGGACTACCTGGTCTGGTACGATGAGTTCAACTACGGAGGTAAGGCTTGCCAGGAAGTCGTCGAGACAGACCAGCAGGCACTGGAAACTGTCATGCACTGGCAAATGTCAACCTTCTTGCCCGTCCGCCTACAGCCCACCTTTGCCGACTGGGTGGTGGAGTTCATCCAGCTCATGCACGCGTTCAAGAGGCCCGCCGACGGCTCAGATCCCTCTGCCACGCCCCGCCTCACCCAGATCCCGCAGCGCAGCCTAGCAGAAGGCGCGGAAGGGCAGATCATCCTCGGCAAGGCCTTCGAGAAGCCCCTGAAGAAGGACATCGCGGGCCTGGTCGCCACGCAGAAGCGGGAGCTGCTGCACCCGGAGCTGGCCGTCGACTACGTCTTCCCCACGCTGCCCGGCTCGCACCTCTCGGACCTCGGCTCGCGCAACGCCGTCCTCGAGCTCGTCAAGATGCTCATGCAGGTGCTCTCGCTCGACAAGAACATCACGATGGAGGCGCGCCTGCTGCGCAAGGAGCTGCTGGCCATGTTCGAGGTGCGCGAGTTCAGCAAGGAGGGCGCCTTCCAGAACCCGTCCGAGAGCCTGCGCCTGAGCCAGCTCAGCTGCGACAGCTGCACCATGGCGCGCGACCTCGACCTGTGCCGGGACGAGGACCTGCTGCCGGAGCTGGGGCCGGACGGCAAGCGGGCGGCGGGGGCGGCGGCGGGCGACGCGAGGCCGTGGCTGTGCCCGTTCTGCGGCGTCGAGTACGACCGCAACGAGCTCGAGGAGCGGCTCGTCGGCGCCGTGGAGGCGTTTGTCGTCGAGTGGGCGACGCAGGACCTCAAGTGCGCCAAGTGCGGCGCGCTGAGGGTCAACGACTTCATGGAGCACTGCACCTGCTCCGGGGCGTGGGGCCCGTCGGTCAAGAGGGACGAGGTGGTCCGGCGGTTGAAGGTGTACAGGAACGTGGCTAAGTTCTACGGGCTGAGGATGCTGGGCGATGTGGTCGAGAGCGTGTTTGAGAGTCTTTGAAAACAGAAAAAGGGGCTTCGCGATCTGGTGTGAGGACAAAGAAAGGCTTGGCATAGGTTTTCTTTTCACATTGGGCGTTTAGGGGGTACACATTCACAAAGGATTATATCATGTTTGACGATGCATCATCATATCGTATGGAGTCGTGTCGGGGTAAAATCAATAATATCCAACAATGAATTCATTATGTTTCCAGTTATCCGATCTCTCCAACTCACTACTAGAGCGAGATCGACAAGAGAGGCCTGCCATCATCATAGTTGTGTTTCCGTATGCAAATCTGTTCTTTTTGGACTCACAGCAGCCAATCCAGGGTGACGGTGGAGGTCGACGATGACCTTTGTGACAGCCTCGGCCGCGGCTGCGAAAATCTCGAGGAGTTCATCTCTATGGAAGAACGGTTAGTCCCCGTGCCTATGGGCAAACAAACGACATGGGCGGCAGGTAGGAAATGAACGAGGCACGAAAGTATCACTAACCGATGCACTCTTATGCTTCTCTCCTGGAAGCTAGTGGATCTCGCACCTCCCTACGTCCCTACGGGAGTCCAGAACTGGAAAGCCGTCGCTTCTTCGCAGGGACGAGTCTCGTCTGGATCAAGCCCTCCTCCCTTGGTCTTGTCCTCAACGAGCAGACCAAAGGCCACGCCAATTGCCTTGGGGCCTGTGAGATGTGAATCCGCCCTGAACAAGGAAATC
Source organism: Thyridium curvatum (assembly GCF_004353045.1). Taxonomy (NCBI): domain Eukaryota; kingdom Fungi; phylum Ascomycota; class Sordariomycetes; order Thyridiales; family Thyridiaceae; genus Thyridium; species Thyridium curvatum. The sequence goes on along the minus strand of NW_022156766.1, from coordinate 529,027 downwards.
TCGGGATTGACATCGAGCTTAACCAGGACGGGGATCGCGCGATCCCTTGAAGCGCATCTTGCCTGACAGCATAAGCTTCCCTGGTCGTTTATTGGTATAGTCCAGAGGCACTCTGAACTGCAGGGTCCGCCTATGGTACCAGGTTGATACGGTGTCAAAGTCGGACGGATACATCTCCGCCGGCGGAATCTGAGAATTGACGTTCATTTTGGTTTTCAGGTTGTCAGGTTGGATTTGAGAAGGGAGTAGACCCTGGATGCCTCAGTAGTCCAGTAGATCAGGGTCGTGCATCCGTCTGCCAGCCTCTCCTGGCATCATGAGATGATGCTTCAAACACTGGAGGCTAAGTACCTCAGCATTCGCGGGTGGTGGTTCTCCAGGCGGAACGAACGTAAGACTGTCCAGCGTCAAAGTGAAGAACCGTGGGGAACTCTGGCACATGGGTGACAGTTCGTGCAACCTTTGTGTGCCGCTTGCAGGCCGATTTGGCCTCCGTCGCCACCCCGGAGCTCCTTTGGGATTCACGCTCGTCAGTCACGGATCATTTGGTCATCGGGTCCATTTGCTTACATTGCACCAAAGTCCAGGCCCAGGGTGACAACAAGTATCTCACACTCAGGGCAAGAAGGGGAGGCGTGCCGAACTTCTTCTCCATAATCCTTGAGATGTCGAGGTGTGTGACGGGGTCAGCCAGGCTGCTCCCGTTGAGCAGCCTGCTGGTCATCCGCAGCTCGCGCTGGGTGAAGGGGGCGCTGTATGCTGCGAAGCACTCCGGGCCTTTTCGAGCAGGGCATGAGTGCGGAATTGAATTCTCGGATGTCATGAAGCTTCGATGGACCGTCCTTTGAGCCAAGGACACGGCCAACTGTCAGCCTGCCCCCATTCGGCAGACGAACATAGCCTCCACGGGTGGAGCAGATCTCGCTGATCAGGCATCTCAGCACCAGCTCGTCCCGGGGATATGCTTCGAAATATCGAAGGTTGTACCCCCTAACTTCATTGTAGGTGGCTTGATATACTTCGTCTGGGGACTTTCCAATCGGAGCCATCTTCGCTGCGGTTGGTGATGCGAAACGCCAGGGACTCCGTCTCGACGCCCAGATGGGCGTACATCTGGGGGTCAGGCTGTAGCTCGGGCTCCTTGGGGTCCCGAGACATCTCCTCCAGGCGCGAGAAGAGATCCTTCACGCCACAGTCCGAGAAGGTCGAGGACGAGCGCCACATGCCGCAGGAATGAGCTCTCGGACATGTCGGACATGGTGTTCGTTGGAATGTGTGTGAAGTGGGGGGAGATGTTGAAGAAATTGTCTGGTAGAGAAGGATATATAAGATCTGCGTTTCTCTTGCTTTTACTGTGTGATTTTCTCCAAGTATCTGGTGTTCAGTCTGTATCCCGGCCTGGAGGTGGAGGTATGAAGAGCCGATCTTGGAGCTTGTGAGTTGGGTTTAGGAATGATGAGAAGGGGGGTCAGTCTGGGTGATCAGGACTTTTTAAACATGTTTTCAGGGCCTCTGAATAATTGAAGAAGAGTAGGAGAACAGCTTGAGTTGACGGAACAGCATCCTTATAAGCTCTTCGCTATCATTGCTTCATTGCCTTTGGAAGAGACAGTTGAAAGGCTACCTTTCAAACCTCTCTCTTGTAGCTTTGCCCAAAGCATTCTTAGTGGCCATGCTCATCAGGCAGTGGCAATTTTGCAATGTCTCTCATCTCTGTGAGGCTTTGATCATTTTTTCAGGCTTTGTTTCATTGCCTGCCTGTTCAAAGAGGAGGCAGCAGAGCTGTGGTGGTCTGAAGATGAATAAGGAGAGCGGGGAAGAAATCCTGGGCACAAACAGATAGAAACGAATCGAGATTGCCAAAAAAAAACGAGGCATGTTTATTGAAGAATATGAACGAATAAGCAAAGGTTCTTTGATGGTTTTAGGATAGAGCCCAGTGCTCCCTGGGATGACCCTGTAACGGTGCGCGGAGCGGCCTCCTCATCGCTGCTGCAACCTCCTGGCGTCTCCTTAGAACATTGGCTATTTCATCGGTCATGCCAACGCTCTGTAGAACCATGAATGTGCTCTTTGTGAATTTCTCTGATGTATCAATGTCAAAGCCGCAATAGCTATCCAGTCGATCATCTACATCGGTAGGTATGACCGTCCTCCGCAAGGCCTGAGCCTTGGCCTTGGACGCTTGCGGATCTGGCGGATGCTCCAAAGGAAAGCTCATGGCTTCCATGGTTCGTGATACGCTTTGGTGTACTGAGAAATCGCCCAAGTGCAGTGAGTAGCGGTCATAGTCAAGGTGTAGTTCGTTGCCGGAAAAGGGGGCGGAGCATGCCGCTCTCTCTATTGCAAGAACAGCCTCCAAGCCTGCTTGGAGGCGATTTGCTTGATCCAGAATGTTGCGAATGAGTTCCGGGGCGTTCTCACAGCTATGAATGTTGTAGGCTTCGATGCGCAATTTGTCCATGGCGTTCTCGCGGCTGACAGCATTGCGCGGGTCAATGCCATGGCGGAGCTCGAGCTCTTTGACGAGAGTGGACATCTCGTGTATGTGGTTCACAGTCATTCTCCAGGACTCAACGTCCATCTGCACTCCGGGTCGGCTCATCTTTGTGTGTGTCTTGCCTGATGGAGTCCAAGACTTTTAAAATTGTGAGGATACCGGGAAGGGCTCTCTGTGAAAACTTGCCATTATCATAGTACCACGACGGTTTATATATAAACATATCGCAATTGTATGTTCTCACGAGGTATATGAGTCGTGAAATATATTGATTCATTGAAGAGTGAAGACATATGTCCTTGAGGTACATGATGCAGGTATTGATTCGATACCGTCAGGTAGAGACCCGTGCTACCCCTATCGGTGATACACCCAGTCTTGATGTGTACGCGGGTGCCCAAGACCACATTGCCGACGAAACAAACTAAGCTGCGTGCCTATTAGGGTATCCATAATAGCGTTTCTGAGACCTCACAGCTTCAGTGCGAGCGCCCTGGGTGGTTCATCCACCTTGTCACCAACTGAATAGTAGATACCTACCTAAGGAGGTACCATGTTGGAATCCAAAGGAAGAAACGGCAAAGGCATAAGAAGAAAGGAGAAGAAGTTATCAAGCAAAGCAGGATTGAGTCACACTCTATGATCAATGAAAGCTCCCATGGTTTCTATGCTAAAGACAGAGCCTCAAAGCGGGTAGCAGCAACTCCTTGTCTGATGATAGTAAATCTGATGATGGATCTGTTTGCTGTTGAAGCCTACAGCATATGTAATGGGCCCCGATTGGCTTTCCGCAACGAGGGGGATCCACAGGCGACATCCCACCACAACTTGGCCCTCGCCCGCCTGTCGAGATGGTCCGTGCCCGCTTTTTTGGTGGTGCCTCGAGCTACATTTGGTCAAAGGCTTCGATAATTTTCTGGAGCTCCAGTCCCCTTACGAAATCTGCATAGCTCTCGATACTTGCCGCGCGTGCCACCGTCCTTCAGCTTCTGCCATCCTCCAGGTAGTACTCGTGACGGGCCTCTATACAGACAACTCAGACGACCGACAGATTCCATTGCCCAGCATGTCCTTCGGCGGGCAGACCCCGACGATTATCGTCCTGAAAGAGGGTTGGTGAACCCCTCCATCCTCCATGATGAGACTCGCCCCCCGCGGAGCTCCCACTGACAGCGCAACCCAGGCACCGACACCTCCCAGGGCAAGGGCCAGATCGTCTCCAACATCAACGCCTGCTTGGCAGTCCAAAACACGATCAAGTCGACGCTAGGTCCCTATGGCGGTGATCTGCTCATGGTCGACGAGAATGGCAGGCAGACCATCACCAACGACGGCGCCACCGTCATGAAGGTATGGCAATCGTCTAGGGCGCATGGGCTTCACACCAAAGATACTAACAGGGTATAGCTTCTCGACATCGTCCACCCTTCCGCCCGAATCCTCGTCGATATCGCGCGATCACAAGATGCCGAGGTGGGAGATGGAACGACCTCAGTCGTCGTCCTGGCCGGTGAGATCCTGAAGGAGGTCAAGGAGCACGTCGAGCAGGGTGTCAGCTCTCAGATCATCATCAAGGGTCTGCGGAGAGCTTCAACGATGGCAGTCAACAAGATCAAGGAGATCGCAGTCAGCACCAACGAGGCCAACAGGAGAGAGACGCTGGGCAAGCTCGCTGCCACCGCCATGACCAGCAAGCTGATTAAGCGGAACACTACATTCTTCACCAAGAGTGCGTAGCCATACTATCCCGCCCCGCACCCATAACTCCCGATGTACTAACAGACCGCAGTGGTTGTCGATGCAGTGCTCTCTCTCGACCAGGACGACCTCAACGAGAAGCTGATCGGTATCAAGAAGATCCCCGGCGGCTCCCTCACCGACTCTCTGTTCGTCAACGGTGTCGCCTTCAAGAAGACCTTCTCCTACGCCGGTTTCGAGCAACAACCAAAGTCGTTCAAGAAGCCCAAGATTGTCTGCTTGAACGTCGAGCTCGAGCTCAAGGCCGAGAAGGACAACGCCGAAGTTCGTGTCGAGCAGGTCTCGGAGTACCAGGCCGTCGTCGATGCCGAGTGGCAGATCATCTACAAGAAGCTCGAGGCGTGCTACAAGACGGGCGCCAAGGTGGTTCTGAGCAAGCTGCCGATCGGCGACTTGGCTACCCAGTACTTCGCAGACCGCGACATCTTCTGCGCAGGTCGCGTGTCCAGCGAGGACATGGAGCGCGTGGTCCAGGCTACCGGCGCCACCGTCCAGTCCACCTGCTCCGACATCCACCCGGAGCACCTCGGCACCTGCGGCTCCTTCGAGGAGCGCCAGATTGGCGGCGAGCGCTTCAACTTCTTCGAGGACTGCCCCGAGGCCAAGACGTGCACCCTCGTGCTCCGCGGCGGCGCCGAGCAGTTCATCGCCGAGGTCGAGCGCTCCCTGCACGACGCCATCATGATCGTCAAGCGCGCCATCCGCAACCGCACCATTGTCGGCGGCGGCGGCGCCTGCGAGATGGAGGTCTCGGCCTACCTGCACCGCTTCGCCGACAAGGACGTGCCGCACAAGCAGCAGGCCATCATCAAGAGCTTCGCCAAGGCCCTCGAGATCATCCCGCGCCAGCTGTGCGACAACGCCGGCTTCGACGCCACCGACATCCTCAACAAGCTGCGCGTCGAGCACCGCAAGGGCAACACCTGGGCCGGCGTCGATTTCCAGAACGAAGGCGTCGCCGACATGATGGAGCGCTTCGTCTGGGAGCCCGCCCTCGTCAAGGTCAACGCCCTGCAGGCCGCCACCGAGGCCAGCTGCCTGATCCTGTCGGTCGACGAGACGATCCGGAACGAGGAGAGCGCCCAGCCGCAGGCGCCCGGCAAGGCGCTGCCGCCCGGCGCGGCGCAGAGGGCCCTTCGGGGCAGGGGAAGGGGCATGCCTAGGCGGTAAATAAAGAAAGGAAAAGAAATGTGATTTAATCTTGTCCTTGGCTCGGGTTCATGATTGCCCTGGGTTGAGTACTGGAGGTTGTTGTTGTTGGTGGTGGTGTGCTGTATGATACCTTTTACTGGTGATATGGCGTCTTTGTGATAGAGGAAGAAATTGAAAACGAAAGAGTGAGCCTTGCATGATCTGCCTGCTTGGGGGCGTCAAGACCTCATCACAGTGCCCAGACGACTGCGGAGTTCCCTGCTAATTTGGTCAAAGAGGCAAGAATGTCTACTCTGTATTTGGGTATTGCCTTGGCAGGCATCTAGCTATAAGTACGTATGAAAGGGAAGCAGTCGATGTAGAATGTCCGCATTTCATGGGACCCAAGTAAAATGTTATAATATATACGCCGCTCCAATGCAGGGCTTTCGTTTCGCTCAAGATGCTTCAAAAGGAGATAAAAGGCCAAACTCGGATTACCACACCACACCCTTGTCTTTATCTTTTCCCCCCTCCTTCCCGCGACGGGCAAAGGGGAGGATAAAAGATCACCCACGGCCGCCAAACCCGACATCGTACAGCGTTTGATCCTTGCCCGGCAGAGAGCGCGCGTCGCTGTCCTCCGAGACGGCCCCTTTGCCCCCCTCGCCGTCCACTTCCATAGTACCGTCTCCGCCACCGCCGTCTGCGTGCTGCGGCCCGTGGCCGTGCTTGCGGGGCTCGTGCCGCTGCCCGCGATCATGGTCATGATGGCCGGCTGTCGCGCCGCCGCCGGGACCGACATCGACGTCCTCGTTGTCGTCGTCCTCGTCGTCCTGCGCCTCGATCAGCATGTCCAGCTCGCGGTCCATAGCCGCCTGCTCGTCCGCGTCCGCGTCCGGCGTGCGATGGTGCCGGTGGTGCTCCTCGCCCACGACGCCCACACCAACACCGACATCGACGTCGACCACGACGTCGACGTCATCATCGCCGGTCGCGTTGAGCAGGGCTTGGAACGTGTCCGTGTCGGCATCGGCGTCCTCCGCGGCAACATCGTGCGCGTGGCTGAACGTGCCGAAGGGGTCGTCGTGGTGGTGATGATGGTGGTGGTGGACGACGTGCGACGAGGGGTCGCTGATGATCTGCGGGTCGATGGGCTGGTAGACGGAGTGGTGGTGCTGGTCGGCGAGGGCGTGGTGCTGGTGCTGGTGCTGGTGTTGCGGGTGAGAGTGTTGTTGACGGTGTTGTTGCGGGTGGTGGTGTTGGTGCATGCCCTGGTGGGGGGATGAGTCCTGCAGCATGAGACTGTGGCCCGGCAGCGTGGCGTGCTGGGGCAGCGGAGACTCTGTCGGCGTGTGGAGGGTCTGGCCGGGGGACATGACGGTCATGTCACTGGGGTCCGCATAGGAGGTCGAGGACACCGAGAAGGCTGGCAGCGTGGGGTGGTGGTGGTGGTGGTCTCTAAGCTCCAGGCGCCTGCCGGCAGCACTTACACCTCTGGCAGCGGAATCAACAGTAGGAGGAGGGGCCGGTGACGGGGTGGAGCCGGTGCCCCCGACAGCAGCGGAGCCAGTAGGGGTGCCATTTCCGCGGCGGGACACGACGGTATTGGCAGCGGCGGCCGCGGCGGGGACGGGCGCCTTGCCCAGCTCCTTGCACTCGGCGCAGTTGCGGATGACGTCGCTGACGGTCTCCTTGATCCGGCTCCAGTGGAACTTCTCGGCGATGGTGGCGGTGGTCTTGTTGATGCCGCCGTGCTGCAGGACGTGGACCTCGCGGGCGATGTCGTACTGGCGGCGGGGGTCCGAGATGACCTCCTTGTCCTTGAGCATGAGCTTGTCGCCCTCAAGGAGCTTGTAGTGGGTCGCGGCGCTGCGGAGCCTGCTTTTCTCGGCGCGGTCAGCCCCGTTGGGATACCGGCTGTACTTGAGGTAGAACCGGATCTTGTCAAACCGCTCTTCACTCACAAGTTCCTCGCCGTCGCCGCCCTCGCCCGAGGGGACGAGGTCGCGGCCGTAGATGATGGCGTCGATGAGCCGGCCCGGGTAGCTCTTGAGGTTGCCGCAGCCCTTGACGCGGCCGATGCGCTTGAAGCCCAGGCCGTCCCAGATCTTGCACGAGGCGACGTTGGTCTCGTAGACGAGGTTGAAGACGGAGTAGGTGTAGCCCAGCTTGGGCGCCCAGTCGATGTAGGCCTCGCCCATGAGGCGGCCCACGCCGCGGTTGCGCGCGGCGTCGGTGACGAGGAAGCCGGCGTTGCACACGTGGCTGCTGCGGCCCGGGTAGTTGGGCTTGATGTAGAAGCTGCCGAGGCACTCCTGGCCCCAGTCCTTGCCCTCGACGACCTCGGCCGGGTCGTCGATGCTGCCGAGCAGCATGATGGCGCCAAAGTTCTGGAACCAGTAGCTGGCAAACTTCTCAAAGGGCATGGGCTCGATCATCGGGTACGTGTCGCCGCCCTCGACCTCCTTCTTGAACTGGTCGCTGAGGTAGAGCAGCAGGGACATGGGCACCTGGGTCCGGGACGCAAAGGGCACGAGGGTGGCGACGGTCTGGCGGTCCCGGAGCGTCACCTGACGCGGGAGGATCATCGGGGGCAGGGATGGGTTGGCCGGGTCCGGAAACGGCGGCTCGCCGGAGACCCGGTAAATGGTGGGAGACTCTGGATCATCCATGATGGCCGGCATGGTGGCGGTGGCCCAGACCAAGCGGCAAGCCGACTTGGAGAGGACGGGGTTGTGTTGCTGGACCCAAAAAGGACCCAAGAACGGTCAAACCAGCAATCCAAGCCTGCAGCAGCACTACATCCATGCCCGGGTGTGTTAGCCATCGCATCCCAAGTCACCTCAACCAATAAGGCACAGACTCTGCAGGCTGCTGCCGGAGCAAAGTGAATGAGAAATGCAGTTATTACAAGCACAGAGAGCCCTGCACCGCAGACTAGTGCCTGTGGGAGGCACAACAGAGATGCAGGGCGGGTAATCAGAGCACCCTAGGATATGCATGCAGGGTCCCGTACCTGGGATTTCTGGTTTGGGTGCCCAGGATGAGTGACGAGACTCGCTCCCGGTTCGGGAACTCTCGTGTAAGTCAGCACCAATGACACATGCAGCCCCCCGGTCCAGGGGTTGTGGCGGGCCGAGAGATGGGAGTGTCTGGTCCGCGTCTGGTGGGTTGGGTGTGCTGAAAAGTGCGTCGTGATAACTTTTGTGTCTTGGTGAGGGGAAATTCGCACTGCGAACATTTTGGGCCGCGTGAATGTAGCAGCGGCGGAGAGCGGGTGGGTGGGTGGTGGGGCTCAACTGGCACTTTGAATGTCTTATCTAAGCGCAACCCTTCTGAACATCCGTGTACAAGTAGGAATAGGCATCATCACTAGTAGAGCCAACCTTGGAAATAACAAGACGAAGTGTCGGAAGTAATACAAGAGACTTCGCACGATCGTGCCAACAGCGGCCGTGAGAAAAGACAATCGCGTATTAAGTAGGGCTTCTCATCATATTATGTACATGGGGCTGGAATACAAATATGCACTCTCATCTCTCTCTCTCTCTCTCTCTCTCTCTCTCTCTCTCTCTCTCTCTCTCTCTCTCTCTCTCTCTCTCTCTCGTAGGTCAATCGTAACATGGCCCGAGTGGTATCAACAACATTCCGCCAGCTTGCGATGCGACATCACCATCATCTGCTCGACAGCCTGGAGATCGTGAACACGCCAATGATCGCCACCGCAAGAGTGACGATCGCACCGGGCAGCAGAAGCTCGTTGGGCACGCCCGCGATGAGCTGCTCCTGCTGGTTCATCATATCGCCGCCGCGCTGGCGTCGCGAGCGGCGCACAGGAGACTCGTCCTCGTCCTCCTCTTCCTCGTCAGACTCGTCAGATGCCTTGCGGCGCTCGCGCAGGACCGACGAGGCAGGGGGGGTGGGGATGGACTCGGGAACGGGTGGTGGCGGGGCGGTGACGGGCGGCTTCTCCGGGTCGTGGACGAAGAGGTCGACCTTGTCGTGGTGGAGTTGCCGTGCAAGGAGAATGGCCTCCAGGAGATCCTGATCGGTCGTGATGGAGACGGTGTCTCCCTCGTTGTCGAGGTAACTGAGGGCGTAGCCGCTGGCGCCCAGTCGTCCGTCATCTTCGACAACAGGCGTACCGCCGATGGCATCGATCTCTGAGCCTAGCTTAGAGGAAACACTTGCGATGAATGCCTCGATACCGTGAGCTGCAACGACCTGAAGTCTGTGCACACGGCCGGAAGGCGCCTTGAACTTGAAGGGGAACGGAATCTCGCTGGGTGGGAGCTCGGGGCTCGGAGCCAGCGCAGAGTGAGGAGGGGACTCGACGCCAGCGTGCGAAGCTGAGTCGCCGGGAGCAACACTGTCCAGAGTCCGATCTCTAGTCGGGTCTGGGGACATGAGAGATCGGGCACCAAGGTTGGTGTGGTGGTGAGAACCATCGCCCGAGACCATCGACTCGGTCTCGTGATCCAACGACAGCCAGAACTTGTTCCATGCGGGTCCCTCGCTGTCACCCGTCGACATGGTGTTGATCTGCTCTAGGGTGGCGTAGGTGAGCTTCAGCACGTCGACCATGCCAACGATCTCGCCGTTGTCGTTCATGACTGGTAGGTTGAGATAGTGACCATCTAGAACGCGATCCCGTCAGTACAAACCACATGAGACAGCATCGTAGACCCGACCCGAATGACATACCGTGCATCTTGCGAAGGGCCGCCTGGATGCTCATATCCATGGGAGCAAAATCAGGATGAGGAGTCATCACCCGCACGACACTGCAAGTGGCCGGGTCCAGGCCAGGGGCGATGACGCGCAGGACGACATCCTTGCTGGTGAAGATACCAGTGATAGCGCCCTGGTCCTGCACAAGGACCGCCGTGGTGTGGTTCTCCTTCATCAGCTGCGCGGCCTCCTTGACCGGTGTTCTGACACTGACAGTCGTGGGCGGTCGGCCGTCCAGGACAGACTCGAGAGTAGGACCGGACATCTTGGACCGGAGAGCCTCCACATACTGGATGATCTGCTGGGGCTGGCTTGTGCCCAGCTCAGACTGGACACCCTCCAGCGCATCGTAGAGCTTTCGCGACGACGAGTAGGCCCTCTCCAACTTCTCCATGGCATCGTAGAAGCACTTGGTGATATCCAGAATGCCAGAGATGTCCTGGTTCTCGTCCATAACAGGAAGATGTCTAAAGCCCTTGCGGACCATGAGATCGAGGGCGTCGGTGGCGCTCGTGTCGGTGCGGGCACACAGCGGGTTCTTGGTCATGATCTCGGCGATGGTGACGCTGCTCGGCTTCTGGCCGGCTCCAACCACGCGGAAGGCCAAGTCCTTTGCGGTGAAGATACCGGCAATTCGGTCGTCATCGTCGGTGACCAGCACGCAGTCCTCCCTCTTCGCGGCCATCAATTGTGCAGCCTCGGCAACGGTGGTTTGCGGCTTGATCTGGAGGGCGGGGCTGGGCTTCAGGGCAAGGACGGTTCCGGGAGGGGCCTTGCGGGATTGACGGGCCCGGCCTTGGAGGTGCTTCTTCTTGGAGAGGTCGCTCTCCAGCTTTCGGCGGATGGCCTGAGAACAGGCATTAGCAAACATTGCTTCTTCACGGCAAGACAAGGCAAAGGGTGGAGTTGAATCCATATTGTGACAACCACGACTTCGGGTGCCGGGCCACAGTGTAGAGAGAACCACAACTTCGGGAAAGTCGTCGGACATACCTCATCTCTTTTGCTCTGCTTTTGCCGGCTGGCGCTGACGGTCGAACCGCCGACTTCGCTAGTAGGGCCGGCATGGCTGCTGTGGGTGGTCTCGAGGACGGGTCGAGGGATGCCAGAGCCTGCAGCAGGGCTGTTGGTGAAGGGGATTCCGCCACGTCCCTGGCCGCGGCTGGGTGTGCCCCTTAGGGTTCCTGGGTTGGCCGACATTGCATAAACAACGCAATCTGGTGGAGGACTAGGGGGTGACAGCTACTCGATTCGCTGGGCAGGCAAGCTCCCTTTTGAGCAGGTTGGCGGACGAGGTGAGCCAGCTCGGAGAGCAAAAGTACGATGGAAAAGCGCGAGGAGATAGCAGTCCGTCCAATAGGATGCTCGACAGGAGGGTTCTCAGGTCAGAAGCAAGAGAAGAAATCTCGGGTCCAGAGGGTGCAGTGAGCCGACAATGGTTCGCGCGCACGCGAAATTCCATTGGATCAGGCGCCTCTGCCCGCTGGTTGTCTTGGTGACCTGCACGGGCCACTTTAATCAACCACGGTCCACCAGACTGCTGGGGAGCCAAGTGGGGTCGGGCCACTGACGGATGTCTCGTGGGCGGCTTTCCCCGCTAGAAACAATCCCATTGTCCGCAAACTGGACCCTGAACGACGAGGCCAATACCTATCAGACACAGAATGCAGAAAGGCCTGATGGCAATAGGAATTGGAGGTTTATTACTTCCCTTGACGACATCACACATCGATGTTCACTTGGATGTCCGAACTCCTTACAAAGCTTCTCGTCAAAGGGCTTGTGCTAATTAGAGTATTGCTTCGTAGAAACAAGCGAATGCAGTGTGATAACTATCCGTAACGTATGTATCCATGGATGTGACTGTCATTCAACCACTCCAGTCTCTCGTAGAAGTACCAATGTGAAGAACCGAAACCTAGCAAGATTCAGCAGCCACCTCTGGTAATGTTCTTGACTCTATGAGCCGACAGTTTAATCGATCAAGCAGTATATTGTGCCAACGATCCCTGAATTATTTTATTTTGCAAGTTTGATCTATACGAGCTGGCCTGCAGGTTACGCTGTCAAACTTGTTCGGCTGCAATCACTTGCATTATGATTGATTACTACGCGTAATGATACCCTCTCTCTACCATCGCAACAAAAGCCCGGATATTACCCAAAGTCCGCATTCAACAGTTGAAAAGGGTTACATTAAGAACTGTTTTCAGATATGCCAAGCTTCACACGTCATCTGCATATAACAGCAACACGTCCCCCGAAATCCTATCCAAACCACCATGGAGACTTGTCTTTCTAAAAGACGCAAAGCCTCAGCTACATCAAAATGCGGACTCGATCTCATATCACGACTCCAAAGAATGGCGTGACCTGGTACTACGAACAGGAAGGCTCGGGCCCGGATATTGTCCTCATTACAGATGGCTTTGGAGAATCCCATATGTTCGATCGAACCATCACCAAGATTGCCCGGCAAGGGTTCAGAGTCACAACCTTCGACGGACCGGGCATGTCGAGATCATTCGAAGCTCCGCCCGAAGCTTACAATGATGTTACGGCGCAGAAGCTAGCCGCCCAAGTGATTGACGTGATGGACGTGCTGGGCATTCGCGAAGCCGCCTTCTGGGGGTCCAGCTCTGGGGGCTCAACCGTTCTCGCCCTTGCCGCCGACTACCCAGATCGCGTCCGGAACGGGCTCGTCCACGAGGTTCCCTTCGTTCAGGTCGGCGCTCAGCGTGGCGTGTTCGCGGAAGCGGCCGAGTGGGACGACGAGACCGTGTCCAAGCGCATGGGACCGTTGGTCCTGAAGTTGGGCATGGCGGATGCGGAGGCATGGGCCGGCCTCGGTGACGCGGTGCACGAGCGTCTGGCTAAGAACTTTGTCCGATGGACCCGAGGATTCCCACCGTTGACGGCTTCGAGTCCCACAGGCGAGGCCGCCTTGAAGAAACGGCCTCTGGATTGGACTGTTGGATTTTCAACGCCCTCGGGTCTCTTCTTTGATAACATCGTTCTGGCCGTCAAGATGGGAATCCCAGTCCAGACAATCCCTGGAAGGCATTTCCCCTACTTATGCGAGCCAGAAGCGTTTGCTGAATACGTGGTCTCGACCTGTCAAAAGTATTTATCCGACTGAGGAATACAAACTTGGCCAGCTCCAATGCTCTGAAGGTGGCCATTTCATTTATATATGGAAATCTTGTGAAGGATCTTGGTTGACTTCATCAACTATATGGTTGCCGATATTGGAAGGTGTCTTGAAGACGCGCGATATCTATGTGGGAACCACTCGGCCGAGCTTCCAAATAGACATTTCATACCCCCGATGAACCTGGTCTAGCGTAGGACGGAATCTGAGGTGAGAACGAATCATCCTCACCCATTTCTTACCAGGTTTGATAATTGCGCCCATGATAAATGCGCGCCTAGCTGTGACATAGAGTGCTAGGTGCTATGGAAGTATGACCTGTCTCATTACCTACCTTTCACTATGAATTGAAATAGGCAACGAGCAGCGTCTCCTCATCGATGCCACCTCATCCCGTGGAGATCGAAACCTGTAAGTAGGTATTCTCAAGAGAGCGAGGCGCTTACGACACTCGGACTGTCGAATGGTATGTAAGCCACCAGGCTCTAAAAGGCCTGCGCATTCCTGAACTCAAGACGCACATTCCAGCTCCTTCCCCAAACGCACACCGTTGCCCCAGCACTCACGGCGCCTCATCCTAAATTTGTCTCTCGGCATTCCAATGGCGTCATCCGGCACTGTTCTAGTCGTTGGTAGGTGGCGCCCCCAGACTCTGTCCAGCTGCTGGCCAGCCTGTTGTCTGTGCGGCTTGGCGCAGCTCTGGCCAAAACCGGTGTTCCAGGATGGAACTCTGATCCTAAAAAATGAGAGACAGGGGCAAATCGAGGCATCGGGCTGCAATTAGCAACGCGCTTCCTCGCGAGGGGGTTCGATGTGTACGGGACATATCGACCGCAAACAAGAGAGGACCCGTCCGTGATCGGGGTAAGAGAGCACACAGAGTCTGGGGCGTAATTACAGATACATTGGGCTCATATTGGCCTCCGTGTCGTCAGCTAAAGGAGTTGGGGGTGAAGACAATCGAATTGGACTTTGCAGACGAAGCATCGGTGCTCGCCGCTGCCGAGACATACGGGGACCGACCCCTGGACATACTCATCAATTGTGCAGGTGAGCGCAGCAGCTGGGTCATTAATCCAAGGTCAAGGAGGCTGACTGGAAGGCTTTAGGCTTGTGTCGGCTATGGGACTTCACGCCTTTCACAGATCATTGCGCGGATGATCTTGTAGAGCACTTTCGTGTTAACGTTGTCGTATGCGATAGGTACCTCGGTGGTATGCCAGGTACTGCGACTGACATCTGCTTCATGCAGGGTCCATTTATAGCCTCCAAAGCGTTCCTACCGGCACTGTCCCTGGCGAAAGTCGGCAAGATCATCAATATCACGTCTGATGTTGCAAGCATTGCTGGTAAGTTCATCGTGACCCATAGGAGTGGACTATGTTAGCCCTTACTTACCCACGTCTGCCGCGGCCAAGACAACACTGGCGGCAATATTTGCTATAGGATATCAAAGACCAGCTTGAATCAGCTGACCAAGACCATGGCGTGTGATCTCGAGAAGACCGAATCCAGCGTCGTGGTGTTGGCAGTCCATCCCGGCTGGGTGCCGACGAGGATGACGGGCTACCACGGTGTTGATGACATGGAAATGTGTATGAACTTGCTTGTGAGTACCATCAAGGCTTTTGGTACCGATGCGGGCCACGGGATTCCAAATGGGGGATATGTGAGTTGGGACGGAGAGGATATGAAGTATTAGGTCGTGATGGACGGACACGGGAAGGGAATGGGATGATGTTTGTTCCTTAATTTGAAGGACGTACCTACGGAGTTGGAGGTTTGTTCACTTGGAATACATAGTCACAGCTTCCTGAGAGAGTGTTTGGTCCCATGGCAACGACGGATAATTGACTATACCTAGGAGCGAGATGCGGTCGCTGTTGGAATAACATGTCATATAGGCAGCGGAAAAGAAGCAAACCCTCGTAAAACGAGATTCGTTTGTCTCAGAATGAAAGCCTACGGGGCAAGAGAGCGAAATTGGAATCTCTCTAATTTCAATTGGGGAGACCCGTCAGAAGCTGAGAATAAAGTGCTATGAGCAGGCACGCTATAGCGCACAGCAGGTCGTGGGTTATATACGGTATTCAATGAGAAGAGCAAGCTGTGTCAACAAGACGACATCATCGAAGCGACGCATGAAATGTGTGCAATTCATCCAGATGGACAAGGCGGCTATTCCCTGTCAGATGCAGGATACATCGCAGACAGGGTGGCGGACGGGACGGGCGCTGCAGGTTTCGATTGGTAGAGCCGGGGGCGGCCAGCTGGTCTCTCCCGCACTAAGATCCATGGATGACGGGTCCGTCTCGCGCGGTGCCGCCAGCGCCTTGCAGCGCCTATCGAGGTGCGACAGGGGGGTGCTGAGAGTGGGCAGATCCCCACTGATCACCTTGACTCGCTGGAACTCTACTGTCGTTGCCCGGCAACAGCCATCAACAATGCATCGATCGCCTGGGGGAACTGCGACCATGCCATAAACTGCTATCGCATCTCCACCATCGCCAACTGCACTCCCGACTTCTCTCTGTCAAAAACTTGTACAACACACATTTTGCACAGACAGAACTCCAAAAGTCCAAGAAGCAAGAAAACCAACAAGAAACCACAACTCCCTCTCGAGATCCTCCTGGGAAAGCCGCAAATTGCAGTAGCTCTCTCAACCTTTCCCCCCGCCTGAACAAGGCATACAAACATCATATCCATCTGGGTCTTACAAAGTCGCTCGCCGACTGAGTACGACCACGAGATCCCACTTGCCCGGCCTACTGGCTTGCGCTGCGTGAGGTGAGTCCTGGGAGCCCCTGGAGAACCGAACGAGCAAGATAGAGACTGATGCCGAGGGCTGGACTTGTAGTCTCGGAACCAATTGATAGGTACGCTTAATTGCGAACACTTTGAACGACAACCGACATTTCCGAACTCGACTTGCATTCCCGATGCTGTCCAATCCGACCAATCTTCATCCGCGCCAGCGGCAACACCGACGACAACACTCGACGCCCACGGCATTCGAAGCGGTGAAGATGCCAAACCTGCCGAATGTACCCCGACAACAAGTGTCCCACCGGAGAGGCATGAGCCTGGACACCCGACGCCAACAACACATTCGACGACAATCGACCTCGCCAACAACGCCGAGTCGGCAGGAATTTACAAGAGTAAGTATCTCTACTAACCCAGGATTATCAACGACACCACAGCATGTTTTGCGAGAAGCGCAGCAGCAACGCATAGTGCGCCCGGGCCAAGGCCAGCCCTACCCCGGCGCGGCCCACGGCGAGACCTTCTTGATCTCGCCGCAGGGCACGCCCCAATTTCAACACAGATTTGACACCGCTTGCTTTGATCGTGTCCCTGGCGGACCGCAGCAGGACTGCATCAACGTGCCCTACCAGGTGTACGGCGGACCCGTCAATGTCATGATGAAGAAGAACCAGGTCAACTTCCCCAACGAGATGGCCGGTCCCCAGGATTTCGAGCTGTTTCCTCCCGAGAGCAGCCTGTCCACGCCCACTTTCATGACGTTCCCAGACGCTTCGCCCAATTCCCAGGGTTGGATCTCCGAGGGAGACACGACGGGCAGCAGGCGGAACTCGCGGAGGATCAGCAACGGCATCATGGACCGCGTCAGCAAGTTCGAGAATATGACTATGGAAGGTCCTCACAGACCTGTCACGCCTCCCAACCAGAATGTCACCAGTAAGTCGCTGATATGCCTCTACTCCCGCCAGCACTGTCCCGTTCCTGACTTGTCCTCTAGATTACTTCCCCCCAACACCTATGGACACGCCCCATGATAGGATGATCAAGCAGGAAGCAAGACTTTCAAGATTCTCCGATGACTACGACGAGTCAATGGAGGAGACCCTCAAGCCGAGGAGGCAGGGATCCGCAAGGACAAACGCCATCTTCGTGGAGATGCGGAAGCAAGCCGAGGCAGGGATGAGGCCGACTGCGAACATGAACAACATGCAAATGTCCATGTCGGCTCAGGATTTCATGAACATGAACAACGTCAACGCCGAGTTTCTCAAGATCAACAACGGCTATGACGGCCTGCCCACCGGCGTCGACACTTTCACCATGTCGCCTGCTACAACGCATCCTTCCAACCCGACTACACCCGACATGCAGATCGGCAGCGGAGCCTTTGACAATAGGATGAACTTGCGAACCGTCGAGTATGAGGATGTGGCCGTCGTATCACCACATCACCAAAGCAACTCATCGCAGGTGGATCCCAGCTCCCCTTCTCACCATGCTCCTGGACATCGTCGCACCGAATCCATTGCGAGTGCTGCGAGCGCTGCGAGCATAGCGAGCATCAACATTGAGGAGACCAAGACTGATACGGGCGTGACTACTGAGGACATTGCTCAGTACATCGAGGGGCCAGATCCGACTGATGGCAAATGGTTGTGCAAATACGAGGACTGCGGCAAGAAGTTCGGACGCAAGGAGAACATCAAGTCTCATGTCCAGACACATCTGAACGACCGCCAGTATCAGTGCCCGACCTGCCAGAAATGCTTCGTCCGCCAGCACGACCTCAAGAGGCACGCCAAGATTCACACTGGCATCAAGCCGTACCCTTGCGAGTGTGGCAACAGCTTCGCTCGTCACGATGCACTGACCCGCCATCGCCAACGAGGCATGTGCATTGGTGCGTTCGACGGTATTGTGCGCAAGGTTGTGAAGCGCGGCCGTCCGCGTAAGCACAGGCCCGATATGGACACCCGGCTCGAAAAGTCGGCTCGCACGCGAAACAAGATCAGAGCTACCGGTTCGTCCCCTTCGGCGTCATCGCAGTCTGGCTATTCTGATAGCTCTGCGGCCACCTCCCCCAACAGCGGTTTCGAGAATGTTCTTGACGAGCAGCCGTTCGACGATGTCATGGACGTCGCGATGGGCGTTCCCGACAGCGGTTCGTCGTCAGCGGCCACTGTCACGATGAACTCTAGCTCCATGGCTGTATCCTCGGCACCGATGCCTGGTCTTGGGCTCGCCGCTGTGGACATGGGCGAGGCTCTTTCCTCGCTATCGCCGGAGCATATGCAATCCCCCTCAAACATGAGCCACTACTCTCACGTCTCTCAGCTTTCGCTGGTCGGCGAAGACCCCATCATGGACGGTCTTCCGTCACACCCGCATTCGCCAGCCAAGAGTGTCGCGAGCCACTACTCCCACCACCCTTGCACCCCGCCCGAACTATCGGCGTCGAGCTCACCCCCGCCTTCATCTGGCACCACGCGGTTCTTTGAGTTGGACCCCAACTCGAGCTGCACAGATGATTCGCTCGGTTTGAGTGCTCCGCTGATGTCGGCGTGTGCTAGCGGCGGTGCGGATATTGGCAACTGCTCGAGCGTGTCGCTCGACGATGACTTGCTCAAGGCCTTCACCAATGAGGACGGCATGGTTCCCCTCGACACTTCGGGGATGATGCTCGGCAGCAAGTTCGACGACGAGTACGGTATGTACGCCAACGGAGATGACGTCTTCTTCGGCACCAGCTGAGAGGATGCTTGGATTGGCTCCGTTTCTCCTTCTTCCGCATGTACAATTTTTCTTTTGGCGGGATTCTTAATTATCGGTTCCTGAAGTGGCCGAAGCGTACCAATGGATCCCTGCTGGAGTGGACCTCACTCCTGTATCTTGGAAGCCATTGATTTTGGCCATCGATGTCCTATCACGAGCGTGTTTTTGTGTTTGCTTTATGCCAAGTTTGAGTCGGGGCAGGGTCGTGAATGACCCGTCATGTAACTATCGTGTCAGCATGTCGGGCCCCTTGTGTACAGTAGGGAGAAATGAGGGAAGGCATTGGGGGGTTTATCCAGGCGAATAATGGGATGGAAGGACTGTTTCAATTTAGAAGGCGAAAGAGCCCGGGTCTGTTTCTGGGTTTTATGCGCTTTGTTTTCGTTTGGACTGGGTAGACGATGCTGGATTCGTTGGCGGGTTTTTCTCCCTCTGGGCTGACACGATGCTCCCTTCTTTTGACAAACGCACAGTTAGATGGTAAACTACATGTACCTACCTACATCAATATAAAGCAACCATAGTTGCGGGGGAACTCTTGTTCGCGTTTTAACATGATTCGGTCTCCTCTCGTTTGATAAAGTCAGTGAAACAAATGTTGTTGTAGTATGATGATGATGAGTGGGTGGAGCTAGACTTGCTGTTGTTTAAGTTGGAGCAGACCAGTTGACATCTGGTTAGCGCACGGACCACGGCAAACCAATCGGGCCAGGAAATTCTTGTCATCCGTTCTTTTTTTCGGGGACGACATCAATTGAGTGATCGAACCAGGCGTGGAGCTAGGATTTGGCAGGCACTTCGAAAAGCTCGCAAAGATCCGTGACGCTGTTCGGTCATCAGATCGAACCTTGTCGGATCCTTAGGCACAATGATACTCAGAAATGCCGCCATCCGGCATGGTAAGGACCCAATTGCTCCCTTCTACTCTGCAATGATCTGTTTGGCTTACTGGTTACCCAGGCCGGAGAGCATTGGCATCTCCTGTCAAGGGGGCTTGCCTTCGATGCCTCTCGACCGAGCCGACGACGCCCGCATCACCGACGCCTCCTCCCCAGAGCGAACCAGCTTCATCATCCCAAAGTCAATCAACGACGGCTGCGCCCTACTACAACAGCACGATCCCGCCGAGATGGGGCACACGCGCCGCGACCGCCCCGGACACGATAGCACAGGACTATGTCGCCATGACGAAGCTGCAAAAGAAGACGTCGAAGCTAGGATCCATGGTTGAACAGCGCTACAGGCCGGGCGATCTCCTCAAGAACCCCCCGGCACCCAAGGACATCACCCTCGAACTGCTGATGGCGTCGCAGACGCACATGGGGCACAACACCTCCTTATGGAATCCGGCCAACTCTCGCTACATCTACGGCGTGCGCCAGGGCATCCATATCATCAGCCTCGAGCAGACGGCGGCGTACCTGCGCCGCGCGGCGAGGGTGGTGGAGGAGGTGGCCTACCACGGCGGCCTGATCCTCTTTGTCGGCACGCGCAAGGGCCAGATGGAGATCGTCGTCAAGGCGGCCGAGCTCGCCAGCGCCTGCCACCTCTTCACCAAGTGGACGCCGGGCACCATCACCAACCGCGACCAGATCCTGGCCAGCGGCGCGCTGAGGGTCGTGGATGAGCAGGACCGCGAGCTGCAAGGGTTCGACAGCCACCTGCAGGAGAGGCGGCCTCTGGTGCCGGACCTGGTGGTCGTGCTGAACCCGCTCGAGAACTTTGTGCTCCTGCACGAGTGTGCTGCGGCCAACATCCCCACGATCGGTGTGATTGATACGGACGCCGACCCGACCCGGGTTACGTATTCCATCCCCGCCAACGATGACAGGTGAGAGCACGGTCTACATGAGAGACATTTGGGGCGTTGTGGCTAACAATTCTTTGCAGCTTGCGATCGGTTGCTGTCATTGCGGGCGTCCTGGGACGGGCTGGTGAGATTGGCCAGAAGAGGAGAGTGCAGGATGCCAAGAACGGGGTCGTAAGCTGGCAGACCCCGGCAGACGTGGCTAGATACATGGAGATTGAGACAGCTCGCCAGAAGGAGGAGGAGTCCCGCCTCGAAAGGGATGCTGCGGTGCAGAGCAGGAGGGAAGAAGACCGGTTACAAGCTCAGGAGGCCTTGAAAATGGCGTGAGGCCAAGATGTACATTATGTAACCATAACTCCTCGAGACGGATGGGCTGCGGGATCCCCGTGTCCCGCTTTGTAGAAACCAACGTCCCATGTAAAGATAGCCACCAACGTACAATTGACTTTTCAGCAAATGCATTAGTTCCGCGTGCGAGGCCATTTGAGGAAGGCCTAGGTATTGTGGCGCCCAGAGGATTGAGATCCTCCATCCCAGCTAGACGAGCTCGACGAGTCACCAAGTCTCCCCACAATCAAGTCGGTGTGCCTGATTTCAGTCCACTTGCAGCTGCCCCACATCCTCCTCGCTCCCACCACCACTCACTGCTTGTACACAGGCAGGCAAACTTGGAAGCTGAAGACGGGTAAAAAAGCAAATAGTCCCCCTTCTATTCAGACATTCGTGAGAGTCACCCTGATTCTATCTCTTGGACTTTCTCTGTGAGCCCTTCCTACTGCACCTTTGCCCTTTCCTGCCCTCTAGGGAAGCTCCAAGGCGTCAAATTCTCTCCTCGATGTCGAGTTGAAGCTCGAGCATCTTGGTCTGAGCACTTACATCCGACTCATCATGCTCACACCGACAGTTGCGAACGCCGTCTCGTTCTTTTACCCGATAGGCAACACTCCGGCTGTCGATCTGCCACGCTACCTGCCCCAAGGTGTTGATGCCGATGTGCTTCTGCTTGGCTGCGGAGATGTTCGCAATATCCTCTCCAGCGTCTATGCCGAAACGGGTCTACCACCTAGGAAGCTAGACTTTACTTGCTGCGACGTTGTCGAGGACCTTCTAGCTCGCAATGCAGTCTTCTTTTCCTTTCTTGTCGATGGCGCTTATGGTGACCTCCACCAACTCTGGGCCATCTATTACCACCTCTACCTGGACGACACTGCCGTCAGCACCTTCCGAAACCAGATCAAGAAGCTTCTGAGTGCAGCTTCATCTTACGGCAAGTGGCATAACAGCACCTATGGCGGTGCTATCCGGTTCTGTGACGAGGCGACCTTTGACGATTTCAGGGCTATACTCGACAAGTATAGTAGCGAGGATGAAGCGGCACAGAGATCAGGCATCGAGTCCAGTCTTCGAGTGGCACAGGCTCTGTTCAAAGAGAAGTTTGGGGGGAACCCGCACAACGTCACGAGCATGCGATCCGCGGCACCCTTGGGCCTGAAGGCCGGGCAGGATCTTGGACAGGTGTATGATCACTACTGGAAGACGGGCCTGACCGGACAGCCCATCGCCGGCGTTGCACACCCCAATCCGCTCTTCGCTTCGTCGGTCACCCAGGAGATATCATTGCATTACGGCACAGATCCGGTGCTCGGATACCAGCTGGCTACGGCTTTCGCCCCTCTCGCGGAGCGTTCGCCACTGCGCCCGGATAGTCTGGACTCTTCCGAGCAGTTCAAGACTTTTAAGGCAGCGAAAGTGCAATTTGACCAGTGGATCAAGGCCCTCCGAGATCGAATCACGAAGGGAGACATTGTCATCCGCTTTGTTACTGCAGATGCACTGGCCCTCTGTAATACACTGGCCCATAGAAAGGCGTGCCCCAGTGAAGCTGAGAGCGGCTGGCCTAGACGACAGTTCGATGCAAGAAAGTTGGATCTCCACGCCTTGTTATATGGTAAGGATGGCAAGGGTGGTCCGACGAGCTTCGACGCTATCGACACGTCAAACTTGGCAGACCACCTTGGTACACTCAACATACTGGTAGCCGCGTCACCCCTGCTCAAGGAGTTGCCGTGGGCCACGCTGTCCACCGAGTTCCTGCTGAAGAGAGGGTCTGGAGACCGCAAGAATATTGACGAGCTCCTTTGCGGAGATGGGCGAACTTTGTCGATGCTGCTGGGTCTTGCGCCTATGGAGTACTGGACCAATGCGACTGCTGTGTCGAGTGTCGATGAGTTCTTTACCTCGATCATCCAGAACAACCTCAACGAGGGGGCCGATGCACAAGTCCACAACCGGATCTGTTGGAAATTGGCAAACCAGGTACTTGGTTTGCAGCATTCACGGGCTAGGCTGACGATAAGCCCATCGGATCTCGCCAGTGTGGTCCTGGGGACATACAAGGAGATGTTTGCCTCTGAGGACCCGACCAAGATGATGGGCATTTCCCGGGAGCAGTTGACGCAGAAGCTGCGCAGCACAGCATATCCCCATTTTCATCGGGGAAGCCTGGCAGCGTTGCTTGGCCGTATAAGGCGCCATGTCAACACAGACTGGACGCAATTCTGCGAGACATTTGTTCAGATGGTCTTCTCAGAATCGTCCATCATGATGAGTTCCCAGCATGCGCAGGACTTTGCTGCCCATCTTCATATGTGGGGTCTGCATTCAGAGTCCTGGCTGCAAGAGGACATTTACAGGAACAGAGCAGCGCTAGGCAGCTTCAACGCATGGAAGGAGATACCGGAACTGGTCGCTGTCACATTTGTGGTTCCTCGAAGCGCCTTCAACAAGCTCTTTGGTTTGCAAGGCCAGGGCATGGTCTCACCGACTCTGCAGATCTCTTTCGAATCTGCGACTGGCGACCAGCCAGAATGGCAAAACCTTTACACGGATCTGCACCTCAACTTTGGCAAGGTAGTGTGTATAGGCTCTCCGGAAGAAGACTCGTTTGCCATCAAGGTCGAAGAGGATGCTAGGAAATGGTCAGGGGACGCACCTGTGGTGGCCTCGTTCTACATGCTTTCTTCCGCCGCTCAGACCGGAGGACCGAAAGCCCGAATTTCTCTTCTCCTACTCCACACTGCTCAGAATATCATGGTCTACGCCAAAAAGTTTGGCCAGGAGCTAAAAGTCTTTCAGACAACTTTGGGAGACAAGTCGAGCGTTTACTTCACCAAGTTCCTCCCGGGCCAGACGCGCTATCCCTTCATAAGTACAGCCGTGGCGGCTCCTACCGAAGATACCCCCGACAAGATTTCAAACACGACATCATTATCCGTGGTCAATATCGACAAATCTGGGAGGTTCACCAACGTTATTGGGCATGTTGATATCGAGACTGAACAGGGCAAGACTCTTCTAGAAGAGAAAGTCCCTATCACTCTCCGACAGACATCACCCTTTGACATTGACATCGTCTTTGGTAAAGACGAGCTAGTGTGTCCCTTGAGGTTCATCACACCAGTCAGCCAGGATGGTGCCCGGACTCGCATTGCCCGCAAGTCCTCCTATGTCGAGGTGGTCGCTCCATTCGCAGACCCTGTCACAGCGAACATTTTGGCAGACTACATCTTTCCGACAACTCTGGGCCCGAATGGGTTCCCGACCACTCATGGAGTGCCTCATATCAACCTCGACACCCAGCCGATCCTCGAGGTCTCCGAGACGGCCTCGCTCAGCTGGCTCACGACCCTCTCATCCTTCATGTTCAGCACCCGCGAGAAGCAACTGCGCGAAGACGCGCAAAAAGCCGCTCACGGTCTCGCCGCCAACCCGAGGCTCAACCTCAAGGAGTCGCTCTTCACGCTCTTCATGCTCGCCTCGGGCCTGCAGGGCGGACAGACGGGCCTCTTCGCCATCAACCACCCGGAGCGGGGCGGCATCCACGCGCTGATCCTCGTCTCGGCGCTGCGCATCGACGCCGCCAACGCCTCGGTCGTGGCCGACGCCGCGGTCCTGCCCTTCACGCCGGACATGCTGCAGGACGAGGCGCTGTCGGGCTTCCTCGCCTACCTGCGCCTGCTCGAGATCTGCACGCTGACGGTCGACGACGCGGAGCTCGCGCTCTGGAAGAGGGTCCTGCCCGCGCTGGCGGAGCGGTGCCGGACCTGGCGGCACGACCCTTCGTCGTGCGAGTACGGAGAGGAGGGCGCGAGCATCCCGCTCGGCCTCGAGCCGGGCGGGGCCGTGCTGTGCTCGTGCGGCAGGGGCGTGTTCCCGGACGAGTTCCTCGCGGTGCCGGAATGGAGCAGCGCCAGCCGGTTCGCGACCCGCGTGGCCATCAGCCCCGTCTTCGCGGTGGAGGACCTGGAGGAGGTGATGGACAAGAAGTCGGCGGCGGCGGCTATCATGGGCAGAGCTGGCGGTAGTGGAAGTGGTGCGAGCAGAACGCCACAGCAGGGGTCTGGCGCCGGGGCTGGAGCCTCGGGCAGTGCTGAGCTACCCTACTCGCCCGATACGTGTTGGACGTGCCGGGCCAAGGAGGCCAAGGGGGGTGGGAGCCTGAAGAAGTGTATGCGGTGTCTCAAGGCGCGGTATTGCTCTGCCGAGTGCCAGAAGAAGGATTGGAGGAAGCACCGGATGGAGTGTGAGGAGGCTTAAGTGCCAAGGTAGGAAAGGCCATGGCGATGATTGAACTGGTATGAGTGATGAGCTTCAGAGGGAGTCAAATGGGCTGGGCACATAGCTTCTACATACTTGAGCCAGGCTATAGCGGTCACACAAGCAAGATTAATTTTAACAGCATCATTGGCATTGGAGTCTCTGAGATCTGTGATTAGCATTTCTACTTTGCAATATCTTGCCTACAGTTGCACTGCCTGCAGGAATGGGTATTTGTGACAGCCCTGTGCTAATTACTCCGGCATTTTAAGAGTCAAGATGCGCATCATTCATTGATCTCGGCATGTAGGACTAAGTCCTGGACTGCGTTAGCTGATACATAGTACGCAACTACTCACTGCTTCACGTTGACGATGGGCTTAGGCATATTGACGACTATCTAACACTTTTTGTTTCACTTTCTGCTCTATCGCCCAAGACTACACATGTTCGCGCTAGGTAACAGTCCGCACTGACTTGCATCGGAGAGCCGAGGGGGTCGTCCTTGTCGGCAGGCTGTGCCCTGGAGCTGGAGACAAACCGCAGCTTTTGCTTCGTGGGTTGAAAGATGTGCCGCTCTCTGTCACCTCGAGTCCACGCTTGATAACTGCCAGCTCAGACTGCTTGACGTACATAATTTCGCCAGCCTTGCCTATGTCTAGGACGAAGCAGTTCACAAGGCTCAGCCAGTCGTTCGGAACAAAGAAATGGCGCACCGGAGGCTCCGAGGGGTCAGTGATGTCCATCGAACAGATCCAGAAAGATGCATCGAGGTACACCAAGCGGTCGCCGTAGACGCCGACGATAACTTCCATGCTGAGTGTGAGCGATTTCAGGGAGCAGACGGGACTCGCAGTTGTAGGGCCGGATGGGCTGAAGTCCTTGTGATCCCATACATGGATATTGGAAGACCGGAATGTAGTAGCTTTGTTGTCCGTTGCTT
The DNA here is from genome assembly GCF_004353045.1 of Thyridium curvatum. Taxonomy (NCBI): domain Eukaryota; kingdom Fungi; phylum Ascomycota; class Sordariomycetes; order Thyridiales; family Thyridiaceae; genus Thyridium; species Thyridium curvatum. The sequence goes on along the minus strand of NW_022156766.1, from coordinate 502,863 downwards.
GAGCTCTTGTTTGCGTCGCAAAGTATCTTGAGTCGTTCAGTGATATCACCTCTTCAAACAGAGGCCATGGGCTATTGGTGATTCCCGGTAGATCGACTGTTCCAAGCAGACTCAAGAGCGACCAGTCGCGCAGTTCCACCCCTGAGTCTGTCCAGCGGATGAGACAGTCATTGTTGGCGCCGTGCGCGACCCAATGGCGCTTTCGGCCCCCTGCCAAACTAGCCAGGAGACCATCCACACCCCTTCCCCAGATAGCGTCCTGATTTTCTGTCGAGATTAGAAGCCGAGAGTGCTTTCCAGATCCAAGGACTTGAACTATCGTAGAGGCGAGCTTGACATCAATGTCGGGCTCTGCAATCTCCCATTGGGACCTGAAGTGCCTTGTTATCCTCCGGCTTGTGGCCCTGCCGACTAAATCGCCACACGTCAGTGTCCCGGTCTCGTCGTCAAAGTGTATGTCTGCGATGGCACAGTTCGGAACTTGTGTAAAGAGCTGTTGGCTCTGGGGCGCTGCCGAAATATTATAGACGTGGACTGAGCCATCTTCCTTGCCACAAAGCACAAATGATCCGCTAGCGCCTCGAGGCTTCACGCAAAGTATAGAGCTGATACCGATTGCATCGAGGGGGCAATAGTCGACTTCCTGGATCCCCGAAGAGTATGAAACAGTGTCACTGATATCTTCGTCCATGCCATCCTGGCGGAGGAGCACCGTCGGTTGCCAAACTCGGCACTGCGGCGCTCGCACGTCGATGAGGCGCTGCCCATCTTGCGTGAAAGACAGGATCTTTGCCCTGATGAAACTGCTTTGGAACGAGATGCGGTATAAGGCGCGAAGAGTCTCGAAATCGTATAGTGTGATGAAACCCATTGTATCACCGCCGGCGAGAGTGCGGCCGTCCGGGGAGGAACACAGGGTCATGGCGTTCTGAGCACGCGAAATCTCCACTACCGTACCACTGAAGGTCTCGTAGACAACGAGGTCACCATCAATGTATGTGACGGCCACCCAGGACGTGTCGGCAGCTTTGCTGAAAGCTATAGCCCCCACACTCGTAGATCCATCGGCAATCTTTGAAGGCCCATTCTCCCGAGATCCCGTCTCCTTCTCGTATACATCGTGCAGCATATCCTCCTCAATGTCCCATAAGATAAGGTCCTCCCCGCGATAGACGATGGCAAGAAGTTTCTGCTCGGGCCTCATTACAGCCATTATCGGTTGCCGGGCATGGAGTTCGAGACCCTCTTCGACAAACTCCCTCGTCCAGTCGGTCGGTTCGTCCTGCAGGCAGTCTTCCTCCAGGTTGTAATACATTAGCTGATTGCTCTTAGTTGCTATCACAAGAAGACCATCGGATGACGTGAAAGCCATGCTCATGACCAGTGACCCGACTTCAATCCTGTTCACTTCCGTCCCAGTATCTAGATCCCATATGCTGACGATCTTGGGCCCAGCGGACGCCAGAAGTCGCTTGCTGTCTCCGAATCTTAAGCACCACACGGGCCCCTTTTGTTCGAGAACCAGAACTTCTTGGAAGATGGTGTCGTCATAGAGCATGATTCTGCCCTTTGCAAAGCCTATAGCGAAGAATCCGAGACCGGCAGCCGCACTGAACGGCGATGCTCCCTTTGGGTAATGCATGGTGCTGAGGCAATCGTCCCATCCGGTCGCGGCGAGTCCCTGGACATTCAGGCCACGGCTTGGAGTGTGAAATTGCTGGTATATAATGGACGAGTGTGGGCAGAACGGCGGGATCAAATGATGAATAGAAGCAGGGGAGACTATCATCCGTCGTGAAAATTTTGGAACGAGATGCACCAGATCATTGCCCCATCTTTCAAGCATCTGTATTTCTCGATCATGACTCAGAGGTGCAATGTGTTGTGCTCGGCGACCTAGGAATTTGAGGAGGCTTCTCCCGGCATGATAGACCTTGTGAAGTTCGGAACGTGTGGCGATGTATTCTATCCAGTCCAGAATACTTGTGGAACCGAAAAACCGAGCGACAAGCTCCAAGATCTCGTCATTGGAGGACTTGGCCTGGAAGAGATGCTGAAAGACAAAGTCAGAGGCATAGGCAGAAAATGGGGTCCGTGTTGACTTTGAGTCCTTTCCGAGGAACGAACGTCGGATCTTTGCTCGACCTTTTGGCTGGTCCTTGGTGAGAGCGTTCAAGCACACAATGGCCAAACGTGTGTGGCTATAGCGTCTATCGATGGCGAATTCTGACTTTAGGTTCTTCCTCGTCAGGAATTCTTTGGCCGTTAAGTGAACTAACTGAAGTCTTTGTCGACGGTCGACATACACCAGATTGCCACAGGATGCGGTGATGGATTTTTCGATGTCGCTGATTGTATCATTGACGTCCATCTGAACAGCTGCATGCAGCTCGTCCGTGGTGAGGGGACGGAAAGAGCAGGTTGCCCAAGCCAAAATCGCCTTCGCCGGGTCCTTGCCATACTTGGCTCTCGACATGTTCTCTAGGATCTTAAGGTAGAGGTGGTCCATGTCGTGGGGGTTGCTGGCAAAGACCGTCTGGATTTCACTCGCCGTCTGCACTTGGCGCAGTTCTGCCAACATGAGGTTAGCCCATAAGAAACAACCACTAGAGTTCTCCAGAATACGGTCCGCCATTTTCTGCCTTGCCTCCAGGGTAGCGGCGGGAAGTAAATCCATGTTGGTATTCAGAAAGAGGTCGATATCCTTGTTACTGTCTTCATCTGATATTGAGAGCGATACAACCTTGGAATCCGCAATGGCTTTGTTGATGGGAGGTTCAAATGGATATCTGGAGGTGACAAAGATGCAGAGAGGCCAGAACTCTTGCGCCTTCGTCAGAAAATTAACCAGATCCGAGCTGGCCTTGCACTCGTCCATGGCGTCAATAACCCAATGCTGAGGCCGATCCAGCTTTGTCTTGAGCACGCCGGAGAGAAATATTTGGCGCCATATAGCGTGGTGATCGATCTGGTCAATGGCCGAGTCCTCTCGGTCAAAAGTTCCTGTAATGGTAGCAAGCACCTCGGGGTGAATAACTGCCATCTGGTAGGCCATACTCCTCAAGAAAGCACTTGGGTTAGACTTTGTTTCATTGCTGGATGAGAAGAAGAACCAAGAAACGTCATGGCCAAGTCCTCGGAGGTGGTTCACGACGTTACCGGCAAGAAAGGACTTCCCTGCGCCAGGCCGACCACGGAGCCACAGGAGTTCGGAAGAGTAAGCATCGCGCCACTCAACGAATGGTTGTTTCTGTAGCAGCCAGTCGCCTGCTCCCTGAAGGCGGCGTGTATCGAGCATGTGGATATCATCTTCCGGATTTTCTACCACGCGAAGAAGCTTCCTCAGGGCAATGATTCGATCTTGGCCAATCTCCTGGCTAGCTTTGGTACCCTTCCGCCGCAAACTCCCAATCAAAGTGGCTATCGTGTTCCTGACTGTCAGATAGCATGGGTCCTCCGGGGACGTGAAACGGGCGACGTTGCGGTGGTTTGCGTTCAGATAATTTCTCCTCTCATTGGGAAGGTTCATTACAGCGCAATGCTTCTCGACAATGAGACCGTTACCTATCCCGTAAAGCATCGGCTTCGTCTCAAAGAAGGAGAAGAGTTGTAGATTGCCACAGTAGCGTGGGAATTCTTCGTTGATTGCCTGGAGAACTGGAGAATGTGGCATGATGTCTTTGACAAATGGACGTGAGCCAGGGATGAGGGCCAATATGCGATCCAGACTGTTAGCGAGGTCGGCTCCTTGATGTGGTGTGGCCAAGAAGAACAATGCACATATCCGGCTGGCAACGGACTCAAACGGGGGTGTCTGCCTCCCAAGTGAGTAGGCCTTTTTAATCACCAGTCCTCCCATACTATGGCCCACAAGCACTATAGGCGTCTGTCCATTAGAAGTCAGCGAGTTACGAATACAAACATGCAGGGTCATCGTGATAAGTCAGTCTACCTTTGCGCCACTCGGAATGCTTGGCGCGTCCTGGATAGCAGAAAGGAGCGAAGTCGCGAAGTCGTTAACATTCAGAATCGACTCTCGACCCAGTCCCGAAGCATACCCGAACGTATGTATGCGAGCATCGCGAAAGGACTCATCCTTGGGCAGCCACTTCTTTGGCCAGAAGAGGGCATCGTCACGGCCACGACACCAAGTGCTCTGTGAGCCTCCGTTCAATCCATGGACAAAGACTATGTCGGAGACGGACGAGCTTCCGGGATTGTGGAGGGTGGTCAGTCCAAGTGGACCCTTGGGTTGGTCATTTTCACTTTCGGCGGTGTCTCGTCTGATGAAGGAGCGGACGGAAAAGGATCGCGATGCTGCCGGCGACTGGGCTACGGTTTCCGAAGGCTGTAAAGGCGGGGTGGAGTCCATGGGTGTTCAGGTCTTTGCCCCTTGCCCGAGGGGAAAGGGCAGGGCAGCAAGCACAAGATGAATAATTGACAACCACGCTGATGTAGAAGGTTTCAGTCCTTTGGAACTATCAATGTTATTTTCAAGGCAGCTTTGGACATGTTCTTCAATCAACCGTAGAATACACCAGAAAACTCTCCTTGGTCACCCTGGTCTTCGTGGCACGAACCAAGCGAACTCGCCTTACGGTGCACACATTTCGCAGAAAACCCACTGATTTCTTCCAAACGAAGCGCCCAAGCACTCTGCGCTCTCCGAGATCAGGCAATGAATGTCCCCAAGAACCAACAGCTTGTGCCTGCATATGCGCCCATGCATGGTCTGCTGCCATCAGCCAATGACTGGAGTCAGCTACGCGCCCAGAAAAGCCCAACGTTTGAGGCCAACGGGTATCCATTGAAATAAATCGGCTGTGCACCTACAATTTGGGTGGCAGGATGAGGGCCTCAAGTTTCAGCACTCTCTGGTGTTTCGTTTCACGAACAGGACTGGGAGAGTACATCGTTGTGTCCGAGCCATATTTCGCGACCAAGGCGTGCAGCAAACTGGTATAGACAGTCCATAATAAGGATGCCCTCCACTTCCGCCGCTATCTGGGACAAGGAGATTCCTGTGCCCGTGAGAACCATCTCATATGTAGACGATGGGATTGTCAAGAGTACTACCTAAGTCCCGCCTGTCTGTGATGTCCTCGCTGACACCATCAAGGACTGCCTGAGGGTACTAGGATTATGTCCATATCGCCATCTGGGTCATCTTACTGGGCCCGAACGGCCAAAATCGAGGCACTCGATGCCCGGGGGAGACCGGTCAATTACTTTGTCAAGGTAAGGGTCAACTGGGTGCTCCCTAGGTTCAAGTCGAACATCTTGTTAGGCTTCAGGTGTTCTTTATCTCGTCGCCCGGTTTCCAGTCTCCCCACCATCCAGATCCGTGGCTTGGGATGCTTTAGCAACGGTGACTGGGACGGTATCCCTATAATTCGAAGTGGAACCATGCTTGGGTCCCGTTTTTAAGACTACTCGCTCCATTCTGATTTCATTTTCTAATTTGATTATGCCTAGGTTCATCAAGGCGAGAAGGGCAAGCTTATGGTCTCGTCCGAATTCGAAGCCATGATCCTCCTTTTCCGAGTCATACCGGAGATGGTGGCCCGTCCAGTCGCATGTGGCAGTTATGAGTCGGAAGATGATACTCATTTCTTTGTCTGCGAATTCTGCGAGCTGAGCGATGATATTCCGGATCCCCATCCGTTCGCCTCCCTCGTTGCCGAACTTCACAAACGTGGCGTTTCCCCTAACGGCATGTTCGGTATGCCCTATGTGACCTTCGGGGGAAACGCCCCTCAGCTGTTTCCTGTCACAGAGAGCTGGGAGGAGTGTTTCACGACAGGTATCCGTGGTGTCTTTGCCGCGGAGCTAAAGAGTCAGGGTGCCGATGAGGACATAGAGATGCTAACCTCCACGATTCTGGAGAAGGTTATTCCGCGGCTGTTGCGGCCATTAGCAGAAGACGGGCGGACAATAACGCCACGCTTAGTTCACGGCGATCTTTGGGATGGCAACGCCTCGGTCGACGTCAAGACCGGCAAGCCAATGATCTTCGATGCCACTCCACTGTATGCACACAGCGAATGTAGGTCTTTCACTAGTCCAATGAACCGATTGAGTCTGTGGGTTAATGTAGTGTCTCGCATAGATGATCTCGCGCCGTGGAAGATCCAAAGACACAGGATGACACAGAAGTATATTGACGAATACATCGAGCATTTCCCCATATCAGAGCCCAAAGAAGAATTTGAAGATCGCCTTTGGCTCTATTGCCTGTAAGCTACTCAAGCAACCTTTCGCTTCTCAGCTAACGTCAATGGCTCTTGAGGCGGTTCGATATGCATGCCTCCACCCTATACCCTGGAAACTTGCGATTTCGGAACATGTGAGTGATGGTGTCCAGCATTAGTGGACAACCCCTGATCAGTCAACAGAAGCAAGGAAAACATGCGCCGCCTCATCGATTTATATGGCGAGGGATACGATATCTATCGGGCTAGAAAAAACCCAGAGGGAAACATTCTTCGTAACAAACAAGCCTCAACTGCCAACAACGCTACCCTGGCTGCTGCTGTTGATGAACCTGTGTCTGCAAGCTTAGGGTAGCTTGGTATTGTGTCAGCCTGGGGAGCTCCAAATCTTTGCCAGTTGAGCCAGTGCTTGGGACGTAGAGTGATAGTTTAATATCAAGGAACTCGCGTATATTTGTCTATGAGTGTACCATCTTATTGTTGACTTGAGAAGCCAAATGCCTCGCTGCTGGCCTCATACAATGCAGAGCAAGTGAATCACCAACCCCGAGATCACCGCTTACCTTACTTACGCGCTCGTCAAGCCATCAAAAACCCCAGTCAGTGAACGAGACACGATCCCTAGCCGCCCGGATCTTCTCCCAATATCCACAAGGAGAACAAAAGTGGATTTTGCACTCATTCTGGAAACATGAAACCAACACAGTACTTTGGTTGCATTCAAGAACAAATTTAAAAAGGGCAGCCTGCAGAACTTTGCCCCCACCCAGCTCCATCTCATGTCCTCTCCTACAATATTTTCCAACAACGTCGAGTGCTGTCAAAATGACCCAGGGCAAGGACTCAACTTCCGGCACAGAGGTCCAGGAAGAGGTCACTGGAGGGGTAGAGGTGTCTAATGCCTCAAGTGAAGAGACAGCTCGCTATACAATCTTCTCGGTGCATTACCGCTGGTATCTCACCATTCTGCTGGGTTACCTCTGTCTCGCCTCCTCACTCACCGCCAACATTTACTTCCCCTTGATCAACCTCCTCGCTGAGCAATACAATGCTACGACACAGGAGATCAACATCACTATCACCGTCTACGTCGTCATTCAGGGCGTCGCACCATCAATATTCTCTCCCCTCTCGGATACCCTCGGTCGCCGCCCCGTCTATCTCTTGAGTTTCGCCCTCTACACGGCCGCCTCTATCGGTCTCGTCTTCAACACAACCAGTTATGCTGGCCTTCTCGTCCTGCGCGCCATACAGAGCGCCGGCGGGTCTGCGACGTTGTCGCTGGCATACGCTGTCGTCGCCGACTACACAGTCCACGCCGAACGCGGCAAGTTCTTGGGTCCGATGATGGCGGCGACGAACCTGGGCCCCAATATTGGGCCGGTCATAGGTGGAGGTGCCATCCTCGCCACGGGTGAGCCCCGGTGGGCCTTTGTAGCCCTTGTCATCTTCGGGGGTACTTCGTTGGCTCTGATAGGGCTAAGTATGAGGGAGACAAACAGAACCGTTGTGGGGAACGGATGTATTGCACCAGACGGTTTATGGAGGGCGTGGATGGACATGCTTTCAGCACGGGCACTTAAGGCTAAGTCGGGCAGCAATGGTGCCGATCGAAAGGTCAATACGGAAGACAAGCATCAGCCCGGTGCCACTGAGGAATTGAGGACCGAACACTCCCCGTCTCCGGAAGGCCCTCAAACCTGCGTCCCAGCGGGACGTGGGAAGCTGTCTTTCCCAAATCCCTTTCTCTCCCTCCGTCTTCTACTATACAAAGATGCTTTCACGGTGCTCTACCTCGCCGCATCACCTTACGGGGCTTGGTACACCATCACCGCTTCCATCCCGCTCATTTACAGCCAGGAGTACCACTTCAACGATCTCATTGTTGGCTGCTGCTATCTTGCCGGTGGTGCTGGGATCCTTACCGGGGGTTTTGTTGCCGGCAAGCTCATGGATTGGAACTACAAACACACGGCTAAGAAAGCGGGAATTCCAGTGGACCGCGTCCGTGGCACCGACATAGCCACTTTCCCAATCGAGGCAGCACGCTCGAGGGCTTCATACAGCCTCTTGGTCATCAGCGCAGCTGGCTTCGTCGGCTACGGCTGGACCGTCCAGAAGCACGTGCACCCAGCCGCATCCCTCGTCCTCCAGTACTTTTTGGGCATGCTTTGCACTATAGTCCACCAAGTCTATAGCGCCTTGTTGGTCGACATCTTCCCCAACGAGCCGGGCAAGGCCGGAGCCGCGAACAACGTTTGTCGATGCGCCGTCGCGGCGGCTCTGGTCGCTATATCAGAGCCAGTGGTGCGTGCTATTGGGAGGGGTTGGTTCTTTTCGATAATAGGGCTATGGCATGGAGTGGGATCGCTTGTCGCGGTATGGATATTGAGGAGGTGGGCGCCTAGCTGGAGAGCTACCAGGACAGCATCAGCCAAGTCATAAAAACTAGGCGAATTGTGGCCTATGGCTGGCCGATGACAGATAGATCAGGCTATCTGGACTAGTATAGCCTTAACATAGTAATCAACCAGAGCCTGCTTAGCGTTGTGTGACTAATTCTAGAGTTTAAGAATTCGCTGCTAGCTGTATATGAGGAGTTTGTTGGCTCGGGCTTGTTTTGAGGGCCCGAGAACAGATCAAGAGGACAATACAGAATCAGGAGAGTGGATAAGAGATGCAGAGGAATACATGTTGCGAAAATGCAAATAGATGTTAACGTTAGCCGTTCAAGTTTAACTATTCATACAGTGTACGTTATATAGTACACTTTTCATAACTTAAATACTACCAACTGTGTCGAAAACTCCGATGTCGATCCAAACTTTCGATTACCAACCCGTATGACCTCCGTCAATAATCAGGTTGTTGCCCGTCATGAAACTGCTCGCCCGACTCAACAGGAACAGCGCTGCCCCCTTGAACTCGCTCGTCTCGGCCAATCGACCCATCATGTTCTCCGACTCCCACTTCTCCCTCAGACCCGGCACTTCCTCAAAATTCTTGAGCACCATGGGCGTCAGGATGTGCCCTGGGCTCAAGCAGTTGACCCTTATGCCTCCAGTCCCATCCTTCCTGATGGGGCTCCATTCCATGGCCAAGTTCCGCGCAAGTTGGATGACGGCAGCCTTGGACGAGTTGTAGACGGGCGAGATGAGGCCTTTGTTCGCGACGATCCCGGACATGCTGGCGATCATGCAGATGCTGCCACGGCACTTATAACGGAACATTTGGCGCGCGGCCGAGGTGGCCGTCATGAGCACGCCCGTGTAGTTGATGGCGAGCATGCGCTCGACGTCCTCGACCTCGTACTCGAGGGCTGGCGTGATCTGCTGCACTCCTGCAGCGGCGATGACGCCGTCCAACCGCTCATTCTCTTCGGCGATTCCTTTGATCAAGCCGTCAAGATGCTTGGTGTCTTGGACATCCATCTGGTGATAATGCAGGGAGCCACCCCACTCCTTGACGACGCGGCTCTCGGCCTGGTACCATTCCTCCTCTGGCTCTGGCGCACGGTCAAGGCAATAGACTACGGATTTCTTTCTGTTAGGTTTCACGCCATGGTGAGAGACACTACCCTTTGTACCATCTCACTTACCTTTCCCGCCCGCCTCAACCAACGCTTCTGCTAATGCTAGTCCTAGGCCCCGAGCGCCACCGGTAACGATGAAGACGTTGCCGGCGACATCAAAATCAGCGAAGCGCTTGGCACCGACATTCTCGTGCTTGGGGAGCTTGAGTTCGTTCGCTGGGTTCTCCCTGGGTTCCGGGTTGGTCGGCTTGGCAAGCCGGGTTGCTGGCTGGCTGTGAAATGGCCGTATGTAATTGTTGTTAACGACTGCTGCTGGTGAGGCGCCTCGCAGGTGTGTAGAAAGAGGCTGTCGTATCCTGCTGAATGTTGCTGCGACGAACCTTGTGCTTATCGGCATGTTGTTGAGCAATGCTTTTCGATCCTTTTGCTTTCCTTATAACGATTTGGTGGGTTCAGTGTCTAGGCCTTCCTTATTCGTCGATAGTCCTCGCCGCTTTCATGAGAACTGGAAATGGTGGTTGGATGTGACGGTATACACTTATGTATTTATATAGACATATACATGTCTGTGCGTGTCCGGCGTAACAGGATCTTGGAAGCCTATCGATGACTTTATTTTGAAGTCATACAACTCACACCGAACCTGGAGGTCCACTCCCTGTGGCTCTCTAATGGCATTTTGCGTTCTCCATGTTTGAGATGGAGATCCACTCGACATCTTCTGTGGAGATCCTTCCAGAAGGTGGATCTACGTCATGACGGCATAAGCTCACGGATCAAAAGGTCCGAAACAAGTTATCTTCAAACAATCCTGCAAAGCTCGCCTAGCGAAGCCACATACATCCGCCTCGCAATGCTCTTGCGTGGGTACTCGAGAAAAGAAGGATTGGTTACACGTAAAGATGGGATGACGTGGCCGTACCACAATGATATGTGTGGCTCAGTCTTGCTTTTCTACTTGGTACACTTCCCGGAGCTGACTACCACAACCCACTTAAATGATGTTGAAACTCTTGTCAATCCCTAGAAAGGGGGCTGGGCTACAGAGCTATTCCGGTCCGCGCTACTCTCAGAGTGGCGTCAAGCGCGATCTATCAATCGCAAGAAGCGGGTGCTTTGGGACAATCAGCAAGGCGTGCAAAAGCCTTGCATTGACGCCGTCAGCTGCGTGCCCCATCCGGAGCCAAGCTCCTGAAAGACATCAAGGGTTCGACAAATAGGCCCCAGTTGTCAGATCGACACTAAACCTTCAGGTGCCTTCAAAACCTGTTCCCACACTCTTGGCAAGCTGAAATACGCAAAGATCGACAACGACCCTCCCGGATGCTCCCTCTTACACCCAACTAAAGCAACACCTACCCAACTGCCCGGACTCGAATGTCCAGCAGCCTTTCTCGATGGCACGTCGACATGGACTGCCTCAGATCCACTACCCGGCGATCCGGTTGGTTCCATGCCATAGTTGACTGAATTGCTAGAAATGCACGTGGTCACGGAGTTTTCGCTCCTGTGAAGCAGCGACCAATGAAGACCACGGTGGATCTCTCCTTTATTATCTACCCATGCTGAATCATGATTGTTGACAGTTTAAGAATGTCTATGTTGTGAAAACCGCAAAACCGCCTCTATTGCTTAACACCTGTAAAATGCAGAGTAAACCAAGAGGTTGACAATCTATCCCAGAAAGAGAAAGAGAGAGAGAGAGAGAGAGAGAGAGAGAGAGAGAGAGAGAGAGAGAGAGAGAGAGAGAGAGAGAGAGAGAGAGAGAGAAACAAGAGAGAAAAAGAACAGCCCACAGACGTCTACACCTATTTCAAAGAAAAGAGCGCGGCCATGATGTTGTCGGTATGCTCGCGGATGGCGTCGTGATACACCCCCCTTGGAGTTATCACCTTGATATTGCCGATGTTATCCGCCACCTCGCGGGAAATCTCGTAGTCGACAAACATGTCAAACTCGTATATGGCGGCGCGCACGGGCACCGTGTTGGCCTTCAGCTGTCGCTGGTTGTAAAGCGGTCCCCAGTCGCTCTTCTTGGCAAGCTCCTCAGCCACTTGTCCTAGACCCCTGAGGCGGCAGTAATCGTTGAACAAGAACGGGTGGACCATCTCGCCCGAGAAGTATAAAGGGCTGTCCAAGTTTTGTCCGTTGGCAGCTTGCTTGACAAAGCCGGGCTCCAACCAGCGGTACTCGAGTTGCCGGCGTCCAATCCTATCAGCGGCCCAATTCGAAACGATCCCTCGCCCGTCACAATAGATCGCCTCGTGCAGGACTGCATACAACGGCCGGGTATCGTACTTGATCCAGTTCTCGATCTCCTCGCCAGTCGCGCGTGAGAGACCGTTCGGCGACTGAATCTCCCGGTGGATTCGATGGAGCATATCATGAAGTTTCGATGGGCCGTCCTTTGAGCCAAGGACACGGCCAAGGCCCATTAGACGCCCAACTGTCAGCCTGCCCCCATTCGGCAGACGAACACATCCTCCACGGGTGGAGCAGATCTCGCTGATCAAACATCTCAGCACCAGCTCGTCCCGGGGATATGCTTCGAAATATCGAAGGTTGTACCCCCTAACTTTGTTGTAGGTGGCTTGATACACTTCGTCTGGGGACTTTCCAATCGGTGCCATTCCTCCAGTCAAGTAGACTTTCTTAAGGCTCTCGGGGTAGAAGGAAAGATAGGTCAGTGCAATCCATCCGCCGAAGGACTGACCCCAGAGCGTCCATTTGTCCACATCGAAGCACTGCCGAATGGCCTCGAGATCCTGGACAATAAGGTCCTGGCGAAAGAGCTCGAGGTATTTAGCCTTCATGTTGGAGGGAACACGTTTCAAACCCGCCATGCCCTCACTGGTGCCTGTTCCGCGATAGTTCAAGAAGAGGACCCGGTAGCGTGCGTTCAACGCGTTCTGGGTGAATCTACCCATACGGTCCGCCTCGTTCTCAGACCCCGGACCCCCCACCAGGTAGACCAGGATGGGGGCGCGTTCCTCCTTGGAGCGTATCTCGCCTGTCAATACAAGCTTCCCTCGTTGGCTATTTGTATAGTCCAGAGGCACTTTGAACCTCAGCGTCCGCTTATTGTACCAGGTTGATATTTCTTCAACGTCGGACGGATGCATCTCCGCCGGCGGAATCGGAGAATTGGCGTTCATTTTCGTTGTCGGGTTGTCAGGTTTGATTTGAGAAGGGAGTAGACCCTGGATGTCTCAGTATGATACTGAGTGTTGTTCTTGATACAATTTGATCACTCACAAGTAAGTCTTGAGTCTTTTTCCAGGAGTTCAAGGCCAACTCGATTGCTGAAGTGGTGATCTCATTCCACGGAGCCAGAGCCTCCTGCAACCGCTTTATATACATTTTCAACAGAGTGTATTCACTCATGGTCATGACGACTTGGGTTCGAACGAGTATCGCCAACAAAAAGGAGTTGTGTCAGAAGGTCGATCATGAATCTCTAGCATCAAAGAGGTCGTACGTTGACGTTTTCTGGGACAGGCCTAGAAGAAAGAAAGAGTGCCGAGAACAAGGCTTTTGTGAAAGTCCACAATATAACATCGTTTCCGGACATCCGCCCTGAGCCGAACAACAAAGGTCATGTCACCTCCTCGGCTTTCACCGCCACCGTCGATGGCCTTTTGCCTCGGTGAGCAACTGTACTTCACAAACGTTGTACAGCATTCGTTCAACCGCCATCCAGATGAGCGGGCGAATGAGCACAGTATGTGAAGCAGGGTCACGAGTGAGACTGGAATGACTCGAGGCTAGACTTGTGCGTAGGAGTCAGAAACTTCTGTGCTAGTCTCAGCGCCCTACAGAGCCAATGCGTTGGTCCGAACATATCGGTCTGTATGCTGGCGACATGTCAGATAGAAGCGGCTGGGCCAGGACCAACCATGTTCGGGAGATTCTGTGCGGAATGCACACCGTACCATGGACACGCGCCGACATGACTCGCGGGAACGCCTCATCGCTGTCAACCCACCGCTACGGGATATTCCTGGTCAATGCAGGGACATACACGCACGTGGATTCAGGGGCTATAAACTGTCTTGGCACAATGGTATTGTTCTGCGGGTGGCTTTCGAGTATGGCGCTAACCAAGCCATCAACCATCATCTCTATACTCCGAACTGACCAGGGATGTCACTGGTACAGTCCCATACCTACTTGGTCCCCACCCAGTAGTTATTCAGGGTTCAGGAGTTCGTCTACTACTGTTTGATAAGAGGGCTGCACAATCCCCCGCTGGAAGGAGACAGGCCGAAGTGGTAGGACACAGATGGTGCGTGCAAATGATGCCGTTCAACAGTTGCACGCAGACGACCCCACGGGCCACGAGCACACAGTTCCAAGGTCTGGGGTGGTTTCTACTCTTGGGGCCGCCACTGAGAGAAGCAGTCCCTGGTGACGTGTCGATTGTACAGGCATGGTTCACTATCTATCGTGTGAGGTGCTGGCCGAGTGGCATTGCAGTTGGGTTAGAGGCGAGGGATCCTTTCGCGATCCCATCGTAAAGAAATAAGCATGCAGTCCATATCCTGATTTACGATTACGAATGCTGCCAAGGAGGGGGTGGTGCTGATTGTGCAGTCTCGAACAGTGTACTGAGCGGCATGTTTTCAGTTAGGGTGCTGTTGCTGACACAATCCCGCAACACCCGCCTTCTCCTACCGCTCAACCTCTCGGGTTGTGGATTACCGGGCCATGTGACTGCTCCACGATGATCGACAGATTGTACTGTTCTACGGTACAGATATGCGGGGACCGCCGCCAGTGGATGTTCTCCAGTCCCAGATTGACCAGTCACAGGCCTGGCGCAACAGGATCGCGACAGGGTGGCAGGGCCAAGTATCTTGAGGCACTCTGATTAAAAAGACTTGGAGCCCTGCACTACCGCTTGTGAAGCCTCATGGGGAACCAGAAGAGTTGTGTCGGCATGTGACAAGGGCGGCCACACGCAGCAATGCCGGGTTAGCCATGGGGAGAGGGGACACCAGTCGCACTGGATGGGTCCTTTCACACGGGTTCGATTCGGTGCGCATCTCAATCCCGCATGCTGATTGTGCCACGATGGCGGTCAGCTGGCTCATGGCGAGATCCACATGCAAGCCACTGGACAGGAAGAAGAAAGCATCAGTGCTCTGAATCATGCACTGCTTGCTCCCCGATGCATTGAGGCTCTTCCCGACCGGCGGGATGTGAGACAAGACCCTGCTTTGCAAAGGGACCATGACGCCACAATTCTAGGAATGGTGTTCGAGATCCCATCGAGGTCGTGATAGCAATAAGCGGTGAGCAAGATCAGGAAGATGAGCCCGCTTCTGCCACTCACTTATTAGACACGCAAGACCATGGGAAGATCGTACACGGAAGTGATAATCTCCCCATTCAGCATCCTGATTGCTCTTGCCTCACGCGGCAAGACAAAATACATAGTTCATGGTGCTGTTTCCCATGACATTACCGTGTATGGGATGCTGGAGGACGCCCGCGCACTCATGCCCTCGTAACGATGGAAGGAAAGCCGATATCCGGGGAATAACGCTGACATCCAGCGCAAGGATCAATTTTAAGCACCGAATCAACCCGAAAAGACCTGGAGGATGACGGGATGTGGCCGGCGCTGGCCAAAACAAATGGCGACCCGGCGCTGGGAGGCCGCAACGGACACAGAACCGGGGATAAGTGGGTCGGTCCATGTAGGAACGGCCTGTTCGTCGGTCTTGCGGGTCCGATTTAGCTGGATCTGAAGATTGACTCACCGATCCGCTATGGTTTTCGTGCATCGCGCATGCCTTGCAGTCTTTGATACTCGTCGTGCTTTTCTTCATCCAGGGATAGAGGCCAGCTAAACTGGACCAGGGTACCAGCTATCAGAGGCCAAAAGAAGGGGACAATACGGGTCTGAGGCAGTAACGAATGCACTTCTGGGAGGCATAATCCTATTATCTCTCCCCCGTCCGAAAACATATAGGCATGTTTGCTAGTATGTCGAATGAACATCGATGTATACAACGGTAGCCACCTAGACATGAATACCTTATGTACAAAGAATATTACATCTATCCTCGGGACTACTTGATCCTCATGATAGAGACAATACAGACCTATGAGACCTCCCTCAAGGGTTCCCGCGGTCTGGGGGAAATATGGGTACCTGCTCGACCAGCCCTGGAAAAGACTGTGTAGAAGCCCAGCTACATCCTTTTAACGAACCTGCGCCATACAGTCAAGTCGCAGCTCCTGGGCCGAGATGAAGATGCGTTTTGGGCTTTTACTGCTTGAGGACAGGGCGACCCTAACATCTTATTGGATGACAGGAAGGCTAAGCAGTCAAGCTACTGTTCAGGTAACTTGTGGACGAGGTTGCATTTGAACTGCTGTCTGCAGCCTCAAACAGACCAGACCAGAACCAGTGTTTGATAACGAGGAAGGTGCGACAAAGCTGCCGTTGGATTCAGGACAACCACGGAAGGAGCATCGGTGGTCCAACTTCCCTCGGGTTCATCACGTACTGTGGCGCAATGCCATGCAGGCTTGGCCATCCATCTTGGGTTCGGCTCGGCGCCCAGCTGGGTCATCGCTGACCACCCACATGCGTACCAGCATGCAAGCAACCCGCTCGGATCACAGAAATCTGCCACTTGCGCCAGCAGGCATTCACCCGAGGTCGGCGATATGATCATGATCATCTATGCCAGAGAGCAAGTACTGTCGTTCGCAGTTGTCCATCATTTGTGGATGCCAGAAGAAGCCCATTTTGAGGTCAACGTCAACGCTGGCAAGACGCGTCTCATTGTGGAAGCGACGACCGTCGTTCATGTAGTTATGCAAATGCGGGGTTGAGGGTTTTCGATATTCCCGTGGTCGCTTGTACAGGCGAGACTCCACCAGACGTCCCCGGTAGCGGTTGAGAGCGTAAAAACGGTGCACAGACGGGCACAGCAACAAAACGGCTTAAGATGTATGTATTATAGACTAAGCTAAGAGGTAGGCATCTTAGTCTATTCTAGTTAAATAGTTATATTATACTATCCTTATAGGATGCACTTTCCTACTCTATATATAGCTATATTCTTTAGTTAGAGATCTTATTAGTCTCTTAATTAAGTTAGTATAATAATAATAATAATAATAATAATAATAATAATAATATCTTTAGAATTAATAATAGTATTAATATTAATTCTTTATAGATATAACTCTAAAAAAATAAAAATGAAGAAGAAAAAAAAATAATATCTATATAAAGAAAAGAGAAGACTAAGTAGAGTAAATAAGAATATATTATAATAAATATTTTAATAATATTAAATCTAGTTATAAGATTATAATAATATAATTTAATATTTTTAATTAAGAATATCTATAAGATTATAGTATTTAGCTATAATAAATATAATAATAATATAGTAGTAATAGTTAGCCTATAGTTAAATAGTTTAGATAATCTATAAGATATAGATAAGTAGGATTAATATCTTAGTTAAGATAATAATAATATAGTATAATTCTTTAAGAGTTATAATAAAGTATTAGTAAATTATTATAGAAAATCTAAGATTATCTTAAATAATTATATAGATAATATCTTAAATAATAAAGATAATATTTTAAATATTATCTTAAATAATAAAGATAATAGATTCTTCTTCTTTATTAATATTAGAGATTTCTTTTATTATAGGCTAAGATAAAGATATATAGAGATATTATTAAATTAGTTATAAAGAAAATCTATTAAATAGATAGAGTTAATTATTATAATTATAAAGGATGTTATATCTAAAGTTAAGTAGGCTAAATAGAAATATATAATATCTCTCTTTTATATAGTTCTAGATATTTCTATTAATATTATTAAATATAAGATATCTTAAGATAATTATATCTATTATATAAAGAGAGTTCTATTATATATATTAGATAATATAGATAGACTAGCTATATTATTAGTTAGTAACTTAATAATAGATATTCTTTAGATTTATCTTATTAACTAAAAATTATTTCTATTTTAATATTATATTTTAAGAGATTAGATAGATAATAATATCTTTAATAAACTTAATCTTAATATTAATTAGATTTTAATATTAGATTAAGATTATATTAATAAAGTAGATTAGAATTTAAACTTAATAATCTACTACTCTTATAATTATTTCTTCTTCTTTTACTTTATATAATTTAGAATATTTTTAGTAGTATTATCTTTCTATTACTTTCTATAGAAAGTTTAAAATCTAATAGGCTAGATTATTAATATTAACTACTTATAATTAATAGATATTAGCTATCTTAATTATTAGGATCTCTTAGTTAGAGTTATATATAGGCTAGTTATCTATAGTATCCTAAATATTTACTATAGTTATAGAAAATTATAGATAATTCTTTATAAATAAAGTAAGATATATAAAGTAAGGGTTTAATAATAAGAAGAGAAACTATAAGTAATAGTAATATAGTTTTTTAAAAGAAAATAAGAGAAGAGAAGATTTTTAGATAATATATTACTTAAAAATAAGAAAAAAGATAGTAAGTTCTAGATTTAGATAGTTATTATAAAAAATAATTTTAAAGATATTAATTAATATAATCTTAAATTAAGAAAGTCTTATTTAAAAATAAAAGTAGTAAAATTTAAAATTAAATTCTTAATATCTTCTTATTATAAGTATAAAAAGACCTTCTTAATATAGAGAGTTAGAGATTAATAATAATATAGTAATAAGTTATTAATATAGATCTTATATTAAACTTACTATAAGATTAGATTAGTAATTCTTATTAATACTAATAAGATAATATTAATAATCTTCTAGAATCTAATCTATTATAAAAAGAACTTCTATATATATATATTATTATATACTAAAAGCTAGATTTCCTAATATATATATCTTACTTATAAATCTTTTAATTCTAATACTTTTTTTTAAATCTAATTACTAACTTTATAAGAGTTCTATTATAGTTCTAGTATTATCTTTATTTTCTAGTCTATCTAATACTTATATATAATTTTATAAATCTTATATCTATAGTTTATTATTATCTTAATCTATCTATTTACTATAATATTAAATAGTCTTTAATTATTAATACCTATTTTAAATAGTTTTAAAGCTATTAATTTAATAATATATTTTAGTAGTAGTTTATATTTTATTAGCTATTTAAATATAATCTTAATAGAAGTCAGTCTATTTATATAGTATAGATATTAATTTAAATTCTAGATAATATAGATAAGCTTATCTAGCTATATTTCTAGATATATATATCTCTAAGAGTATATCTATTATTTAAGTTATTTAATAACTATATATACTATCTACTTAATAAGACTATATAACTAGAGGCTATATACTAGTCTATAAGTAAGTAATATTCTATTTATATTAAAGAATATCTTTAGTTCTTTCTTCTAGAAGTAACTAATATTATTATAGTATACTTATTCTAAAAATCTAAAAATAGTAGTTAGCTCTTACTATATCTCTTTAACTATCTATTAATTTATTTCTTAAGTTATATATAAGAAGATAAATCTAGAGAAGTAATTAATAATAATATAGATATATATTAATTTATTATATCCTTATAATAATATTAGTTTTAAATAGTCTACTTTAATTAAGTTCTATAATATTAGTACTACTACTAAGATTAGAGATATTCTAAAAGGTAGTCTTAAGATAATTACTTAATATATATTATAAGTTTTAATATATATCTAAATATCTATATATTATCTAGATTATTAGAACTTTTCCTATAAGATATAGGTTAATATTATATTTATAAAGTATCTATATAGGTTATAGGCCTATATTAATATTAATAGTATCTCTTTAAGTAATAAGTAAGTAGCTTAATTCTTATATTACTTCTAGTACTATAGATATATATTCTAAAGGTAGTACTTAATAACTTTCTACTTAATAGCTTTCTTTTATTAAGAGATAAGTTCTTTATATTATTTTAGTAGATATAGAATGACTTTATAGTATTAATTAATCTAAATAAGTCAGTCTAATTAGTTATTTATACTCTATTCTAGACAGTCTATAATAATAATAGACTATAATCTCTAGATAACTAAACTAATTAGTATTAAATAAGCTAAGTTTATAGATATAACTTTATATAAGTTATCTACTATAGAGGCTACTTTAAAATACTTAATTATAGTAGCTATATATCTAGTAATTTATAATAATCTATCTATAATTTAAATAATCTTTAAGATAATAGAATAATAGACTATTTAGATCTTAAATTATATTAATATATCTAGCTAGTAAGTAATATATTCTATTAGTTCTCCCTTTATTATAAATATAAAGAGTAGGTTCTAATAATTAGTATATATTAATATTAGATAAGATAATCTCTATAATATAATATAATATTCTCTTAAGATATATATAATATCTAGTACTTCTTATTCTTCTATTATATATTAGATCTTAGTATCTAATAATTAAAAAGACAGAAATATAATAACTTATATAGATTTAATTAATTTATTAGTTATTATTATTCTTAATAATAGGTCTATAAGCTAGAAAACCATATTCTTTAATACCTATAGTAAGATATTAATTACTAGATAGTACTAAATAGTAGGATTTAGATTATATATTATATTCTCTTAGATATAGAAGTAGAAAAGAATAAAGGCTTTCTATTAGATAGATTCTTATAATTATAGCTTAGATATCTATTATTATTAAACTGACTTCTCTCTCTTAGAAGTTTGCTTTTTAATTAGTGTTTAATATATCTTCTTTAAAGTGATTATTAGATCTATCTATCTTAAAATAAATTACTTTAAATATAGAACTAGATATAAGAATTTCTTAAGATTAGCTACTTTCTATAGATAGTTCTTTAATATAACCTATCTTATAAATCTCTATTAATATTTTAATAATAAATAAATCTAGTCTCTATTAAGCTTAAATCCTAAAGAGTTAATAGAAGTTATAAATAAAATAATCTTCTTAAATAATAGACTAATTAAAATAAATATAAGTTAAGAGAAATAATAATAATATAAGAAATTAAATAGATCCTTAAAAGTTTTATTAGATCTTTAGTAATTATTAATAAAGATATTAAAGAATATCTTTTATTCTAGATAATAGCTAATAAGACTAGATAGTTCTAAACTATCTATTCTAACTAGTAATAGCTACTTATTAAATCTTATATCTTTTAATATATAATAAGTATATAAAGATCTAATTACATCTTAAGATATTTTAAGATTAATATATTATTAATTTAAGATAATAAAGATAATAATAGGTTAGTCTATCTTCTTTATTTAGATTCTCTAATATCTATATATAGTATTAGCTTAAAATAATACTTAATATATTCTCTATATAATTATAATAAATATTATATCCTAATTATATATTAGTTATTAAGATTTAATTATCTTTCTATTAATAGATTAGTAGTCTATAATAACTTTAAGCTTCTTATTTAATTTCTCTAGAAAATAAATATATACTACCTATACTTTAATCTATAGTTTAATTTAATTAGCTACTTCTATTTATAAAAAGATATATATAATAAATACTTATTTATATTAGAAATATCTTAGCTATCTTAATTAGTATAATATAATATCTAGATATAACTAAACTATATACTTAATTAAATTAGTAATCTAGATATCTATAAACTATAGTATAAAGTAGTTCTTTTAGATATATACTAGTTATTTAGCTATCTTTCTTTAATATTAAATAACTATCTTATCTCTAATAATAAGTTTACTATTTAGAATCTATTAATATATTATCTTATAGAATGCCTTTAATAGAGCTTATTATTATAGTTATTAAATAATATTCTATAGAATTAATATATCTTATAATATAAGATAAGACTATTCTATAAGATAAGCTAATAAGAGAGTTACTAAACTATATACTAATCTAATTATAATAATATTATTTTTAGTTCTCTTAGAAGTTAATACTTCTAATATTAATATAGAGTCATTCTTTCTATTAAGACTAGAATTAGTCTTATCTTTATTATTATAAATAGATAAATAATATATAGTCTTATAAATAGGATATAGAATAATTATACTATCTTTTAGGATAATTAAAACTAATCTATAACTATCTATAAAGATATTTAATAATAGTACTTAGACTAATAGTAGTTTAGTTTATCTCTTTTAATTAGCTCTATCTATAGCTAGTACTAAGAGATAACTAATAATCTATAAGTCTATTTTAAATAGGCTATAGCCTATAGAAATCTAAGCTATTAATTAGTAAACTATATTTATATATAAAGTATAGCTAACTATTAACTTTATTAAGTATAAGATTAAAGCTATTAATAATTTAAAAGGATATTATATAATTATATTATTAAAATAAATATATTTATATATATTATAGTATATTAAAGCTTTATCTAAGCTTTCTAACTAGGCTCTTTACTACTTAGAGACTAGTATTAAAGGTTTTTTAAAAGAGATGTCTTTAGGCTAGTAAGCTTAATATAATCTATTAACTTACTCTTAACTATTAATTATCTTAACTAGTTATTACCTATAAGGATATTTAAAGTATATATAAATAGAAAAGAAATATTATTCTTATTTTTATCTAGGATATTTATAGATAGTTTATTATTATTATTAATAATAACTAGATATTATTTAATTAAGATAATTCTATAAGTCTTAATAGGATATATCTATATAGTTATTGTCATAGAATCAACCGCTGTTACCGCGGGACACTGCCCTAAGGGCGGTCAGCACGATAAGATAGGCAGAAACGCATGGACCATACAATCACCACAGGGCGAGTGATCGTGAGTAATCCAGTCACCACAGATCACGGTGATCCATTATGATCCATTGTCTATATATATAGACATATGTCTACCCTTAGATACCTACCCTAGATAGCTCTCCAGTATTTAAAGTATCTCATTTAATAAAGCACCTTTAAGTAAAGCTATCTTAGCTATGATTAAGTCAACTACTATTACTCAGCAGCGCCTATTACCGACTGCTTATATAAACCTATACACCTCTAGTCCTATAAAGTAGTCTTACCTCTTAGGATTAAGGATCATTATATATTAAATACTCTTATTCAGTTAGTAGACTACATCCTAAGTAATACTTATAGAAACTATATTAGGATCTTAATCTGCTAATAACACACCCTTATTTATAATAGAATAAGCTGGTGCTGAAATTTAATAACTCTCTGCTCTAGTATAGGCCTTGTAGGCAGGAGGCACCTAGAGTATGAAGTATGAAGTTCTACTAATATATAGAGGAAGTAAGAAAGATCTCTAAGGATTCCTTACTTAGTGTAGAGGATATCTTATGAAGTATAAACCTAACTTCCTATACCTAGACGATTAGGTACTCTTTATAGCAACTTAGCTTAAAGGAGAAGCCCTCGCCTAGTTCAAACCTATATAGAGGAACTACTTAGAACATCTAAAGAACAATAGAGACCTTAAGGCTTAAGCTATCTTTACAGGAGGCTTTACTATGTTTAAGAAAGCCATCAAGGCAGCTTTTAGAGATCTAGATAAGGAATAAACAGTAGAATGATAGCTAATAGCGCTCTAATAGACAGGATCTACATCTAGCTACACTATCAGATTTAGATAGGTTTTGAGTTCCCTTAAATAGGAAGACGAACCTCTAATGGTTGTGTTTTACACCAGGCTAAAGGCAGAAGTTAAAGACAAACTCACTAAAATAGACTGACCTAAGGAGTTCATATAGTATGTCATAATTATAGTCTAGATTGACAACCAACTTTATGAGCAATAGATAGAATATAGAGGACAATAATAGTAGATGCATCACCTAAGGATCTCTAACTAAGGAAGAAAAATAGTATGAGTAAAAGGCACTATAGCCTAGGGATCTATATAGTATATAGAACCTATAGAACTTGATACTATGAAATAGAATGATAATAAGACCTATTATAACTACAATAAGAAGGGACATTTTGCCTATAACTACTGATAGAAAAAGTAAGGGAAAGTATCTAAGCCTATATAACAAGTAAATATAGCTTAGAAGACTGATTATAATAATAAGCACTAGACGATATATTATAACAACACTTACCTAGTATATATCTAAGGTAAGGAAGCCTTAGGATAGTTCTTAAAAGCTATAAGATAACTAAGGGTTGTTACTGTAGGAAAAAGGGGGTTACCTAGGAAGGAACTACTTAGGCTAAAGGAATAGAATGATACCCTACTAGGAATAAACAGGATTAGATCTAGGGACGACTTAGATAAAGGACCTGAATTTATATAGGATAGAGACATATACTTAGTAGCTATAGAAGATAATAGTAAATAGATATAGGCATGGCTTAAAGAAAAAGAAGACTAGGAGGAAAATCTATTTACTCCTCTATCAGAAAGTAATGATAAGAAATATAGATAAATAATAACTACTTAATAACAACTAGCCCTAAGTAGAGAATAAATGGTCATCATACTCCTAGGAATAACTCCTTACCAAGCAGTAGCAGGAGGAAGAAGAGAGGTTGTATGAGATTAGGAGGATCTATAACTATATTATAAGGATGAATGACATAACTAGATTTTATAGTCTATATATATGTTTAATAAATGCTTAAAATATCTAGTAAAGAAACTAAAGCACTAATTTATGCCTAGGCAGTAGAAAGAATTCTTATTATATATATATTTAGAAGAAGATCTAGAGTATTAGGAGATTCTCTACTAAGATATAGTAAAGAGGTATACTGTCCTATAAATAAGACTTAACTACCTAGTTGACTATATACTTAGATAGAGAGCAATAATTAATTATATTATAGTAGTATATAAAATTCACTAACTTAGGAAACTAGAGTTATAGCATTAATAGTAGGAATTATAAGAAGAAGCTAGGAAAGAGTAAGTGTATCTCTAATATAGCCAGATATAGCAGTGGATGTAGAGGGCAAGAGAAAGCACCCCTAACATCCTAACGCTTACTTAGGGTAAGACATTCACCCTAGAGGAATAAGTAAAAACAAGACGACTAGTGTATGTAGAGTATATAAAGCAACCCTATGAAAAAGCCGCCAGCCAGTCTGTGCTAAAAAATAATAAGTACTGTTATTAGGGAGCTAAATAAATAGTAAAAAGGTAAAGGACCTAAGAGCGACCTTTAACCTATTGCTATTTATGGTGAAAATATAGCTTAGAGGATATAAGACTACTATACTAATAGACAGTAGAGCTCAGGAAAACTTTATATCATTATAGATGATGAATAAACTTAATATACTATAGGCTTATAAGAGAGACCCTTATGAATTATATATAGTAGAAGAGAAACCAGTCTAGTATGATGGAGGAATTATCAACTAAGAGACATTATAAATCTCTATTATAGTTAACTCTAAGGAAATACTGATCACTTTAGATATCATCAATATAGTAGGATATAATGTAATATTAGGACTACTATAGCTATAGAAGTATAACCCTACTATTAATTAGTTTACTAGCTAGCTAATCTAGATAATAAGGTCCAATCAGAAACAATTAAAGAAGAACTCAACCTCTATAGCTCCTTAGAAACAGGGTGTATATAAGTTATACACCTATAGAGTATTATTATACCTAAAGAAGGACATATCTAAAGGGATTATAACGATACTAGAAGAGTACTGCCAGTATAATAAACTATTCTAGAAGGAATTAGAAATAGAACTACCACTATACTTATACTATGACCATAAGATACCTCTTAAACTAGGGATACAGCTAAAATTTTAAAAAATCTACAGACTAAATGAACTATAGCTAAGTAAGTTAAAGAAGTACCTTAAGAAGAACCTTAAGAAGGGATATATTTAACTATTATAATCACCAGTAGGATATCCTATCCTTTAGATACCTAAGAAGAATAGTAAATAGAGAATGTATATTGACTATCAACAACTTAATAATATTATAATTAAGAATAGGTATCTATTACTATTAATCACTAAACTCTATAACAGATTATATAGTGTCAACTGGTTTACTGTACTAGACCTACTAGGTGCCTACAACCTCATATATATTAAGAAGGGAGATAAGTAGAAAACAGCCTTTTATACCTATCTAGAATACTATAAGTATCTTATAATACCCTTCAGCCTCATAAATATACCTGCCTTATTTTAAAATATAATTAATAATATATTATGAAAGTACCTAGACAACTTTATTATTGTCTATCTTAATAATATCCTAATCTACTCTAAAACCCTAGAGTAGTATCAGAAGTACGTCTATTAGATACTGTAAGCCCTATAGGACATAAACCTATTGGTCAACCTAGATAAGAGTCAGTTCTATATCTAGGAGGTAGTTTACCTCAGACACTTAATTAAATCAGGATAAGTCTAAATAGACCCGGTAAAACTAGAGGTAGTCGAGGACTGGCCTGTACCTATAAATATCAAGGAAGTGCAATCCTTCCTAGAATTCACTAACTACTATTAAAGATACTTAAAAGGTTATAGAGAAATAATAATCCCTCTAACCAACCTAATGAAAAAGAATACTAAGTTTAAATAGATACTAGAGTGCTAAGCAGTATTTAACTAAGTCAAAAGAAACATACTTAAGGAACCAGTCATATAAATGGCCGACCCTAATTAACTATACAAGCTAGAAATAGATGTATCTAACTATACCTTTAGAGGATAACTTAGACAGTATGATAATAATAGAAAACTCTATCTAGTAGTATATTTCTTAAAGAAACTATATAGACTAGAACTCAACTACTAAATCTATAATAAGAAACTTATAGTGATTATTAAGTGTTTTAAAGAATGAAGACTATACCTAAGTAGCATACAACACCTAATTATAGTGTTTACTAACTATAAGAATCTGATGTACTTTACTATATTAAAAGAACTTAATAAGAGATAAATATAATAGGCTGAATTTCTTTTAGAATTTAACTTTAAAATCATATACTATAAAGGATCTAAAAATAGTAGAGTAGACACATTTAGCTAAAGGCTAGACTATAAATAAGAAATACCTATAGAAATACAAGCCATCCTATAGATATGAACCGATAAGAGCATAAGAGACATTCCTTAACAGATCATACTTACTAAACTCATCATACTGCTAGACATAGCAAGAGAACAAGAAATCTACCAGCAGTATGACAACAATCCCTATATTAAGAAAAAACCACCTAAGAGATTGCTAGTTAGATATAATAGATGATTATACCTACCCCTAATCTTAAGAGAGAAATATATATAAGAAATATATAAGGCTAAAGCTTATAGGCATAAAGAAATCATATAGACTAAGGCAAGAGTCTAAGAAATATATAACTTCCCTAGACTTAATAGGGTAGTCAGAAAGATGTGGAAATCATGCTATAAATACAATAGTAATAAGGTATTGAGATATCTATCTTATAGGGAACTACAGCCTATCCCTATACTAGAATAACCCTAGTATTTAGTGGCTATAGACTTTATTATCAAACTACTAAAGTCTAAAGACCTAACTACTAGAATAGAATATAACAGCATTCTAATAATACTAAAGTGACTTACTAAGTATATATATTTCCTTCTATTTAATAAGTTATATATAGTAGAACAACTTATATTTATATTCCTATAAATAGTAGTGGCTAACTATAGGATGCTATATAAGATTATTATAGATTAAGGACTAATATATATGTTAAAATTCTATACATCCTTAATAGGATAACTTAAAGCCAATAAAAAACTGTCTACAGCCTACTACCTATAAACTAATAGACAGACAGAATGTCTAAATTAGGTATTAGAAGCATATCTATATAACTACATCAACTATAATTAAGATAATTAGATAGAGCTATTACTACTTATATAGTTTGTATATAATAGCACCCCTACTAAAACAATAAAGATTTCACTATTCTTTACTAACTATAGCTAAAACCTAGAAGCATACTGACAACTATAAGATAAGGTTAATATAGACTCTACTATTCTTAAGGCTAAATACCTTAAGAAGCTATATATATCCTTAAAAACAGAACTTAAGTTTATCTAAAAATAAGTCTACTATTACTATAACAGAAAAAGAATAAAGGGACCATCCTTCTTAAAAGGAGATATAGTCTACCTACTACAGAAAAATATTACTATAAAGCGACCTAGCAATAAATTAGATCATAAAAAACTAGGACCATTTAAAATTATATAGAAAATCTTAATATCTAACTATAGACTGTTATTACTAAAGATAATATAAATTCATCTAATTTTTTATATTTCTCTATTAGAACCAGCCCCTCTAGAAGTATGGCTATAAGAACTAATAGAAGTAAAAGAAGAAGAAGAAGAATATAAAGTTAAATAAATACTTAAGTAAAGGATATTAGATAGGAAGTACCTAGTTAAGTAGAAAGGCTATAACGCTATAGAGAACATCTAGGAACCTATTAAGAACCTAATATATTATTAGTAGAAGCTTTAATAGTTCTACTAGTAAAGTTAAGACCAGTTAATAACTAACTACTGCCTAAACTAATAGTATTCTAATCAATCATATTAAAACCACTATTAGCCTGTACCTCTAGAACTGTAGAAGATTCCTATATAGCAGCCTCAGACTCCTTTTGCTCTAATTCCTCCAGTTTATCTAGATTTTATAAATTTTAGGCCACTATCTTTTACAAATGCTTATAGGTATTATATTTTTATTTATAAATATAAGAAAGACAGGTAGAGGCCTTATTAAACTCTTTCTAAAGGGCTTGCTAATGCTTAAAGATAGACTTAATTATTTTCTTACCTACTTTCTCTTACTGTTTCAGTCTTTTCTATTTAGCTAAAATCTAAGATACTAGGCAGAAAAGTCAGTTAATACAATAGAGAAATAATAGAGGAAGCAATTGCTAATAAGAGCCTACTAGGACATTAGTACTATTATATAACCGACCTCTTCTGATATACTTAGCATACCTCTTTGTCCCTTCTATTATCTAGTAAGGTAGAGAATGATTAAAGCACTAGGAATAGGGCATGACTTTATAACTATAGTCTTTAATTATATAAATAAGGGCCTTATGTTTCTTAGAAGAATCAGAAAGTTTCTATTTCTTAATACAACCTAAGGATATGTTATCAGAAGGACATTAAAAGAATCAAAGGGAGAGTTTAACACCTATAGTAGAAGTTTTAATTCTAGGTAGATAGGTCTTAAGAATGGCCTTAAGTCATTAGGACATTAACCTAGAAGGGGGACATCATATCATAGAATCAACCATCATTACTACAGGATACTGCCTTAAGAGCGGTCAGCATGATAAGATAGGCAGAAACATATAGACTATACAATCACTACAGGATAAGTAATTGTAAGTGATCCAGTCACTATAGATTATAGTAATCTATTATGATCTATTATCTATATATACAGATATATGTCTACCCTTAGATACCTACCCTAGATAGCTCTTCAGTATTTAAAGTATCTCATTCAATAAAGCACCTTTGAGTGAAGCTATCTTAGCTACAATCAAGTCAACTACCATTGCTTAGCAGCGCCCATTACCGACTGCTTACATAAACCCATACGCCTCCGGTCCTATGAAGTAGTCTTACCTCTTAGGATTAAGGATTATCACAGTTATTATATATCTATTAACTTCTCTAAGAATAAGAGTATTAGTTATATAGTTAATAATACTTTAATAATATTATAATTAGATCTTATTTAATAGTAGGTTATAAATATTATCTACTCTATAGATATATATATAAATAACTAAGAGAATTCCTCTAATTATAAATAGAAAGATAATATACTACTTAACTAATAAGATTTAGTTATCTACTAACTTAAGAGTATATTATTTACTAAATAGCTTTAACTCTATCTTATATATTTTTACTAGCTTTAAAGAGATTAGCTTAATAAGAGAGTTATTATCTATAAGATATTATTAAATCTCTATATTAATATTAACTATCTATCTATTAATAAAGTTTAAGATAGCTT
Organism: Thyridium curvatum; assembly: GCF_004353045.1. Taxonomy (NCBI): domain Eukaryota; kingdom Fungi; phylum Ascomycota; class Sordariomycetes; order Thyridiales; family Thyridiaceae; genus Thyridium; species Thyridium curvatum. The sequence goes on along the minus strand of NW_022156766.1, from coordinate 473,034 downwards.
TACTATTATTCTTCTATATAATATCTAGGTATAGAAAGATTATTATAACTAAAGAGATCTATTACTTATAGCTTAGATTAATCTTATTCTTTTACTTATAATATTCTAATAGTAATATTACCTATATTAGCTAGAAATAGTCCTAAAAGTAATAGTCTAAATATTAAGCTATAATTATTATAATTAAGATATTATATAATAGCTTTATAATATTAAAATAAGAAGAAGGATAGTCCTCTTTAGTTATTACTTTAATAATAATTATATTAGTTCTCTTAATAGGCTTTATCTAGCTCTTATCTAATTAGATTTAAGCTTCTTAATATAGATATATTAATAGCTTCTAGTAAGCTTTAAAGATCTATAATCTAGAATATTCTAGAGATAGAGGGACTAACTTCTTAAATAGGTTTAGTTATTAATTTTATTAAGACTTTAATCTAATATTACTTATTTTATACTTATTATTATTATTAAGAATATTAAATACTTATATATACTTATAACCTCTAGAGTCTATAATAAATAATCTATCTTTATCTATATTATTAGTTATTATAATAAATATCTCTTAAATAAAAGTATTCCTAATTATTATAGATACTCTATATATATCTTTAAAGTCTAAATCTTTTAATTAAATTAATTAAACTAAATTTACTAGCTTATTTAAAGTTAGATTAGTCTCTTATATATTATCTTTAATTTTAATTACTTTTATCTAGTTTAAATCTATTAAGATTAGAACTCTAGCTTTAATACTAGCTTAAATATATTCTCTATCTATCTATAATTTCTAAAGTAAATTATAGTCTTTAATAATATAACTTAATATATTATAATTATAATAGACTATTCTTCTTCTTATCTATAGATAGGATTAGATTATTTTAAATAGTTTTAGATTAAAGAATTATTATATATAAGATTATAAATTAAACTAATCCTCTTACTATAACTATTTTAGCTAGTTATTATTAAATCTAATATAATTTACTAGCTTAATATACTACTAACTATTTTAGGTATTTTAAAATATATATTATTATAACTATAAGTAGTATTAATTATAATATATATTTATTTAAGATAACTATTATAATTATAGCTTATCTTATATAGTCTTAAGAGTTAATACTATCTTATATATAACCTACTTCTAGATTATACTTTATATTCTTATTAAAATAATATTCTATAGAAAGAGATTATTATCTATTCTATCTAGATAGACTATATATTTAATTAAAGACTCTTTTATATTATTAAAGATATATTTATTCTTAAGTTATTTAATATTATTTATTTTCTTAATAATATAAAGTTAGTTATTAATATACTTCTAGATATATTAATTAATCTTATTATTATATATATTCTTATATAGGTATTAATAAAGATCTTTAAGCTATCTATTTATTATCTTATATAATAGTTTAATAGCTCTCTATATAAAAGTATATAGAGACTTACTAATATATTAATAAAATAAGTTAATTTATATTACTACTAATAATATTAAGTTTAAAGCTCTAATTTAAAAGTACTTCTTAAAGAGATTATTTATACTAAACTATATATAATTCTTAATAAATAGCTAGAGATATTAATTAATTTTAATAATTCTCTATAGACTAATATAAAATATAACTTACTTCTCTTAGATATAGAGAATTAAAATAATATTTATTAAGCCTAATATTATATATAAGATATAGAGTTCTATATCTTTAATATACTTAATAAGATCTTTATCTAATAAGTTAAAGAAGATAGTTATAAATAATACTTAAATAGCTATTATATATTTATAAGAAGTAGTTAAATTAGATTCTATTAAGAATAATTTAAAGAGATTTTTAAATAAAGAAGAATATAAGAAAAGTTCTAATAATTAATTATTTATACTTATTTTAAATTATTTAAAATTATCTAAATTATTTTAAATTAATAGTTCTTATTTATATAATAAATTATTAAGTATATATTATTCTAAATTTATAAGATAAAAACTCTTCTTACTCTCTATTAAATTTATTTAATCTAATTAGATAGATAAATTCTCTAATATACTTATATATCTAGAAGAGTCCTTCTTTTAGTTTAATAAAAATAATAATAATACTAATAATAAAAGAAAGAAGATAATATAGAAAAAAAGAAGGTAAAAATAATAACTTACTTATAATAAATATATATTAAATAAGTATTAATAAGTACTATCTATAATATTAAGTATTTAAATAATAATATTTAAATTAACTTAATATCTAGATCTTAATAATTAATAAAAAAGAGGCTTAATTTTCTTATAACTTTAAGAAGATTAGTATAATAAAGAAGATAATAATAAGATCTAGAATTTATAAGATCTATAATAAGTCCTCTAAAATAAGAGCGTAAAAACAGTATATAGATAGATATAGCAATAAAACAGCTTGAGATATATGTATTATAGACTAAGCTAAGGGGTGGGCACCCCAGTCCGTTCTGGTTAAATAGTCATATTGTGCCACCCTCATAGGGTGCACTTTCCCACTCCACACGGTCAGATCATCAAATGATCGACATGCCCCAGCTACGACGCCTGTCAAAAGTACTGCACCGAAGCAAACCTCCCTCTTCTATGACCTACCTGCCTACCTGGGTATTACTCTGCTGTGCCACCCTCCGGACCTGGGCCTTTCCGGGGGAATGCTTTAGTGAAAATGCTGATTATGTGCAGTTCAGTTCATGTTGCGCCAAGCAACGCCAACCCGGATCAACTGCCGCTCTTCCACCCGCTCCTTGTCCTTAGACGGCGAGCTTAGCGCTCCCGCCAAGCTGAACAGCTACCTCGGTCCCGGTGATGATGCCATTGATCTTGCCGATGCAAGGCTCTTCGTTTCCAAGACGTTAAATCGCATCACTGCATATTCAACTAGGGTAGTATTGCTTGGTGCATGCCCTGATGATCCGTGGGAGAGAAGCTGGGCCCGCAAGGGGGGATGGAAGGAGTGGATGCTTCCGTTGCCAGCACGGCCAGGTCCGTCCAACACTGTCAACATCCATCCCACTCGGTGAGAAATTGAGACCCTGGCAATGCGACCCGCTTCTGACGGATCGCGTCCTTTTGCCAGTGAGTGTGTGTGACCCGTGGATGTTGAGCGTGCTGGGGAACAAATGCTTGGGAGGGTGGGTCACAGAGGCGGCTCTGACGCTTTTGGAATGCCCGTTGCATTTTAGCTCGCCCATCCGTCTGTCTGGTTTTCCTACTTCGTAAAGGGAAATTGATTTTTCTCCCGCTCTTCTCCCCTTTGAGTGAGTCGGACGCCCTAGTGAGAGCGAAAGTCGTGAGATGGACTGTCCAAGTTGATTCGTGAACCAGAGTGACTGTCACTGATCAACGGCAACTGGTCACTTTGCGCTACACTTGAACGGCAAAGAGTCCGACGTCAGGAGGCACACCCTGACCCTGTACTTTCCCTTTCCTGCTCCGAGTCTCGGCCGATTGTCAAGATGACGGAGCGGGCCCACGAGAAAGAGGTCCTCGGCGACGATGGCCACTCGGCCTCACTCACCGACAAGGCTTCGTCGACGGCCGACGATGTTTCGCACACCAAACTGGAGCCGATCAAGATCACACCCAGCCGGAGGAGTCGCCGATCGCGCCGAAGCCACCGGTCTCGGTCCCGATCAGCGCATTCCGATGATTCGGATCCATTCGAGGCCTTGGCACGGGCACTCACCCCTGACATCGAGACGGAAGCTGAACACGCCGCCCGTGAGCCCATCTCCCACATCAGGACCGGCACTAGTGTCGGCAGCACTGCCTCTCGCAATCCCGGATTCGAAGTCTTCTTCGACCCTGACGATCCCGAGAACCCCAAGAACTGGCCGATCTGGTACCAGGGCTGGACCATGCTGGTTGTTTCGTACTCGACCTGGGTCTGCGTCCTGTACAGCACGAGTTACACCTCGTCGACGCGAGGTCTGATGGAGGAGTACCATGTCAACAACCCTACCATTGTCACTCTCGGCGTGACCACCTACCTGCTCGGCCTTGCCGTCGGTAGCCCCATCATCGCGCCCATGAGCGAGCTGTATGGTCGCCGCCCCGTCTACCTGGTCTGCATGTTTCTCTTCACCGTGCTGGTCCTTCCGTGCGCTATGGCGACATCTCTTGCAGAGATTCTGGTCGTGCGCTTCATAGGGTATGTTATCGCGTGTCCCCCCCCATTTTGAGACCGAGCTGAGATCTCCGGATCGCTGACGCGCCTTCCTTTCAGTGCATTCTTCGCATCGGCCTTGATCGCCAACAGTCCGGGCACGGTCGTCGACATTGCGGACGACGACTATCGTGCTCTGTACATGTCTCTCTGGTCCATCGCCCCGTTGAATGGACCAACGACAGGTAGGCATAAGGTAAACCTAGCCCTGACTTGAATTTTCCCGCTGACCTCCAGGAACAGGTCCTCTTATCGGCGGATTCGTCTTCCAGTACCTCGGATGGCGCTGGGACAATTGGCTCGTGATGATCATGGCGGGAGTGTCGTGCATCTTGCTCCTCACCGTCAAGGAGACGTATGCGCCGAAGATTCTGCAGAGGAAGGCCGCGCGGAGACGCAAGGAGACCGACGATGACCGGTGGTGGTGTCGCTACGACCAAAAGATCTCCACGAAGCACCTGCTCAAGCTCAACCTCAGTCGCCCCTTCGTCTTGGCCTTTACTGAGCCCATCCTGTGGTGCTTCAACATCTGGTAAGTGGCAACTCGTTCGCACCGCCGGATGTCGCTTTGGGCCTGCTTGAACCCCACAGATTAGCTGACGCTCATCATCTCAGGATCTCCATCATCTATGGCATCCTCTACCTCTGCTTCGTCGCCTACCCCATCATCTTCACCCAGCACCGCGGCTGGGGCCCGGGCACGACGGGCCTGTCCTTTGTCGGCATCGGCGTCGGCACCCTGCTCGTCATCGCGGCGGAGCCCCTCTGCCGGCGCATGATCAACTCGCACGCCAAGGACCCGGAGACGGGCCGCGCCGTGCCCGAGGCCACGGCCAGCGTCATCTGCGTCGGCGCCGTCCTCACGCCCGTGGGGCAGCTCGTCTTCGCCTGGACCAGCCTGCCCACGAGCATCCACTGGGCCGTCCCCATCGCCTTCGGCATCCCCTTCGGCGCCGGCAACACCCTCGCCTTCATCTACGCGAGCAACTACCTCGCCGGCGCCTACGGCGTCTACGCCGCCTCGGCCCTCGCCAGCAACGCCGTCATGCGCTCCGTCTTCGGCGCCGTCCTGCCCCTCGCGGGTCCGGCCATGTACGAGCGCCTCACGCCGCAGTGGGCCGGCACGCTGCTGGGCCTGCTCGAGGTGCTGCTCATCCCCATCCCCTTCGCCTTCTACCGCTACGGCGCGCGCATCCGCGCCCGCAGCCCAGTCATCCGCCAGATGCGCGAGGACCAGCTCAAGAACGAGAGCAGGCGGGCGAGGCACCAGGCCAGGATGGAGCGCAGGGCGGCGAGGGAGGCCGAGGAGGCGGAGCAGCGGCGGCGGGCGGAGGCGGGGATCCTGGGCGAGGAGGATGAGGAGGAGGGGGAGGAGCAGATGGGCATCCCGGATGCGGAACGAGATGTGGAGAAGGAGGCGGGCAAGTCGGCGCCGCCGTTGCAGTCCGCGGCGGCAGCCAAGGAGGAGACTGCTGCGTGAGGAAGACCTGAAAAGTGCGAATCATATCCGGTGACGCGTCAGAAAAGCCGTTGATGGCGTGGCGGTGTGTTTTCTCTCTGGATTGAGCATTGCAGGCGTACAGTGATTTGAGCAAGCATCAAATGAAATTTGAATAGATAGACTGAAGATACCTTGGGTAATAGACGGACTAATGATGGCTTTTCTGAAGCAGCTTCTCCTTGGCTTTGCGATCCCTTCTTCCACTGACCACTGTGGATTTGTAACAATGAATGTTCAGTTCGTCGAAGATGGGGATGGCGGCTAAATACCACCTTTGCGGTTACGTTCCTGGCCCGCCATCCGCCAACCGGGATTCGTGGAGTCTGGAGATTAGATCCGATGTACCCCCGTCCGATATCTTTGCCCCGTTCAAGGGCGCCGCTCTATGTCACATTCCCCGGAGGCGGCAACGATCTTGGGTATTAAAGCCGGCTGATATATAATATCGCGACACCGAGCTGGGGAATCTGGGGTTAGAATGGACGACATGACATGCCTTTGGGACTCCGCGTCCATCCAGCAGGTCCGGTCCGACAAAGCAACGCATTCGCTCAAATATCTGACAATGCTTCTTGACCATTCCCGGCTGGCGCTTGTGCAGGGCCACCGGCGACCCGCTGAGCGGGATGCTTGCACGCGCAGCTACGGGCCGGTAGGTGATGGTCCGAAAAGTTTGACCGAAGTTCATCAGGAGCTATTACCTCAATGTTGACAGTGGATACCCTTGCCATCAATGACATGCTTGCTCTCAGAAGGGTTAATCCCGCTATCTAAAACCGTTTAGCTAGATGGATAGTCAAGTACTTCTGTTCGCAGTCCGTCAACGAATCTGACCCTCACTTGGCCGGCAACAGTAGCACCGTGGTCATCTCCGGGGTGGACGGCGGGTGGGGTCCCGATGTGGACCGGTTGATGGTGCCGGTGCGGTGAAGGTCACCCACCCAGGGTCCAAGTCTGGCGGTGCAGGAGGATTGGGGCGAAGCAGGGCGAGAATTGGAGTTGGGCATCAGAGAAACACAGGTCACCCATCCCAGAACATCATACTGGCCTCGTCTCGAGAGACGACGTTGGTTTCTCTCGTTCGCGCGTTTCTAGCGGACGTGCAGGTGACAGACATCCTGCAGATCAAAGCTGCACTTGTACTAGATAGCTCGAATGCAAGGTCAACATTTCTTCTTTCTTGTCCACGTCTCGGACCCTCGAATTCAGACTGGGTGGGAAGCGCAGGCCGAGATGGTAATGTGACGAGAGGAAATGCTTGCAATAGCGTGTTTACAAAGTGCATTTTAGACCACCTGGGGTTGGATGGAAAAGAAGCAAAGTGCACGATTTCCAAAGGACTACCTTCTTCTGGTTTGGCCCAAGACCGAGTGATGCCCGCATCCGGCACCACCACCCAGGCCACACACTATTTGACGCCAGTGCAGCAGCAGCCAATGATCCCGATACGCCACTACCTTGGGCCACCTAACACACACCCTCTTTCCTTCACGACATCTATTGGCACGAGGTGTCGTGAAGGAAAGAGGGTGTGAAACCCCTGCGTTAGTTTCATGTCTTATTGCAGACTCGGAACCAATATTCTGGGTGTCTTGTCATTCGGGACCCGGGAGGGCCAGAATGGTGGTCTCTCCGCGATCCGTGGACAGCCGAGACAGCCACAATGACTGGTAGTTGGGTATGATCGAAGCCCTGAACACGCCAGCAAGCCCCTCGCGCAGCTTTATGGCGTGTTCAACTTCGCGCAAGTTCAGCGTACGGAGTGGAAGGTCAGCAAATGAGATGGGATCGGCATGAAAGTCCGACCGGGCCATGATGATCATGTTTAAGGTACCAACCCACTGACTTGACGGGCATCAGCTCTCATCGGCAGCGGGCCTAAGACCTCGGAAATGGCCGTCTGGGCTTTCCCCGGAATATTGGGTTAATGGGCCAATGTCGTATTGTCTGATGTCTTGCTCTTCGTGCCCGTTTGTTTGGCGGTAACGAGAGGAGAGCAGCAGGCCTTTCTTCATCAGGACGTCGATCACGCACGGCCCCCCTACCGTGATCAACGCCAGACCATCGAAGATATGCGCTTGCATATGCACACCAGTCACATTTGCGGTGGACGTACATTTGCCTATCAGCACGTACATACACCCTTACGTACATTACTCTCGCCCAGCATTGTCCAAGGCGGGTCGATGGAGCTTGCTGGTGTGACCCAAGAAGGCTACGTATGTTGGCGTAAGCGAATAAGTACGGATGACTAGCAAGATACCGACCTGGCCTTGTGGAGATCGTCCTGACCTTCGAGCTATCGTCAGCTACAGCCTGGCCTACTGGTATTTTGAAGAACGTCTTGGATCTCTTCCTGTACGTACCTGTACGGAGTAGAGCTGACATATGAGTCACCCGTACCAGGGTAGCAGGATCGCCATGTGCCAGGATCCAAAACAGGTTCATTTCTTTTCTTTTTTTCAGATGACAGGATATGTCAGGTTCATCACAGAGTCGCCAGCTTCGGAACACAGTCTGAGGTGGATCGCCGTCATGGGTAGCAGGGCTCCTCACCCAGGTCGATAAGCACCCAGGTCGATAAGCACAAGGGCCTGACCGACATGAGACAGGCCCTCGACATGGATGTGAGCCTGCTCGGAGAAGTCAATACGGCTGCCGCTTGGGTTTTCTTGTTGAGATTCCACCAGCCACGATGTTAACACAACGAGCATGATCAACCGGATCGTTGAACGAGGAGGGTAGATGACAGCAACACATAGCTTTCAGTAGAACGTAGTAAAACCCGCCTTGGATGTATCGACAAAAAAGGCCAACATAAAACCTGATCCATGGCGAGATGTGACCGGCGTCTGGTCGCTGCTATCGTCGTGGTGGTTGCGCCAACTCGGATGCGGCTGTGACAAGTCGGGAAACATCAGCTCCTCCTGTTTCAGCGTCATCAGCGCCAGAGAGGGTCTGGCCAACCGCCAGAACGAGGGAGGGACCCTTCCCTTGTCGTCGGACACGTGTGATTTAAATTGCTTCGGCTGCAGACACGGACAAAAGAGGTCAAACCCGACCCCAGCCACTAAATACCTGGCAGGGTTGGCAGACAGGAATCTGTGCGGGGATACCTAGACGAGCTAGACAAGCAAGGCCAGGTGGGCTCGACATGGGCCAAGATGGGACGAAAATGCGGTCATCAGAGACCAAAAACAGTCCGGGATTAGGAGGGATGGCGGCCTCGATCCGACTCAGATTTGTCATACCACCCCAGGACAAAAGAGATGTTTCATGTTGGTACGGGACGAGGAAAGGAGATGAGAGGCGGCGAGTCAGATGCAAAGACGGACTGCCGTTGCTAATCACCCAGCCGTGGCGGCGGCACCTGGGGTTGATGGGGGAGATGCAAGGACCCGGTTGGCATTCCGGACGCCTTCCGCGCGCGCGCGTATGGATAAAGTCTGCATGTGTGGTCCTTCGATTTGCTCAGCCTGATAACTAGCGAGTTGTGCATCGAAGGACAATGGCTTGTTGTTGTGAGACGTGAATCTCCCGTTCTCGAGGCGGGCCCAGGGGAGAGTGCTGGATGGCATTGGCTTGGAAATTCCCTGGCCGCAGCATGTTATCATTTACCCCATCGATAACGCTCCCTCGACATGACTTGACGGCATTTGGAGTTGGGGGCGTTGAATGCTCATCTGCTCCGGGCCCTGCTGGGACGGGTGATTGATAATGTACTCAAGCCAACAATCAAGACGGTCAGCGGGAACTTGGTTTGGTCGGGGCGCGTGCGGGAACAGCCGCTCGTCTGCGGGTGCAATAGTCGACGATATCACTTTCATGCCGTAATGAAGGGTCGGTGGACTCACGCATTGGGACGCGCGGCAAAATGGGGTGGGAAATCTTGGATCGTCTGGTTTTTATGGTGTTCGTATCTCAGCCCTCCTGTTGATACTTGGCAGGCAAGCATAATGTTATCTCTTTCCCCAATGTGCCAAACCAACTGGGTTGGCTATGAGTACATGCAGGTAGGTACGTTTCGGCTCCCCGCCCACTTGTACCTGAATGCGGGTGCCTACTTGCCCACACCTTGCCCGCACCTTGCCCGTGGTGGGCTCCAGAGGGGATGGATCCGCTCTGGGTGGTCATTGCTGGGCGGGAATGGACGAGAACCCAGGAAAACGGTGGCAATGGCCCCTCAACGCCCCTCTCCTTGCCTTTCAGGTACCATTTTTAGCGTCCTTACCCCTGAGCCGCTCTGCCCATCACTCTCCCCCAAAGGCAGGCGCCCCACCCAGCCATATGGCTCAATTGGCACTGGCACGACTGTACCTCTGTACTTAGACTGAGGTACAAGTAGTGGGCCCGCCAGTCGCAGGTGAGGGCCATGAGTGACATGCTCACCCCTGCAGAGTTCTCAAACATGCTCCTCCGTTCCGACGCGGCCACCACAGACTCCAGTCCAGTCGCAACGCAGTCCAGCGCTCTCTGTCTGGCTCCTCTCGTGCTGTTTGATACATCTCCATCAATAGGTAGCAAACCCCTGGTCCGTTCTGCAACGGCGTCGCCGGTTTCTCGTGTTTCGGCCTGCTCACAAGACTGATGGAACAACGGAAATAACCAAGGCACATCGCTGAATGTGTGGTGCCTGACCAGAATACTACCATGCCAATAAACAGAATGTTTTATGCATTGCCCATTGCTTTACAACAGATGGATATACTTATACATAGATCATCGATCAACAATTGACGTGGCCCCAAGGAGACCTGATGGAGGAGCGGCTGCATGATAAGCCCCAACTCATGATACAGAGCGCGCCTCTCATCTGAGGAGAGGTATCGCAGAGTCCGACACACTGGTGAAGCCCATTGTTGAACGGCATCCAGGACAGGCCCTGGAAATATTACCTGCTTAGGTAGGAGACCGAATCACTTGACGGAACAGAGCTTCAGCCAATGCACCGCTGCTGCCAGAGTCGATATTCGCCGACTGCGACGCAAACATCACCATGGCCGTCCCCTCCTTTGCTCAAGGTACCTACCTAGGCATGTAACTCAGACCCCTGCCTTTTCCCAGAGCGACCGGGAATGCCTCTCCATTCATCCTCGGTGCCCGCTTGCTTTGTTCCTGTCACATGGACGTGGATGTGGCTGCTATCGCCAAATAATGCAATGGGTGACTCTTTGTGCCGCTAGACCCCAAGTAATGTACTGTACCTCTACCCTCCAGTATTGTGCCTGTCAATCCATCTCATCTGTCTGTCCTGTGTCAGGCCGGGGGAGCGGCAAGCAAGCATTCAGTTCCCTTTGTTCCAGTCTACAAGTAGGTAGGTAGGTACCTGCAAACGAACCCCCCTGCATCCGTCTTCTGGAGCCACGCGCTGCAAAGACTGGCGAAGCTATTGCCTGTCATACCTTAGTATTCGCACCCATTCGGCACGAATTAAATTTTCCTTTGTTCAAAGAGAGTAGAGGAAAAAAAAAAAAGGAAGTGTAGACATCGTCCACCCCCGCGCTGTAAATGAGGAGATTCTTTTTTCTTTCAACTTCTTGCCCTCCCTTGCGCCATAAACACCAGCCTTCAGGTACAAACAGAGCTGAACCTATCTCACAGCGAGCTCGCAGGGACCGCTTGCAACCGGACCGTATTGCGGAGACGCCCTCCCACACAGCAAGCAACGGGGTGGCCAGTCTACCTGAATGAGGACTGGAGTGAGCCTGCCCAGCAGAGAAAAAAGGACCCCCACCCGCACTCAGATAGAGAAGGACGCTTTTGCGCTCGGTCGCACCAACTCCAAGGAGCACCACCACCACCACCACCACCACCGCCGCTTCAACTCTCCTCAATCTCTCCCCTCAGCCCTCATTTCACCTTCCCGACACTCTCTTTGTGACAGTCCAGGTACACTGTTGCTGATGACTTGTCTTGCCACACAAGACATCTCTCGCGCGACAGCTTTCTGACTCTCTATACTATAGCGAAATCTCGCCCGGAGCAGGCTGCGACACCTGCTGGGACAGCCCTCGAAATTGCAGGGGAGATTTCCACGAACCCCGTTGACACGACGACACAATCAATCCCCTCCTTCCTATGTGACAGCATATTCACACCCCTCAGACGACCCAAGCGCACTTGATCCCGAGCATATCTGGAAATACTGTCCCAATCGGGCCATCATTTGCAACATAGCGACAATACTCCAACCCTGCGATTAAATCAAGCGAGCGAGAGAGAGAGAGGGCAAGAGAGCGACGACAGCAGCCCCCGAAGCGCTTCGACTCAACACAAACAAGCAGGCTCACTCAACCATCCTGTTGTCGGGCGGATTCCTCTGCGAGATTCGCCTGGCCCGAGGGGGGTTGTCTACAAATACACGGCGTTGGTCTCTCCTCAGGCCTCGAGGCCACCCAAGACTTGAGATCGCTCTTGCGCACTAGCAACGAGCATCATGTCCGTCATGCTGCAAACTCCCTCCCGAGCCTCCACCGCCTCTTCCTCCTCCTTCCAACCTATCTCGCGCCAGAACACCATGTCTTCCTACGATGGCTCGCGGTCGGCCCGCCAGTCCAAGCGGTACTCCATGTCCGCGCTGTACATGTCCATGTCGGCAAACGAATCGGAGTTGGAGATTGAAGATGACCTGGCCAAAGGTGCGCAAGCCAATTCTTCCTAGCCTGCTTGGCTTGTGTTGGAGCATTTTGTACTGACCTCCTCTATAGCACAAAAAATTCTGAGAGACCTGAAGTCGAAGATCTCTTCGCAATCTAAGAAAAACTTCGTCCTCGAGAAAGATGTGCGCTACCTGGACTCTCGGATTGCACTGCTCATCCAGAATCGCATGGCTCTAGAGGAGGTAAGCTTCTTGATCATCACCAACCGCTGGTAAACCCGATTGTCACTAACGTCAGCTTCCCTCCACAATAGCAAAATGAAGTTGCGAACCACCTCGAAGACGCCACTGAGATGCAAGAAGGCGCATTCCCCAACGACGACAAGACCCAAAAGTACGGAAACCTATTGTTCCTACTGCAGTCTGAGCCTCGTCACATTGCGCACCTCTGCCGACTTGTGTCCATGGCCGAGATAGACTCTCTCCTGCAGACAGTCATGTTTACCATCTATGGTAACCAATACGAGAGCCGTGAGGAGCATCTCTTGCTCACTATGTTTCAGGTATGATGATCTAGTATCTCGAGTCCATGCTGAGCATGGCATGAACAGGGCACTAACTTGGAGGCCAGTCTGTCTTGACATACCAGTTCGACAATACTCCCGAGTACTCGTCGCTGCTTCGAGCTAACACCCCCGTGTCTCGCATGATGACCACCTACACTAGGAGAGGACCGGGCCAGAGTTTCCTCAAATCTGTTCTTGCCGACAGGATCAACAGCTTGATCGAGCTTAAGGATCTCGATCTCGAAATCAATCCGCTGAAGGTGTATGAGCGCATGATTGAGCAGATTGAGGAGGACACTGGCTCCCTGCCCGCGTCACTTCCAAAGGGAATCACGGGCGAACAAGCAGCCGAGAACCCGCAGGTCCAGGCCATCATCGAGCCTCGACTGACCATGTTGACGGAGATTGCCAATGGCTTCTTGACTACCATTATTGATGGGCTCGAAGAGGCGCCCTACGGCATCAGGTGGATCTGCAAGCAGATTCGCAGCTTGACCAAGCGGAAATACCCCGATGCCAACGATCAGGTCATCTGCACCCTGATCGGAGGCTTCTTCTTCCTGCGTTTCATCAACCCAGCCATCGTTACGCCAAAGTCGTACATGCTCATCGACGGACAGCCTGCAGACAAGCCGAGGAAAACCCTGACCTACATCGCGAAGATGCTGCAGAACCTTGCCAACAAGCCATCTTATGCCAAAGAACCATTCATGGCGAAGCTTCAGCCCTTCATCGAGAAGAACAAGGATCGCATCAACAAGTTCATGCTGGATCTCTGTGACGTCCAGGACTTCTATGAGAGCCTTGAAATGGACCGATACGTTGCCCTGTCCAAGAAAGATCTTGAGCTTTCCATTACGCTCAATGAGATTTACGCGATGCATGCTCTTATCGAGAAGCATAATACGGAGCTTTGCAAGGATGACAACTCGCACCTCGCGATCCTCATGTCAGAGCTGGGAGCGGCACCGGTCCAGGTCCCGCGCAAAGAGAACAGGGTCATCAACCTGCCCCTATTCAGTAGGTGGGAAACCGCTATAGATGACCTGACGGCCGCGCTCGACATCACTCAAGAGGAGGTGTTCTTCATGGAGGCCAAGACGATTTTCGTGCAAATCATGCGATCCTTGCCTCAGAACACGTCTGTAGCACGCCGGCCTCTACGCCTCGAAAGGATAGCAGATGCCGCAGCCACGTCGCGAAACGACGCTGTCATGGTGCGCAAGGGTATCCGCGCGATGGAGCTTCTGAGTCAGCTACAGGAGCTCAAAGTCATTGACAAGTCGGACGGGTTCAGTCTGTTGCGTGACGAAGTCGAGCAAGAACTGCAGCACCTTGGCTCGCTCAAGGACGGTGTCATTGCTGAGACGCAGAAGCTTGGGGAGGTGTACAAGACCATCCGAGACCACAACACATACCTCGTTGGTCAGCTCGAGACCTACAAGAGCTACCTGCACAATGTGCGTAGCCAGAGCGAGGGCACCAAGAGGAAGCAGCAAAAGCAACAGGTGCTCGGCCCCTACAAGTTCACCCACCAGCAGCTCGAGAAGGAGGGTGTCATCCAGAAGAGCAACGTGCCTGACAATAGGAGGGCCAACATCTACTTCAACTTCACGAGCCCCCTGCCAGGTACATTTGTAATCTCGTTGCACTACAAAGGTACGCAAACATTTCTGAAATCACTATTGACGCGCCCCGCTAACAACTGGTGTTTGAATACAGGACGTAACCGCGGCCTACTTGAACTGGACCTGAAGCTCGACGATCTACTCGAGATGCAGAAGGACAACCAGGACGAGCTCGACCTCGAATACGTCCAGTTCAATGTCCCCAAGGTTCTGGCTCTCCTCAACAAGCGCTTCGCAAGGAAGAAGGGCTGGTAGAGACAGCATCTCTTATTTCCGATATGTCAACAACTGTATATGGTTTGGCTCTGGTAGGTGGGTTCGGGAGTTTCTGGAGCTATGATACCACTGTTGCAAATTCCTTCCGCGGCGCCTTCGAGCTATGCCGCCTTACACCGCCACACACACACACATCCTTCTTCGACACCTTCCTTCTCAGACTTTTGCGATCTCGACAGGGCGTACATCTCGTACGCATTTTCATGGTTTAGGGACCGAGGAAATGATCCCAAGCTCATACAGCTATTCGGAAGCGCACTAGCCAAAGGCGGGTGTCGATATTACGCCATCACTTGCGCTTGATTTCGACTAGTACCATACGAACGCGGTCCCCGGGCTCCAAAGCCCGTTAGGGAGGCCCATATATACCTAATTCTGGGGACGAAGATACCAGACGAAGGAGAGAGGGGAAGAGAGAGGACTGATTGGGGACAGGGGAGAGTTTGAAAGCGGTGGCGACCAGAGACGACCGATGGTCATCTGTCTCAGGTTTCTGAGAGCTCACATGGGCAAAGCCTCTGTTCGTTCTCTTCTTAAACGGCGACTGATTGAGGAGATGGGTGGGGGGATATCACTTGAGAGGTTGCTCAATACCTAGTTTCTCGTTCTTCGGCTGGACCGGTGGCCCTGTTTGATGATTTCCTTTTCCTATTTGTCTTTCCCCGGCTACCACATCATCTCTTCTATAGTGGTGGATTGTTCCTATTTGTTTTTCTCGCCATCCTGATGGAGGCTGGCATGTGTGATACGATATGATAGGCAGGGAGACGATGTTATTGATTTTTATGTGAGAGGCTTTGTCGGTCTATAATCAGGCTCAAACGGTTTACACGTACTCCCACTTGTCGTGAACATGCTCCCCTGAGTGTCACTGGTATCTTCACGTCTGATTCTCACACTTCAATGCCGCAATATATGCATGATAGGGGCCCTAATGCTCGCACAGTGACCGTTGTTGAAGGATCCGTTCACGTCATTCTTCTCCATCTATTCAGTGGTATCACGGGTACGAAAGAACATGTCGCCAGGTCGCCCTCCTTCTCCTAGCCCACAGCACGGGCCGTATCTTCTCAGGAAGACCCCCTGGTCTCAATCTTCTCGATGACATCTCCGCCAACCCTAGCGATCTCGGCCAGTATCCCCTCCCGATCGACCTCCATCACATCATGATCATCAACATCGTCGTCCCCCTCGCCATCGCTAGCAGGCCTGAAAGAGCAGGGCATGTTGACCCGGAACGACCGCCGGTGCACCTGCGGGTTCCAGATGCCGCCGACGACGGCGTCGTCCGGCCCGCCGTGGAAGAAGACCAGCGCGGACCCGTACGCCGCCTCGAGCTGCCGCAGCAGCGCGGCGACGGGGTGCGCCGGCACGGGCGCCAGCGGGGCGCCGACGGCGCGCTCGTCGAGGTTCTTGAAGTGCGAGCGCCGCGCCGTGCCGTCGTCGCCGCGCAGAACGGCCTTGACGACCCGGGGTTCGAGGTGCAGGAGGACGTCGTAGTCGCGCAGCGGCGTCTGGCACAGCTGGCGGGGGTCGAAGCCGCCCGCGGCGCCGGCGCCGGCCTCCTTGACAAGCCGGCACGCGGAGCGGGCGAGCGTGGTCATGCGCGTGGCGGCGACGCGGGACGGGTGCGGCTGGCCGTCGCGCGTGGTGTAGGCCGTGCCCGAGGCGTCGTGCGGGGTCGCGGCGAAGAGCACCGTGTGGTGCATGTTCGGGTCGATCTTGCGCCAGGCCTCGAGGCGGGTGGCCGCCGCGGCGCGGTCGGCGGGGGAAAAGTCGTCGACACCCGAGGAGGCGTCGACGACGAGCGGCTCCGTGCGCCAGTCCCAGCGGGAGAGGAAGAGGAGGGTGCGGAGGAAGCCCGTGGCTGGGCTCGAGGGCGCCTGCCAGGGGTAGGGCTCGACGAAGACATGAAGGACCGCCAGCTCGATGAGGTCCTCGTTGAAGTGGTGGGAGAGCTTGTGCGCGTTGAACCAGGACTTGACGAGTCTGATCGTCGGGGACAGGGCGGGGAATCGTGTAACGGCGGTAGAGATCATCTGGTTGTGTAGAGGAAGTGTGGCATACAGGCGCTTGAATGTCGCCAGAAGGTGAACCGCCTCTGTGCGGACGTTCTGGTCGAGGGTCTTGTCTTTTGTCCTTCTTTCGAGAAGGGCCTCTTCCAAGTCGCCGTGAATGCGAAGGCGGAAGGCGGCACTTTCAGGGTAGACAATGTCGAGGAACGCCAGATTCTGGATGTCTGACTGAATCTCCTCCATACCGATGTGTGTGGTGACGCCGGGCCGGGCTTCTTCCAGCGACTCGCCAATCTTGAGCAGGAACGCGATCTTAGCCCTTTGAATGGCTGAAAGGTTGTCTGGCCACTTCCCTGACGCCTCGAAGAAAATTACAATATCCATAGGGGAGAGCACGACTTTGGCGGACCCCAGGACAGGAGGCTTGACGGACGCCGACCTGAGCTGGGGTGCGATGGGTGCCAACTGTCGCACCTGCAATGGAAGGTCCTCAAGACCTCGAATATCTTGCTCGACTTGGCTGAAAGCCTCCCGAGCACCGGTAAAGAGTGCGGGATCTGTCTGCTTCAGGGGTACCAACGCGGTGAAGTCACCACCGAGGAAGTTAAAGTCATCATCGTCAAGGCGCAGGTGGATGCCCATGATGTATCGCACAATTTCCTCGCAGAGATCAGCTGGAGTAGTGCCTTGCCAGATCAAGGTTTCCAGAATGCTGCCGTCCTTGAACTTTCTCAGCTCGGCCTTGTCGCCCCAGAACTGTCTGAACTTCTTCGCCTCCTTCTTCTCTTCGACGGATGGACCATGATCCACCTGCCGAGAAGCATTTGCAGGATCGTAGAGTAGCCCGACAGTGAGGGCTGAGGTACTGTCTGAGGGAACCTTCTTATCCAAGGGCCACCCGTTCTTCGACGGTAGTTGGATGTCCACGAGTTTCACTCTATCCCCGAGCGCTCTTTTCAAGATCCTGAACACCCTGTCCGCGACGTTCCACGTGTGACCTCGACGGTCGACAACCGCTGCGGAGCTGGCAGAGCGTGGTATGTTGATCTGAAACAACTGGTCGAAGCTCTGCAGGGGAACATCAGCCTTGACAATGAAGGTCGGGTTGAATTGGTCGACTCCGGTACTGCTCAAGAGATCCAAGGTCCACTTAGCATGTTGTCGTAATGCTGTAGAAGACCACGGGCTCATCTTGTATGCAATATTGAGGTGGCGCTGGGCGTCATAGATGACAGGTCCAGATTCTCGGACACTCTCTGCTCCCTCGGGCAGAGATCCGAGAACACAGGGCTTCTTGGAAAGATCTGTTGTTGCGAGGAATTGGATTGTAGCCTTGAACAATTGCGTGCTGCTCAACGAAGGAGACAGAGCAGAGGCTCCCTTCTTGTTGACGGTTTGCAGTAGCAATCCGACCAACACCGCCCACTCAAAGTTGCCGAAACCACCTCGAGAGACCGATCCACCAAACCCTCTCTGTTGAAGAAACGTGCGGCCAAGCAAGCAGACATCCTTGAACGCAGCGCACGACTTGTCGACGGTCCGTAGGAAGCGCAGGTATGCGAGATAGGTGCTGTCAGCTTTCAATGTGGAATTGTAGAATGGCGTCGGTGTTTGTGCTGCCTTCTCATCCTCATTGGAAGCTTGCCGTAGGCAGTTGTTGGAAGGTGACAGTTTCGAGTTCAGGAACACACCTTCCGGGTGACAAGGAATAATGCGAACAATATAAGCGGTTCCCGGCTTCGCCTTCGAAGAGGCATTTGCATCTGACTTCTTTCCTTTCTTGTCCGTAGCACTGGGCTCCAAAACGATCACCGGGAGGAGAGGATTCTCGCCCAGTAGTTCGAAAGACAGTTTCGTAGACTGTCCCATCCCTTTTGCAGCTGCCGCAATATTCGCCAAGAAGTACGCCCTCTTGTAGAAATATCTCATATTGGCATAGTCCTTTTCTTGGAACAGCTCTTTAGGCATCTCAACGATCATGTCGACCGATGGGTTTTGTTGTGATTTGACCATCGTTTTGGACACATAACTTCCGACAACATTGAACTGTGACGGCTTTTCGACCAGCAGTTTATAAGGCGCATCCTTCGCAGGCTTCGGCTCTGGATACGGGATCGTGATATTGTGCTTCTTTTCGAACTTGGAAGTGGCTTCGGCAATCTAGAGATTGATCTTGTCAGCGACAGGCAGATGCAAGTGCAAGGCTCGGGGGTTGGCATACGGGAGTAGGCGCATGACTCTCAATGTTGCTTTCGATGGCATTCTTCAGGTCATGGAGCAAGCTGTCTGCTCCAGAAAGAGCCCGGCCATAGTCGACTCGGATCTCCTTCAGGAGTTCCTCGGTCTCTAGGATGAAGGTGCTTGGGCGGTAGAGCCCAGCAGAGGCAGCCGAGTCGTAGGTCAAGGACTGCGCATGACTGTGGCTGGAGGAGTGATCAAGTTTCCTCCTTTTCGGAGATGCTTCCTCCATACTGTGCAGTACCGCCGTGTTTCCTGAGGTAAAAGGGCCGGGAATGCAAGGCCTTCATCTGTAGGAGCAAGAGATCTCCAGAACTCTCTTCAATCCAAGCTGATCCACCTACTGAACTTTTTGATCTTATCGACAAATTTTGGACCAGGGTCTTTGGCGATAAGAGCTGGGTCAATAGATCATCCATTCCGGCGGGACCGATAACAGTTTATAGTGGGGGCGTTGCTGACGCTGGGGCAGGCGTGGCAGTTTACAGCGCTATCCAGCTATCCAGGAGCGGTCTTTGGTGGGGCCACAGCATCATTCGGACCTGGAACACATTGCATTGAGCTTGAGCGTCGCGACTGGACTGAGGCTGTCACTTGATTGTTCTCACATCTCCAGCTGTTTCTTGCCAACCTGGCTACCTACCCAGGTAGAAAGCCCTGGAGTCAACAACAGTCATCCCTCGATACTTCAGCTCAGGTCCAGGGGATTCATTCGGATCTCATTCGCACCTCACCACCAACTTCTTCACCCACACTCACACTCAGGTGAAGCACGACGCCCTTTCTCATGCAAGCACATCGCCAGCATGTCGAGCGCCAAGGCCCAGCTCAAGGCCATTAATGAGCTTATCAAACAGCAAAAGTTTGACGAGGCCGTTCAACAAGCCGAGTCTATCGTACAAAAGGATCCTAAGAACTATCAGGCGTACGTTCTCGTTAATCCCAGGAGCCTGATTCATTTGCGACTGACACCAGACACAGCCACATATTTCTCGGGTTTGCCCTGGACAAGAAGGGCCAAGCAGATGAAGCAGAAAAAGTCTACCTAGCGGCAACCAGGTTGCGGCCTGCAGAGCTGCCAGCATGGCAGGGCCTCATCAAAGGCTACGAGCGGCAAGCCACAAGGAAGCTGGCTGAGTACCAATCGGCAGTTGTCAAATTGGCTGAGTTATACCGCGACGCGGATCAGATGTACAAGTGCCAAGACTTGGTGGACAAGTTCGTCGACTTTGTCAGGATGAAGGGAGACCGTATGCAATATGTCGCTGCACTGGACGTGATCCTCCCTGGAAGCCCTATCTATCCCGCGCTGGAAGCCCGCGTCCCTCACCCTTCCAAGACTTACGACATCATGGCTCAAATTGTTGAAGCCGAGGACAAGAAGCTCATCAACACTCTGATTGGCGAACGAAGGACGAGGATCGGCGCAAGGCTCAGTCAGGTGACTCTCGATGTCAAACGAGAGGTGTACACGGAGAGCAAGCTGGGGCATATCTACCGTCAGATGATTGACTGGGCCACCGATGATGATGTGCGTCGGAACTACGAAGAGAAGTTGATCCAGTACTGCTACGAGCGTCTCCTGGTATTTCAAGGGAAAGAGAAGAGTGAGGAGCTCAAGACTGTTATCAAACTCGCCAACGATATGGTCATCATCAAACACCCGTTCAAGCTCGCTTGGGACATCACAATCGATTGGCAAGATCATAAAGAGGTCAAGGAATGGGATCCTACCGTGCTTGCCGACTACTGCACCTTCTTCCCTGACAGCGACCTATGCCGCGTCCTTACTGGCTATCTGTCCAGTGACATCTCTCCGTTCCCAAAACAGCTCCTAGAACAGAAAGGTGCAAACCCATCATCGCCGAATGGTGCGGAGGATGAGAGCGAAGATGACGAGGAAGGAGGAGTACCGTCGACCTTTATACCGCCAACTGACGAGGAGCGTTTGTTCATCATGACCGAAGGCATCACCGGCGCAGATTCTCTGTTGGCCTACCGAATGATGGGTGAATACTACGAGTTCCTGGAGGAACATGAGAGCAACGTGGAATTGATGCGAAAGGCGCAAAGCCATGTCAAAGACCAGAGGCTCAAGAGCGGGCTATCCTTCCAGAATACCGAAGATGCATTCTCAGTACACCTCGGCACCGCTCTCGTCTTCTATCAGTCACCGAGAAACCACCAAGAGGCAAAGAAGCTCTTTGACCTTGTTCTTGAGCACGATCCGGCTTCGACACCGGCCATGATTGGTATCGGATTGATCTATGAAGAGGAGGAGGAGTATGACGAAGCGATAGGATTTCTTGAACGGGCATTGAAGCGGGCACCGGACAATCTACGTGTCATGGCCGAAGCTGCTTGGGTCAAGGCACTCAACGGTGATCACGCAACTGCCAAGGACGAATTGGAGCGCGCACTTTCCCTCCTCGAGGAGAAGAAAGGGGCCTCGAAGGATCTTGTCGCGCAAACACACTACAGGCTGGGAATGTGTATTTGGAATCTGGACACGTCCAAGGCGGCAAGGAAGGATCGCAAGGGAGCATACGCTCACTTCATGGCTGCGCTGCGGACGAATCTTAGCTACGCACCGACCTACACGAGCCTGGGTATTTTCTACGCCGACTATAATAACGATAAGAAGCGCGCACGGTCGTGTTTTCTGAAGGCGGTCGAATTGTCATCATCGGAGGTCGAGTCGGCAGAGAGGCTGGCGCGGTCATTTGCCGACGATGGGGACTGGGATCGAGTTGAGCTGGTCGCACAGCGAGTCGTCGACTCTGGGAAAGTGCGGCCCCCTCCGGGCTCGAAGAGAAAAGGTATCAGCTGGCCGTTTGCCGCCCTTGGCGTGGCGCAGTTGAACAAACAAGACTTTGCGAAATCAATCGTCTCATTCCAAGCTGCTCTGAGGATTGCGCCGAACGATTATCACTCATGGGTAGGACTTGGCGAGAGCTATCACAGCTCAGGTCGCCATGTCGCTGCTACCAAAGCCATCCAGCAGGCTCAGAGTCTGGAGGAGTCTGGAGGAGCCGAGAGACTTGGCGATACGTGGTTCACGAAGTTCATGCTTGCCAACATCAAGCGAGAGCTCGGAGACTTCGATGCGTCCATCGCGCTTTACCAAGAAGTCATCACTGGCCGGGCAGACGAGGAGGGTGTGGCCATTGCCCTCATGCAGACTATGGTTGACAACGCATTGGACTGCCTGGAAAAGGGGCAGTATGGCAAGGCAGTCAAACTCGCCGTTGACACCCTAGAATATGCTACCACAGCTCCCGGGGCTATCTCCACCACTTTCAACTTCTGGAAGGCCGTGGCCGACGCCTGCTCAGTCTTCTCTAGCGTGCAGGGCCGCACTGCCGATTTTCCTCTCGAGGCTGTACAAAAACTCTTTGACGGTCTTGCACCCGCCGACTATGATACGATGAAAGACATCGACCATGTAGGCCCAGAGGTGATCCTTGCAAAGGGTTTGTTCTCCGACGATGAAAAGATCGGCGTCGAGTTGACTCGTTGCATCCATGCAACCTTGGTAGCTCACAAGAGGGCCTTGCATGGCTCAGCACATGATATTCACGCGCAGGCAGTATCGCATTACAACTTGGGCTGGGCTGAATATAGGGCGCACTTGAGCCTCCCAGATCAGCTACGCAAGAAGGCGAGCCGGTATCAGAAAGCTGCGATACGCTGCTTCAAGCGGGCAATCGAGCTAGAAGCCGGCAATTCTGAATTCTGGAATGCCTTGGGTGTCGCCACGAGCGAGCTGAACCCGTCCGTGGCTCAGCACGCTTTTGTTCGCAGCTTGTTCCTGAACGAGAGGAGCGCGCACGCGTGGACCAATCTCGGAACACTAGCACTCCTTCAGAATGATGTTCAGTTTGCCAACGAGGCCTTCTCCAGAGCGCAGTCGAACGACCATGACTACGCCCACGCCTGGGTTGGGCAAGGCTTCGTTGCCTTGCTCCTGGGCGATATCAAGGAAGCTCGTGCGCTCTTCACGCATGCAATGGAGATATCAGAGTCATCATCACTGGTGTCAAGAGAGCAGTTTGCAATTGCTGTCTTTGACAACATCATGACGGCACCCACAGATCTACGCATCATGTCGTTGCTACAGCCACTTTTTGCCTTGACCCAGATTCAAGCACTCAAGCCACAAAACCTGGAGTACGGCCACCTTCTCTCCATGTTCCAGGAGCGCATCGGATCTTCTACCGATCCGGTCAAGGTTCTGGAGCAACTTTGCACCAAACTCGAGGCTGATTACGAGGTGTCCGAGTCTACTTTGTCACTCAAGCGTTTTGCACTTGCCAAGACGGATCTGGCGCGGGCATACCTGGCATCAGGGGCTTACGCGAGCGCCGTAGAGTGCGGCGAGATGGCGCTTGAGCTCACCAGTGACGAATCAGACAGCGAGCTGTCTACGGAGGAACGCAACAAGGCTAGACTGTCGGCGCATCTGACGGTGGGCTTGGCGCGTTACTATGAGAAGGACGTGAACGAAGCAGTCGGCTACTTTGAAACTGCTCTCGAGGAGTCGAACCACGACCCGGACGCGGTCTGCGTTCTTGCTCAAGTTCTATGGGCCACGGGTACCGAAGACGCGCGGGAAAAGGCGCGGACCATGCTGTTTGAGGTCATTGAGCAGCGGCCGGAGCATGTGCAGTCGGTGATCCTCCTTGGAATCATTGCACTTCTCGATGACGACAGCGAGAGTCTCGAGGCCGTGGTAGCCGAGCTTCTGACGCTGCGGACGAGTGAGAAGGTCACAGCTATCGAGCAATCGCAGATTGGGGATGTCTTGCAGGCCATCGCTGCCCTGTCCAAGGACGCGGAGGACGTGGGCGTCGATGTTCTCACGCAGGCTCAGACTGACATCATGCTGCACCCCGACTTGCCGCACGGCTGGTCAAACTTGGCCGAGATCAGTGGCGACTCTGATTACCCGTCCGACATGGCGCTCCGCGTTGCGCTCAAGGGTATTGCACCCCGTGGACAGCTCGGTGCGGATGAGCTGGCGGCTGCGCACTCTGGCACGAGAAAGGCAGCCGATGCACAGAGGGCGCTCATGATCGCCCCTTGGTCTGCTGCAGGATGGGAGTCGATGGTAGATGCCATTTCTGGGCGTTGAGCAAAGAGTGACAAGTAAACAGACCTTGATCATGTCCATATGTATGTATGAAGCACATCAGTCATGTGTTAGGAAACGTGGAACGAATGAAAATAAAATGCCAAATGGGTATCATTGACGCTTTCCCCTCCCGGGCCTTGTTCTATGCTGTAACGCTGTGATATGCCATGCCCTGAATGCCACGTTCCTCCAACCTATCGTCGATCTGCACCGACGGCCTCACGCAACCGCGCAAGCCTCCCTTCGACCCAGCTCTTCTGCCACGCCTCGACCTTGCCGCCCAAGAGCTTGCAGGTCGCCGGCTCGAGCAGCACAACGCCCCTGGCTACCACCGTGCCGGCCTTGAGCACGATCTTCTCCCCGATGACCGTCTCCCCGACGCCGAAACGATCGAGGCGCCTGAGCTCCAGGCCAAACACCTTCTGCCCCTTGCAGTCCTGCAGCACGACCCTGTGCGTCGCATTCTTGCCCGCGGGCTTACCCGCGCTTCCTGCACCGGTGGTGGTGGCAGCAGCAGCAGTAGCAGCAGCAGCTGGCCCGCGCGGTTGCTGCTGCTGCGTCGGCGCGGCGCCCCCCCGGTCGTCGTCCTCGCCTTCCTCGCTCCCCGGCGGCGGCAGGCGGACCACCTCGCGGCCGCGGGTCTGCTCGCCGCGCTCGATGGCCTCGAGCTCCTCGACCTGGTCCCAGCGGCTGCGCGCGAGGTTCTCGACGTCGAGGACCTGCACGACGGCGTCGCGCGGGAGGCGGGCCTCGGCGACGCTGGGCGCGACGGCCGGCAAGCAGCTGCTGGGAGCGGCGGCGGCGGGGTCGAGCAGGCCTGGCGTCGTGAGGTCTGCGGCCAGGAGGCGGGCGCGGGCGGTGGCGACGAGGGTGGGCAGGGGAGGGGGCGGGTGGCGCTGGGAGGAGAGGAGGGCCTGCAGCCAGGCTGTGGACGGGGGAGGGAGGGAGTGGGTTGTTGTCAGGGCTGTGCGGATCTGGGAGGGGAGGTCCATTCTCTTTTCTTTTCGGCGGTTCTGGGGGGGGGAGGGATGAGAGGTTGGGCAATGCGGGCAGGGAAGTAGGGATAATGGTCTGTGTCGTGGTAGCTTGTTTTACATGGAGGGCATGGAGTTTGATACTGAGAGCGAAGGGGTGTTTTCATGTGAGCCCGTGATAGTTGTGCTGTGCAAGGGCTTATTACTGAGACAATTGGAACCCTGGGACCCCGGAACTTGGGAACCGGCCCGCTAGCGGGGGCGCTGGACTAGTCGGCCATTTAGCGTTGCAGCCGCAGAGGTCAGTGCTCCTCCGGCTGCATTAGCTCCAACCCTTCAGCGTGCAGTGATGGCCTGCCTGCCATGAACATCGTGTCTTCCGGGCTGGAGCTTGCACTCAATTCTCTCCTTGCCTACTCAATCTTCGCCAACTCCCGAACCTCTCCCTGCACGAGTGTGAGCCAATTTACCCCCCCGGCGAATATCCTAGAGATAAATATCCAAATCATCAAAGAGAGTTCCGACAGCCCCTACACCCCTAGCTCTTGACCGGCGGCCAGTCCCTCTCAAGGAGGACCTCGACATCCCATCCTCCTCGAGGACCACCTCCCAAGATGTCTACTATCGCCTCCCCGCGAGACCACTCGGTGCCGGGCCACCCGCGCCGCGTCCCCTCTTCGCAAAACATCCTCACGACACCGACGTCCTCCACCCGGCCCAGCCTCGACACTCCGCGCGGCTCACCCAACCCCAACAGTGCGTCCTCCTCTGCACCTCCTCCGGTCGCGGGCCAGCAGCAGCAGCAGCAGCAGCAGCAGCGCCGCAACCGCGCCGCGCTGCGCGAGTACTACAACCTCAAGAAGGCGGCGAACCCCGACACGCCGACGGTCGAGATCACAGAGGACGCGCTGGGCATCAGCATCGGCCTCGGCGGCGGCGGCGGCGGCGGCGGCGATGGGGGCCCCCGGTCCGCGGGCCTGGCCCCGGCGTCCGAGATGGACCGGCCGGACTTTGACGCCGAGGGGTACGTGAAGCGCGCGCTCGAGGGCTGCGGGCTCGAGGAGCTGCTGCGGCGGTACGCGCGCGTGCTGGGCGAGATCCGGGCGCTCGACGCCGAGAAGAAGGCGCTCGTGTACGACAACTACAGCAAGCTGATCGCGGCGACCGAGACGATCAAGAAGGTGAGATACGTACCCTCACACGGGTGTGCCACACGTCTCGTGCGTGTATGTATGTATGTATGTATGCTGACGTGAAGCGAAAACTCGTACGCCAGATGAGGGAGAACATGGACCCCCTGAACCCCATGGCCTCGACGCTCGACCCGGCGATAGCGCAGATCTACAGCCAGGCGTCGTCCATCAGGGAAGAGCTGCGCAGGGCGGTGCCGCCGCCCGACGACGACGACGACGAGCAGGCGGCGCGGCGCAAGAGGACGCGGGAGCTGGCGGTGCAGGTGCTCGCCGCGCCCGAGAGGATACGGAAGCTCGTGCGGGAGGGGCGGGAGGACGAGGCGCGGGAGGCGTGGGCGATGCCGCGGAGGCTGCTGGAGACGTGGAGGGAGAAGGGCCTCGGCGGGGCGGATGTAGAGGCCTGCCTGCGGGAAGGAGATGCAGCACTGAGAGGAGAGGATTCTGCTACGAGTTGATGACCGCGAGTGCACATAAATATGACGAAATGGAACCAAAGCGCTTGATCATTCATTGTCATGGCATTATTGACCTGAACATATAACCCCCCTACTTTTCTTCCCCGAAACCACCTCGCCATGATATGTACCTGTCCAAACAACTCGGATCCCTAGCCCCCACCCGATCAAGGCATGTCATCCACATCCCAGATCTCAAAGGGATCCGCATCCGCCTCGGACACAAGCACGCTGCACTCGACGCCCTGGCCGCGCAGGTGGTCCCGCAGCTGGCCCTGCAGGCGCTGCCTGAGGAACAGCCGCTCCGAGTTGCTGTGGAACACCATGACCACGCGCTTGCCCAGCATCACCGCCCGCAGCGCGCTGTGGTGGCTCGTCTCCCCCGTGACGAAGACGTCGGCGTCGCAGTCCTTGAGCACGTCCCAGCCGGAGCCCGCGCACACCGCCGCGGACGACACCTCGTCCGCGCTCGCCTTGGCTCCTCCTCCTCCTCCTCCGTCCCGCCTCCTCCTGGGCGCGGCGACCATGACGCGCCTCATGCCGCCCACGCCGCGCGCCACGGCCCGCACCACGGCCCCGAAGGGCACGGCGCTCTCGAACCGCACGAGGCGGCCGTAGCCCGTGCCCTCGAAGCCCGGCGGCGGCTGCGCGACGGGCTGCACGACGCGGCGCTCGGCCTCGCGGGCCGCCGGGGCGGAGCCGTCGGCGGGCCGGACGACCATGTCGGCGAGCCAGTCGTTGATGCCGCCGAGGGCGGCGTCCATGGCGGTGTGGGGGCTGTAGACGGCGACGTTGGCCTGGGCGAGGCGGATGAGGATCTTTTGCTGCGGGTCGCGCAGGGTGACGGACTTGAGGCCGCGGAAGATGAAGGGGTCTGTGGTGGTTGTCAGCGCTGCTGCTGCTGGCAACCCCACGCACGGGTTGCTTCTTCTGGCTTACGGTAAGTGACGATCACGGAGGCGCCCTTGGCGATGGCCTCCTCTGCGACCTCGGGGGTGAGATCGTTCGTCAGGAGGACTGTGGGCGTAGCCTCGGAGGCCTGCTCGGAGTTCTCGAGGAGGAGGCCTACGTTGTCCCAGGCACGGTCTGCCAGCTCCTCGGGGTATCTTGAAGAAGAGATGTTAGCGTATGTGCTTCTTGTAGAGTGAAGAAATGCCAATGCGGCTCACAGCGATCTCATAGCATTGACCACATGCTCGGTGAAGGTCGAGCTCTGGATGTTCATCTTGCCAGTCGTGGACAAGGGCCGGCTTCTAGACGGAGGATGAAGACGACGCGAGTGACAGCCTGGATGAGATGCCAGAGGGGGCGATTGAAGCGCTGCAGAACCAGAGATGGCGCGGAAACTTCGAGATGGAATTGGCCGTCGAGTGAGAAATGAAAAGGCCAGCTTCATAGATGGCATTGAGCACTTTTCATTGAGAGCAAAGCTGTCGATAGTATCTTCTTTGAGCTGCACACACACATGGGATTCCGAGTTCAAGCTCAGTGGTGCCCAAGCTCTGCTGAATTGCAATTATGGGGGCCCTCCGTCACAAGCTCGGGCCCACTGAAACTCTGAACCTTACAGTTGATCCCAGAGAGCCAGAGAGCTCCACGAAAAAAAAAATATGACGTCGCAAACGCCCCGAGAGTTCTCGGCGCCCTCTGCCGCAAATGCTGCTGACAAAAAGCAGGGGTCTCTTTTCCCATCATCCAACGTGGGGTAGATTGCGACATGCCGAACCACTCTGCGCAATCACTTGAATCAATAGCCAGAATACTTCTACGACAGGAAAACACGCGACGGGAATTGTCTGTGGTCCGACGACGGAGACTACGGGAGAGAAACACTCTAATCGTATCAGATCATCACCCAACTACCTAATCCTGCAGGGCATCCCAATTCCCTCCTCGATTCAAACGCCCGCCCCCCATAGCTACCTTATAGCAGATCGTGCGCGCAACAGTCGCAAAGCAGTCCAGCGCGCAGATGGAGTCAACAGACATCACAGAGGCCTCAATCAAGGCCGCCATTGAGGAGCGCCTCAAGGCCGTGCACGTCGAGGTCACAGACATGTCCGGTAGGTACCTACCTACCTACCTTCTTGCCTCCAAATGCGCCGCACACCCTTGCCCTTTTATCTCTTTGCAAACAAAAGGAACCAGAACAGAAAAGAAGAAGAACGCTCACTAAGCTTTTATACGACAGGCGGCTGCGGCCAATCCTTCACGACCCTCATCGTCTCCCCCGAGTTCGCCGGCAAGAACTCCCTCAGGCGCCACCGGCTCGTCAACGCCGCCCTCAAGGACGAGATCGCCCGGATACACGCCTGGAGCGCAAAGTGCCAGACCCCCGACGAGTGGCAGCGGGACAAGGCCGCGGCCGGCGCCGGCGGCAGCACCGAGGGCCCGCCCATGGACGGCACGGTCGACGGCAAGGTCGACGGCGTCAAGCAATAGCAAAATCTGAATGAGGCAGAAGAGGCTTTCTTTCGAGGTCGTGGTTTCATCATAGGAGATTGGAGGTCGAGGCGACCACCTCCTCTCTCGTGCGCGCGCATGGATATCTTGTATGTACGGGCAGATGGAACGAGGTCCACTCTACGGAAGGGTGTGATTATTGCATAGAGAAGGGGGAACCAACGCAAGCAAAAATGGGCGCACGTCTTCGCGCCTGTATTCATTACATCATGCATGGGTCAGCTATTAGGATATCGTATAGAGTCATGAAGAATCGTAAATCGTACATAAGTCAATCATCGTCGCTGTCATCATCATCACCATCAACCACCTCGATGAACGTCGAGATGCCCAAAACTACCAAGCCAAGGAACCTCTTACACACCACCCTCCTCCATAGCCCGCATCTTCTCTCTCCCCTGCCGACTCCACCTCCACCACCGCTTCACGCTGCTCGCTCTCACACTCCGCCCTTCGTCAGCTCCGGCTCCGGCTCCGGCTCCAGCACTCGCCCCGCGCCGGCCCCTGCGCGGATACCGAGCGCGGAACACGCTCGCCCTCCTCCGGCCCG
Source organism: Thyridium curvatum (assembly GCF_004353045.1). Taxonomy (NCBI): domain Eukaryota; kingdom Fungi; phylum Ascomycota; class Sordariomycetes; order Thyridiales; family Thyridiaceae; genus Thyridium; species Thyridium curvatum. The sequence continues at coordinate 443,235 of NW_022156766.1, read as the reverse complement.
CCCTGACCGAGGCGACGTCGTCCTTGCTCTGTGCTGCCGCCTGGATCTGCTGCGCCTCGAGGGCGAGCTGCTGCATCCGCCTCTCGCGGCGGTTCCGCACCCGGTCGCCCGTGAACAGGCCGTCAAAGGCGTGCCCGACTCTCTTCAGCGCGCCCATGCCGGCGCGTGTCTGCAGGAGAACGACAAAGACGAAGAAGGGAACGCAAACGCAGACCATCACGACGGGAAAGCGCCAGTCCTCGGCCGAGTAGTGGAATTCTGTAATGCCGAACACGGACTGCGGAAAGCGTATTGTCAGTTTCCATCATGGGGATAGTTTGTGGCCAATAAACTACTGAGAGGGAACCAAAAGACAAGGAAAGAGAAAGGGAAAAGACTCACGGTGACAAACGTCAGCGGCAAAAAGATCATCGAGATCATTGTGAGTATCTTGATGTTGTCTCCCTGCTCGATCGCCCGCCGGCTCTCCTTGACGCTGCTGCCAGAGAAGAGTTGCTCCCTAAGACTCATGATCTCCTTGCGCAGGCGCTCATTCTTGAACTGGACCTTTTCCAAGTCCTCCACGGCCTTGTTGAGCTCGTACCTCAAGCTGCTCAGCTTGTCGAGGTAGTTGAGCGACTCGGTCGAAGACAGCTCCAACAGGGGCCACAGCGTCTGGTGCCGACCCGTCCAGAAGTCGTCGTTGAACGTGTCGGTGTACGCATCCCTCATGGCCTTGATGCCGTCATTGATGACGCCCAGCGAGTTGTAGGCCCAGAAATATCTGCGCGAGTAGGTAAAGTCCTTGTCCTCGAACAGCAGCTTGTCTCGCAACTTGACATCAAAGATGAACTGATTCTGCGTGCCGAGATTTGGTGTCAGTAGCCGATTAAAGAAGAAACTTCATGGATGACTGCGAGCATCAACGCACCGGAGGTGTTATCAGCCCAGTAATGAGTTCATTGAGCTGCATGTTGCGCTTGACGGCATCCTTGTACTCCGACGCCAGCGCGTCGAGAAAGGCATACGGGCCCGAGTAGAGCGGTCGGTTGGCGTCCTCTACTCTGATCGAGTGCCGGTCGTCAGGGAAGCATTGGATATTGAGTAGATGCCACGGCGCAAACGGGTCTGAGACGTGCCCGATCTGCACGGGCTTTCTTTTCCGGCTCCTCAGGTGTATCTCCTTGATCGTCGGGCCGATGAGGGCAAGCGCGAGCACGGAGCTGCACTCTGCGATGTCAATATGATCAATGGACTTCCGGTCGGGAGGCCTGTAGTCGTAGTGCTGCCAGGGGGAGGGCGCGACTCCTGGGTTGACGACGGTGTAGTATTTGAAGACGAAGAAGAAGGTTTGCCGTTTGATGGGATCGGGCTCAAAGAGCCGGTTCATGTAAGCCTGGGCATATCAGCATCTCGTTGCCGCGCTGAATGGTATCGGTCAGCCTCAGCCTACCTTAGTCCTGCCCTTGTTGCCCTCGGTCGTGATAAGATGCTGATAAAGCTCGTTCATATCAAAGTGCCGGCTCAGGGTTGCATGCGCGATGCCGAGTATGGCAGGAGATGGTTCTTGTAGGATGCTGGGACTGTTACCATGGACCTAGAGACCAGATGGGAGACTTTTCCATACGTCATTCTTCCAACAGCATCGCCGTGCGTGTTGACTTCCTACAAAACGTTAGTCTCCGGCCGCTTCAGGTGGTATTGGGCTTTGCATAGAGGGGGTGCTGACTTTGAGAGTATTCCACACATCGCGTGCTTCGAGCGTCTCATTGTCCGCGTTGCCTCGGTTGTCATGTAGTGCGTTGGGGAAAGCCTCTCGTCCAACATCGTAGACTTCATATGTGGCATTCTTGTATAGGTCGGCATCGTCCGAGTGTAAAGAAAGGTCACGGAAAACGTCGGGCATAGCCATGTCTTGTCTCTTCCTCCAGATCTCCGTCTGGGGGGACATTTCGATGTGGTCAAAGTGCAAGTCCAATTCATCTTCAGTCAGCGCATAGGCGGGCAATGGACGCTGCACAGACGGAACCTTGTACTCGGGAATGGCAGTGGACTGCGACGGTGGCAAGAGCGGGATAAAAGCTACATCATCATCGTCCACATCCGAGTCTGCCTCATAGAGCGAGACGGGTATGTTCTTCTTCTCGCCGACGGCGGCCAGGGCCATGGCCGGGTCGCCGAGCTCGTTCGTCCGCCGTCGTCCCCGCTTGTGGCCTCCGGACTGAAGAGACGAAGTGCTCAGTCCGGTCGAGGTGTGGGCGGGTGGCGGCAAGGGTGAAGGAGGCCCATGGAGAGCGGCGAGCGTGGGAGAGCCCGAGGCAATATCATTGCTGCCCGTGCGTTCCATCTTCAGCCCGCCACTGTTGGTCCTCTGGCGGACGGCGAACATGGATTCGTGCAGGGCTCTGAGGCTGCGGAGGTACTGCTCCTGGTGTTGCTCTACAGCACGCAGGAGCTCATCCGGACTCCGGTGACGAGTCGCCATGGTCACTGAAGAACGGACCCCGAAGCAATTTGTTGTATTGATGGTATTGATATAACGAATTCACGGTTGTGAGACAACTAGCAACAATAACCTATAAGGCAGCAGCAAACTTTGCAATGTGCAATCATTTGACTTGGGTGATTGCGTGATGGCAGGTTTGCTAAGTAAGAGGAGCGAGAGGTAGGACAGGAGTAGAGGATGGAAGGTGTAGTAGACCAATCTTGGAAAGAACGAAGCAACCTGGTCCATCTGCCATATTTGAAGAAAATGAAGCGTTGCCAAATGCCCAGGGAAATGCCCCAAAAACAAAAACGTGCCTAGTCTGGTCAGACAAACAGATAGGTCGGGCAGGTTGACCAAGGAGGCTCAGCCTCACCGGCCGTCGGTCAGCACGAAAAGGGAATGTTCGAACGTGGGGGAGCTATCAGGAGGCCTAGGCCGGAGAGGAGGAGAAATGACAGGTCAATTAGAGAGGGAGAGACCAGACTGGAGTTGAGAGTGGCCGGCGGCCGGGCACACAGGCGGGCATCGGCCCCTACCTTGAGAAGTTGAGCACCACTGGGATTGACTAGGTAGAGGCCGGCTCGCGTCTCCATTTGTCGGCAGTTGCCATTTGGCAATTCTTCTGACCACCGGTATCGTCGAGAGCAAATGAACTTGGGAGAGGGAGCAGTAGCAGCTCAGCCGCACTGGTGTGTGTCGTCGGCACGCCCCGACTGATCACGCTGTGCAACTAGGAGCGCGACGGGGGACAGCACGAGCCTATCCGACTGGCTGGGAGCACACCTTGGAGCTCTCGGCAAACATGCATCGTCCGCCCTGCATGTCGTAATACCCTCTCAGCGAAGCTTGGGGTTCGCACGAGGTGAAACTGGTCGCGACTGGTACAGGTAGATAAAGTATTTGGCCAAGACTGAGCAACACCGGGACCAAAGAGTCGACCGAGCGAGCCTGTGGGTACCGCATCGGGTGTCTGCAGGAGAGGGGCGCATGCAATTTGTTTGGGTGACATAACTTACATGTACACATGCATGCGGTAACAAGGTAGGATGCTTACCAATTGACGATCGGGCACGTCATCAGAAGCCAACGGGCAGCAATCCCGCCCTGGGTGTTCCATGAGGTTCGTGTTGATTGAATGCACATGTCTGATCAAATGGATGCAATGTGCACCTCACAGCCGGTGCCTAACGAGCGTGCATGCAGTGGCGCTAGGCTGCCCTCCACTGCCTCTCCCAGGCCCCGGATTCGGTGCACATGGCATTGGGCCAATCCCTAGATCGCCAATCCCGCCGATATCCGCAGCGTGTCCATTGCCAGCCTCCAGTTGTCTGACGGACGCGGAATTCAGCGCCCGACGCTGGCGTTAGCCCGCTATCATCCCCAAGACTCATACATACATTAGACTAGGTAGGGTCTTGGCGCAAAGTAAATCCAACACGACGAGGGCCAGGTGACCTCGTTGATCACTCCCTCAAGTTGCAACGGCAGATATGGAAAAGCATTGTGGTTCGTCATCTCATCTATCGTCTACCACCACTAGGATATCTTTGTTCTACCTCGGCTCAAAGCCCCCATTTTGTACTGCCACGCATAATCCACATAACGACATTACTTTCCTGATATCAGCTTCCCCCTATCACTCCCAAGCCTCGTGGAATACCTAATCCCATCTCGTAAAACATCAAGCGCTGAGACAAACAACTCGAGAGCAGTGAAACATTGACCAACGTGTGGAGGGTCTATCGTAGCGGAGGGAAGGAGGGAAAGGCTGTGCAGAGCTGCCTAGACAGGTCAGTGCGAAGCAACCTGGGCAGGGTGTGCGGCATCGGCCTTGACGTCGGTGTCAACCTCCATCTCATCACCGCCAGCGGCCTCGCCCTCGCCCTCGCCCTCCTCTTCCTCCTCCTCCATCTCGTCCTCGCTCTCGCCCTCGATGTCTTCGCTGCCCTCATCGGACAGCTCGTCCTCATCGGCTCCGTTCTCGGCAGTCTCGTCAACGCCAGCCATGGCGGAATCCTCGCCCTTGACCTCTTCGCCGTTGACAGCCTCGGCGATTCCATTCTCAGCGGTAGCTTCCTCTTCGTCCTCGGCGGCCTCGTCGGCGCCGTAGTCTTCCTCGTCAGCCGCCAGGTCGGCCTCGGGCTGCTCGGGAGGGAACTCGGCGGGAGCAGACGCCTCGGAATCCCTGTGTGCCAAAGTTGATTAGTCTTTATGATGGGTACAGCGTCTAGAAACAGTGTTCCTTACCACTTGATGGCGAAGCGGGTGACTCGGGGCTTCTCCGAGAGCACATTGCGCCGGATCCGCTCCACAATGGGCTTGGTCGGGGGCTCAGCGTTCAGCTCCTCCGAGTCATATTCATTGTTCACATAGTAGCCGACACGGACAAACTCGCGCCCATCGTAAGCGCAGGTGAGGAGGATGACAGTAACACCCAGAATCTCGGTCTCGGGGATGCGCTTCGTGTCTGGGGGGTCGGCCTCAAAGATGAACTTGTTCACACCGACGGGGATGGGGCCGACAAGGAGCGAGTCGAGCTCTTGGTCATATTGATCACTGTCCAGCCTAGTCAGGGGATTGCTCTTATTGAGAGACAGACTGGTAGGGGGCTACTTACGACGTGGCGGATCCCACATAAGTCAGCTTCCACTCAAGATCTGGATGCGTGCCAATGTTAGCGAATGTACTGGAGAGAATCATGGGCGCAAAACAAAAGCAACTGCCATACCCTTCTCGAGCTGCTCCAAGCACTCAAAGGTGATTTCGAACTCGTACTTGTCGGTGAATTTGGAGGGGTTGTTGTTCACCTGAACCCCGAGGAGCGACACGACAGACATGGTGGCGGGTTTGGATCTGGTGTTGTTTCCAGTTGTGCGGTGAAGCCGGTGTCGAAGAGGGCGGGCACAGCGAGGACAGAGATCAGACTTGCAGCTAAGCTGAATAGCCCTTTTGTTGCTTCAATAGAGAAAATCAGAAGAGAGTGGAATTGATGGAGGAGAGAGGGCGAGGCGAGATCTGGTAGATAAGTGAAGGCAGCGTCAAAAAAAGAAATGGGAGTTGGCTGGTCGCAAGTTGGAGGACGCGCCTGGTGGTGACCGCCTTCTTGTTGTCTCGCTCAAAAAAGTCGCGTAAAGTGGTTGCAGCCTTTTGGGGGGGCAGAGGGGGACGCGCCAAACGTGGGGCACATTATCCTACCTACATAGGTACTGTAGGTACTACAAGTACTACAAGGAGCACAGCACGGGCCACCTGTTTCAATCAATAGCAGCAGTTGCCAGCCTCCCCCAAATAAAACAATAGAGAGCGCTGGTGCAAGGATCCACTAGAGCTGGATTTGGTCTAGCGCGGCGCAAAGGAGCTCTCCTCTCCCTGCCTTAGGCTAATTTTATGACATGCATCCATGCAAATGCTTCACGGCTTGTTTCTCGAGGTCCAAACCCGCAATCCCAACATCCTTCCTCGCGCCCTCCTTTCTCCAAACGACACGACAAGTCGAGAAATTTGCCGACATCTGCATCTGCACTTTGTGCAAGCACTTGTCCGGTCCTCGGAATCTGCCTTCTCGCCGAGCATCAACACAAGATCCTGGAACGACTGCTCGCACGTGTCATCGCAGGAGCGCTGTTCCAGATCCATCTTCTTTGTCTGCCATTTCGTTGTTGCGCTTCAACCATCAGACGGGCTCTTTCTTGTCCTTTGGCATACCTCGGGCCGCTTCAGGGCTCTCGTCTCAGCGCCTTTATTTCCCTCAATCTATTTGACTCGCCCAACTGTCATGTTGAATTTGACACCATAGTCCACCTTTACGCGCAAATCAATCTTTTCTTCCTATCACCTTCCACTATCCGACCGACAACATTTATCGATCCCTTTTGCCGACCTGCGTCCTTCGAATCCCACTGGATCTTACGGTCGCCGCACAAAATGGCTGAGCAGATGCCCCAGGGTGACCCTGCGCCACAGGGCTCTGCTGAGTGGGAAGGGGAGCAGAGTTTTGATACTACCGGGGACAGCAACCCCTCTGATACACAGCATAGCGACCAACAAGCTCAAGAACCTGAATATTCAGTTGACTCAGCTCTGCGTGCCTCTGGTGACTCTCCATCAAATGATGGTGCTGCCGATGATGTGGGTGAATATGACCCAGAGTCCGTCACAATCGCGGCCGAGCCTCCTCAGGATCCTGCCGAGCACGAGTCCCCCAAACCTGAACCACAACCCGCTCCCAAGAAGCGCAAGACCGCCGGTGGCTTCCTAGTGGGAGACTCCGACTCTGAGGACGACGAGACCCCCGTCCCTAATGGCCTCTTGGCAGAACCCATTGCTCAGACTCAGGCGCTCGCTCAGGAGCCTGCCGCTGTGACTTCCAACGCTCCACAACCCCCTCAGATGATATCGCATCCCGGCATGGCCGCATATGGCCTTGCCCCCGGTGCATCTGCGTCCGTGGCGGAACCCAATCCGCCTCAGATGACCGACACGACTGCCCTCCTGGAGGCACGCATCAAGGATGACCCACGTGGGGCGCTGGACTCGTGGCTCGCCCTCATCGCTGAGCATCAACGAACGCAGTGGTTAGATGAGGCACGGTCTGTCTACAATCGCTTCTTGGAGGTGTTTCCTCAATCTGTAAGTCAGCCCATGCCAATCCAGGTCCCTGGATCCCCATGAGAAGCGAAGAGCAAGCTGAACTAACTATCATAGGCGGATATTTGGGTCAAATACGCTGAGATGGAGCTGGGATTGGGTGATTTCCAAGCCGCTGAAGGCATCTTCACCCGGTCCCTTCAAAGCGTGCCGAACGTGCAATTGTGGACTGTCTATCTCGACTACATTCGGCGGCGCAACGACCTGAGTGATACGAGCGGACAGGCCCGCCTCACCGTCACCCGTTCCTACGAATTTGTACTGGACAATGTTGGCATGGACAAGGATTCTGGCAGGATATGGCAGGACTACATCCAATTCATCCGCTCCGGACCCGGAACCATCGGCGGCAGTGGATGGCAAGATCAGCAAAAGATGGACCAGCTTCGCAAAGCCTACCAGAGGGCAGTGTGTGTTCCCATATCCAACGTGAACCAGCTGTGGAAGGAGTACGACCAGTTTGAAATGGGTCTCAACAAAATGACTGGCCGCAAGTTCCTCGCCGAGCGCTCTCCCTCTTACATGACCGCCAAGAGCGCCAACACTGCACTCGACAACATCATCCGCGAGCTACAGCGCACCAACCTTCCGAGATTGCCCCCAGCGCCCGGCTTTCAGGGCGATGAGGAGTTCACGAAACAAGTGCAGATCTGGAAACGATGGATCGAGTGGGAGAAGTCAGATCCCTTGGATCTACAGGGCGATGACCCGAATCTCCTTCAACAGCGAATCCTCTACTGCTACAAGCAGGCTCTCATGGCTTTGAGGTTTTGGCCTGAGATGTGGGTCGACGCAGCGGAGTGGTGCTTCGAGAACAACATCACAAAGGATGGCAAAGAGGCCGGATCGCAATTCCTGGCCGATGGTATCGAAGCGAACCCAGAGAGTGTTCTACTGGCACTCAAGCAGGCCGATCGGATCGAGTCCACGTACCCTGTGGAGAACTCAGAGGACTCGAGGATAGCTTTTGCAGGCGCCGTCCGAGCTCCTTACAACAACATCCTCGACACCCTGTACACTCTTCTCAAGAATCTTAAGGAGAAGGAAAAGCTGGAGATCACCAAGCTGGAAGAGAGCTTAGCCGCCGCCGATTCGGCAGAAGCTGATCAGGGAGACGAGTATGACGAAGACGGCGCTGGCTCAGACAAGGGGGCCAAGGAGAACGCGAAGCAGGAGAAGATCAAGCTCATCAAGCAAGGGTTCTCCGTCCAGGCTGACCTCCTCTCCAAGACACTGACCCACGTCTGGATCGCACTGGCGAGGGCTATGCGTCGCATTCACGGCAAGGGCGACACTAAGGGTCCGATTGTCGGCCTTCGTCAGGTCTTTTACGAAGCACGGCAGCGAGGCAGGCTCGGCAGCGAGATCTACGTTGCCGTTGCCAAGATGGAGCTGAAATGCTACAACGACAAGTCTGGCGGTAAGATCCTCGAGCGTGGCGCCAAACTCTTCCCCGAAGATCCCTACTTCATGATAGAGTACATCAAGTACCTGATCTCACAAAACGATAAGACGAGTAAGTATTGCATTTGTTTTATATCACCTTGTGCGGGACGCAGTCTAACAATTCCTCAAAACAGACTCCCGCGTCGCCTTTGAGACTTGCGTCAATAGACTCGCTTCTAAGCCAGAGACGGTCAATAAGGCCAAGCCGCTCATCGCTTATGTCCACAAGCACGAGTCCATGTATGGCGATCTGTCCCGCGTCGCCGAGCTCGAGAAGCGCATGGCCGAACTCTACCCAGAAGACCCCAAGCTGGCGCGCTTCAGTGCCCGTTACTCTTCTGAGAAGTTCGACCCCGTCCACGCCCTCATCATCGTCTCCCCCGCGGCCCAGCTCAAGCCGAAGCTGCCTCTAGGGTTCGAGCCACCCTCCATCAACGACCCTAACCCCATGCGCATTCCCATCCCTATTCCTCTGCCTGGAACGCAACTGCCAGCGCAGCAACAAGCTAGCCCGCGCCCGCAGTTCATCCAAGCCGCTCCGGCTTCTACCAACTCGCCGAAGCGACCTTTCCCGTCCGACGACTTTGACGACGCAGCCAACCCGCCCCGCAAGATGCTGCGCGGCGACCAGCGCGAGTTCGTCCGCGAGCAGTCCCCGCTCAAGGGCGCAGCGGGCAGGCGCCTCGACCAGCAGCGGCGCCTACAGGGCCAGGGACCCTCATCTTCCTCGGCGTACAGCAGTGCCGGCGGCGCGCCGGCGCCCATCTCGACGTCCCTCACCTTCCTCCTCGGCCAGATCCCCTCGGCCGCCGCCTACGCCCACAGCCCGCGCTTCAACCCGGCCAAGCTCGTCGGCCTCGTCCAGCAGACCGACGTGCCCGACCTCATCAGCTGGGAGAACTCGCGCAAGGGCCGGCCGCTGGCCCAGCCGCAGCACGCGCGCCAGGTCTCGGGCGACTACGGCCGCAACTCGCCTGGCCTGGGCGGCGGCGCGAGACCGCTCAGCCCGTACTCGGGCGACCGCGGCAGGGTCGCGCCGTCGTCGGCGACGTACCGGCAGTCGTCGCTGCGCCCAGAGTCGCGCGACACCTACGAGCCTCCACCCGCGGCGGGATACGCGGCGCCCTACGCGCAGCCACCACCCGCGGCGGCGGGATACGACGGAGGCGGCCCGCCCGCCGGGTGGCAGCCGCCTCCTGGCGCGGTGTACGGTGGCGCCCCGCCGCCCCAGGTCGGCGGCTACACTGTGCCGCAGTACCAGCAGCAGGCCCCGCCGCAGCCGGGACAGCCGCCGTATGGTGGCTACAGATATTAGGGAGACGCTGTCGTCGCGGGCCTTTCGACCATGAGGCGGCAGCGCTGGGGTTAAAAGAAAATTGAAAAAGCCTCTGTTCTTTTTTTTTCCCGGAGTGCCAGGCATTTGTATTACTTAGCTTTATATAATCTTGATGAGATGGGCCACGGCGCCTCTGTGGCAATGCACGACTATCTTCCCCTGATGCTTTACATCTTATCTCGTCTAGGGATCTAAGCTCTGCCTTGTTGTCGTGATTCATTTGCCAGTGGGCTCATTTAGGGCTTTTTGTGACTTGTTGACAAGAGATCTGCCCAAACAAGACTCTGCAGGAGGAGAAACACATTCTTCTCTTCGCTCGCGACAAAGCACAACCTCTGCCAGCAAGCATCCCTCTTCTTCTTCTCGGCCTTTATTCCCTTGTGTAGAACACACAGCACTCTCGCCCATAAAACCAAAATTGGGAGAGGATAAGAAAATGGCTAGATCTTTGGCACCGCCAAGATGGCTCTTATTCCATCTAGCTTTGCGAGATACACAAAAGAGACCACCAGTCTGCCCGTCTCGGCCAATAAAGAAACCCCCCACCCCCCCTGTGTGCTTCCCCCATGGACCGGCAGCACATCAGCAGACTTCACAGTGATCACAGGTGGCCCAGTAAATCGTTCACGCTCCTCCTGTCCATGCTCCAGCTGTCAGCCACTCACCCATTCATCCATCTCACAAGGTTTCCGTCCCCAGTACCCTCTGTGCCCACATCCCCTGATCGCCACTAACCTAGCTGTTTCAACGCCTCTCGGCCCCTTCAGATATCACGGCTAGCCCGTAGTTATTCATGGGCACCTTGCCGTAGCAGATCCATAGAATTGCCGGCACAGATGTGAATAAGCGATTGCACATAGCCTGTTCACCACCATGACAAGGGCAGGGAATTTGACCCGCCATCTTGTTGCCCCAAGTGTGACCCTCAATCCAGAGCACTCCTGCACAAGCAGAGTTTACATTCCTACAGACTTACACTCAGGATCATTGACCAGACTTGGGCGTTCTTTGAGGCCAGTCTCCTCATCCTGGCATGTCCGATTCAAGCCTGCGGAGGAGGACACATGGTCCGGGTCAAGTCACTCTAGGCAGATAGATAGAACACATGCGTGATCACATTCTTTCACTTGGCAAGGTTTTTTCACAACGATTTTGTTGTATTTGTGTGCTATTTGGGGCTATTTTTGTGCTGTGTCAATCAGATCCGTACCTCCATCGCGCATACATGCAGACAACTCAAGGAGCTATCTCTAGATTTGCTCAGGAGAGGAGAAGAAGGGGGTGTAAGGTGCAGTGGTGTGAATGTTTGGGGGGGGGGATGCGGTGCCAAGACGGGAGCTGTGGTGATGGCCACGGCCTAGTCTATCGCGCAGACGTGCTGGGGATGATTAGATGTACCACATGGAGTACTTGAGGAACTCCACGTTGCGCTGGTCCGCCTTCTCAGTGCCGAAAGGCAGGATGGGGCGAGCGTCGTCACCGACCTTGGGGGTCATAGTCTCATCGTGCTTTGCGAACCAGCTCTTGGGCGCCATGTAGAACGGGTTCTTCATGTCGCTCGAGATGTCCTGATGGGCACGGCAACGGGCTCCAGCAAGATGGGCGTAGTAGACTGCCGGGTGCAGGGACACCGGCGTAGTAGAACGCTGGTACTGGTAGCACTGCTGATAAATCATGGTCTGAAGACGATCAGCCGGCATCTTCACGTCATCCTCGATAACGTGGTAGTGGACAGGGCGGGCGGTTCCCTGGATGGCGACGTGCGAGCAGAGGTAGAAGTCATAATGGAAAGGATGAGTGACCTCCGTCTCAACCAAAGTTCCCGGCAGAGCATTGCCGTTCCGGTCGCCGCGCTCCGGGAAAAAGCGGATGTGGTGGCGCTTCGTGGCCACGATGGTGGTGACTTTTGGCTTGACGCCAGTCTCCCGGAGCAGCATCTCTCGAAGCTGGTGGGTCTCGTATGAGAGGACTTGTTCGAATTGGCCCTCAGAAACACCATCACGGAAGTAGAAGACCTGTTGAGGGCCTGTGCCAAACATTTTCACCCACTTCTGGAAGACGTGAGTCAACATAGACTCAATGTTGGTAGGCCGAATGATCTCCTCGCGGAAGCCGTTGGTCTGGCAGGAGGCCGCGAAGAAGGTTGCATCCTTATCCATGGACACGGTCATTGCTGCGAATGACGGATCATCAGCACCAGGGGAAGGGTGCGAAACATCAGCACCGATGACCATGGTCGGGGCTCCAAAGAAGGTGTTCATGCCCTTGGGCGGAACGGTACGGCAGTTGATGCCCTTGAGCTTGCAGTTGACCTTCATGGCCACGTTGGAGCAGTATTGAGGAGACGCCTTGACAACGTGCTGACGGAGCACCATCTGCGTCAAGGTGCCATACCGGCACTCGGCGTTCTTCTTCAGGCGCTCGTACGAAAACTGCTCCTTGACCGGCAAGATGAAGAAGATGAGGTCAGGCACAGTGGTCTTGAACTGCTTGCATGTGGCCTCATAGATGCCGTCGAAGACCACATTCATGGGATCGCCATAGTCGGAGTACCGGAGGCAGGGCCTCGGGTTTGTGACCCGGCCACCATGGCTCTTGTAGGCCTTGATAAAGGCATCTGCGAAGCGCAGAGCGGAGGCTTCATCAACCTCCATATCAACGACTGCCATGCCCCATGCACACAGTGGACGCTCGTTGGCCTTCATGAACACCTTGCCTCTCAGATCCCAGCGGCCCGACGTGCCGGGCTTGGCCCTCGAGCCCTTGTACTCGATCTCGGGAGCCGCGATGACACGTGCATTCACGACTGGCATGTTCTTCGAGATGCGGATGCCGAAGTTGGCCAGGGTCGGGTCTTTGTCCCAGCCAAGAGAATTGACGTTGGTCATGATGGCTGCTTGTCGCTCTTTGGGTCGAGTCACCGAAAACTTGATCATGCTGGACGTTTGGTCCGGGCCGAGCTTGTAAGAGTACCGCTGGAAGCGCGGAATCTCAAGAACCTCAATGGGGAATGCTCCGCCCCGGGTAGACTCGATGAGGGGCAGTCGCCAAAACTGGAGGCGGATGTTGTACTGCTTGAAGAAGTGGTCGTAGACCGATCGCACTTCTCCGGTGGACTTGATCGTGAAGGTGTAGTTCTTGGCGTGTCCACCCTCCCTGCCAAAGCGCTCAGGGTCGAAAGCGAAGCGCTTGATGGTATACAGCTTCTTGTCTTCCATCTTGCCACGGTGACGGACGTTGAACTTGAGCCGGTGCATCTTGCGCAGAACCCTGAAGCACTGCGACATGTGCAACTCCCACTCTTTGGTCTTGGGGTTGCGCTCCTTCACCGCCATGAGAAGGTCCGACAGCTCAAACATGGACTTGCCGTAGTACATCTTGTCTTGGTTTCCCAAGAAGTTCTGGAACACCTGCTCCATGACCTGGCCTGACCAGAAGACAGTGTTGGTTACGTCGACGTTCACTGCCAGGCCAGTGCAGCCCTTGACGCTCAGGTTGTTCCCCAGGCGGAAGGCGGCGTAAATGCCCTTCACAGCCTCGATACAATTGTCCAACGACTTGTGCCAGAAGGTCTCGTCGTAGTAGTTGCGGCCAATGGCCACCAGACGCTTGCTCGGGTCGTCGCGAAGAGCATGGTCGAGGAAGTTCATGGCCTCGAGAACCTTCTCGCTCCAGTCGCACTTCCGCTCCAGGTAGGCCTTCAAGACGGTGAGGTCGACATGTCCCGAGCGCTTCAAGGTAAATTGGAACCTGTTCAGGCCCTTGGAAGTGCGAGGGTCCTGGCCGCTCTCAGCATCGAGATCGACATGAAGTCGGATGCCATCCTTGGCGTTGTTCCTGGACCAGACAAGCCGGTTGCCGTCATGAATCCAGAGGTTGGTGTACTTGCTCAAAGTCTGCTGGACAGGCTCCGAGTTCCACAGCTTCTTGTAGACGACGAGGCTCGTGGGAGGAGGCGAGACTTGGATCTGCAGAGAGGGTCAGCAAGAGCAAAGGAAGAGGAGGATTGAAGTTGGTAGAGAGCTTACGTCGTAAGTGTGCACAACGTGAGGAGTAATAGTCTCAACACGGAACGAGTTCACTTGGACACGGCATGCCTGTCCAGTAGTGTTGAGACCCGGGCGTGGGGCAAATCGAGGAGTCTTGCCGATCTAAATAAGACGTTAGCTAGAATGTGCCAGTGGCAAGAGTTCCAGGAAGTTCTCACCTCTGCATACGCCTCGGGTGGAAGATCAAGACGTCGAGTCTTGGCCTTCTTCTCATCTGCGGCCACTTGCGCAGGATCAACAGGTATGGGACGAGGGTCCTCCAGAGAGTCATAAGTCATCTCAGGAGGATAAACCTGAGGTGGCCTCACAACGGCCCCGAGCATGCCCGGGTGGGGCACAACAATAACCGGATCGGGCGGGAAGTACCCACCAGAAGGACCAGAAGGGACCCGCCGGGGAGTGGACAATTGAGAAGGCGTCCGCTGGTGAGTAGACGGCTGAGAAGGCGTCTGCTCGTGGGAGGACTGCTGCGAAGTCCTCGAGTGGGTCGACGAGCCGGAGCCAGCTCGGGAACGGGTGGGGCGACGAGGTGTGCCCGACTGGGAGCCCTCAGGCTGAGAGCCCCCATGCTGCGAACCGCCGTGCTGCGAACCACGGTCCGACCGAGTGTCGGAGCCGCCATCGTAGCCGCCGACGGCCGACAAGTCGAGGGGCTTGAACTTGTTCTTGTTCTTGCTCTTCCTCGGCATCTTGTCTGCATGACTGGTTAGTAACTTGAACAAATAGAGCAAGGTGAACAAGAGGCGAGAAGAGGGCTTGGTAAGACAATTTATAGGTAGTGTTGGAAAGAAACAAGGAATGTCGGCAAGGAGTGAGATGGATGGGCGCATGGATATGAGGAGAGGAGATTGCCTCATGCAGTGCGCACAGATGATGATGCTTACCTCGAGTACTCTCAATCAAGAAGAGTGATGGATGATTGAAGGCTATTGCCGATGCGCTTCTGATGTTGTGGTTAGCAAGGATGGAGAAGAGATAGGAGTAGGAAGATGTTGTTGAAGAAAGAGAAGAAGGGTGAGGATGGGTAAGCGTAGAAAGGGAAGGGAGTTTAGTGCAAGGTCAAGTGCTTGGGAGGGTGGGAAGTTGACAAGATCGCACTCAAAAAGGTAGGCAGATGGGAGGCGCGGATGTGGAAGGGTGAGGAGGTAAGTGGACAGGAAGGAGAGGGTCTGATCAGGCTGGCTTGACTTGAAGGTGAAGGTGAAGGTGAAGTCGAAGATGAGGAGAAAAAGACTGCGGGTCGGCTGCAAGAGAGGGATGGGTGGTGTGGGATGGAGGAGGTCTTGACGCGACAGCAGAGAGGCTTGTGGTGGCCTGCTTACCTTGGAAGCCGATGATGATTGATCTGATGATTGAGGACAAGGTGTGGAGATAGAAGACGAAGAAGATACAGTGGCTGTTGAGAATGAGCTTAGGTGCGATGGGTATGAGACAGGATTGGTGGAGATGGGAGAGAGGAAGAAGATGAAGTGGAAGAAAGGTAGAAGATGTTTTGCAAGGCAACAAGTACCTAAGATAGGTAGAGGAAGCAGGCGTGCAGGAAGCAGGCGCGCCTTGGAGGGCTTGTTGCTTGGGGTGGTGATTTTTGTTTGGATGTGTGGATGGAGGAGGGAGAGATTGGAGGAAGGGCGGGGAGGAGGAGGGTTTTTATAGCTGGGATGGGGAAGAAAGAAGGCCTCAACGGCAGGCAGTGAATAGGGAAGGATCTGGATCGATTCAATTGGAACGAGATCAGAGGCTATTGTGACGTCGGAAGTGAGGGTGAATCGAGATGGAGGGCAGGAGAAGACGCGAGAAGGGACAGGTACCTACCAGGTATTGAGGATATGAGAATGGTATTGAAAACCAGATGGGTTCGATTCTCAAGGATGGAGTGAGGGAGAGATAAAAGGCCTGAATGGCGAGCAGAGAGAAGCTGGTCTCGTGAGAACGAAAAGGCAGATTCTGAATAGAACTGGTAAAGGATTTGGAGGGAAGAACGAGGTCGATGAATGGGACGCTCGTTCTTTTTTACGCGTCTGGAGAATACCTAGGTACCTGACAAGGCAGGCAAATAAAAACAAAAAACAGAGGTGCGTCAATGGCCAGAATTGTCAGTGCTGGCAAATAGTTTGATATCTGAGCAAGCAAACCTGGCCATGGGCATGCGATTCTGCAATTCACCCACCAGCAAACAATTAGTCGTCGGCCACAACATCTCCCTGTAAGACTCGTTCTGTAAATTATATTTACTCGGTATTAACACACACTTCTGCAGGTATACGCTATTGTTCAAATGATAAAGAAACTCATAAAAATAACGCCATCACAATTGTAGTGATTTGTTGCCCCAAACATCTAGATTCGCATCTGAGTGACAACATGGCATGGGATTCACTGGCTGCAGCGGACAGCGGCAAAGTTGCCTTGGGAGCTGGGTACATATTGTAACATGAGGCACTCACTCCTGCCTCGGCTGTCACTGGGCAGAATCAGATGATGAAAGTATACAGATTCAGCAGTTCTCGGTGGTGCCTTTTTCATTCACAGTTCGGAGTTCTTGTCAATTGATCTGTACGTGCGTGAAAATCATCAATGTGTGAGAGACCCCGAGATCTATATTCTCCTGATCACAGTTCAGCATTCAGTGTGAACCTGGGACAGGCTCCTGCGGTTTGTTCCATTGCTTTCATTCACACGCTTGCATGATGATTGAGGGAGACAAGCCAGCTTGAAAGGGGCGATGCGTAATAAGCAGCAGATAGGGGGGTTTGTTCTCTCCTTTGACCCTTTCAGCCCTCTTCCTTGGCGGCATCTCATGCAACTATAGCCATGGCCGGGTCTGGGCTGCCGAGGGGCTTGTATCAAGGTGCAGATAAATGTGTACACCATCAATAATGATTGACTACACTAGACACCAAAGGACGCATCATGGAGGAATACTCTCAGGAGTACTTGTCGAGATGTTTAAAATGGCTTCACAGTGTGTGTTGTACTGGGCTCTGATGGCGCTCAAATAACATTAATGGCAGATCATTGTGAGGCAGGTTCTTTGCCGCCATAGAGGTCAGAAAACTGCTTCAACACTTCACTGTGGAGTGCGTGTGCTTTGAGATGTTCAAGCAGGTGAAATTAAACGTGCTTGCACATACTCCATGGTGAGGCTTGGGAATACATGTGAGGTCATATGCTTAAGTAATACGCTCTGCTCTGGTAATGTGGAACCAAGAACTTTGATGCATTAGTCGAGGCGAACCGCTGGAAGTCCTTCTTGGAGTTTGGTTGTGCTTTGTCAGGACTCAGAATGCGATGAACAGCGACTGCCGCTTTAGCAATCACTTAGCACAATGTCTGTACTGTCAAGCACCCCTAGATATCCATTCCCTTTGAGTCAGTGGATGCCCACAGCCGCATTCGAGCGGGACCATCAGGGAGCCCCTTTTGCCTCAACACTCAACGTCACTGTGTGACTTCTTCCATCCTCTCCGGTGCACACACAACGCCACCTATCGCTCTCCCATTGGCCACTAAGAGGCTCTGAAAGTGAGCAGCCGATCCGGTGTGACATGATCACGATGCACTACAAGCAATCTATTGAACGGTTTTTGTGTCGCCCCTGTTCCTGGGTGAGACAGGGGTCAGGCCGCTGGAGTACCAATGGTGGGACATAGACTGGTATTGGGCTTGGGCTTGGGGTCACTGCATTGATGCAGAAGGACAAGCGTTGATTGTTGGATCCGAGGTAGTCATTGTGTGTGTCGTGTTCCTGAGCAAGCAAAATGGAATGCAGTCAAACACAGATGGTCTGAGGAGGAGACGAGGTGGCGTTCGAGACCTTGGAGGCTGATCTGCCAAGGAGTGACTAGCGAACCTCCGCATCTTGGGGGGCGGAGACATTTACGGGGTGCCTCGGTTCAGCTGCTGCCATACTGACGTGTTGGCGAGGTGTCTTGACCGACGCAGTTTCTCCACCGGAACAGATGCTCGAAAGGGAGGTTTCCACCGGAATAGAGGGTCGTAAAGGGGGGATGTGCAACACAGTGCTAGGTGAGCGCCTGGCCGCGCGAGACCTGGTATGAGAACTGTGAGACACCCTGTCACGAACCTCGCGGACAGCCACTGCCATCCTGCCGGGATCCGACGTCCTGGTGCAGGGCATGGCTGCATCGCAACAAGCAGTGTGCGCGTGCGCAAGAGTCCGCAGACATGTTGATCACCCCATCCGATCCCAGGTATTCGGTGCATGCGAGTGCTTCCCCGACCACAGGCAGAACCATGGTGCTGGATCTTTTGCGTGTCCCTCTCGCGCCTCTGCTGAGGGGTCGCAATCTCTAAAAAGACCGGGCAGCGCATGAGTATCGAGCCATGTGTGTTTAGACTTCGAGATTAGCTTGCCAAGAGGACGGAGATGCTCACAGACTGGGAAAAGCTGGCCGGGGAGATCTCACCTGGGGCTTGGCAGGCCATTCGACGGGTCCTCATTCGGCAGTTGCATGGAGTTGACTGGAGATGGATGGAGATGAATGGAGTTGGTCTGGGCCAAGGGCGACAGCGCCGCGGGGGAGCTCATCTGCTAGGGACCAGTCAGGCATAGCGCGGCCACTCCCAGCGCTCCCGCCCAGGTCCTAAACGGTGGTGGACTGGGGGGGACTGGGGTTACCCCGCATACGTCGACCTACTGCCGCGTGCAAAGCCACCGGCTGCCCGTCGCCGCCTGCGCCCAATCAAGGCCAAACCTCGGACCATTTTTTGATTTGGCTCTCCTGTTGGCCGGTAAGACGACAGGAATGGATGTAGGACCGTCATCTACGCGAAGAGGAAGGAGGGGAGACAAAGGATGGGCGTACAGCACACACACAGCTCGGCCGTGTGGGTGCGTGCGTCGTGGCCTGGGAGTGCAAAATTCCTACGGAGTAGGTAGGCAGTGCGTATGTGCATGGGTGGTGCGTTGTTCTGCATTCATGGATGTATCCGGACCCCAACCCCCCATCCCCATCCCCATCCTTGTGATGGTCCCTTGGCAGAGTGACATAACCTTTTCGTACATAAGAATGTCCGTGCCCACCGGAGACTGGACCTTCGCCTCTGTCAAATTGGCCTGTTGAGACCTGTGTCACGTCCACCTCAGCTGACTCTCAGCGTTCAAATACTGGGCGACATCCTCCTTGGCTCCTTCTTCTTCTTCTTCTGCCGCGTCCGCGACCTCTCCATTCTATCTTGAAACGTATATACGCTATACTCTCTCAACTGCTCGCCACCGCCAATCCTCACAATGGAGCATGACAGCGAGAAGATCAACATGGACCTGACCAATTCGCGGGATCCGGTCCAGAGAAAGGCTGACGCCGTCGCGATCACCGAGTCCGAGTTCAGCCCCGAGGAGCAAAAGAAGATTATCAGCCGGATCGACCGCCGCCTCATCACCACGGTTGGCTTCATGTACTGCGTGTCGCTTATGGATCGCACCAATCTTGGAGCCGCCATCCTCGCCGATATGGGCAAGGATTTGATGTTGATCGGCAATAGATATGTGAGTAGCTCCTCGGAAGCCAGTCTTTGAAGGTAGTACGTGGTCTCTAAGACGCAGCACGTTTAGTCCGTCGTCACCCTTGTCTTCTTCGTCACCTACATCGTCTTCCAGCCCCCCTCGACCATCATCATCCGCAAGATCGGCCCGAGAATCCATCTGTCACTCATCACCCTCTTCTGGGGTGCAGTCATGATCGGCATGGGTTTTGTCAAGAACTGGCAAGCCCTGGCTGCTTGTCGAATCATCCTGGGTATCCTCGAGGCTGGCTTCTTCCCGAGTTGCGTCTATCTTCTGAGCACTTGGTATACTCGATGTAAGTGCTTGCTTGACTACTGCCCTCGGCTGGCAACACTCCAGTCGGCACCTCAGAACTGCCCAGCACTAATGTTGTCTGTCGCGTAGACGAGGTTGGCAAGAAGTACTCGCTCTTCTACCTCTTGGGCTGTGTTGCATCGGCCTTTGCCGGCATCTTGGCCTTTGGACTTATGCATATGAGGGGCCTTGCAAACCTGAACGGATGGCGCTGGATCTTCATCATCGAGGGCCTCGTCACCTGCCTCCTCGGCATCGCTGGCTACTGGCTTCTGGTCGACTTCCCCGATTCGAAGCGTGCCTCCTGGCGCTTCCTCAACGAACGGGAGCGTGCCTGGGTCGTGGCCAGCGTCAACGCCGACCGGGGTGACGCCAAGCCCCAGCCCTTCAGCCTGGCCAAGTTCCTGCGCGCCGGCCTCGACCTCAAGATCTGGGCCTATGGACTCATCTTCTTCAACACCACCACCATCACCTATGCCCTGGCCTTCTTCATGCCCATCATCCTCCGAGACAACATGAAGTTCGACGCCGGCACTTCTCAGTGCCTCGTCGCGCCGCCCTACGTCCTTGCTGGCATCGTCATGTACGCGACTGCCTGGGCCGGTGACCGCTACCGGGTCCGCGGGCCTGTCATTCTGTTCAACATGCTCCTCTGTATCATCGGCCTGCCCATCGTCGGCTACCACACCAACCCGGGTGTCCGATACTTTGGGGTCTTCCTGGTGACTGCTGGAGCCAACTCGAATGTCCCGGCCGCCATGTCGTACCAAGCCAACAACATCCGTGGCCAGTGGAAGCGTGCATTCTGCAGCGCCACACTCGTCGGTCTCGGTGGTGTGGGCGGTATCGCCGGCAGTCTGGTTTTCAGGTACGTTGTCATCCCATCCTAAGCATGATCAGATGTATATTCTGTCGCCCTCAATCAGACATTTGATCTGTAGTGGACCATTTGGATGAACTCCGCTGACATGACGCTCCGCGCTCCCGTAGGTCTCAAGACAACCCGAAGTACCTTCCAGGACTGTGGGCATGCATTGCCTGCGCACTCTTCAACATCGTCCTGGTGTGCATCATGACTATTGTCATCCACATTGAGAACGGCAAGGCCGATCGCGGCGAGAAGGAGCTGGAGGGCAGCGATGTAAGCTTTGGGATTCCCGACCACACGCAAGGAGAAACATGTACTGACTGAACTCCCTTGACAGGACGACTACCACCCTGGTTTCCGATACACCTATTGATTGGTCACATTGTGGAGCGCGTTCGAGCACAGCGCCGTGTCCTGGCACGCTTCTCTATGAATAATGAGATGATTGTGGTCTATGGCAAGCGATGGAGGCTCTTCCTAATCAAAATCGAGATGGACTGGTCATTTTGGGACTTGGAAGTGTAGATCAATGGACAAACCCGTGTCTTAGGGCTGGGTGATTGCTAAAATGACTCAAATTCTTGTGCTCTTGCAGTACGGACAGGAGAATGCAGGCATAATACAGTTGCTCCGAGGAGACGACAGAGTGATCTAATGCGTATTTGGGGCTGAAGTTCATCATGGACGTGTCTCTGATATTATGCCTCACATTCCAGCAATCACTGCTCCTTGTTCAGAGGCACACATTCGAGCTTCATCTGGATGCTGCATCTCGTGCCGTCCTTAGAAGTGATCATACCTCATCTTCCGCCTTCGCCTTCTAACTACCGTCTATTTCTCTCATCGTTGGGAATGGACCAGGAGTCATGTCAATAGAGTGAGACAGATGTCTTGATGAAGCTCTGTTATCGTTGGAACCAAATCGCTGAATGAACACTGGAGAAGCACGAGAGCTTTTGTTTTTTTCTTAATACAGTCGTGCCTGCCCTGGAGTTTAGATGTTAAGGTTGTACTCGGGATGCGCTGCCGGTAGAGATGTTAGCAAAATGTTGCCTCTTTCCCGAGGGCCATGATATAGTGTGTGTGATTCTCGGCGCTACCTCTCGTTTCGGCCGAGTGCCGTATACTCCCATCCAATGAGCCTTGCGTGTCGACCGTCGTATTGACAGACCTATGAACTTTGAACTGGTATGTCTGAGGACTCAGACATGTCAACATAAGGGGAAAAGAAGTGCCGAGGTTTCGGCGCAGTCCAACATATCAGAAGATATTGATGGATATAGCAGAGAAGGCAAACGGGGGAAATCCTTTCGAGGGGCCCACTGCCTGCGAGCATAACAAAATAAAGTTGCACGAATGCATTGCTTAGCGCAGAGCCGATCTGTTGGATATCTGCGAGGCAAAATGCTGTGGGTGGGCGACGTCGCCACTCGCGGGTGTAGCATTCTCCATCCATACTGGACGGTTGACTCTTGCAAAATCACTAATTCACACAAAAGCGCACATTTAGACTCTTATTAGTTGCCGAGCTTCCACTTGGTAGGCTCCAAATATGCATATCACTTAAGCAAGGTCGATGTCAGATATCCACCTCGCATCAAGACACCCAAAATGGATAACGAGAAACCTACGTGTCTCCTGTCCGAGCTGGCCAATGGTCGCTCCATTATTTAAGATGAGTTATAAGACATTCAAGCCAACGAGACGACATCTCTCGACATGTGGCTCTCAGCTGCGTTCCCCGACATGCCGGCGGCTATCGGCCGCGGCTGCGGATTGAACGAGGACCACCACTGAGGCCCCCCTTCTGGGATGTCTAGGAGGAACCATAGCAACGTGCCTTCAATATTAAACGGAAAATCGGCATCGAATAAGGGTCGACTCTGGTCTTTCCAGAAGCCCAAAATTGTTCCAGGACTGGGGTCATATCCAAATATGGCATCGGCTACTCCATAGTGGTGATGGACGAAACTTCCGCGCCCAATGACGGAGCGCGATATTGACGGAAGGACTACTTCTAATGCAGATGCGACCAGCCGTACAGCTTCGCTGCAACCCCCCATGCGAGGTGTTGTCGCTAGAAGCCTTCGGTGCAGGAACCGCGCCGACAGCCAGCCAGCTTCAGCCAACCGTCCGTATACGGCACGGCGGAGCCTTCCGGATACAGCAGCCACCTCAGCTTGGTGCCCGGAGCTGGGCACCGCACGTGGGGAAATACGCCGGCCTCATTGGGCAGCACAGTCTCGCAGGGCCCACAGCTTATTCTCTTGCACGCGATCAGCGCCGTCAGGGAGGCCTTCGCCAAACTTTTACATTTTCGTAAATTGGTAAGCTGGTCCTGTTATTCTGAGACTAGGCAGAGAAATTGGGGATCAAGGTCCGACTTTTTGAGTTTTAAGCTTCGTGCTATGAGCGCTGGTCCTCATTGGTCTGGCTCTGCTGGGGGCACATGTCTGTTGTCCCTATCGCTATCGTCCTGCTTCATGCGAGGCGGCCCCCTCTCGATAAAGTTGCTCCCAGGTGAACGGGAGCGCCCTGAGCTATCCTCAAGCAGACAGTGGTCGCGTGCTCTCGACGTTGCCAAGGTGTCAAGGACGATGTCGTGATAGCGGAAGCTGGCGACAGATCTGCTTGGCTTCACTTGGCTACACTTGGCTTCGACTTGGCTCTGACTTGGCCCTCGGTCGTCTTGATGCTTGCCGCCTTGGCTGACGAGACTCTGGACGTGTTGGTCGGAGAATAGGCAGCTCCTAAAAGTCTGGGCATTTCTCATTGCGAAAGGATCCAGACCAGCAGGACCGAATTCTCGCGCCAGGATTGCGAACGAGGTTGGCGAAACAGTTGGTTTAAACTACACACGTGTTGGCCAATCTGCATCTGATTGGGCCTTGGCTGGGGGTAGCCGGCCGGGGTCCTTAGCGTGGAGATTAACGTTAGCGCAGCCCACCAGAGGCTGAATCGAAATGTGCCTTTGACCTGCATCCTCGTCAAGCTCGACCTGCCTTCCCACCACCTCGACAATGTCCCACCGAACAACATTCGACACCGAGGGGGGCGGTTCCTTTCTCTTTACTCCTTCAGGCACGCGACGGCTTCGGTCGAACAATCGAGCCATGAGAAGCGCAAATCCAATCCCTCATGGCTGGCTCTAGCCATGTCTTGTCGTGGGCTAGGTGGGAACTCTCTGATCGACTGGACCAGACTGTATGGGTGTGGTAATATGCTAGACGTCAGACATCCCTCTGATGGGCCAGACCTTGTCAGTATCAGCTTTCTCCTATCTCGCCCAGCGTCGTGCAAGTGAAAGAAGAGCAAACGTGACCACTTGCCCCAAACGGTATAAAGCAGTCTCTATCTGTATATCACGAAGGTTTTCCTCAAGCCAAAGTGGGAATCTCTCGTTGGTTCCCTGTCTCCTCCTGTGGGTTACAATCATGCACGGCACGCGTTGCACACAGGCGGCGGGTCTCCCTTTGGGCTGCTTATTCCGAGGCTAGCAACCTTGATTCGGCGCAAGTCGACAAGGGAGTCCACCTGTGCCTTTGCTTAGCCCCCATTCCTGGGCTGGGATTATTGGACTAGGTCTTGCTCGGTATCCAGTAGTAATAATAGCGGCCAGCGAATATCTGGCGGGAAGCCCGCCTCGATGCTCAGGACCTGGCGAGCATGTGGAAAGGCGTGCCAAGGTATAACGGCTTCCATTGGCCAAGTCCTTGGCGATAGCTTGATTCAGGGTCCGTCCTGTGGAGATGGGCTGCTGCTCCACACCAAGGTACGCATCTAGAAGACGCCCCCGTGCTCCCAAACCCACGCTCCAACAGGCTCGATGTGCACGACAGGACACGGCATACCTAGCCGCATCTGTTCTTTTTTTCCTTCTCCCAAATTTTGGCTCTGCCCACGGCATGGGGCTAGCTGAAGCATCCAGTAGCGCGGTTCTTCTTCGGGAAGGATGTGAGAGAGCATGGCGCTGGGCCCTCCCCAATCTATAAGAGATCTGCTCTTCCTTTCCGTCCCTTGTCTGTTCCCGTCTTCTTCTCCTCATCGCTCTCTTGGCTAGCACCGTCAGCCGCTCACCAAACGCCAGTCAATCTCTATTGGCTTGCTTGAGATCTTTCCCAATCTCGCACCGACGTTAGCGACAAGCCATGGCTCCTCCCCAAGGCGTCCTCACCGGCGCCCAGGCCGAGAGCGGCCTCACTGCCATCGAGATCAAGGCCAACATGACCTCGGGTGGTAACGCCGCTTTCAAGAACTACAAGTGCGCCCAGCCCGTGAGAACACCGCGCGGCTCTGTCCACGTATTAACTGTTTGTCTTCCACAGCAACGAGTTTGCTCACATCGCCAACACTGAGGAGCGTCGCCGCCTCGCCCTCGCCGAGGTCGACCGCGCCCCCTTCGGCTGGTACCATGTTCGCACCATTCTCATTGCTGGTGTCGGTTTCTTCACTGATTCCTACGACATTTTCGCCATCGGTCTCGTTACGTCTATGATTGGTATTGTCTACTTCGGCGGTTCTATCACCGACTCTGCCGACACTGCCATCAAGGTTGCTACCTCTGCTGGTACCATCGTTGGTCAGCTTGGTTTCGGTATCATTGCTGATCTGCTCGGTCGCAAGCGCATCGTGAGTAGTTCCATTTTACCCTTGGTTGAAATGAAGCAATTCGCTGACTCGGACTTCTCTCTATAGTATGGTCTTGAGCTTATCATCATCATCTTCACCACCCTCGCCCAGGCGCTTTCTGCTCAGTCTGCTGCCGTCTCCATCACTGGCCTCATGGTCTTCTGGCGTATCATGATGGGCATTGGTGTCGGGTAAGTTCTCCTTGCCACCTAGATGCAAAATCGACCACATCCCTAACACATATGTGCAGTGGTGACTACCCGCTTTCCGCTACCATCACCTCCGAGTTCGCCACTACCCGGTGGAGAGGTTTCATGATCAACGCCGTCTTCGCCATGCAGGGTATTGGTCAGCTTACTGCCGCCATCATGCTGCTCATTGTCACTGCTGGCTTCAAGGACTCTCTGTCTGTCTCCGCCAAGGCCAGCGAGTGCAGCACCAACTGGGTGTGCGCTTCTGCTATTGACAAGATGTGGCGTATCATTGTCGGCTTCGGTGCCGTCCCTGGTTGCATCACCCTGTACTTCCGTCTCACCATCCCCGAGACTCCTCGTTACACCTTCGATGTCGACAAGGAGGTCAAGCGCACCGCCCGCGACATCGAGGCTGCTCACCACATGGACATTGAGGAGCCCGTTGAGGAGCAGCAGGCTTCGTGGAAGGAGTTTGCTCGTCACTACGGCAAGTTCCGCAACCTGCGAGTCCTTATCGGTACCGCTCTGTCCTGGTTCTTCTTGGTAAGTTCTCCGACGTGGTTCTTCCTGTGCCCGAGCAGGTTACACTAACATGCCTGCCCAGGACATTGCCTTCTACGGTCTTGGCCTGAACAACCCTATCATCCTGAACGCCATTGGCTGGTCTGGTGGCTCCGACGTGTACAAGGTCTACTACAACACTGCTGTTGGTAACCTGATTCTCGTCCTGGCTGGTGCTGTTCCTGGCTACTGGGTTTCTGCCGCTACCATCGATACCATCGGCCGCAAGCCCATCCAGCTGTTTGGTTTCTTCATGCTCACCCTCCTGTTCTGCATCATCGGCTTCGACTTCTGGAACCTGTCGGGTGGCGCCCTCATGGCTCTCTACACCCTGTCTCAGTTCTTCTTCAACTTCGGCCCCAACTCCACCACCTTCGTCATCCCCGCCGAGGTGTTCCCCACCAAGTACCGCTCCACCTCCCACGGCATCTCCGCCGCCTCGGGCAAGCTCGGCGCCGTCATCGCCCAGGTCGTCTTCGGCCCCCTCAAGAGCCGCGGCGCCGACAAGACCCTCGCCAAGACCGACGCCCGCTGGAGCAACCCCTGGCTCAACCACATCATGGAGATCTTTGCGCTCTTCATGCTCTGCGGCTTCCTCACCACCTGGCTCATCCCCGAGACCGCCCGCAAGACCCTCGAGGAGCTCGGCGGCACCGAGCCCGCCACCCCCCGCGAGCCCGAGGTCTCGCCTGCCGCCAACCCCGAGAAGACTGGCGACCGTGAGTCGTCTTAAAGTGTCTTTTTCCCGGTGGGCTGTGATACTCGCTCTGGGAGAGTGTTTTCTGTGTGTGCATTTGTGCGTCGTGCATGAATAGATTGGCTGTTTTGGATTATACCATGATGTTGATAGAGTACCTCATCACATTTGTCATCTCTTTGAAAAAGTAATTATGACCGGGTTCGAGAAATACCCCTAGTTAAGCAAATATACCATATCTCTGCCTGAGATAATCTTTCAAATGAGATTCATAGCATCTGCGCAATCGCAATTGCATTTTGCTTGAATCCTGTGAACATTGCTAGCTGATTATCTTGCCTCATGGCAGAGGTTGCATGCTCAAGCTTTGATACTTTTGTCAGGCAGTGTCCTTTCTTCCAGGCGTTGCCCTCTCCTTGAACATGACATGGACTTTGAACCTGGCCGTGGTTCAGTCACTGAAATTGTTCGCGTGGGGATCATGACGCTCCTATGTTTGCCAGCAGGCCTCACACCTTTTTGACACATCAAAACCGTTTGCGGTGCCCACCAAAGGCCTGAGATGCCATCTCCAGATCTTAGATGCCGCCCGGACACAGCATAGACTTTCTCTTCCAAGGCGGATCCAGTTTTGGGTTGCTGTCAGACTCGGCAATCCTTGGCTAGCAGGTCCGCTAACTATTTGCTAGATGATCTGTTAGGCTCAACCGGGCGCTTGCGGCTGTTTTTAGTGCCTGATGACGTTGCCTGGTGGTTCCGATAAGCCCCAGGTCCAGTTTATCTTCACCCAGCAACCCCGCCAGCATCCGACAGCTCCCTCTTCCTGCTGTCCAATCTTCAACAGCAGCATCGCCACAGCAGAGTACCGTCACGATGGCAAGCTTTCTCAGAGGCAAGCAGGCGGGTATCCAGAATGACCTGTCTGCCTCCATTCTGCCACACCTCTTCTCCCCGGAGGAGCAAGAGCGATTCGGCATCAATTCGCAAATAAGGTCCGTCGCATCCATCTGGAACCCGAGCGGCCTGACTTGACTCCTGAGCTCATCGTCCAACTATTGCTAACCGCTTCGTACAACAGTTGCATGGCCTATGACCCAGTCCAGTCTCTTCTGGCCGTCGGGACAAGCGAGACGAAATTTGGAAACGGCAAGATCTATGTCTTTGGCCAGATCCGAGTCGAGAAGATCATCCAGCCCTCGAGACCGACCTCTTTCCGGGACCTGCAATTCTGCGCGAACCGCCTCGTCAGCCTCGACATCAAAAGCGAGATAGCAATATGGGACTTGGATAGCGGAGAGCGCATAGCTGGCAGTTCCGTTGCCGGCGGAGTAGCGTGCATGTTGACGGACCCCATGCTTGATTGGGCGTTTGCCGGCTTGACCAACGGAGAGGTGGTAGCTTACGACCTGGATAGGGAACGCCTTTCGCCCTTCCGGATCCCGAACTTCTGGAAAGCAAAGGACCCGACAATAAGAGGTGCAAACCTGATTTCGATGCAGTTGCACCCTCGAGACATCGGACAGATGCTGATCGGATACACGTACGGGGCTGTCATCTACTCTTTCAAGCAGAACCAGCCAGTCAAGTACTTCGAGTACACTGTGCCGCCGGGAGCACCCGGTGGCAACGGCGAGTCGCCTGACACGCTCCGGAAACCGAGACTGACCCACGCGCTCTGGCACCCGACGGGCACCTTCGTCCTGACCGCCCACGATGACGGCAGCCTTGTCTTTTGGGATCCTCGGGATGGGCGCGTGGTAATGGCCCGGTCACTCTACGACACAAAGGTGGATCAGCCCATCCCCAACAGCGTGCGGCCCAAATTTCTGGACCCCTTCACCAGGATTTCATGGTGCTGCAAGGAGAATCCTGACGACACCGGCCTGTTGATTGCTGGTGGACTTCTCGGTGATGCGCCCGAGAAGGGTCTCACGTTTCTTGATTTTGGCCAGACTCCTGTCTACCAGACGTCGTCGTGGCAGGTACTCTCGGATCATTTCAAGGCAAAGAGTCAAAGCTTGCTCGAGACGCCGCAGGGAGCGCAAGTTGCAGACTACTGTCTGATTCCTCGCTTGTCGCCGCACTTTGCTGGTGCGCAGAACCCTATCGCTGTCCTCGTCTTGCTTACATCGGGCGAAATGATCACCCTCAGCTTTCCTTCTGGGTACCACATCAGCCCCACCAACCAATTGCATCCTTCCTTGGTGTTTGTTCATCCCTTCGTTACCCGGGCTGCGGTCTCGACACTCGACCGCGGCAGGTGGCTAGGCATGACGGAGAAGCGCAACCAAGGGGAGCCTCTTCTCAAAGGAGGCGCAGAGGCAACGAAGCCGCGACGCCGGTACGAAGGACGCAACATCCTCCAGGTTGCACACGCCGATGGCACGGTGAGGATATGGGATGTTGGGCATGGCGACGAAATGGAGAACCCTTATCTGCTCCAGGTCGATATCGCCAGGGCCCTAGCGCGCTACGACAATGTCAACGTCAGTTCCATGGCCATGGCATCAAACACTGGCGAGTTTTCTGTTGGAACTAGCAATGGCGAGGTCATCATCTACAGGTGGGGAGGCAACAAGTACTTTGGTCAGGATCATCCCGTAGAACCAAAGTCCAATCCCGGCGGTATCACGGACATCAGCTCGCGGACGGAGCCGTCCCTCAAAGAGGGCCTGCAACCATTTGCACTGTACGAGATGATGCAAGGACCGATCACCGCATTGCAGGTCTCGGATGTCGGCTTTGTTGCTGCGGGATCAGAGGGCGGCTTCTTCAGCATCATTGACATGCGCGGCCCTTCGATCATACTCCAGGTATCAATGGCCGAACTGAGCAAGCCGGAGAAGAGGTCGTCATTTCTCGGACGTCACTCCTCGAGTGCCTCTTCGTCAACCAAGGAGTATCCCGTTGTCATCGAGTTTGGCGTTATGACACTCGAGGGAGACAAGTATTCGAGTATTCTGTGCTTCGTGGGTACAAGCCAGGGCAAGGTGGCGACGTTCAAACTCCTGCCTTCGGGAGGTGGCTACTCTGCTCAACTAGCTGGCATAGCAGAGCTCAAGGGTAGAGTGGTGTCAATCAACCCCATCATTGCAGACACCGGCGCGCCTGCAGGTGCTACCGGGCCGACAGTCTCGGGGTTACGCGAAGGCCGACAGGTCAACGGAACGCTAGTCGTTGGTAAGTCGTCAACCGCAACATTGTGCTGGCTGAACTTTCGAGACTGACACTTCAAATCTAGTAACTCAATCCGAAGTTCGCATCTTCAAGCCCGCTTCTGCCAAAGGCGCCTCGAAATCCTTCGAGGACGTCTTCTGCGATGCGGCTGCGGTCACAGAGTTCGAACTCCACGGCTTTGCTCTCGTGGGCGTGTTTGGCGATCGCACTGCGCGGGCGTTCAGTCTGCCTGGCCTCAAAGAGATCAACAAGGCGCCCTTGAACATGCTCGATGCCTCTCGGAGTGCTAGCAACATCGTCGCTTCGACCGGAGACATCTTCGGGTGGGCCGGCCCCTCGGAGCTGGTCGTCCTCCCTGTCTGGGGCTCCGGCAAGGGGAACGAGAACAGCAAGGACAAGATGATCAACCCCGACCTCGCCATCCCGGCGCGCCCGACCATCAGCAACTTCCAGTGGGTGTCTGGCACCCAGTACGTCTCGCCGACGGACCTGGACGTGCTCATCGGCGGGCCCGACAGGCCGCCGAGCAAGCGGATGCTCATGGCCGCGGCCGAAGAGTCGCGGCGGGCGCGCGGCGGCGGTGGGGCGGCGGGAGCAGCCGGCGGCGGCGGGCCGTCGAGCCCCCGCGCGGGCACGAGCCAGGAGGGCTGGGGCGAGTACCTGACCCGGCAGCTCAACGAGAGGACGGAGAAGCTCAACATCATGGGCGACAGCATGGACAACCTGCAGAACCAGAGCCAGGCGTGGTCCGACGACGTGAGCAAGTTTGTGTCGAAGCAGAAGCGCAACATCTTGCTCGGCAGCATCACGGGCAAGTTTTAGCAAAATATTGCGGGTCAATTTTTTTTTTTCTTTTTCTGGTGGACGGTGATGATGAAAGAAATTGTTTTCTTCCTTTTGGCTTTCAGTGGTAGGCTGTATTCCCCCAAACCTTTTCGTTGCTTACTGGCGTCCGAGGGAGTGGCTGCTTCTCCCCGTACGGATACGGGAGCTCAAGCAATCAAGAGCAGAAATCTCTATTGAATTATAGACTCGTTCGTTTCCTGCGTCTTGCCCATGAAAGAGGCAGATTCGAATTCATGTCCAGGATGCAGATTAGAAATTGGTCAAAATCAAACTTTTGCAAGGCAAGAAGGGCAGGGCAGGGCAGCTCTGAGTTGATGTCACGGCGCACACTTGACAGGTGTGATTGATCTTGCGGGCTTTTCAAGTCTCCGACACTCCAGGCACTAATTATGTGAGATTCATAGTTGGCAGAAGGCTATGTCTTGAGCGCAAACAATAAATTTAGTAGCATGACCTCATAACATAACTGATCATATCCAACTCATCGATTGCCGTATTGATAACTCCCTAAATCAATCACAGTATAGGCTAAATAGGTAGGAAAAGGTAGGGAAAAGTAGGAAAAGGTAGGCAAGTGTAAGAAAAGGTAAGGGAAAGGAGTGAAAGATGGAACAAGAGGGGAAGATAGGACTGATGGAAGCAAGATAAATGAAATATGGAAACCTCCTTCCTGATAGCCTGGTAGTAACATGTCCAGGCCGGGGATTTTGGATCAGAAATCCTTGCATCGACTCCATATCATGACGGTGGTCTATTTCTTAGGGCCTTGCTTCTTAGTCTTAGGTCCCTTCTCACGGCCATCTTTCTTGTCCTTCTTCTTCATATCATTTTCAATGAGGAGGAGCTCATCTTCCATCGAGCCCGTAGTCGGGGCAGATGCCGCTTCGTCAGCCCAAGCTCCGATCCCAGCGAGGTAATGCTCTTGATCTTGAGAAGACCTTAACACTTATTAGCACAGAGTCTAGTTGATCTAGGGACGGAGAAGGCAGCAGACATTGCTACAGCTTGGACTCGTTGTAATGTGTGAAGATGGCTGTTGCGTACGATATATTGGTGGTGGATTTGCACAGGAAAATCTGCTATGTAGTGGGCTCAGGAGGAATGTTGAACGGGAGCAAGACGAAATCAGTGAGAGAAAAGGGGTTCAATGGCAAGGAAGTGTTTGAGAACGGAAGAGACTTTGGTTGAGTTTGAGGGCGTCTTCGATCAGTCTCCTCGGACTTTCAGAGGCAATTTATACTTCGAATCTCTTGCTTGCAGTACGGCAGGTCATATTGCACACCGAGCGTCAACCGACTAGGTCTACTGTCCTTATGTGTTTCATTCGCTCCCTCTGACCTTTGGAGAGGGCGTGCGAGGGCAAGATACATGCAAGTGTTGGTCTTTTGAAGCCTGATTGGATAACGACCTGTAATGCCCTCTTGTTCGGCACGTTATTGGTTGATGACTGCAAAGCATGTTTCCTTGCGCATGCCGCACTTTCGTCTATGGTCAGCCATCCCTACAGGTGCACAGCCACCCATACCCAATGCTACCAGAGTGAAAATCTTAGCAGCCTCATGCCCAATACCGAAGATGAGCCGCTCTAGGACCACAAAGTTGTCGCTATCTTTGCCAGACTGTGCTTCTATCTCTTGTCTGTCAAAATTGTAGTACATTCGAATCCAAGCACTGGGACAGCATCTATGGAATCATCAAGATACAGAAATATTGCCTCCAAGGCATTGTTGCCTGACGGGCTGGCAAGTGGCTTCGGCCCGGCCCGTCCGCCGACAGTCGCGTCCAGCTCAGTAAAGAAGCGTCATCACCACACTCAGCAGGACTGGGAGGAACAGAAACAGTCGATCATACGACTGTACGTACAGGAGAATTTGGGCGTGACACAGGTAGTCAAGGCTCTCAAAGATAAACATGGCTTCGAGACAGGGTTAGAACCAGCCCAAATATCTCAGACTTGCTCGTTTGACTCACTGTAGTTGGCTTCTAGTGCACGAAAGCTCAAGGGCATTTTGCAAGAATGGGGTATTAACAAGCAGATGAAGTCCTCCGAGTGGGTCGCTCTCAGTGGTGCTATCGAGAAGCGAAAATACGAGGGCAAGGAGACTGAGGTTTTGCTGAACGGTGTTCCGATTGATGCCAAAAAGCTCAAGCGCGAGCTCCAACGGTACTCGACTTATAGTCATGTAACAGGTTGGTTCTTTCCTCGACCTGGGGTCCCAGACATCTAGGTGTTGAGAAGGCACCGTAATGGGGAAACCAGTGCCTATAGTATACTGACGAGATAATTACACAGCAGTGCAAGGAACAAGGGCTCAGGCGGTAACACCGCTCTTTTCTGCGAAAATCATCCACAGCACCAAGGTCCTATCACCAGTCGCATTTGGCGAAGCCTTCAATGAAAGATACAGATGTTCCGATCAAGAAGACGAAGCAATGTCACCTCTCAATATCGACGATGTTGATGATCTTGACCGTGAATTCTGGACAGAACGGCTTAGCTTCCACACAATCCTTATGTTCCTGCATGAACAAGGTACGTCGATACAGGACTTTTAGTCACATTATGATTGGGTAACTATGCTTTCCGTCCTTGTTGACTGACTGTTGCGCAGGAAGTTCCTATCCTGGCCTAGGCAAATCATTGGCGTCTGCATTCGCCTCTCCTTCAACCGCGTCGCCCATAATGTCGCACGTGTCTCACTCCTGGTCCGTCGATGGTTTAATCATCCTCGGGAGGAAGATACAGAAATGCGAGGGAGGGCATGCATTTCTTCGAGTTTGGCATTCGGTAGCTCACGTTGAAAGGGCGGATACCTTCCAGCTGCTGGATCTCGTCCTCTGTGCGCTTGTGAGCGTAAACAACCCCATGGAACTATCCATACCAATCCTCGAACCGATATTCAGCGGTATTATATGCTGGTTCTCAGACGCTGAGCATGTCAGTCTACTCCGTTCTATTGTGGCGTCGACCTTTACCTTCCTCCGCTCCTTTGTGCAGCGATGGATAGAGGTAGCCATCTATGCTGCGAGTAGCACGGAGGACACGTCCACCAAGGCCAACATGTATGCAAGGATCGAATATGTTCTATCCTCGGACCATGTGTCTCAGGTCTCACCGGCAGATCCAGAAGCACTATTCAGCGTGGCAACGAAGTCCGGCCAGGTCAACATCTGCAGACTCTTAGTCCTCAAGGGTCCAAAACTGGACCATGCGACGATGCTTCCAGACCCAGTAGAGGAAGCGATCCTAGACTGCGGCCCAGATATACTCCAATTCCTTACCGAAGAAGCTGGCTTTGATATGAAGAGAGAGCCGCAAGATACCCATAGCCCTACCGGGTGTATTCAGTCGTACCTTGCTAGTGCGCTTCTGAAATGGTCAGAAAGACAAGATACTGGCTCTACCGAGGGTCCAGACCATGCTCCTGTCCAGCAATATCCAACTAAAGACTTTCAAAGAGTTATTCAAATCCTTCTGGATAACGGAAATGATCCTTCAAGAGTCTGTTTCCAGGAGTTCAATGCATGGGAGATGTGTATCCTGATGGACGCACCATTCCTGAATCAGCTCGGGTACACGGACTCAGCCGGGAGCGCTGTCATCAGCTTGACAAAAGCCGCCAGGTCTGGCCTGAAGAAGCTCCAGGCGTTTGTAAAGAACGCGGAAGTCACTCCCGCAGTGCTGGAGCTAACGTTGTTTGGCGCTATCGTTGTGGGTTCTGCGAATCTTGTTGAAACCTTTCTTCAGGCGGGCATAAACCCTGATTGTCCCATTGCGAGGCATACGATTAACACTGGGTTTCTTCAAAGAAGCTTTCGTGCTATATCATTCGCCACCAGGCGCGCAATATCTTATCCGACAAGGTATCCAATCTTGACCTGCCTGATGAAGTTCGGTGCATCTTTGACGGGCGACGTTATTGACACTCTCAAATTCCTTGGCGATTCCTTTTCGAAGAGTTCCTTAATCGTTAGTCTCTGTCGGCCTGAAATTCTAAAGCCATATGGCTCTCAGCTGCTCCGGCTCGCCGTGCGGTGGAACTCTTCAGAATTCATTGGTACCCTCTTCGACAAAGGACTCAAGTCGAACGATTCATTCACTTCCAGCTTTTGGCCCGAAGTCACCAAAAAGGACACGATTCTTCAATTTGCCCTCGGTCACGGCACGATAAAGATTGTCCAATTTCTGTGGGAAAGGGGGTCGAGATTTGAGTCGGGTCACAATGGAGGCCTGGAGCTGTTTCGTGCTTGTGCGTCGTCGATCGAGCTGGACCATTTTGCCAAGGTCCAATTTCTCCTCGACAAGGGTGCGCAACCCAACTCAGTCTTTGGAGGTTTGACGCCTCTTATGCTAGCAACCTCCAGGTCTGGGGCCTATACTACATCACTGGGTTCGGCAGCGACCAAATCCGTCAGACTACTGCTGCAAGCCGGAGCGGATCCAAACTTGCATGTGCGGCGTGACTGGCACCAGGATTACAAACTATACTTATACAAGAAGAACAACAAAGACGTTAGGAAATGGCCCCTAGGAGTCGCCTGCCTTCAAAACAGTCTTCCCCTCGTCCTATTGCTGCTCAGACACGGCGCCGAAGTTGGTAGCAGCCGGATCCTCATCAAACCGTTCTACGACGGAGTTTGGTGCAACAAAGACACAGCAGAAATCATTGATGTCCTGATAAAGGCGTGCAAGAGCGAGTCTCTTGACGTTCGCTCCAGTGCAACTGAAGCTCTGGGGCTTGTGGCGTCGTTGGGTTTCGTCAACGTGGCCATCAAGCTGATCGAGGCTGGCGCGGATGTCAACGGACTGGTGCAACCCTTGACATGTATCAACAAAAGACATGGCGATGAGTGCGGCTCCTGCGCAAAGGTGACACCTGTGGAAATTGCAGCGTCCCACAAATGGCCGGACATGGTTCAGTTGCTGGTCAATGCCGGAGCTCGAGAGCCGGATGGGTATAGCACTATTCATAGGGATGTCGAGTGGAACTTGTTGTAGTCTTTCTGTATTCTTCAGCAGACTAACTACACATTTTAATCAGAATATCGGTTTACTGAGACTGAGTCTACAACTACAGCGCAAGAGTCATCAGAGCCGACGAAGGAGCTATTTCGAGCCTTGCCCTAGCCAGCTGCGAAGATAACAACCTTGCGCTGTGATTCGACGGACGCGCAGCAACCCTTGAACTCGCAGCTCACCTTTCTTTTCTTCTCCCCGGCGCCACCGCCACTTGAGAACTTCTCTTATCGAAGGACAGAAGTGTCTTTTTCGTCCCCGGGACTGACCACTGCTTCTCGGTCTACGTCATCTTTCATCCTGAAGCGCGCACGACGAATATCAGTATGAGCGACGCCAATCAGAGAACGGATCGCGGTGACAGTAGGGGAAACGCCCGCCCATTCATGCGAGTAGCAGGATGGGAAGCTCACGCGCGCAGACCCCGCAGAGTCGCACAATGTCGCCTCCGCCACGCAGCCATCCACGCAGCCGGCTTCGGCTCCAGCCCGCGTCCATGAAGTCCATTTCACACGCTGGCTTGCACCACCACCTGACAATAGGGTAATTTGGGTTCCGACACCTGTCTATCCATCCGCCCAGGACACGTCTCCGAGTCCAGAGAACAACGCGCGCAGCACGGGGGCTACCCCATACACAGGGGAAGGGCCTCGAGTCAGCCATCCTGCCGGCTCCGCGAATCTGTCCGCGGCGGCTGCGGAACCAGGGCGGCGTGACGCTTATATAGAGCATGTCGCTTCTGCCGAGCAGCGTTATCATGCTTTTAGTCAGCAGCCGATGTCGCAGACCCAGAAACTGTTTCTTGCCTTCATGGGCTTTCCCTGGCATAGTCGCGATACGCTGGTAATATGTCCTGAATGCAAAGCGCTGTCCAACTTGTACGTCGCTGGTTACGAGGTCGAAGCTCCCGGATCCCAGCCGCTTCATAACATGGACTGCCCAGTTGGGCAAATTAAAGATAAATGTGTCTCGTGTGGCGCTTTCGTCGGGTCAAGAGAAAATCAGGTTGCCCATGCCATCTCTGCCCATGTTGCGCCTCTGCTCGACCTCTGTGGAAACACGTACGAATTACAGCAGCTCATGTTCATTGACAAGCGCCCCAGCAGAGTCCTGCCTAAGCCACAGGGGCGCCTCTCACAGACAGCCGCGCTGCCCGTGGTCTCCATCCCGCCGTCCGATCACGTTCTGGTCACGGCTTCTTACAGATCCGCCAGCAGGTCTCTGGCCGTCGGATGCGTCACCGAGCCGGATGCTGGGGGGGAGCTACCCGTCTTCACGGGCCTGCAGATGTTCACGCGGGTGACTTCCGCGGATGGTCACACTCCTAAACCACAGGCCCAGCCGGATGGCGAGACTGCGGCTTCTGGTCAAGAGCCGCAGTACAACACTACGATGACGGCTTGGATGACTAGGTCTGAGTATAGCGCTCTCAGCATGTGGGTTGGTGCTTTCAAGGGGGTTTGGAAGTAAGAGCAAACCAAGGTATTTTCGCCGTGGTGGCAGTATGATCAGCCTGCGTTGCGGTCTTTTTAATTGTCCAAAACGGCGGTGATGGGTTTTTATATACGGTGGGAGTAACGGTATGTCTCTTTACTGAAATTAGGTGATCTAGCTCTACACTGTTGCGCTAAGTACCTAAGAGTTTGCAAAGAAACAGATCGGAGTAGTTTACGTTTTTCAGAGCTAGAAGGACATTTGCCCCGTCCCATATTCATTTTCAAAGGTTTCCTCTTCTCTTCCAACGATAGCACCTCATGTCTGAGCTCCTTATACTCACGGCTTTCCACAATATTTCATCTCCATTATGTCACAAGCCTTTACGACGATCCCGAGTTGTCAGCGCAGTTGAAGACCTTTTCGATCATGCCGCTAGCATACGCTTCTTTGATGGCAACAGCGACGCCATAGCTAGAGAGAGTTGATTAGTAAACGTCTTGGGTACGCCAACAAAGGGCTTTGGGCACTGCTTGGAGACTTACGTTCCGCCAATGACCATGAAGAGGCCCAGGAGCACAATGAGCGCATGGAGCCAGTACTGCGTCCTGGCAGCCGCGTTACCGGACCGCATGTGCTTGAAATCGTACATCCAGAGCATGGCCGGGAATATGAGGCTGAAGGGGGCAAAGCACACGGAACCAGCCAGGCCGAGCAGGTAGTTCAGGATCGGAACCGCCTCCGCCACGATGAAGGCCAGGACCCCGAGCAGGAGGTTGACGCCGAGCCACGTAGACCAGTGGACCACCGTGTTGGCCTGCAGGTGGGCCGTGTCGCGGAGGATCCGCACGAAGAGCAGCTTGGCGGCGACGTGGTTGTAGATGCCCACGCCGATGACCAGGCCCGGGAGGGCGATGCCGTACGAGATCTTCTTGAACAGCGGGCCGGCGCTGCCGAAGGCGGGCGTCGCGAGCCACGAGCCGCACCACCGGTAGACGACCAGCGAGAAGGTGAGGTAGAGGGTGATGACGACGGCGCCGGTGACGAGCGCGGCCTTGCGGTAGTCGCCCGGGCGGCGCATCTCCGAGATGACGGGCAGGTACATGGACGAGCCGCTGTTGTAGAGGAAGAGGTTGGCCGTGGCGGTCATGCCGGCGACAAAGGTCGGGTACGCGATGGCGGTGAAGCCGAGGTCGAAGTCGCCGGTGGGCGGCGCGGCGGCCGGGCGGCTCTGCTGCGTCACGGCGACGACGAAGATGAAGACGGCGACGAAGAAGGTGGCGAAGCCGAACCAGGTCAGCCAGCCGAGGCGGCTGAAGGTGCGCACCATGGAGAAGCCGGTGATGATGGCGGCCGAGACGGCGCTGAAGACGACGGTGCAGGCGCCGTGGTTGGACAGGGCGTTGAACGCGGTCGAGCAGCTCACGATGCCGGCGGCGGTGATGAGCACCTGCGCGATGAGGATCTGGAAGGTGACGAGCTCTCTGCCGATCGTGCCCCAGATGTAGCCGCACATGTCCGCAAGAGCTAATTACGAGGCTTGGTGTGAGCTCGAAAGTGTCCGTCCCCTTTATGTTGCTCGGATACATGCTCTACATCACTTACTATGGCACTCTGGATGCCTGTTCCGGAAATCACCGAGAATCAAGGCTGTGTCTGTATATGGCGGTTTGAGTTAGTTGGCTGTCACAGGTGCGGCTGGGACAGCAGCGGGACGTACAAGTGTTGAGCGCTCCCCATCCTACAAGAGACAAGGATCCGCCAACGGCTCCAAGGGTCGCCAGAGACGCCGGCACGCTGAGGATGCTCATGGCGAACTGAATCTTGACGAAGATGACGGCAGCACGCTGCCAGCTGACGGTTCGAAAGTTGACGCCATCGCTCGTCTCTTTGAACACCTCGTGTGACTCGTGAACCTTGGGGTCAAAGTCGTCTGCGATGACTCCGCCGCTGGTAGGGGCAGGGTGGATGGCGATATCGTCCGTCTTACCGGCGGTTTTCTCCTGGGTTTGTGTAGCCATGGCTGGCTGTTGTTCTTGTTGCTGTTGCTGTATGTACGATTTGCGGCACTGGCTCTCAGAAACCCAACCTTGAGTCATCGATGAGAGACTGGGAGGGGAAGCCAAGGGCCTTTTTAACAATGCCCACCGCCTCGAGGTTTTGCATAGCGCACAGACAAGGTGTTATCTTGGTGGAGCTGCGATAGTCCTCGAATAGTTAGCTCTAGACTCATAAGCACTTGGATCATCAACTAAGGTGCCTCGGTACTTGTAGATGTCAGACCCCTTCCTTATCTTGGGATCACCTAGTCCCATTCTGGAAATTTCTCCAGATCCAAGAACCTCAGCTCGTTCGCTAATTCTATGGGGACCAGGGGCTTTTCCGACTTAGCGTCAAGATCGGGCCGCGCCCCAGATAACAAACTCCTGCGTCGGCAAGGATCTTCATAGGCCGTTCGCTACAAGACAGTATTGAGGAGGCATCAGAGGCCGGGGAAGGGTTCCCAGAAGATGCAGAGGTGTGTTCAATATCATACCGGATCGATGATAATAAGCGACTGTCACCCGGCCGGCGTGAATTAAGCTTTTCTACTGTGTCAGACTTGTCCAATAGAATGAAGCTTCACATACTGTAGCGAATGGCAAACGGCCGCCCGTATAAGACGATGCCTACCTGATTGCAAAAGGACCGCCTCGTGGGCATGCTGCCTCAACCAGAGTGCGGCTATGTTCCCGGCCTGGAATTGCACGATAGCGAACCGACCATACCGCCATCTGTGACCAGATAAGCGCATATGCTACCAGA
This sequence comes from Thyridium curvatum, assembly GCF_004353045.1. Classification (NCBI taxonomy): domain Eukaryota; kingdom Fungi; phylum Ascomycota; class Sordariomycetes; order Thyridiales; family Thyridiaceae; genus Thyridium; species Thyridium curvatum. Next base: position 403,241 of record NW_022156766.1, on the reverse strand, counting down.
CAGAGAGTGAGATGCACGAGGCTTTGAATTGAAGAGATCGGCGTCTCCTAGTCTCGTGCCATAGTTTCCCGAGTTGCGCGTCGCTCGCAAGCAACGATTTCACGTGTAACCCACCAATGAGGGAATCACTCGGAATAGCTTGAGTTATGGATCTCAGTCAGACAGCCTTGTTTCCTGCCAGTATCTTTCTTTCTTATAGTAGACTAATAGAGCTACCGAAACGGCGAAAATACACAGTCGACTATGTCTACTATTGCGGGCGCCCATATACCAGACGTGGGCGAGGAAGGTTCTCGTCGTCTAAGTGGCCGGACCGGCATCAGCCGGCGGGTAATGCAGGAACAGAAACTTGGACATCAATCGATTCATCAATAATCACACGGGCTACGACGAATGGGACCAACGTCAGAATGCAACGCCCCGCTTCAGCGTTCCGTCTGCAGATATTCAATCTGACCTACGGCTAAACGCGTCGCCAGAGGCAGCGGCCAGGCAGAGTGCCGACGAGGGAGAAGAATCAGACGAAATGCAACAATTAACTATGGGTTCCTGCCTGGGATGATTAAATTGAACGGCGGCATATGATAACCCCCCGTGATCCTTCCCTGCGTAGACTGTGATGAGAATCCCTGGTGTCTTGTCTTATCAAGGACCTCGTTTGCAACTCACCTTCCATTGACGTCAACAATCCGTTTGCGCTCACTTGGTTTGCTCCCCACCGTTCCTGCAGAGCCCATCGACGTCGAGCTTTCATCATGATGCTACGCCTGACGACCTGCATTGCCGCTCTGAGCGCCCTCCTTCCTGCCATCCAGGCCCAAGGCGGTCCACCCGGTGTCGGCTTCCCCTCTCCTTGGGGTGTTGGTGGCCATGGCTGGGATGAGGCATACGAAAAGGCGCGAGACTTTGTCGGCAAACTCACTCTCGTCGAAAAGGTCAATCTTACCACCGGCACGGGATGGATGACCGACCGTTGTATAGGAATGACGGGGTCAGTCCCACGCCTGGGATTCCGCGGATTCTGCCTCGAGGATGGACCACTCGGTGTTAGATACAGTAGGTCATTTTGGTTTTCCCCTCTTCATCTCTTCCTCAGCACTGCAACAGTACCTTGGGACTGACACCTACTCGCAGCCGATGGCAACTCTGCGTTTCCGGCAGGAATCAATGTCGCGGCCACATGGAGCAGGGACCTGATGCGCCGGCGCGGCGTTGCCATGGGCGAGGAGTTCCGCGGAAAGGGCATCGATGTTCAGCTCGGCCCCGTTGCAGGACCCCTGGGTCGCGTCCCCGCCGGCGGCCGCAACTGGGAGGGCTTCTCGCCGGACCCGTACCTCACGGGCGTGGGCATGGCCGAGACTGTCCAAGGGATCCAGAGCGCCGGCGTCATCGCCTGTGCCAAGCACTACATCTTGAACGAGCAAGAACACTACAGGGGTAGCGTTGATGTGACCATCGATGACCGGACGATGCACGAGCTGTATCTCTGGTAAGACCTCCGGCGTGTCTCCCTCGAGTTAGATCTGTCTCTAACCATGGCAAACAGGCCGTTTGCAGACGCGGTCCGAGCCGGCGTCGGATCAGTCATGTGCTCGTACAACAAGATCGGCGGAGAGTACAGCTGTGACAACGAGTGGACGACAAACTACCTCCTCAAGAATGAGCTCAACTTCCAAGGCTTTGGTGAGGTCTTCTAATTCAGCAAGTGTTGCGGAGAGAATATGCCATCTGACCATGCGAATGCAGTGATGTCGGACTGGAACGCCCAGCATACCGATGCTCGTTCCGCCCTCGCCGGCCTGGATATGACGATGCCTGGAGATGGCGCCCGAGGATACTACACCTCGTTCTGGGGCGGGAGCCTCACGGAGCTTGTGCTTCGTGGCGAGGTCCCCCAGTGGCGCCTGGACGACATGGTCGTCCGCATCATGGCTGCATACTACAAGGTCAACACCGGCAAGTTCGCGACACGGCCAGAGATCAACTTTTCGGCCTGGATGAGCCCGAACCAGACGGTCGGACCGCTGTACTTCAAGGCAAACAGCACCATCACCGAAGTCAACAAGCATGTCAATGTCCAGGCAGACCATGCCGAGCTCATCCGCGAGATCGGCGCCAAGTCCATCGTTCTGCTCAAGAACGTGAACCAGACCCTGCCCCTGGTCAAGCCCGGCAGCATAGCTGTGATCGGCGAGGATGCTCAAGACATTCCCGGCGGCCCGAACGCCTGCGAGGATCGGAGGTGCAACAATGGGACCTTGGCTATGGGCTATGGGTCCGCCACGGCAAATTTCCCATACCTAATCTCCCCGATCATGGCCATCAGGAAGCAAGCCGAGGCCGACAACACGAGCCTGGTCAACATCGAGAGCAACTGGGACCTGGACGCGGCGAGGCAGGCGGCCTCCAAGGCGGAGGTGGCCCTCGTCTTTGCCAACGCCAACTCGGGCGAGGGATTCATCACCATCGACGGTAACAACGGCGATCGCAACAATCTCACCCTGTGGAACGGCGGCGACGACCTGATCCGCGCCGTGGCCGGCGCGAACCCCAACACCGTGGTCGTCCTCCACACCGTCGGGCCGGTCATCCTCGACTACGCCAAGGCGCACCCCAACATCACCGCGATCCTGTGGGCGGGCCTGCCCGGACAGGAGTCCGGCAGCTCCCTCGCCGACGTGCTCTACGGCAGGGTGAACCCGCAGGGCCGGTCGCCCTTCACGTGGGGCCGCAGCGCGGCCGACTACGGCGCGCAGCTGATGTACAAGGCCCCGCCGCCCTCGAGCAGCCCGCCCGCGCAGAACTTCAGCGAGGGCGTCTTCATCGACTACCGGTACTTCCAGCGGGCCCACATCGGCCCCGTGTACGAGTTCGGGTTCGGCCTCAGCTACACGCGCTTCAGGTACGCAAACCTGACGGTCGAGACGACGCACGAGCCGCCGCCGCCGTACGGGCCGGGCGGCGGCGTGATGACGCCGGCGGCCCCGACCTTCGGTGAGATCGACAAGGCGGCGGCGGCCAACATGCAGCCCGAGGGCTTCCGCCCCGTCAAGCCGTACGTCTACCCCTGGATCAACGGCCCGCTCGACCCGCGGCGTCCCAACGTCAGCCAGCCGACCACCACGACCAACGGCTCCGCCCAGCCCATCCTGCCGGCCGGAGGCGCCCCCGGCGGAAACCCGGGCCTGTACGATGTTCTCTACACACTCAACTTCTTCGTCACGAATGAAGGCAAGGTTGCCGGCACAGACATCCCGCAGCTAGTGAGTTTCTCCCCCCTCCCCCAACACACACATTCCACACAAAATTGTTACAAGGCAGCACATAAGTAGCTGACATATTCCCTTTTTTCTTGAAAGTACGTTCAACTAGGAGGTGATGAGAACCCCTGGGGCGTGCTGCGTGGGTTTGACGAAGTGAGCCTTGAGCCGGGCGAGACCAAGCCCGTCACCTTCAACTTGACTCGGCGGGATGTGAGCAACTGGGACACCGAGAAGCAGGACTGGGTGATCAACGGGCATGAGAAGTTTGTGTTTGTGGGCTACAGCTCCACCGCTATCGCTCTGAACTCATCTCTGCCGGCTCTAAAGTAAGTAGATGTCATCGAGTAAGCACGGCCCCCTTTGGCCTGGACTCTTAGAGACTCGATAGTTTTGGCCTTGGGGCCGGCATATTTGGTAACAGAAGACAAGCGGGACCACTGAACGTTACGTTGAGTTGGTCACCAATACCAGACTCTATAATTCAAGTAGAATTTTGCGATTGCTAAATCAGTCTCGAATAGTCGAGTGTCGTGTATTCCTAGTCTTCAACCCCCGAGTCGCGATGTATAATGTACTCGAGCAGGTTCAACCCCTCGTCTGTCTTGAACCACTCAATCTTGTCGAATATGGCATCCTCTCTGGCCCATTGCACCATCCTTGGACTCTGTGTCCACTCATGTAGCCACTCTTCCACCAGTGTGCTGAGCTTTAGATGTTCTGCACGTCCGAGTTCATGCGGACTTGGGCTCGGGGTCTCGTTCAAGCTTCTTACCGGAAGGACCAAAGTTCTTCCCATTCCCATTTCTGTGCTCTGATCCACGGCCGGCGGGTCTGGCAATTCCGTTCCCGCTTGAACAGTCTTTGCGCTCCCTAGCTCGCCCTCTTCCCATACACTTCCTACTATAAGTGCGTATGCACTGACTGCAGTCTGCCATATCCACAGATCACTGTAGAGAGGAACGGGCGTGCCAGTGTCCCTGCAGTCTCTGAGAGACTTGACCAACCAGCGCAGTAGTCCCACGTCGACGCCCGGGACCCGTTTCAGCACGCACAGCTCGGGATCCAGGAGGAATTCATGAAGCAAATGCATGAGGATGAACGCCATGGTGCCCTGTGGTGTCGGAGGGCCAGGCTCTGAGCCATGAGTTACGAAATAGACCCAAGCTTTGCGCAAGATGCAAAACGTGCTGTCAGGTATGCGATTATATTAGCAGTTGGCCTAGTTGAGATAGGCTTGTCTTAAAGTGAGCCGTACATCAAAGTGGTTCTCTCACGAAGTTGTTTGACTTGATCAAATGGGTTCGTCTCGCGAGAGGAGAAGGCAAAGCGCATGTGCGCCTCAGCTGCATCAGCGTCCCCGGCGGCGAGCTGCTCAAGTTGTCAGCTCTTTGCACCGGATCAGAGTAGAACATACGCATCTTACCTCGGCAATGGAAAGCCTTGCAATTACGAGCGTCAAGAACTCGTTTCCATGGGCAGAGGAGCTGGCAAGTTGCTGTTTGATGTCTTCCAAGACCGTCAACTTGTGGATGAGGTCGGTCTGTTCTATTTCCCGAGATGGGCCGTCACTCCTTCTCAGGTGCACAATGCTCACGACCAGGATGCTTCGAAGCAAAATCGGCTTTTCCATGGCAACTGGAAGACCCGGTCTTTCACCGACAGTCAGTCTGGTTGTCATCTGCATTCGCCATTTTCGGGGAGTGTTACCGTTGAGTACGCGCATTTGTAGGTAGCTCGACTCTGACAAGGTCTCGGTGGTGCATGTCTGAAGGAGACTGTGAGTGAGGACCGCATCAAAAGGTAGAGCTCAGGTGGAGAGGGCTTTACAGTGACGGAAGGCTCTAGGCGATGCAAGTATCATATCAATCGGGAGAACGAACAACGGGCTTTCGAGTTTGGCGGAGGCCTTGGATAGTTGGAGCTCTGTTGTCTTGACGGCATACTCGCAGTTTCTCCCAAGCACGAGGCACTTGATACTAGGTTGTCAGATTCGGTCAGTACGTATGCACACGTCTTCCGATATGAGCCTTTTGGAGGCCTTGTCCCGATCCAGAGAACTAGACCTTACCAGACCGGGTGTGTTTCATCGCACTTTACGCGTCGCTGCCGACAGGTGAGGCATCTGGCGTTGTGCTGTCAGCAATCCAACTGCAAAGATCAAGGGCAAGGGCAAGAGACGGTGTGTGCATACCCTTCGCGGCTGCGCGTATGGGGTCTCCTTTTTCGCGGTGGTTTCGCCGGTGGCTTGACTTCCGAGGGCTGGCCTTCGGAAAGGGTTGCCATGTGTGGCGATGATGTGGTGAGATTGGTGCCTGCGTTGTTTGGTCTGGATCCCCTGTATCTCCAGGATCCCCGCGTCGCCGCAATGCCAAGAGGAACAGCGTCCCTGTCCACAGCAGGGAATGGGCGAGCTGGGAGTTCTGCGCAGGCTCGACTCGAAAAGCAAAGGACTTGCGAGGTCATTCAAGTTGCCACGAATCGACCGAGTCCTGTCCTCTCTTGTTCATGTTGTCCCTGGTCGAGCCTGGATCGAAATTTTGGGGCGGGGGAGGGGCATCGTAATTGATCACATGCACTTCGTGTGCCGCGTGTTTTGTGTGACATTCTCGGCTCGCGTACCGAATGAGATCTCGCCATCCTCCAATTCGCCTAATTTCTCACCGAAGGCCGGCGAGTCTCGTCCATGGCTACCATTTTCTTCCAGAATAATGCAAACAAAGTTTGCAAGTTCGCCTCGGAGGGAGATAACGCGGCCCGAAAAGAACGATAACTTGACCAGGGAGGCCTACTGGCCCGTCCATTCGACGGCGCCCCGTTTATGTTGCTTGTGAGGTCAGTCCAAATAACTGGTCGGCGCATTGAACCTGCTCTTGAAGGGAGCAGCACACGTCAGGGGCTGGACGGCTTGCTTGTGAGAAGAACGGTGATACGAAGACCTGCTAGACCGCACTTGATCGAGCTTCTGGTATATCTGCACCTTGTGCAGACATATCTTTGCCTTTGCTGCGGACTTTGTACTGTGATCCTCATGTATTTGCGGTAAGTGACTTGGCTTTTCTTGGTCGAGAAATTCACATACAAGTTCCAGACCAAGTAGAAGATTTCCATAATCTTGAAGGAAATGAACAGCACAATCCGAGGAATATAAAAGCAGCATTCCTTCCTGAACACGTGTCTTGGGCCACAATCCTAACGTAGGTTGGCGGCCCATGCAAAGCGCTCAGGTCGCCAGCAACAGGGTTGTCATTGGGCGAATAAGCCCGTCGTTCTCAGGTGGCAGGGATGTCATCACGAGCGCATATGCGGTCGTCGTCTAGAGGCGAGGACCCGCACCCGTAGATTACGCACTCATCAACCAGTCCCTCCTTTTGTCTGGACCGTGCGTTTACAGTATACGTTCTTGCTATCGAAGTGTATTTCTCCTCTCAAAACAATTTGTTCCCTAAGAGTCCTACCTTGAATTTCTTTCTTTCTTCTTTCCTTTTCCCGGAAAGAACCCCGTCATGCGTCATGATGGCTAGACTAAGTGAGGCTCTACTGGTACGGTGAGGTCTAACAGCCGTATGAGAAATCAAGGGAAAGTCCGTCCTTAAAGCATCATGGGTGGTAAAGAGGCGGAAGATAACCTACCGCGCAAGCCGTCCAGCAGCTCAGACTGTGGGGGAGGCTACTCCAAAGAACGAGATCCGGGCCGGGCCGGATCGGATCCACCAGCTGAGCCTTGTTTCCACGTGGCTGACCGTCGCATCTCACCCCGACCAGCGCTAGCAGTTCGGAACCTTATCCTTTCTTAGGAAATACCCTGCCTGGTGATCAATACAGCGCAGTCTATTTCGAGCGAGATCCTTTATGCGTTGCATTTCTCCACCTATCAGGTGGACGCCAGGACACTGCAAAAGATGATCGAACTCAAAGAACAACCTTTTAAAGGCATATCTTCAGGCCTGATTCGCACGCGTTGGGTGTTCTCTCCCAAGCGGGTGATTTGTTCAATCAAGATGCAATGAAAAGACTGTGTGCCTTTAGCTAGCCCCTCGACAGATCAAGCAAGCCTCTCGAAGAGCATCCGAGGGCCGGGCTGCTGTTCGCACTGGTAACCCTCCCAAGGAAGGCTAGGGTTTACCGCAGGTCTACACCGCAACGGCTCTGTCTCTCGCGAAATGAGCAAGTCTTTGTGTGGTGGAAGTAATGACCAACTTTTTTATTGGCACATCTGCGACTCAGCTCATCCCATCCACTGTGTCCATCCAAAACGTGAGATTGTTCATAATGTGGCCTGGGAGGAAAAGCGGTGACAACTCTCCCCCCCCCCGGGAACTTTTGACAAGGTTGCTGCCTGATGCGGTGCAACGAGATGAGGGCGACAGGTTATGTGCCTCACGGCTATGTGCGGCGCCTTTTGGAAAGCAGTGCTGGATGGTGGAACGTACGCGGGGGTTCGTCCACAGCACAGTTCTCAAGCTGACATTGCTTCCGATTGGCGAGCTCGCTTGCGGCAAGGGCCTTCATTCGTCCGTGGGGTGCATATTCCATAGCAACAACATCAAAGATGGTCCTTGCGAAGTAGTTGCATCTTCTCCTCTCCTTTGAGGAAATACGAGAGAAGCAAAACTTTGTGCCAGGGCATCTATGTATGCGGTGTTAAACATGGCAGCCTTCGGGGCTCCAATCTATTTCCGGCCAAGTGACCGGTCGCAGGCACAAAAGAAAAGAAAAGTTGTGACACAGTAAACGCCTTTTTTTGTTGCAGTTTATCCCTCTCAGGATCGCAACCGGGGGGGGGGGCTCGACGAAGCCACAACGTTGCCAAGCAGTCGCACAGCCGAGGCCTGCTAATCATGATGCGCAGGCCTAAAAGAACCCCCCTCCGATCATAATCTTAGCAGCACATGTCGAGCAACCCGGGCGCTGAAGCGGGCGGGAGATTAGGAGACTCAGTGGACGGGGAAGGCATTCCGGCGGCATCGTGAGACAGAAACACAGTGGAGGCCTGCGTCGTGCTTCACTGGCGACCGGTGAGTCGGAGATGCGAACCATTGGGCTGCAGTGACATGCTTGCACTCCAACGGCATAAGCAGATCGAAACTCTCACCTGGCGGGTGCTGCGAACTCAATGACCATTCACGAGAGCGACGACGGTCCGCACGCGGTTGCTTGAGTGTTGAGCGTGAACGATTGGTCCGGGTTGCCATTGCTGGATGTCATTGCCGGCCGCTCCTAGCCAACCAACGCCTGGACGGTGCCTCGAGGAGTCAGTCGGGCACGACGACCGCCCGAGCCACTTGAAACAAAACAAAAAAAGAAAGGAAAACAATGCAGCAGTACCCTTCGAGGTTTTTCCGATAGGAGATGGCCGGCCAGTTCGACCGTTTTGAGATAGGCTCCATGTTGGTCATCTGTCAGTCTCATGTGCCTGCAGATGCGTGAGTTCCAAGTGGGCCACGCCAATGTCTCTAACTCATGCATGGCTTGTATGCATCAGTGACATACCTGAATCCCTGCAGACTATGGGGGTGTATTTAGCACCAAAATTAGATGCTGAATGGCCATTGCTGTTTACCTGTATGACAGCTGAACTCGTGCTCTGGGCTCCCTTGAAAGCTAATGGGATCTACGGGTATCTTGTATTCTCTTCTTGTTACTCTTGGCCGGCCTCATGCCGTCCAGCAGCTCTTCTTTTACACCAAGAGCCTAATTGCGTGTAAGATTGCATGAGTTCCACTTTGCAGGCGCGCCCGAGACATGACAGATCAGACTCGGCCCCTTTCGGCTGGCCGAGAGGGAAACATTTCTTTTTCTGTGTATCCCAGCGAACGCCTCACCTTAGGCTCTCGGCAGGGGACGCCATTTGCGTGCCCACGGGCAGAGACAGGGTACCCACAGCCCGTGTGGAGGAAATACGGTGTTCTAAACGTTGTGTCGAAGCTTCCGTCCGGTCCCCCGTGGCCATCTGGGGCCAGACCCAACATGAGGCCAGACATGAACGTCTCCACACGGACGGACTCTTTCAGTTCATTCAAGTTCCATGTACGATTGCAAGTCTAATCTCATTCTAGGAGTAGAGGAAGTCACAGTGGAAGAGGCAAGAGAGTTTGATACTTTGGAATACACTAACTTTATACCTGCAAATTTCCATAATCCCGCCTCCCAAAAAGGTCATTCATTCCCCGAGGATAAGTTGTTCTCCACAATCCAAGCTGTAAGTTGTCTAATACCCTCCCTGCCCCCTGCCCCTAACGTAAAGTGTTGTTAACCTCTAAATACTCCTAGCCTACCCGCCGTGATATCTGTTATGTAGACGTGTGATGGAGAAGGTTTGGGGAAACAAGAAGTGCATCTTCCCTCGCCCTGGTGTGAAGGCCCTAGGCTTGTAGTCGAAGGCATCTGGGTCAAGGAGCAACACCACCACTGTTGATGTCTCGAGCCCACATCTCCTCTATGAACAGTGTGGGCCGATCGGGGTGAGATAGATATTGGAGGACGTTCTCCTGTTTTGTGGCATGATCCGCTTGGGTCTTGCCAGCGATAGATGTCTCTTCGGTGCTGTTGTGTGAAAGAAATGTTAGTACTAGATGGTTGGTCCTTGTACCGGACGACGAGCAGCAATAAACGAGGAGAACAAAACAAGATACGAACCGGCTAACGTTGCTAAGGTTCACGTCAACAGATGAGGATCTCTGTGGAGGAGACATATTTGGAAGATGAGGAGTATCGTGGCGGGCTTCTTGCTCGAAATGTATGGCAGATCCAGGAGGTAAGGAGGATGATGGGAATGGAGAAAAAGGCAAGAACAAAGGAGAAAAACAACGAGAGGAGAGAGAGATTTATATAGTTTTGCGTGGGAGGGAAGTGCGTCCACTCGACCACCAGTTTGACCACCGTTTAGTTCAGCACAAGACCCGAACGGAGGGCCGTAACGAACCGCCAGGTGCGTGCCACCTTGGGGTGGCTCTTGTTGTGATTCCAAACGGCTGGACGATCTCACGGAGGGTGGGCGGCGAGGAAAGTCAGTGATGGAGGTGCGGCACCTAGGTGGTCTGGAGACCTGGTCGGTTGCAGGGGACCAGGAACGTATTGGCCGAGCATGTACTCGAGGCCTTGACCGCCAGACGAGCCCTTAACGGTGGCCCCCAGATAGATCTTTGGGGACCTTGGAGTCAACCTCTCGTGTGGGGTCGAGGTGAGGGGGGTGTGTAGGTGGACTCGACATCAATTGATGTGCAGTTCAGTGCTGCTTCCCGGCATTGAGCCTTTCTTTGCCTGGTGGGTGCGTCAACGGAAGAAGAACGATAGTCTCCCTGCCCGCGAGAGACGCCTCCCGGGGGACAGGGCAGGGGCAGCCGAGGCGATGCATGGATGCTCGCTCCTCGTAAGACAAACTCAGATCGAAGTCGACATGTACCGCTGGTGGTAAGCAAGGCCGTTGCAAGCCATCCATGCCGGCGGGCTTGGTACTTCATACGCTGGCCTTCCGCCAGGAGGGCATGTTGGTCGCCGCAACTGACCTACCTTTTTATGGTCATTTTCGCCAGTGACCGTCTGGAGTTTGTCCTCGGAGAGCTTGAGAAAGATGCCGAATCAGAAAGCAAAGAGCTGCTCCACCATCGCGCATTTCAGAAAAGGCCGGTACCGTGCAAAGTGTGAAAGTAAGTACCTGTACCTACAGCGTATATGGGAGAACACTCAGCCCCGCCAAGGCCAAGTGATCACCAACATGCAAGCTGGATGCAAATGTGTCGTTGAAGTGTGGGGGCAGTGCCAGTGCCATATTCCAAATCCAACGAGTACGTCTGTAGCGTCGCCATTTTTACAGGCACTTGTCTTACGGGATTCGAGATTGTCACCTTTCACAATCGAATTTTGTGGTCCCGTACCACCCCCATCACTGCGCTGTGTTCAGGGCGTCGCTTCTTATCCGCAGCACTAGCAAACGAAAGACAGCTGGAGGAGTGCAGTAGCGTCGGGTGCTTCTACTTGTACCACCACCCGCCCAAAGGGTCCACGGGTGGGATGTGAGATCAGTTGACATGAAGAGGTCCCGTCGACTGTTCTGACCCCTGCACGCCGCCCTACAGGGCCAGGCTGGTGTAGGGTGCCGAGGGTGCGTCAGTGGGTGCATGTGGGCGCCTGTGGGAGCGTGGGATAAAGTCTTCTGGATGCGGGTGTGCTCGCATCCGCTCCGGAATGATCAATGTTCCACCGTCGTCAACGGGAATCTCGGGGTCAAGCACGAGTGCCGTTGGTGATCCGCTACCGATTGCTCGTACTTCAGCGACAGAGGAGATTCAAAGCCTGCCCGTTGATGTTAAACCAGGAAAACAGGGAGTAGGAGCAGACGCCAGACACGGGCCAGAAGACGGAAACATGGGCCGGAGAGCTTTTGACGACCCCCTGGAATCATCAGAGATGGATCCTTCCCTCGACTTACACAAAAGTGGACGCAGTTTTGGTCTCAGGTACGTAGTAGGCACCTAGGCAAGGTACCTACCTACCTACCTCCTAGAACTGTGTCTGGCCCTCTGAATACGGGCAACGTGCATCGATTTGCTCCGTTTTGTTTTTTATGAGCAATCACACACAGCATAACAGGTGCTGAAGATCTACATCGTCGGCGTTTCAACGTTTCAGGTGATGCTGACTGACGCTACTTTAGTATGGACAAGGGTTGTCCGGGCTGGACAAGGGGTTCCCTGAAATTGATGTGTTGTCCCACACCTGCACCTTAGGGATAAACCCCGGCAGGCAGGCAGGCAGGCAGGCAGGCGATCCAGTGGTGATGCCCTGGTCGGTCATTCCAGAGCCTAGGTAGGTACCTTTGCGGGACACTAGTACCATGGCAGGTTGGATGTGGCACTAATACCATCGGATGCATCACGACATCAACAAGCCTGAACATACCCCGGCACAAGGAAATGAGCCCGTGTTGGTTTGGACTCACCCCCAAACGGACATGTCAGCATGGCTTAGCGTTTCCCAGACCCTTCATGTATGTCCTGCAGTCTGCAGCGCTTTGCGAGGAAACGGGCCTACTTGCGCAGACCGTTGCAGCAGCCTCACCTCAACTTACCTAAACTTGGCTCCGGCCCAAAAAGATTGCATGCGGGATTCAGCCACCCCGCGCTAGACGGCTGACCGCCGTCTGCAGCTCATGCCCGTTGTTGGCGGCTCCAAGATCGCCAGTGTGCTCTCTGGCGCACCCCCCGTCTGACACATCGGCCGGCGATTTCGCCGGTCGAGCCCCAAATAAACTGTCCTGAGAGCGCGAGCTGATCTGCCAACCTCGAAAACAGAAGGCGCCTTTCGTGCTAGGCGCTTGCTCTTTGGGGTCTGAAACATGCCGGCCCCCCTTTCAAGGTTCTCACCTTAGGGTGTCTCTCCCCAACTCAACAGATCCATCCATCCACTTTAGCTCGATCTCCCCCGGACTTTTATTTTGGGGTCATCGGCGTTGCCGAAGAGACGTGATTCCTTGCCGGGCTGGATGTGCTTTGCCTGATCTGGAAGGTCGAAAGAACAGTAGACACAGAGACTGACAGTCCAGGGGACCGGGGAATTGAGCCGGAACGGGAGGAGACGGCTGTCTAGAGTTTGGTCGCCAGGGCTCGCTCTGGGGGAATTCCCTAGCACGTCTAGCATCCTTGGTTAGTTGCGTATCCGCCATAGAGAGCGCTAGGATCAGGCTGTCGCGCTGAAAGCGGGGCCCGCGAGCGTCATTCGCACGTGGCAATGGAACTCACTAGCCAGGATAAAGATTGGCAGACTGGGGCGAGTCTGGCATCGCGAAATTAGCGAGCTCTGCTTGCCCTGAAACAGGTACAGCGCTGGCAGGCAGCGACAGGGTCCCGGGAAGCTGAGGTGACAGACCAGATCGTCCGGATCCTTCGAGAAGCCTTCCATCGGCGGGCCAGATCAGCGCTCATTCGACGCCCAGAAGCGATCTTACCCCTTGTCTGACCACCCGCAGCGTCCCTGGGAGGCTGAGGAACGGCATCGGGGCTTTGTTGAGACATGGGATTACGTCTCCTCGTGTCCCACCACATATCGGACAACCTGCTTAAGCGCAAGGCTTAATACACAGCATATGATCACTTTCCCCCCCGTCAACGACAACTGTGGCCTGCACAAAAGTCCTGGGTGTTCTTGGCAGCGGATCCCTCCTTTCCTTCCTGGCCTTGCTCGAGAGAGTGTGCGGGAGCCTGGCACCAACATCTCGATGCTCTACATGGAACTCTACATGGAACCTCAGGGCTCACCGGTCCCGTAAACCTGCATCGGCTTCGTCATTCCTCTCGCCTATCCTTGCAGCTGTCGTCGCTAATTTAGATTAGCTGCTTGGGTGACTGTGGCATCGCATCGGTTGTGGAACCGTGAGATTGACGACCCATCAGCGAACCGCTCCGCAATATCGCCCTGGTATCCTTCTCCAAGATCCTCAGATCCAAGCAGCGAAGGACGAGACCTGAGAGCTGGTCGATCGACCAACTTTCGCTTCTCCAGGTGTCAGGGGCTATCAGCGGTGTCCCTCCTTGCTCAACACTCTTGGGCGGGGACAAAATCTGCCTAATTCGCGGCGGTTTTCTTATTCCCTTTCCATGTGCCTCACACTGTCTTCGCCACTGGGTTTGATTCTCAAGTCTCGTCAGCTTGTAGGTCAAATGACTTGTCTTCATCTTATCAGGGGCTGAAAAAAAGCAAAATTCTTCTCAATAACATAGGGGTGGTGGTGCACGTTTTATTGTTGAACTGACGCTATTGATCCCCAATCTCGCCAACTGGTCATGCTCGTCTCACTAGCACTCCACGTTACTCACATCAGCCAATCAGTCCGTAGAGGCACATACGTCTTTTCTTGTATCTTGCGCAGCACTCTGCGATCCAGCTCTGCTGCTTTGCTCAGTAGGCAATCAGATACTTTTATCGACTCGTCATGGGGACAGGTCTCCACGACTGCCCGTATGATGTAGGAATCATTCCTTCGGTTGATGAAACAGTGCATTTACCCTGACATCAATAAAGACCTTATTGTGAAGATGGGCCTATTCAATTGCGTCTTCCAGAACACTCATCCATAATGACGGACATGATCCAGCGCGGCCGTCTCTCCTCGCGAGTTGATACAAATCTCTCCCACTTACAAAAGACTCACAGTGACACAAAGTAAGTGTGGCTGCGTTTATGCCTCTTTTCCCAATATCTTGAGTTTTCAGAATGGCCTTTCGGTGGTGGATCCTTTGGCTGCTGTTTGCCTCGACATCTGCAGCTGTCTTCGGAGCTTGTCGCGGCGACTCAGAGGCTACCGGAAGACCAACCAGACATCCCTGGTTGAAGTCTCAGAACGAGAAATCTTCATTTTTGACGAATAAGACTCGAAGTGAGTTTCCCTGGCATATTTAGTTCTCAGAAACTAATCATACACGTGTACTAGAATTCAGAGTCAACGGCACGGGCGTCCCGGGGGTAGACTTCGATGTCGGAGAATCATATGCCGGCTTGCTCCCCGTCAGCGAACAAGATAACGCCGACCAGCTCTACTTCTGGTTCTATCCTTCTGCGAATCCGACCGCAAACAAGGAGATCGTGATTTGGCTATCTGGAGGGGTAAGAGACGAACGCCCATTCCACTATGACCGAACACTTACTGAGCGTAACAGCCCGGCTGCTCATCTACCGGAGAACTCCTGCGTGGCAATGGCCCCATCAGCTGGCTTCCGGGCACGTCCAGGCCGCTCGCCAACGCATGGAGCTGGCACAGGCTCACTAATGTGGTCTGGATCGACCAGCCCGTCGGAGCAGGCTTCTCCAAAGGCCAGGCGACTGCTAGACACGAGACCGACGTTGCCACACAGTTCATGGGTTTCTGGAGGAACTTCGCCAACACCTTCGCCCTCCATGGATACAAGATCTACATCACCGGCTCGTCCTACAGCGGCATGTACGGCCCGTTCATCGCTAGTGCGATGCTTGACGCCCGAGACAAGAACTACTTCGACCTCACAGGCTTGCAAATCTTCGACGGGCTCTTCTCTACTCCCCAGCTCGCCTCCAATATCCCCATCGCGGATTTTACCGAAACCTGGAGCAGCCTTCTCGCCCTCAACGACTCGGTCGAGCACTTTGTGCGGAGCCAAGCTGAGAACTGCGGCTACTCGGAGTACTTGAGACGATATCTAGTCTTTCCTCCGACGGAGCACCAGCCAGCTACGCTTCCAGGCATACAGCCAGACGGTGCTCTCGCCCCCGGCTGCGATATCGGGCACCCCGTCGTCGCGGCGGCCCAGGCTTCCAACCCGTGCTTCAGCATCTACGACATCACGAAGCACTGCCCCCTGCCCTTCGACCCCCTCGGCTTCAACGACGACATTCCATACGCTCCAGATCGCGGAGCGGACCCCGTCTACTTGAACAGGGGAGACGTGAAGGCGGCGATCAATGCGCCTGTAGACGTCGACTGGGCCTTTTGCTCTCGCACGTCGGTCTTTGTCGGCGGCGTCGACGGGTCTCTCGCCGGCGTCGGCAGCCGCGACGTGCTCGCCACGGTCATTGACCGCACGAGGAACGTCATCATCGGCCACGGGATGCGCGACCTCGCGCTGCCTGCGAACGGATCGCTGCTGGTGATACAGAACATGACGTGGGGAGGCAAGCTCGGCTTCCAGGCCCGGCCTTCGGGGGCCCTTTACGTGCCGTACCACCACCACGACAGCACCGATGACCACGCGAACCTGGCCGAGGCGGGTGTGGTGGGTACGTCTCACTCTGAGCGCGGCCTCACGTACATGGCGGTGGCCGGAGCGGGGCATTTCCTGGGGATGGATGCACCGGCCGTGGCTTACCGGAGCCTCGAGGTGCTGCTCGGTCGGGTAGAGAATCTCAAGTCCAAGGTCCCCTTTACCACGGACCGGGCGGCCACCCCGCAGCCTCCGGGCGCGATTGGTCGGGGAACAGTTGAGGTCGGAGCCAGGGCGCAGAGACCCAGTCCGCCCGGACTCGTCTCTCCTGAGGTGTAGGTCACCAGGAGGGGTGGTGCGGCAAAGAGCCTCGGGGCTCCAAGGGCGCGGCTCTTGCTTCTGACAGTCTTCACACTTGTTTCTGCTAGTGTTTTCTGTTAGAAAATAAGGAGTCGACACATAGAGCTTAGGGCTGAACAATGAAATTGGTGTCAGCAGCTGTGACAAAGTTCAATCTCTTGACTTGCGAGTGAAATTCAAACCCTAAGATTCTGTAGTATGGATTTCCGGTTCAAAGGTCATACGAACAGAATATTACTGCTTTTTCTTTGAAATGTTTCAATATCCCTGGGCAAGAGAATAGGGGGGCCACCTGAGACAAAGGCAAAGGACTTTGTATGAAGGTCATGAACAAGCACGTCTCCAACAAAGGATTGACAGTAGCAATGAACAAGAACTTCATCATGTATTCCTTTGTAGGTACGCTGAGATTTATTTTAGCATATAAGAAGCCCTTTGTAGCCAAATCCCTTCCCTTACACGCCTATGCACCATACACATCTCTGAACGCAATCCCTTCTTAGTCATATTCCTCAAGAGATTCTCAATCGTCAAGGAAGTCTTTGCCTTGCAGAACTACAAGAGATCGGTCAGATCTCTTGAAAAGCCTGTTCCACCCCGAAACTGGAGCATTTCATGGCACCTCTGTGGGCGAGAGGCGCAACCGGGGACACCACAGCGCCAACGACAACATCCAAAATGGATACCAAAGGTCAACTCGGGACGGAAAGCAACAGCACCAGTACCACGCCACGGTTCGCCCTCGAGCCGATGAGACAGATGCTGCTCGGTTGGCAAGTCGTGGCGGGTTGCGCGCTCGGAGCCTTTACCATCACCCTTTTGATCTTGGTTATCATGAGCAGGCGCCGCGCCAATGCAGCCTCCCAGATGGCCGACAAACTGAAGAAGGCCCAGGAGGAGAGCAGTCGTCTCAGGGCACAACAACAAGACGGTCTCGAGGAACAGCTACGGCTGAAGAGCGACCTCAAAACGTTACAGCTGCTGATTCCGGACTGGCCGGACCTCGAATGCAGGGACGAAGATGAACAGAGCTCCATTGTGAGCGACAGCAGAGAGTCGAGCGTTTTCGTCCCGGGTTCCTGGTCTGATGACGACGCGGACATGACCGAGGACGAGATATCGGCCATCAGAAAGCCCAGGATCATGCGGATACCGGTTCAGAAGAGTACAACAGAAGACGATTCTATTTACAAGTCAATCAAATAGCAATTTCCAAACACATCGACAGGGATGACGGGGAATGGCGAATCACAAGTGAGCATGTGAAGGGATTAAGAAGTTGTTGTCACCACGAAACCCCAGGATCTTGCCCTCAGCTATTTTCAAGGGTTTCTTGTACTTCCTTAGATAATTAATTCCAAGACCGCACACCTCTTCCTGATAACTGAGCATGTCGTGATGATATTGAAGTCGGATGCCTGATGTAAGATGATTGATCTGTTGTAGTTCATTGTAGTGCCGAAACAGGTAACTACCAGTGACAGGTGGGTTTTCAATTGAACGTCACAGTGAGCTCTATCGATAAGGCGATAGCGATAACGCCCTAGATTTGTCTCCCCAACTGGAAGAATCAGATGATAGGCAGAGTAAAGCCGGCAGATTCCGCCCAGCACAGCATTCACTCCAGACTTTCTTTAAGCCGACTACGTCCCATTGAACCTCTGCGTGTTCAATGGCTCGCGAGGAGACACGATGCGCTCCTCTTCGCTACAGCAGAAGGTAGCCCTTCCCCTCTGCCGCCGCCTCCACACGCGCGCCAGCCTCTCGACCGCCTCCGTCCTCCCCCCCCTCGCCTCGCCGGCGGGCCGACCCTCGCTCCCCAGAGCCGGCCGCTGCTTCTCCCGCACGACGCCCGCATACCTGCCGCGGCGCCGGAACTTCTTCACCTCGAACGTGCTGATGCAACAGGACGGCTCCGAGAGCTCCCCCGGCCAGAATGGAGGATCCAGGAAGACGGAGCGGGCGGCGCTGGAGCAACAGCAGCAGCAGCAGCAGCAGCAAGGTTCAGCTTCCAAGAGGAAACCGCGGCCCTCGGCCGGCGCCAAGAACTCGCTGCGCAGGGTCGCCGTGATCGCCCAACAGCCGGGCGGCAGGGTGCCCGGGCAGCCGTCGACGACGGCCGCCGAGGCCATGGCAGAGCTCAGCGAGAAGGACGGGAGCTCGACCATCAGCGCCGTGTGCGTCGCGGAGTCGTTCGACATGGAGAAGGTGATGGAGATCTTGCAGTCGCACGGCTTCCTCATCGACCCCGACGGGTCCGGGTTCGAGCTGCACGAGGTCGTGCACGCGCGCGGCGAGAACAAGGGCGACATCTTCGTCTTTGAGTCCGGCACCATCGTCACCTGGGCCCTGCCGCAAGACGTCGTGAACAGGCTGGCGACCAGACAGCTCCTGCCGGCTGCGGAAGACCCCTTCGTCTCGCGGATGGAGACGGAGGACCTCGAGTTCCTGTCGGACCCGTCGCGGGAAGCGAGCGTCATGAAGGGGGACGTCGTCGTCCTCGGCACCCGGCGCGAGGAGCTCGACGGCGACAGGCTGGACACCACCCTGGCCAAGATCGCCTTCTCGTCCGGCCTGGCCCGCAGCACCAAGCTCGCGGCCCTGGAGAGCTCCTTCACCAACTACTTTGAGAGCACGCGGCGCATCCCCGCCCTGCTCGCCAAGGGCGCCAGGCTCACCCTGTCCAAGAAGTTCATCCTGCAAAGGACGGGCGAGCTGCTCAGCCTGCGGGCGCAGCTGAACCACTACCGCGAGCTCACCGACTCCCTGCCGGACATCTTCTGGGACAGCAGGTCGGAGCTCGGCCTCGAGGGCTACTACGAGCAGGTCGGGCGCGCCCTGGACGTGGGCGTGCGCATCCGGACGCTGAACCAGAAGATGGACTACGCGCAAGAGATCGCGACTGTCCTGCGCGAGATCTCGAGCGAGAAGCACGGCACCAGGCTCGAGTGGATCATCATCATACTCATTGCCGTCGAGGTGCTCTTTGAGTTGAGAAGAGTCTATCACGAAAAGACCGAAGAGCATGAAATGTCTGCGTCCTGAGGGTGTTTGGCATGCATGCATTTGGATGCAGATCCCCGCTCCTGTATGATACTTGGGATGACGTTGTATACCCCTTACTATTGATAATTCTCAAAAGTCTAACGGACTGATCTTTTCTCTCTCTCTCTCGCTCTCCTTCTCTTCAAGATGCGAGTCTGCGACCTTATGGTGACTAGCCCTGTTCATTGGCGGTTGTGAGAGGTCGGAAAAGGTTCAGTCTGGGAAGAGACTTACACGGCCGGCATCCTCTGCTGATCCCGTGCGATTCAGCAGTTCGGTATTCATTCTCACTTAGGGTCATGCAAGCCCGGCCGCAAGTTCCGGACGACAGCAACAACAACAATAGTGCCTCCCGCCTCTTCACTCCCCACAAAGGTGAGGGGATCTGATCGTTTGGCCCGCAGCCGATACTTACTCGGTCCGCCAAAGCCGGACTTACATCCCGTGTGAACCCCGCACTACAAACGGCTCCCCTCCACCCTGCATTGTCTCGAGCTCGCAGAAATTGAGAGTTTTGCGCGCGGGGGCAGCAGGGCAGCAGCATTCGGACCCCTTTTCAAGAGCCGCCTGGCTCGTGCGAGGAGCACAAGGAACTGATACACCGCCCTCTCATCAGCGTTGCCGAAAGACTTGTGTAATCAAGCCCCCTATTGTGGTTTACCTTTTTCCGCAGCTTTTGAGCTGGTTCATTATTACTTCTCGGGAAGAGAGCAACGATTTTGGCAGGTTCTCTCAACCGAATCCTTGTAGGTACTTCTTCCTCCGCACGCCAGGCGGGCGTCGGAGATGGATCGATGATCTACAAAGAACCTTGTCGAGAGAACTAAGTGGGTTCTGAACGATTGACGGACCGCTCCGTAACTACAAGTATGGGGTCGGGTTCCAAGCCATGTTCACCGAGGTGGGAACGAGCAAGGACCCCGGATGACAAGCTAAACCGTGGTTCTGGCCTAAGATCGCCAATGATAGATGGGCGCTACTGCACGTAGGAAGATGGGATGGCAAGGGCACCACCAGTGGAAGATGTGGGTTGGAGCTCCAACTCGAAAGCAAGGCAATCACCATGAAGGAAGTATCAGGGGTAAAAAGAAGTAATATCTGGCCGAAGCCTTCTATTCACGAAAGTCAACAGTAATCAAGGTGAACCTTTCCATCGCAAAGCATCCCAGGTATTTTGATACAGTCCCAACCAAGCGTTTCAGGCCATCTTGGTCATAACCAGGTTCCATTTTTTCAGAAAACGCCAGAAATCACCGAGAATGTGGAAAGAAAAAAAAAACAGTGTATAACCCCCCACACTCCATCTCTCGATGCAGCAGACGCCTGATGCTGCCAAAGAGAAGAAGTAAAAAGAAAAAAGTATGCCTAATCGTGCTGAAAACACCAACCCAGCAGCAAGCGCCGGACATCCGCCGGCGTTTGCTTTTTTCAACCACACACCAAAAGAAAAGGGGTAGGTTAAGGCACACCGACACTTGCCGCAAATGGAAAATGAAATATGGATTGAATTACAATACAGGTGATATCGAAGAACCACGGAACCAAGACGGCAGGGCTATCAAGCAGGTGGTCTCGGGAAAGGCCCCCCAGGCGCAGGTGATACGCTCGACGGGGGCAGCGAGGCGGGGCTCGCGCTCGGCGGAGGAGCAATGCCGTTGGATCCGGGCCCCGGCGACGGTCCCGCCACGGGGGCCATCTGCGCCTTCGGGCTCGGAGAATGACCGATACCTCCAGGCATGTTCGCTCGAGCAGCTGCAAGCTTGGCCATGTCCACATTCCCGGTGCCCAAGCCGATGCCGGCGAGACCGGCAACTTGGCCCATGCCGGCTCCGGGGTTACCTGGACCGCCGGCAACGCCCTGGGACATCTTCTCGTTAAAGCCAATGGTTCGCTCGTGTGCAGATGCCCGGGCCCTGGCCTGCTCCATCAGACGCTGCTGCTGAACTTCAGGCATGACGGTATGGTATCCGGTTAATCCGGCCGTGGGTACGCCAGGGCTGCCGGCACCATACTGACGCGGAGGCGGCTGGGTAGGCGGCATGCCTTGTGGCGTACCATACGGTGGGCGGCCCTGCTGCGGTTGAGGCGACTGGCTATAGTGCTGTGGCGGCGCACCCGGGCCTTGAGGCGGCATAGGACGTTGCTGCATATGCGGCGCCCCGTTCATGTGCGGTGACCCGTACTGAGGTTGCTGGGGAGTATGTTGGCCCGGCATCCCTTCCTGATGCTGTCCATATTGGCCAGGGTACCCAGGCGGAAAGCGATTTTGTGGGGTTCCGGGTGCCTGTGGAGGTTGAGGCTGGCCATAGCCAGGATGAGGCGCCATGCGAGGAGGCTGGGTT
This sequence comes from Thyridium curvatum, assembly GCF_004353045.1. Lineage (NCBI taxonomy): Eukaryota > Fungi > Ascomycota > Sordariomycetes > Thyridiales > Thyridiaceae > Thyridium > Thyridium curvatum. Next base: position 381,563 of record NW_022156766.1, on the reverse strand, counting down.
GGAGTGCCAGAGTATGCCATGTTTGGATGGCTATATGGTACCTGAGGCTTTGCCATCTGTGGCGCGTACCCGGTATAGCCATTCGGTCGGAATGGTTGAGCTTGCGGTGGTCGCTGCTGAGTATATGGCGCTGCAGGACCAACGGGGGGTCTTTGGTGGGAAGGAGGTGGCGGTTGTGCCCGGCCAGGCGTCTGGCCATAGTACTGCGGATTAGCCATTGGCGTCCGGCTTGGCGTACCGTACTGCGGTGCGCCATACTGGTGGTTAGAGTACGGCACAGAAGACACGCTTGGTGTCCTTTGAGGCTGCGGCCGGGCGTTAGCCGCTGCTTGCGCGGCAGCTTGCCTAGCGCGCGCCGCCTGCTCATCCTCTTCCATGACACCCTTGTACTCCTCTGTGCGAATCTCGATTTTGGTGCTCACGTTGAGCTCGTCGAGCTTGTCAGAGTTGAGGCGAGCTACAGCATACGGAGGCAGGGTCTTGATAATCAGTGCCAGTTGTGCCTTGAGTACCTCGTACGTGGCCATCTCCTCTTCGCTAGGCTGCTGCGCAAGCGAGCCGTTTCGAAGCATATCGCCGTTCACGGGATCCGCCGAATAACGGTCCTGGCTCGTCGGCAACGTGAGGTTCCGGTTACGCTGGTAGGAGGCGAGAGTCTCGATCAAGTCGGAAACCTCCAGTAGAACTTCATCAACATCCTTGTCGTGCTCGGATTTATGGCCCATTGCGTCCTCGAGACTGGGGTCAATCATAATGTCGTCCCAGTTCTCGATGGCTTCCTCGATTGCCTGCTCGTCGATGGGGACGACAGCGCTGCCAGTAGAGGCTGGCTCTTCAACCTCTTCAGTGGGCACCTCGGCCTCGACCATCTTTTGGAAATTGCGTTGGCCGACACGCTGCCACCACATCCGACTCATTTGACCCGAGGATACCATCGCAGCCGAATCATCCTTAGAGGGTGCGAAGCTAGAGAAGGCGCCGCGGAAGAGGGCCTCCATCTCGGACATCTCCAACTCTGTCGTGGAGGGCTTGTGCCCAGCCAGGCTTTGCGCTCTTTCGCGCTGCTTCGTCTTGGTAGGCATGGTAGGAGTGGCATTGCTGTAGTCAAGCCACTGGCCGGTGGAAACATTAGCGGAGAAGTAAGACCCTGTCCGATACTTGGACTTCTCAGTCAGCTCCGGATGGTAGAAGCCCAGCGTGTTGCCTTTCATGCTGCTCTTTGGTGGCTTGGGCGGTTGTAGGGGTGGGAGTCCACGGGGCGACGGGAAGAGCTCTCCCAAAGTCAGAGTCCGAGTGCTCTTTTCCGACGGACCAGCGGGGATCACCTTGGTGGTCAACAAGCCGTTGGGAAGCGCGATCTCCTGGAGCGGTTTTGCCGAACGGTCGGTGAGTCTCGGGTGCTCCAGGCTGGAGAAGAGATGCTTGCCATGAGGCGCGTTGCCAAAGACGGTCAAAACCAGGCCACCATCGGCACCCGACTGCACCGCATCTCTGCTTTCTCTAGACCCTTGCGAGCCGGCCTTAGGATACTTGGCCTCGCGCCTGAAAAGCTCATGCGCCTTTTCTCGAAATCCGGTGACACCCGCAATGGAATCGGCCTTTGTGGCACCGTTCTCTTGGGCGACGTCGCGCTCCAATTCGGCGATTTGGTCTTTGGCAACCTCGTTAATATCGAGTACCAGATCATCCAGGATGCTGTAAGCATCTTGCGAGACCTTCTCGGCGATCGTCAAGGGCTTGGTGTTCTCGTCAGATCTCTGTCGCTTCGCTTGCGGCTCGCCCTCGACGGATTGTTCGGGGATTGGGCGCTTCAGGATTGGGGGTTCGACGTCGAAGCTGTACGGGCAGATGTGAGTAAACGATGCGATGATAAGAGGACGAGGACGGCTCTCGAACGCATGTAACAGGGAGCATTGTTGGTTCGGGGGGCCAGTCGAGTCCTTACCTTTGCAGAACATCAAAAAAGTCGCGAACAAGACGTTTCTCATCTCGGACAAAGACAGGAGCGTCGACAACTAGGGGTTTGACGTCTTCAGCGCCGTTGGCGTCGGGCGACCCATCGTCACTGACGTCGCGCTTGCGTTTTGTCGCGGATGCAGAGGATTGAGGAGACTCGGGCTGCGGGGAGGGCACGGCACCGTTGACGGGCGCAACGGCGATAGCAGCCATCGTGTGCAATGGAGATTGACGGTCGCCAGCAGTGGCAGTGGTGCGGTTGGAGAGGCGGATGGACGGTGATGGTCGTTCAGCGACGGTCGATTTTGTCGCGCTTCGCGTCTGCGAGGGGGGGAATGGCCCCGTTGGTGCAACTCCAAAAGTTTTGGCAGTCAAGAGAGCAGCACCTCTATGCGGTCAACTTCATCCAGATTCGCCACATAAATGGATAAAACAATTGAGACGATTCCAATGAGGCCATTCACCGGTCACAGGCAGCCCACCAGCTCGTCTATAGTTTCTTCGGAAGAGGGGGGAGAGAGGGAGGAAGGGCTGTCGCTCACTCAGAATTGATGTGTCTTGATCTGCTGCAGCAGCGAAAACCCAGGACCAGCCTAGTGAGCCACGCTAGTCCCCGTTCGGCGTGGCACGAAATCCCTGGCAAACAGTTCCATTTCACGTGATCCGGGTGGGGAGGAGGCTTGGAGGACACTCGACTTGAGTGGCCCAGGCACTGCCAGGCAGCACAGCAAGCACTTGAGCCCACCCCCTCTCTACTCTGCTCCTCAACCTGGTCGTCGAGTATGGTTGATCGGTACGTGCTAACAGGGAATCACCACGCAAGCTATCAAAGCCTGACGAGTCACACCAATTCATCCAATCCTTCGGACGGCCCAACATCCAACATGGCGCACCGTTAGTTATGCACAAGACAGAAACGGGGTGCGGAGTAAACTTTACACACCATGCGCCAAAAGTTAGCCTCTACCAAGTCGCGGGAGCTCTCACTGTCACAGCATATGTACGGTAGTCAGTCGTCGGTCGATGGCTCAGTCATTTATTGATATTCCTAGTGTACACAAGGAAAAGAACTTGTACTCTGCTCCCGTCTCCTCTCGCCATATGTATGTGCAGACTTGGCTTGGACCCCCTCCCGACGAAGACAATAGAAAGCCAAAGACAGTCAAGGAAACCAAGAGAAACAATAAGTTACGAGATGCTGTATTAATGCGATGTCGGGTTCATGGTACAGGCAAGAGCAGTTCTGCCCTGCTTCCTCTTGTGTGCTCTACGCATCATACCCGTGAGACTGCAGCTGTTTATTTCTTGGCCTTAGCCAGACCAACAGTGCCCTGGCCAAGGTCGTAGATGGAGTACCACTTGCGCAGGAAGGCATCGCCGAGGATAGCGAGGGGGCCTACGGGCTCGGGGAAGTCCATGCCCATAAAGGTGGAAATGCAGCTGCCCGAGACCTCGAGGATGTAGTCGTAGGGGGTGATGCTGAAGTTGTAACCGCTCAGGCTGAAGGTGACATCGGGGAGGCTGTCGCGCTTGGCGCAGTCGACAGTGTACTGGCCGTTGTAGCCCTTCTTGGCGCCCATCTCGGCATTGAGCATCTCGGCGAGATTGGAGGGGAGGGCGATCAGAGAAGTGCCCGTGTCCAGTATGACACCAGTGCTCTCCAGATCAGCAGTCTCGTCGCCAAAGCTGAGCGAGTCGAGGTCGACCTCCCAGTAGGCCTTTCGGCGCAGGGGGATCGTGGTGATCTTGCCCTCGTAGTGGTCCTTGTTAACGCCACCAAAGATGGCCTCGGACTCGTCACCCTCATCGTTAGTATCACCCAGATAGAACGAGAAGACAGGCTCGTCAATGAGCTTCTGGTTGATCATCTGGTAGAAGGGCGGGACGATGCCGTTGACCGAGATACGGTCGAAACCGAGACCGAGGATGCCGTCAAATCGGCCAAAGGCGAAGGCCAGACCAGGCTCGCTGGTGGCCTCGGCGAAGTCCTGGTTCTTGATCGTGAGGTCACCAATGCTGACAGTGTCCTGAGAGACGAAGCCCTCCAGGCTGCCGGAGCCGTAGTGGATCTCAAAGGAGCTACCGTTCTTCTTGTACGTCGACGACTCCGACGAGTCGTACTTCTGATGGAGGTAGCAGGCAATAGACCCGCACGACTGCGAGGGAACCCACAGGTTGGAGCTGCCCGTGTCGAGAACGACCTTGAAGGTCTGGGGAGGCGTGCCGATGGTGATCTCGGAGAAGTCTATCACATGATCCTTGTTAGACGCATATATCAGGAAACGGGACGAGAGCGGTGCCAGTCAACATACACTGCGCGTTCATAAAGTTGCTGACAGGGACTGGGTGGTTCGCGTCAACGTGGACCGAGGTATCCTTGAAGATAGCATCGACATGCGAGTCCGGTCGGATACCCATGTACTTCTGGCCGAGGCTTCGCATCTGGTGGTTCAGTGGAACGGTCTCCTGGGCAAAACGTAAGCATGCCATCAATTTCGCGCATTGAGTAAGTGCGTAGAAGCCGATGTACTTACGAGCTGCTCAGCCAGCGGCACCTTCTTGAGCTTCAACTTGTGGACTTCGGCCTCGGCGGAAGCCAGCAGCACAGCTGCGGTGACGAGAGCGCCCTTCATGATAGGCAACTCTGGAGGGAGTAGGTTGGGAGTAGAAAAAAAAGAGCAAAAAAGAGATGGAGGCAATGAGAGTAAATGATAGACTGGCAGAGGCTTTGATGCGCAGACCAGATGTTGATGGACGCGCAGATGCAACGAAGCTCTCGGTTGATGTAAGAGGAGGAGGAGGGAAGAGAGAGAGAGCGAAACACGGAGAGTGGAGGCGGCAGCGTCAGTGGTTAGATAGGCGGTTGTGTTGTGATGTAGCGCCAAGGCAGCGGAGTGGGCGTCGAGGTACCTACCTGTTGAGGGAGTAAGTGGGGAAGAGAGTGCGACTGTGCGAGCGGCCGGAGGAGTTTGGAGGTACAAGCGGGAGGCGAGCTTGCGTCGTGTGCGCCAGTGGTGCCTTGCCTTGTGACAACAGCCAATGACGCAGATGAAGCAGCGCACCACTGGGGAGCACAGGATGGGTTTAGCGCAGTTGTTCAATGTTCTCGGTATCGCCCAGACCCAGCCACCCCGATTCCACAAGGTTCCTGCAGCTCCCAATGCACCAGCTGACATAATTCCTGGTCTTCAGACCAGATGATCAGGAAAGTGTCCGATCTAGGCGCATCATCCACCTGAACAATGCAAGGAATAGCCCGCTATGCCCTCCATCCAGGCACACCCGATGGCTCAACTACACTAATTAGCTCCACCGCGCACGACTCGGATCAGACGAAACAACACAAATAGCGACTCGTTCGGCCCAAGATATTGAAATTGCAAACGCATCGATTCATTACACTTGGCTAGTAAATGGCTCAAAAGTCTGGAAATCCCAGCTTGATTAGGTCGATTCGCCGGATTATTCCCCCTCTAAAATGATGGCACCGACACATTCCCAGTCACTGCTCAGCCTGCTAGCATCAAATCGCTATGAACATATCAGTGTTTCCTGCCATTTCGTCGAGGTGTTCAAAGATCTTACCTCGTGCTGAAGTCCAAAAGATGTATCAAGGATAGCCAGGGCAGGTAATATTCCTTTTCGGCAGTTTCCCGGATGCGATTCTCCGCACGTGAGTATCATAGCATGCCACTGGCTGCATACTGAAACACCACTCAATCAACAATGCACCCTCCCTGCCAGGTGTCTCGTCTCAACCAACTGTATCGAAGGACGTTCGTGGCGGTCGACGGCGGCGAGATCGGTCTAATCGAGGGACCGGGACGGCCATCGCCAAGGGCAATGCCCCGAGAAACATGACGGTCAAGTTGGTAGTCTTCATAGCTGTTGATGCGACATCAAGACATTTCTAAAGATGCGTTCATTCACTGCTGGAGGTCGGCTGCAGCTCTTTAAATACCATGGCAAGTGAGCCGGATGGCCGACTTGACGCAACATGTTGACGTGAGAGAGACCTTGGCAAGCCAGCTCAGCCGCCGGCTCAGATTCTCCAAAAAGTATGTATGGGAGCTTGCTTGGTTGAACTAATGTGAAGTCTGAGCCATATGACTCTACATCTTACATGCATCGCCGTCAGCCTGGTGGGGGTTCACTACATGTATCACTTTTACTATCGTATGGCACAAGGCTTGGGAAGGAGACAGCATCCAGACGCACACCCAGGACCTACCAGCAGCACCCTTCTCGAATTTTTCAATATGCCATTTAGGTCCAAGCCTGGCGTCTCCAAGTAGCAGCTGAAAACTTTGCCTCAGAAAAGGAGGGTGGGAAAGATACAAACAAAAAATCCTTCCACTTCTACTCACAGGGTCTTCAATCCAAAGATCTTGGTCTTCCCATGGCATGGGCAGGTAGACTGTGCTGACATCAGATGGCATGTCGAACCTGACGCCAGGTTTTACAGTCAGCAATCACGGCCCTGCCAACCGAGCCAGCTTGGTGCCCATTGGGTCTTCAGGCGTGGAGCTCAAATCCACTACCATTTGCTGACTGGCGTCAGGATTCGTAATGCACCATCGTTGGTGATGATTCAGATGCAGTCGGGTCAAACTACGCATCTTTTGCCGTGGGGCCAGTATCTGAAGGGGCAGTAGTATGTGGTCAAGATGATGCTGTGTTTGAGTTGCTCTCGCACTCAGCGATGCAACATGGCAGTTCCCTCTTGCTTTACTTCGCAAAGTGATCATTGCTCAAGACGCTCCTGGTTGACTTCAGTCCGTCCCGTCTTGGTCTTGTAGCCGTCACGGACACATCCTCGAGCTGAACATTGTCAACTCGACCGAGAGAATGAATTCAAGCAGTCCCACCGGATACAGACCTTTACAAGGCCTTTCAGGAGATGATGAAGACGAGATCAAGGCCTCGGTGACCCGCTTCAGTTGGTCGAACAATCCTGGGAGAGATCGATGGGTGCAATTGGCGATCATCATTCCTTGGCTACTCCTGGCGCTCGTTGTCTCTCTCAGCGTTTCGGGCGCAAAAGAAGGGGCCATTACATCAACATGCCAGGATGCCCAGGTTGTGTACTGTGCGTGTTGTATCGCGAGTAGGGAAAATGCGTGCCAGAAACTAAGAAATCGATAGCCCCAGCACAAAGTGTCATCGAGTATGAACTGAGAAAATTCACGGACGAGTTTGAGGACTACAGAAGCGTGTTCCAAGGGCCGCCAACCGACGCAAGGGACAATGCATGGGAGAGCCTGTACGACTGTCAGTAATATATCCCTGTAAAGCCCTTGGAATCGAGCCTGAATGTCACTCTAGTTGGCCAACTGGTTATCTCGAGTGAAAAAGCAAGCTCGCTGTGGAATAAAACGAGCCAGATTGGTGGGACGAAGGGCAAATACTCTGTCGAGCTTGATGTGTTTCACCAGCTTCATTGTCTTGTAAGTCCCATCACCAGCGGCAAGACTCTACCCGTCCATGACACTGACAGCTGCTGTTGTTGCCCGACACCACAGAACATACTACGCATGTCGCGATATGAGCAATACTACCGCGAGAAGGATTCTGCACAGGCCAGACAGGTCTTGGCTTACTTGGAGACTGAGCATGTGGAGCACTGCATCGAGTCTCTGAGACAGTCCATCATGTGCCACTCGGATATCACACCCCTGGTATCGCAGTGGAACAGCGAGAAGCAGCAGATGGAGCTTCGGAGCAGCGTTGTGCACAGTTGCCGCAGCTTTCAAAGGGTCCGTGAGTGGGCGAGTGATCACCAGTTGAAGTTTTCTGATCTGGACCTCGATGTGACTGGGAATGCAGGGAGCCGGGAGCCAGGAGCCAGGAGAGGTAGAGAGATGTCGCTAGGGACACAAGCAGCATTGCCAACTCCCGTCGGCTCCATGGGACAGAATCTTCAGCATCGAGCCGATCATGACTCCTCATGATGCATGATATATCAACATCCGTGGATTTGATGGATACAGAGTACAGTCCTAGCACCAGCTCGTTACTCTTTCCAGTTAGGTAGCTGGCAATTGAACCCCGTAGGCCACCTGCAAAGTCGGGAACTGGACCTCCAGGGGCCGCTCACGTGTCGCTACAGTTCCCAGTTCCCCCGACCAACGCGCTGCGTACTCCTCCGTAGTTGCCCCGCCGCCTGCTAAACTTTCCCATTGGAGAGCTCTGGGGCACTAGCTCGCCACTTTTAGTTGAGTTGAGGACCCCTCCCTTGGTAGCGCCAAACTGCACACCACCCCTCCAAAAATTCTTAGTGGTGACTCGATTTTTTTCCCGTTCTGGCGGGATTATAAGTCTCAGCTGTGTCTTTTCTTCCTCTCCTCCCTTCACTCCCTCCGTCTGTACCCTCCAACCCGATCAATTGATCACCCATCATCTGCTTCCCGCTCGTCAATCCTCCCCAAACGCCTCCTTCCAACCTCACAGCCATGGCAGCCAACAGCACCTACGCTCTGTCCCAGAGCCACCGGGACATGCTCGAGAAGTCTCTAGTTGAGTCCGACCCCGAGGTCGCTGAGATCATGGTTCGTATCTTCCGGCACTGATCCTCTGATCAATTGACTGACCCGACACGTCGTCCCCGTCTACAGAAGAAGGAGATCCAGCGCCAGCGCGAGTCCATCATCCTCATTGCCTCCGAGAACGTCACCTCCCGCGCCGTTTTCGACGCCGTCGGCTCCCCCATGTCCAACAAGTACTCCGAGGGCTACCCCGGCGCCCGCTACTATGGTGGCAACCAGCACATTGACGAGATCGAGACTCTGTGCCAGAAGCGTGCCCTCGAGGCCTTCCACCTCGACCCCGCCAAGTGGGGTTGCAACGTCCAGACTCTCAGTGGCAGCCCTGCCAACCTCCAGGTCTACCAGGCCCTCATGCCTCCTCACGGCCGTATCATGGGTCTGGACCTGCCCCACGGTGGTCACTTGAGCCACGGCTACCAGACCCCCGCCAAGAAGTGAGTGGACAGCCACCAATTCGGCCGCGTATCCGAGAGAGACTTGCTGACAAGTTGATAACCTAGGATCTCCGCTGTCTCGACCTATTTCGAGACCATGCCCTACCGGGTGAACGATGCCACTGGCATCATCGACTACGATGAGCTTGAGAAGGATGCTCAGCTCTTCCGCCCCAAGGTCCTCGTTGCCGGTACCTCGGCTTACTGCCGTGAGATCGACTACGCCCGCATGCGCAAGATCGCCGACTCGGTCGGTGCCTGGCTCCTGGCCGATATGGCCCACATTGCCGGTCTCATCGCCGCCGAGGTGATCAAGTCTCCCTTCGAGTACGCCGACATCGTCACCACCACCAGCCACAAGTCTCTCCGTGGTCCCCGCGGCGCCATCATCTTCTTCCGCAAGGGTGTCCGCTCTGTCGACCCCAAGACCGGCAAGGAGATCATGTACGACCTGGAGGGCCCCATCAACTTCTCCGTCTTCCCTGGCCACCAGGGTGGCCCCCACAACCACACCATCACCGGTCTGGCCGTTGCCCTGAAGCAGGCTGCCACCCCCGAGTTCAAGGACTACCAGAAGCAGGTCGTTGCCAACGCCAAGACGCTCGAGAACAAGTTCAAGTCTCTGAACTACACCCTGGTCTCTGACGGCACCGACTCCCACATGGTCCTGCTTAACCTCCGCCCCTTTAACCTGGACGGCGCCCGTGTCGAGGCCGTTCTGGAGCAGATCAACATTGCCTGCAACAAGAACAGCATTCCCGGCGACAAGAGCGCTCTGACCCCCTGCGGTATCCGTATCGGTACTCCTGCCATGACCAGCCGTGGCTTCTCCGAGAAGGACTTTGAGCGTGTCGGTGACTACATCGACCAAGCCATCAAGATCTGCCGTGAGGTCCAGGATTCTCTGCCCAAGGAGGCCAACAAGCTCAAGGACTTCAAGGCCAAGGTTGCCAGCGGCTCCGTCCCCAAGATCAACGAGCTCAAGAAGGAGATCTCGGAGTGGTGCATCACCTTCCCCCTCCCTGTCGAGGGCTGGAGGTACGAGGCCGGCATTTAAGCAACGATTGTGAGATGCCGGGTTTCGAGGGCAAACTATGTTCGAGCAGCCCATAGGCTGCCGGGAAAGACTTTCACTTTTTCAACATAGAAGGGGGAGAGGAGGAAATCTACTGTACGGGCTGACTCAATGTCTCAACCATTGGGTCGTAAAAACTTCCCGCGACTAAGTTTCGCGGGAAGAATTGCATGCATTTCATCAGGCGTTGCAATCGATTGAGAAAAATAAACGACACACGTATCGGGAAAAAACTTATAGTGAGGAGTTTGGTACTGGACTGCTTCAACGCGGTTGGGAAGATGATATCAATGGGCTTGGGATGATTTTGATCTTAATACACTTTACGCAAACCATGAGAAATTATATACCACAATCCCTGGTTGGGAGGTTCACACAATGCTCTTGTCTCATTTTATCACTTGTGACTTGGATCTTGGACACGTCCCGGGACTCCACGGATTACTTGACAACGGACAAAACAAAAAGACGATTTGCGCTTCATATCGATCCAGCAGCGTCAATTGCCTATCTGCATAGCTTCATCAACACAACTGGTTCGCGGGCCCCCCCCCCCCCCCCCCCCCCATCGCTCGCCCGACAATGCTCATAAACGACAAGGCTCACAAACGTGCACGTCAAGGACCTGTCTCCCCTGCCCGATTGGCAAGTGCAGATAACCTCCCCAATGCCGCCACCCAGCAAGATCTCCTAGTATGGAGGATGGAATAGGAAACCCTATCCTTCCCTCCCCCCGGTTCTCTCTCCCCTCTGTTCATACAAAAGCCAAAAAGCCACGCCACGTCCTGCCGGAGCAAGTTTCTCCAAGATCCCTCAGCAACCTTGGCCTCGGGTTGTGGAAAGAAGTAGAGAAGAGAAAAGAAAGAAGAAGATAGTGACCCCCAGAATATGAGGGGGGGATGGGCAAAGGAAAGAAGACGAAGCGATGCGGGCGAAAGCTTTTTTTCCCACTCCTCTCCTCTCCTCTATGGTACATATAATCTTGGCACGTAATAAAAAAAAAACCACCATGCTCGAGCAGCTTTGCTGCCGCTTGTGCTTCTCCCACTTCCCTTCCCTCGTACTCCTTTCTCCTCTCAGCTTCCGTCTCTCAGCTTCCGTCTCTCACACACTCTCCCTCTCTAATATGTCAACCAAAACTCATTGCCAATTGTGTGATGTAAAAAGAAAGGAACTAATGGTCATTGATGTTTTTGTCCCGCTTTGCCTCGGCCCAAACCCCCCCCTGATGCGCCCCACGCTGGACGAGCCCATCAGACCAGGGGGGCCGCTTCGTGGTTTGTGCTGATATGATGATGTATGAATAAAAAAAAGATGCGGACAACCAAATGAAAACAGGATGCTTTTTCTCCTCCCGTGTGCGAAAGGGTATATGCACAGACTCCTCCACCTCCTTCTCCTCCTCCTCCCACACCACATCGATCAATCGATCACTATAGGCCTGACCGACGAGCCTCTTCGCATCAGAGCAGACCTCCCAGGCCTCTTGGGCCCGGATGGCTGTCGGCTCACCTTCGGCCGCTTATTCCCCTCCCTCCTCGTCGACGATGCCTGGTCTTCTTCCGCCTGCTCACTCGGCCGTCGTCTCTTACTGCCCGACGGCTTCCTCGCGCCCGAAGCACCACCCTATGGTTGCAGGCTCTCGGGGCTCATCATGCCAACGGTGTCGTCCTTGTCGGTCTGGCTGGCGTTGCCCATGCTCTGCATGCTCTCCATCCGCTCCATGACCGGCGCCCCGGGCAGCGCCGGCACCGCGCTGGGCCCCCCCGTGCCGTTGGCCAGGGAGATGCTCTTGAGCCTCTTGGCCGGCGAAGGCTTCTCGGGGCTGTTGTTGGCGCCGGCGGCAGCGTCCTTGCCGGCGGCAGCAGCGGCCGCCGCTTGCATCTCGAGCTTCTTCCTCTTCTTGGCGAGGGCGATCTGCTCCTTGGGAGGCCGCTTCTGCGGCGAGACGATCTTGCCGGTGGCGCCGAGCCTTGGCCGAGGCCGCCTCTGCTTGACGGGCAGGTCCTCGTCTTCGACCAGCGGCTGATCGCCGTTAGCGTGCAGTTTGGCCAGGAAGAAGTTCTTGACAAGGCCGATCTCGTCCTGGATGTTCTCCTTGGTGACGGGCTCGGCCGGCGGCAGGGCCTCAAGGATGTCCTCGATCGCGGGGCCGCTGGTCTGCGACTGCATCTGGAACTGGTTCCTGACGCGGCTCTGCAGCAGGTGTAGCGGCACGGAAAGCATGTCGAGACCCATCTCCTTGTCGAGGCCGAGGGCCTTGAAGCCAAAGAAGTCTTCGCCGAGCTCTTCGGCAAAGTCGCCTCCCACAAACTGCTCACTGCCGTCCTTGAAAGCCCCAGCACCGTCGGGACCGGCATCGGTCAAGGCCGGGCGAAGCAGCTCTGCCAGATGCGACTTCATGCGTTCGTGGATCGCGCCCAGCTTGCTGCTGAGTCTGTCAATGTCGTCCTTGGCGTAGCTCTCCAAGGATTCTACATCGTGCCCGTTTTCGCTCAGAGTGTGAAGGATGACTTCTTCGGGCGTGAACCGGGGTTGAAGCTGGGAGCCGTGTTCCTTGTATACGCCAGTGGCATCTTTCCTTTCCGCCTCGCGATAGATATTGAAGGTGCGTACCAGCTTGGTAAAGTAATCGCCTGCGATGTCGGTGATTGTGTCCAAAGCAGAGGGCTGGAGTTCCTCGAAACCAGCGTGATAAAAGATCTTGGCGACCGATCGCTGCATCGCAGACCGGCACACTTCGCCTGCCATGATGGGACCGTCTCCAGAGATGAAATGCCGTTCGACATCCTGCTCCAGAAAAGGCTCCGGGTTGTACTTGGCAAATTGATTCGTGTAGACCTAATACATGTCAGTATCTTGTCATTCATTCTCCGATGCTTCACAGTGGGAAGCCACCTACCTGTGTCTGAATCTGCATCTGCTTGATGACGCCGATCTTTGAACACAACTTGCGCGTTTCTTGCATCTGGCGCATGTTTGCCTCGATCTTTTTCGCGAACTTGCTGGGGGGAGCAGTGAAGTGCCCTTCAGGCACCAGCTTAAGGAACTCCTCGTGCTGGTTGATGACGTGGCCCTCGCCATCCTCAATCCACTGCAGCTTGGTCGGTATGTCTGGAATAAGAGACTGGGGTTCGTAGTAGCCAGGGATGACTTTCTCGACCTCATCCTCCATGCCTTCTGCGAGGGTCTCGGCCATCTTGGCAGCTTCCTTGGCAGCGATGACAGAGGAGTCTGCCTGGCTGGCGCTGAAGACACCACTGGCCTCGGCTTGCTTCTGGCCTTTCAGAAAGCGCCTCATGCCTGCCTTTGTTCTCAAGAGCGCAGGCTCGTCGACATTGAGTTTGTTGCTCTTGAAGAGCTGGAAGCGCTCCTTGGCAACCAACGCCCGGTCCTTTTTCGTAACCTGCTTCCAAATCTTGTACTCTTCGCTCTCATGGGCCTGCTCCGCAGCTTCCCCCAAAGCTTGGCCTAACGCCATCCCGTCGAGAGACGGCCCGTCGATGTCCATGGCATCCGCATTGCTTGCAATACCGGAGATGCCATTGAGGCCGCTAGGGGTAATGGACCCAGCTACGGGCGGCGTCGCGAAGCCGTTACTCCCCTCGCCCACCTCCGAGCCTTCCCTGCCCTTTGCAAGAAGACCGTTGAGTTGAAGGACAGGCTTTTGGTCGATGCTCGGGGTGCTCTCCTTGTTATCACTGGGGGCCTTTCTTGACTTGGTGGCTCCTTTGGCGCCAGCCTTCCTGCCTCGAGACGACATTATCGGCTCGTCATCGCTGTCATCGCCGCCATCATCGTCTCCGCCGTTCTGTTTCCTCCGCTCCTCAGCCTCGACCTCTGCGCGAGGCCTGATTACCAGGTCGGGAATCAAAGGAATGAGCTTCTCCGCTTCTTTCCGCATGCCGTTGGCCATACGGCGAAGCGGATGTGTCATTTCTTGGTTGTATTTCAGGCAGTTGTCCCAGATCAGATTAAGATCCGCGACAAAGTCGGCTTTGGACTTGTACGACAGGGTCTTGAGCTTCTTGGTCATTGTGCCGAGGTCCATGGGGGTTTTGATGAGAACGTGGTAGTCCGGAGCGTCCCGCTTGTTCACTCTCTGGAGGAACGGAGTCGAGTACTCGGTATGCGCCTTAAGCTCGCTAAGAACCTTCTCGAGCGCCTCGTACAGCTCTTCTTGGCCAACATTCTCTTCGCTAGCCCACTTGCTCCGGTTCTTGCGGACCTCGTTCATCAGAGACCGCAGTTCGGCATCCGAGGCTTTGACCTGGCTGCGCTTGAGGTCAATGCGCGCAATAAGATGCTTCAGAGTCAGGCTGGAAGCACCGAGGTTGGCATTGCTCAGGGAACCGTGATTCTCCGCTTGGCCGTTGCTAGCAGAATTGGAGTTGTTCTTTTCCATCTCTGCTTGCAATTGCTTCTCCGACTCCTCGAGCTGCTGTTGCTCGAGCATGGCCGTCTTGTCGTTCTCCAGGGTGTAGATGAGGGTGTGGAAGCTGCGCTTGGCAGCCTCTTCGGTTGCATTGCGGGCTTCCTCGAGCTCCTTGCGCGTGTCTTCGGAGGACTTGGCCTGGTCTTGTGCGCCATCCTCCTTTGACTTGGCGGCTTGCTTGCCCGGGGAGGAGACCGAGTGGACCGGGGAGCTCCCGGACTTGGATGGGGACAGTAGTTGTTGGGGTTGGCTGCCTTGCGCATCCTTCGACTTGGAAGGAGATGCTTGAGCTTCTTCTTCTTCTTCGTCGTCTTCGTCGTCGTCGCCGTAGTCATCCTCGTCGATGACGCGCTTCGCCTTCTTGAGGGGGGGCTCCTGAATCGGAGTGTGGTCGGTGGCCGGCGGGAGGGCGGCAGGGAGGGTCGGGTGGCGGCGGAGGGACTCTATCGCGGGGTAGTTGTAGCTGCCGTCGTCCGCAAAGAGCAATGCGACCCGCGATTCGGACTTGCGAAACAGCTCTGAGAAGAGGGCGCGACGGTTGTCCTCCTCAATATCTGATGCCTCAGGCATCAACGCCGAGGTGTTATCGACAGGCGTCTGGGT
Organism: Thyridium curvatum; assembly: GCF_004353045.1. NCBI lineage: Eukaryota > Fungi > Ascomycota > Sordariomycetes > Thyridiales > Thyridiaceae > Thyridium > Thyridium curvatum. The sequence continues at coordinate 366,515 of NW_022156766.1, read as the reverse complement.
GCGCGCCGGTGCATCGTCAACGTTGGAAAACATCTTGTTGCCGTTCACCGCGGCGGTCGCGGGAGGCGGCCAGCCAGGCTGGCCATTTGTGATGGACATTGTGAGCCCGGGTGATTCAAGGGAGGGGATGCCTCGCGGTCGCCATGCGCAGGCAAACCCTGGTCGTGTTGGGCCGGCAGGAGGGCGTTTGGCAGAATTATTCGCACACGGGTGTAAAGAGCGACATCGATATAGATGGGGGACCGAGTCTCGCGACAAAAACGATTGATGTGGTGGTGCCTTGATGATTCTCAATCAATGCGATTTGGCCGTCTTTCACGGGGTGAGGTTGTGAGGGTTTGGGGGAGTGAGGTAGTAGGTAGTGCACATCAGCGGAGGTACCAAGCCCGCCCAGTGTTCAAAGGGGAATTTTCCCTGTTCGCGCTCAACCGCTACGCCGACTCAAAGGGCACAGCGACACGGCGATCGGGCGCGGGCTCGCAGATGCACGGCCCCAAAGCTACTGCAATTGAATGCGATCAAGGTCCCGAGGTCTACGAGAGCTACATATGCACGACTGTGTGTTTTACGGTCTGTTCATTGCTCGTTTGCTGCTGCGAAACGGTCGCGACCGAGATACTTTGGAAGTATCTTGTACGACGATAGGCACAGCGCTGATAAGCGACGCTAAGTACCTTTGTTCTGGCCAGTGCTGGCCAGTGCTGGCCCCGTTTGTCCCTCCTGTCTTGCACGTGTGTGTGCGGGATTTGGCACGTGACTTTGCTGTCCGTCCGATCGAGAACTGGGGCACCGCCAAGTTGAGCCTGGAGGGCCATACCTAGGTAGTTGCTCCCCCAAGAAGAGCCATCTGTCCCCTGCAGTCCCCCCCACACACGACGCCTAAATCCCAGCCTTTTGGGACTGCAGGCAGCCTCCAGCTTAGGTACTTGTAGAACCTTGAAGGCAATCCACTGGCTGCCCGCTGCGGAGCACCCGCTGTTCCCCCATCCCATCGCAAATAGCTGCGGAGCTTCGACCAGCACCCATCTCCAACACTTTCCGTCGTCACTTTCCTCAGAACTCCCCCCACCTTGTCACAGAAACCACCAAACCCACCGGGAGTCGCCATGCATTAGGGATCTGATATACCAGCTGGACCCATACCTCACTTACCTACTTACTTAAACCTATCAATCTCCCACCTCTTTCAGAGACCCAGCACAAATAGCTCAGCAGAGATGAGGATACGGCTCCCCTTCGCCGGGGTCTTCGTCCTCCTGTGCCTCGCCGCGGGCTACGCCGGCCTGACGCCCCTGCAGCTCGACACGTACGTCAACGACAAGCTCCTGCACCTCGCCACCTTCTTCCTGCTCACCCTCGCCTTCTACTGGATCGTCGACACCAACCGCCGCCGCACGCTGAACCTGACGCTCGTCGTCTGCACGCTGTGCCTCGGCTGCGGCTCCGAGTTCCTGCAGGCCCTGCTGCCCAACGGCCGCCAGTTCGACGTCTACGACGTCGTCGCCAACGTCGTCGGCAGCCTCGCCGCCCTCGGCCTGTGCTCCTGGTACCACAAGCGCATGCTCGAGCGCCGCCGCGCGCGCAAGACGTACACGGCCGTCCCCGGCGAGGAGGACCTGGGCGGCGAGGACGACCTCGAGCTCGGCGAGGGCGCGGCGTTTGCGTCGGCGGCGGCGGCGGCGGCGGCAGCAGCAGCAGCCGCCCCGCAGGAAGAGGGCGTCGTGGAGACGAACAGCGCGGCCGGCGGGCAGCAGCGCGGCCGCACGCTGGAGGACGAGGTGGACAACTGGGACGAGAATGCCGAGGACGTGTGGGATGAGGCCGACGGCGGAGACGTCGTCGATGCCATGACGGGTGCGGGCAAGGGCAAGGAGCCCGAGCTGCACGATCCCAAGAAGAGGACTGACTGACCTAATGTGGAGCCGACTTATTGAGAAGGGTGATGATAATGCAGTCCACATGAGCCGTGTACGAAAGGCGCTATGGAGAGCTTTGGGTTTTGGGTCTGTCATCTTAATTTGCATGGGTCCGTATAAGCTGGTTTTACCCAATGTTCGTAGATCAGCAGTGCTATCATATTGAATCATATCGAAAAAGCTAAGAAGCCTCCAATCATCTCCCACTGCAGTCGCTTTTTAAGAAAGAAGACTCTATCGTTGAGAAAAGGCGCTCACATATCCAAATTGAGAACTCTCTCACATCTACCAGTCAAAACTCTCGTTATGCCACCATATAGAACGGCCCTTCATAACCCATGGCCCGACATATTGCCGCAACTCGCGGCCCATGGCCTCCGGCCCACAGACCAATATGGCAACCCGCTCTTCGAGCCCGTGTTTAAACGTGTCGTCTATAATCTTCTTCAGGTCCGGTCTTCTCCTATTATTGGCGTTGGCAGTCAAGCGGTTTCTCCTGTGGTCATGTTGCAAAGTGTTCATCTCGACCGCGTCCCCGTCACCAGGAACTGACGAAGAGCCTCCCGTCGAGGCAGGAGCTGCCGGGACAGCATCGACAATATCGCCCGTCAGGTAGATGTGAATGCTCTTGTCGTTGAGAATAGCCCTGCCGTCCTCCTGTCCGGCCAGCGCCCACGTTGCATCTCCTGCGCTTCGGACGGCCCATACCAGGTCCACCTTCGTTTGGGGGCTGTCCTGCCGGAGCGCGCGGTATATGGGCACCGTGAACGTCGCGCCGATGCCACCAGCCACGAGGAGCACGCGGTCAAAATGGCCGCCGGAAAGGATGGGGAAGTGGGTGACTGCGCCATAAGGGCCCTCGATGGCCAGAGGCATCTTGGTCTTTTCGATTGGTGCGCTCGCATTGCCTCCACTGTTGCCATGGGCAAAGCGTGCCAAGGCGGCAGTCAGCGGCCCAGTCCGATGACGGGCCACAAGGGTGAGGTCGCCCGTGGTCTCGTCGACGGCGGCGACCGTGAATGGGTTGAAGAGGAACTCGAAAAGAAGGTAGTTGATGGAAGCAGGGTTCGACGACGGACGCGCAGCCGCGGGTATGCTGAGATAGATATGTGATCCGGGGTGCTCTCGAAAGCTGTTGATCCTGTTGTAGGGAATGGCTGCCGAGATCTTGACCAAATTGGTACCTGGAATCGATTCGACGGTCGCATCAGAAGCGATGGTGCTCGTCTTTCGCGCCGCCAGATCGAAGACAAAAACGATGAGAGCCTCCGCCATGTAGAGATTGGACGGTCTGGCGTGCAAGATAATCATGGGTGGCATCAGGACTGCGACGACCAGATGGGTGATGAAAAAGACCCGGTACGAGTAACGCCGTATGAAGGACAGCGATGTAGAGCTCAACAGAGTCAAGCCGATAAAACCTGCTACTCCAGCAGCAACGATAGGAGCGATAAGGCGCTTCTTGGTGATGCTGTGGTGGTAAAAGTAGTTGAGATAGAACATCGCGTGGAGGCAGAGAAGACCGTAAATGATGCGTCCCAACACCCTGTGCCATCTGTTAACCTGCTCATGAGACGAGCGGAGAACGAAGGCAAAAGGGTTCAGGAACTTGAGCGCCAGGAGATATTGCAGTGGCATCTGAGAGGCCGCAATGATACCGAAACGCTTGGTGAGATGCAGGTAGTCTGGACAAGGGCAGTGTCAGTGTCTGTCTGCAATCCTTAGACTCGAAGCGTTGCGAGGCTGCCTTACCTCTACCGGTGCCGACGACGCATAGCACGAGTAACACGGCAGCCCAGAGGATCCCAAATATCCATTGATCCCGCTGGCCCCAGTTCTGGCCGCGGAAGACGATGTCGTCTTGCAGCCACCACTTGAACTTCCTCGCAGTCGCGGCCCATCCTCCCCGGATGCTCGTCCGTTTGAGCTTGAGCGACGGAGAGGCCGGAATGGCATTGTAGTCGCCCTTGGTGGTCTTGGCTCTTGCGACAGCCCACACGCAGAGCCTCGCCAGCAGAGCTACGAACGTGGGTGCAAAGACCAGGAGCTGTGCCAAAGATGCATATCTGTCCAAGGCCAAGCGTCTTGCATGCTTCTCGTCCTTTGTCAGGTCGAGAAACTCATATGGCCATGCCATCGTCGCCGTCGCCCTCTTGCTCGCTCAGACTGCTTCGGTCCTCAGCTTGGAATGGAGGTTCGGAGCTCCGGCCATCAATGAGCTCACGTATGGACGGAAAACTGAGACTGAGGGCGTGCCGGAGTGGGGTCACAACCTGGAGTTTCAGTCAGTCGTCCTGCGACTTGGCCACCTTGCTAGGTCTTGACAAAGTAATGTACAAAACAGGAAGGAGAGCAAGTGAGTGCCCAGATATATGATTGCACGACAGACGCACGGCTGGAACCTTGCGTTGGAGATCAAAAGCAGATCTTTTTCGACCCCTGAACTAGACAATTTTGTGTCAACTATTGAATTATCCAGCGGGCCATCGGGACAGCTGGAGAGACGGGCGCGTTACGATCCGCCTGTCACAACCACTCCCGGGGCCTTGAATTGAAGCTCATGGCATTGGTCTCGGCCGTGATTGGGCCGCGCCATTTTAGTGAACGTGTCCGCCCGGGTCAGGATCCAGGGACAGACATCCATGGCTTGGTGGAAAGGCCACACGAGTGCTTTATCCATGTCCCATCTGGTTCCACTTCCCCAACTTTGTTGGAGTGCCCAGGCCAATCACCCCCCCATTCTAGGCGGCCTATTAGTGAGCTTTAGCGAACGACCCAGTAGCTCTCAGTGGTTGACGTAATGGATTAGTCCCTGTAAGTGAGGCTGAAATTTTCCAATTCTTTGTGAATCACCTAACGGCCATCGCTCTCTTCCCTGCGCTGCGACAACATCCCTCCATCTTTTCCCAGCTATCCGAGCAGAAACAATGCGATGACCGCTGCATTCCCACCCCGCGCCCTGCGCGCATCCCTCTCCTCTCTCCAATGTAACGGCCTCAGTCGACGGGCTCCCGCGCTGCTGCCGGCACGCGAGCAGTGCCCCATCCTCTCCAACCGCCACTACCTCCTCCAACATGCCCAAGTCCGGCTCGCCTCCTCTTCCTCCTCGACCTCCCCACTGCTAGAGCCGACGGCGCCCGTGCTCTCCCCCGCGGCCGTCAACCCGCCCGCCACGACCCGGCCCCCGCCCCTCGTCCTGCCGGAGCGCCTCCCCGACACGGCGACCTTCAACCACCTCCTCGCCACGGGCAAGGCCTACCTCAAGTTCTACAAGACCGGCCTCAAGTACCTCTACGTCAACACGAAGCTCGTCTACGCCCTGCGCTCCGGCGGCGCGGGTAGCGCCTCCTCCTCCTCGCCCACGGACTCGAGCCCGGGCGCGAAGCCGGGCTCCGACACCGCGACGACGACCCCCGTCCTCCTCGCCGGCGGCACGCGCTCCGCCCTGCTCCTGCGCGAGCGCTGGGCGCACGACATGCGCCGCCTGCCCGTCTTCGCCGTCATGTTCCTCCTCTGCGGCGAGTTCACGCCCCTCGTCGTCCTGGCCCTGCCCCACGCCGTGCCCTACACCTGCCGCATCCCCAAGCAGGTCGCCAAGCTGCAGCGCCTGGCCGAGGAGCGCCGCCGCGCGTCCTACGAGGCCCTCGGCATAGCCGAAGCCAACAGCTCGTCCTCCGACGAGACAGCAGCAGCAGCAGCAGCAGCAGCCGCGGCGCCGCCGACGCCCGCGCAGCAGGTCCACGTCTCCAAGAGCCTGAACCTCGTCTCGCCGCTCTGGGACAGGATAGGCTTCGCGCCCTCGGGGCTGGCCCGCGCCCGCGCCGACAAGAGGGTGGCGCGCCTGCTCGTCGACGACGCGCTCCTGCGGCAGGGCGGCGGCGCCCCGGCGCTCGAGGCCGACGAGGTGCGGCTCGCCTGCGCGGACCGCGGCGTCGACGTGCTGGGCTGCGACGAGGCGGAGCTGCGCGCGATCCTGGCGGCGTGGCTGCGCCTGGCCGAGGCCCACGACGGCGGCGGCGAGGCGGAGCAGGCGCGGAGGGTGTATACGCTCTTGACGACGCGGCCGGAGGAGTGGCCCGCTCTGGAGAAGAGGTGATGCCCGTACCCACGTCTGTGCTTGGCTCCCCTATCCCGGTTGTATAACACAATTGCATTTTGGCGTACTGGCTTGGTAGACTATGTCGAAGATCCTCCTCATTGTACCATATCCGCATAGGTAGCTCATCTCTCCGGCAAGGACTGGGCCTGTAAACTAAATAAGAAGAAAACCCTTTATTCAGCTACTTGGTGGTCATGAAAAAAAAAACACTCCACTGTGTTTTAACTTTTTTTTACCGAATTCTAGTCATGGATACTGTACACTTTGCGATATGTCAACCGTGGACAAGCAGCATTTCCTCTGCACAGCCTCAGCAACTCTGCGAGTTGAGGCAAGCGGCAACAACAGATGACTCTCCTTGCAAACCTTGAGCAAGCGGTCTGGGAACTTGTATGAAATATCAAGGTATCAAGACAACGAACGAAAGAGGTGCAAAGAGTGACGAGAGACTTTCCGGGCCTGCCCATAACACACTACTTGAACTTAGCAAGTTGAGCCATGATCGATTGGACAGCTTGCGCAGAATCCGCGCCCGCTCCGGGGGCGTTGGGGTTCATTCCCGCCCCGGCAGGCGCCATCATGCTGGGAGCTCCGGAGCCAGGGTAGCCGTAGGGACCAGCACCTGGCGGAGGGGAAGGCCCCCCAGCGGCAGATTGTATACTTCCAAGCAAGGCATTGATGTCAATCTGGGGCGTCGAGGTAGCAGGAGCACCCGGCATCGCCATCTGCTGGCCAGGAGGCGAGTAGGCAGGGGGCGGGACTGACATCCCGGACCCAGGGGCCTGTGAAGTCTGCAAGGCGGCCAAAACCTTTTGGAGGGTGGCGTTATCAATATGACCAACCAACCCTGACAGATCCGGCATCCCTTGGGGAGCAGGAGGGCCTTGCGGGTTGGCATACGCCTGACCAAATGCCTGGGCCGGAGCCGCGTAGGATTGACCATAGGCATTAGGCGCCGGAGGGTAGGTAGGCTGGTTCGAGGGAGCGCCAGCTCGTGCCCTGAGAACAAGCTCCGCGGCCATGGGCGGATCGAGATCTTGATAGATGTCGAACCGGACGTTTTGCGTCCCCGCTGACCGGTCGAAGAGTTGAAGCGGGATTTTGGCGAAGTTCTGGGCGCGACTATTAAGCTCGACCACAGCATGAACACCTTCGATGACCTGGCGCTGGATGAGAGTATCCCGGGGGAAACGTGGGTTGAGGAACATGGCATCGGTTTTCAAACCGCGGTCTTGGAAAGCGCGTTCTACCCAACCAACAAAGCCCCTCTCAACCTCTTGAGTGAGAAGGAGTTGAACGTCTGGTACATCGCTCCCGTATCGCCGAGGAATGTCGAGCCCATCGCCTTCGTGGCGGCTTCTTCCATATGGACTGGGGCTCCGACGCCGGTACGAGTCGTTGTCTCGTCGACCATAGCGGTTTGGCGATCTGGACCGATCTCGGGACCGGTCGAAGGACTCGTACCCAGAGGAACGAGAATCTCTCAACCGTTCGCTATTACGACGGGCAGCATTATCGTTGGTTGCCCGCCAGTCGTCCCGACCTCGTTTATCTCGGCCGTCGTACCGGTCGGTGCCGCGAGCAGCGCCTCGATTCTTGCTACGGTCCGGCGACCGATCTCGATCGCGGTCGCGGTCCTTGTCCTTCTTCTGTGTACGAGAGTATTCCAGATCTGATAAATTTTTAGCAGGGGCAACCTAGGCACTGTCAGGATTCACACTTACGGATCTTGCGACCGCGAACATCAATGCCTTGCAGAGCCTCCATAGCCTGTTGCGCATCGGCTACGGAATGATACTGCACGAACCCATACGCTGATTTGAGAGAGATCTGGGCCATCCGGCCGTACTTGTGAAAAAGGTCAAAGACATCTCTCTTGGACACTCGTTCCTGGGAGAGGTTGCCTAGATGGCGTCAGTAATCCAGTCCTATGAGAGGGTGATTGGTTTGGACTGACCGATGAATATCCGAGAGCCTTCCGGGAATCGTTCCCATTTGGCCTCGGCCATGTAGCGCCGCTCGTCGGCAACAAAGTCATCAAAGCTCTGTTGTCCGTCTTGTGGTTGCGGATCTTGACTAGGAAGGGCTGCGGGATTAGAATACGCCTGGGCTTGGGGATAGGATGCGGAGCCCGGAGTGCCAGGGAAATTGGCAGAGGGAGGAGGAGGTAAGGTATGCACCGCATCGTTGGAGGTGCCTGGAGCACCCGGAGTGGCATGGGCAGACGTCTGGCCGGAGGAGACGTGGAACGGAGCATGGGAAGCGGTCCCCGTTGAGGCAGATGATGCACCATAGCCGGGATTTCCACCAGTGGAAGAGGGATGGAAGCTGGAGGGGAGCGCATTCAAGTGGGCAGCATCTTGAGTCATCGTGGGCTTTGGGGGCAGTGAAGACGGCTGAGGCGGGCCTGGAGCAGAGGACGGCGGCTGCGAGAGGACGGCGGAACTGGGCTCATCAGAAGAATGGGCAGGCTCTGGAGCAGGAGCAGCAGCAGCTTTGGCTGCAAGGTCGTCTACCAGCTTCTCAATGTCAATTGGAACACTTGAAGAATCCTCATCCGACCCAGGTCCTGGTTGGGCTGTCTGGGAGGGAAGGTTTGGGTTTGCTGCGCGGGAAACAGGATCAGGCTGAGAGTCGGCGGTGGGTTTGGCGACTTCGGTGGGCTGAGGCGGGCTGGGAGTGGCCGACTGCGCACTGGAGGGGTTTGCTGGAGATGCATCGCCAGAGGTGAGGGCCGCTGAGGCTTGATTGGGCAACGTTTTAGACGGTTGAGCAAGGCTCAGGGAATCAGGTGCGGTGTTTGCTGCAGCTGAGGCTGCTTGGTCTGCATCTGCCTCTTGTGCAGGTGGGGAGTCAAAGGTGTTCGCATAGTCATCATTACTAGCGCCCTGCTCGTTGGCCTGCTGCTGGGTGTCATCGTCTTCGCCATAGGCATCAAAGCTGTCGTCGTCGGCGATGCTCGCGTCAGATTCATCTGAGCCGGCCACTACGATAGTGTCATCAGCATCATGAGTGGCGGCCATGATAGGCAAGTGGTTGGCTGAGGCAAGATTATCCAGCGATGCTACGTCCAGATTATCGGCTTGGTCTTGGAGTGCCGGCACAGAGATGGGTGACGAGGTGAAGGTGTGTAGGGGCCTGGGTGACAGCGGGCTGAGCTCGGCTGCTGCCACAATTTCCGGGGTCTGTTCGGTCATCAAGTGCGGGGCAGGCAGGAAGGACAGGAGATGTCCTGGGAGTCTTTGATGATGGCTGTTCACAGATGGAGGTGGATGTAGAGAGTGAAGAGGGAATTGCCATCGAAAGAGGTTTGGTGCAGGTTGTCGCAAATGGGGTTGTCTTGTCTTGCGATCCTTCACTCCCTGGACTTGAAAGGGGGGTAGATATCAAGAGATCTGCACAGCTGCTGGCCGGTCCAGCTCGCTCGGGGGAGGAGAACAAAATGGGTGAGGGTGAGGAGGATCTGGACAATCGGAATGGCGGGCCGGAAGAGCTTGAATACTGTATCTAATGCAGATGGAAGTTTACAAAGAAAGGCCGGCCATGGGTCGCAAAATGTCCTGGGCTTCGAGAAAAGGTGAAAGGTAAGGAAAAGGAAATCTCGAGTCTGAGGCTAGGCAAGAACCAAGCATTAAGGATTGTGGCTGATGGAGTAGCTACCTAGGTAGATTCGCCCCACCGCCGGTCGAATGAGTCTCGAGTCTTGTACACACCTGAATGCTCCACTCAATCTATCCGTAGAAGAGATGCCCAGATGCCTCTGCTTGCGTTTGCCTGGGAACCAAGCCCCTTCGTAGCCAATTCTTACAGGAAACCGGCCTGCATACTTGCTCCCTCTACCTAAAGTACCAGGTAGGTACATAATAATTGTTGGACGTGCAAAGCTACCTTGCATTTCACTGGGGCGCTGAATAGAAACCAGACCTCTGTCAGAATGTTATTATGCTTGAAAACGGCAGCTAGCAACTAGACTGCCTGACAAGGCTATCTCGGTAATGAAAGAAATGAAAGATGCAAACAGCCACCGGCCATCAGAATCAGTAATCATGGCTACCACCGCCCTTCCTAAATGACTTTTTCGAAGCTTGCTGCTTCTTGGTCTTGACCCGGTTCTCATTGGCCCGTTTTTCTCTTGATTCGAGCGCTGGTCAGCAATGAGCTTTGTGCAGTCCCTTGTGTGGAGGAGAAAACCTACAGGGCCTCGTATTTCTTGGCCTTGTCTGGCGATGATTCGTTGGGGACCGTGTCCCTGTAGATATTGCAGAGCTCTTCAAACAACTTCTGACGGTTCTCCTCGGCATTGGCGGTCCTAGTCCGCTGGGTTTGTGCCTGTATCGAGAGTGAATCATTCCGGACAGTGTAGTATTTCGAAGAGCGAAGTGCTCCGTGTAGAAGACGTGGAAGATTGGCGATCAATTCAGAAACCGACCACGAGGTGATGGCTTTGCTTTCGGTTCTTCAAAGTTGTCAGTGCCTGCAGGGTACATCGCGCTGTTCCTTGACCCTGGCCGAGAACAGACAAGAAAAAGAGAAGGGGAAAAAAGAGAAAAAAAAGAAAAAAAGGTAAGAAAGGGAAAAAAGAAGGGAAAAAAGAAGGGAAAAAAAAAAGCCAACTTACTTGTTTACATGCTGACCGCCAGGGCCGCTTGATCGTGCGTAGGTTGTGCTGCCACTCGGGATGTTGGTGATCTTGAACGTTTCGCGCCAGCGTCTCGCTGCAGCAAGTTCATCCGGATCAAAGGCAGCATCATGTGCCTGATAGCGAACGTATCGAACCAAGAGCGGGATCGGAAACGAATGGAGCAATGCCGGTGCTGATGGCCTGGTGATCATTGAAGCAGCCATCAATTTGATCCCGACGTAGTGTGAGTTTGAGAGCAATTATGAGACCAGCTCCTGACGAACTTGCTCCTTCTTATGCGCGGCAGTCTGAGGCAGTTCAATGTCGAGAGCCTCTAGAATCACTCCGGCCTCTCCCCCAGTCAGTCCATTGAGATCGACCACTGTCGTTGGACAGTTTGCAATCGGATGCCCAGTGCGTAGATCAAGAAGAGGACTCAAATTTGCGTCGACCTGGTCAGTAGCCAATCGGTGAGCGTTTGTGGTTCTAATCCTGTCGTTCTTGGCCCTTGTCTCAGAGTAAAGAAGGCGATTATTAATAGTTAGAATGTCGTTCTGGGTGTGAGCAAGGCGATTATTAATAGTTAGAATGTCGTTCTGGGTGTGAGCAAGGCGATTGTTGATAGTTGTAACCTCGCCCTTGATACCTGCAACGTCGTCCTTGATAGCTGTAAGCTCCTTGAGGATTTGCTCAAGAAGGCGCTGCTGTGAAGGAAGATTGGCAATATGAGGAAGCTCTTGGCTGAGATCCGTGAGGGCACTACTGATCCGAGCGAAGTTTGGCTGCGGTGGTGAGTCTGGCTGCGGTGGTGAGTCTGGCCGCGGCGAGTTGTTGGGCATGTTGAGGTGGATGGATGGGATGATGGTATGGGGTTAATGGATGGATGGGGTTGATAGATCGATGATCATGAAGGCCTCAGCTTAGACCCGCCTTGGTGGAGCTGTTGTAAGGAGTTGCTCGTGACGGACGATGCAAGACAATTAGTTAGAAAAGAAAAAGTTTTAAATAGAATAGACTAGCTTGGCAACTCACGTCTCTGCTAGTGAATCACTGGCTACTTGTTTGTAGGTGAAATGTGAATTTGCAATGGTAGTGAGTCACTCTCAAATGGGTCAAAGCAGCAGCTTTGATGCCAAGCTGGAATCAAGCTGATCCATGGCACTCCAACAAAGTTAGGGAAGTGGAATCAGATGGGACATTCATACTCGTGTCAACTTTCCACCAAGCCTTCAAGGGTCTGGCCAAATTCTGACCCTGGCTGAGAAACACGGACCCTGAATGCTACCCAGGACGCCAAGTGATGGTCAGATTAGCTGACGGACTGCTAACAGAAGTACTTGGCTATCCATCAAGCCCATCGGACTTAGGTGGGATAGCCCTTCTGAGTTCCAGGGCAAGGATGTGACAAGGAAATTGATTGTTAAGATTGAGGTAGCTCCTGATGAACTTCTGCCGACTATTCTGACGCCCACTTGGGACGCCTCTTGACCTCCCAGGATGCCCTTTTGCACCTCTGTATCATCAACAATATTCAGTCCCGTTCCCTCAAGAGCTCAAGGACGCCGCTAGGACAAACAAGAGCAGCTCGTTGCCTAATCCCATCTAGGACAGACAGCTTATCACTTTATTGCCATCCACCATCCACCACCCCGCCCTTTGGGCTTCGTGTCACTCTATCTCGACCATCCCCACTTGCTTGGCGTCATTGTCGCATCCCAAAACCAACCAAACTCCCAACCAACACTTCGGGGGACCGTGAATCGATTGCCCGACCCTGCCCAAGAGCGCGCACACTTCAGTACACAGTCTTCCCTTTCACCAAGTGCTCACAGCGGGCTACCAGGCGGCAAGCAAGAACACCAGCGAAGAGGTCTTTTGAGCACTTGCCCCTTTCAACTGCTCAGGATGACTGCGACACAACCAGCCGATAAGGCCAATCCGCAGATCCAGCCATGTCGCTACAAGGTGGGCAAGACCTTGGGCGCCGGCTCATACTCGGTGGTCAAGGAATGTGTTCACATTGATACTGGCCGGTACTACGCCGCCAAAGTCATTAACAAAAGACTCATGGCGGGACGCGAGCACATGGTAAGCATGGCCTCCCCGACTTTTGGACAGCCCATGGCTTTGGCTGGCCTGGCGAGCTCTTTTGCCAAAGAGACTGTCAGCTAACATGATGTCTACCTTCCCGCAGGTCAGGAATGAGATCGCCGTCCTCAAGAAGGTCTCAATGGGCCACCAGAACATCCTCACCCTTGTCGACTACTTCGAGACGATGAACAACCTCTACCTTGTGACAGACCTTGCACTTGGCGGCGAGCTCTTCGATCGCATCTGCAGGAAAGGCTCCTACTTCGAATCGGACGCTGCCGACCTTGTGCGTGCTACTCTCTCGGCTGTAGCGTACCTGCACGACCATGGCATCGTGCACCGCGACCTCAAGCCCGAAAACCTCCTTTTCCGGACCCCAGAAGACAACGCTGATCTCCTGATTGCCGACTTTGGACTGTCGCGCATCATGGACGAGGAGCAGTTCCACGTGCTTACCACTACGTGCGGTACGCCGGGGTACATGGCCCCGGAGATCTTCAAGCGGTCGGGCCACGGCAAGCCCGTCGATATCTGGGCCCTGGGCGTCATCACCTACTTCCTGCTCTGCGGCTACACCCCCTTCGACCGCGACAGCGACTTTGAAGAGATGCAGGCCATCCTCAAGGCCGACTACTCGTTCAACCCGATCGAGTACTGGCGCGGCGTCTCGGACCACGCCAAGGAGTTCATAAGGCGGTGTCTGACCATCGACCCCGCCAAGCGCATGACCGCCCACGAAGCCCTGCAGCACCCGTTCGTCGCCGGCTTCGCCCGCGAGGGCGGAGAGAAGGGCGCGAACCTGCTGCCGACGGTCAAGAAGAACTTCAACGCCCGGCGTACGCTGCACGCCGCTATCGACACGGTTCGTGCCATCAACAAGCTCCGTGAGGGACAGCTCGGCTTGATGGACGGCGCGCGCTCCAAGGAACCCTCTCGCGAGAAGGGCCCTGCCGCCGCCGCCGCCGCAGCATCGGCAAATTCGGCCTCTGGTGGCCGCAAGGACGACAGCGGCGTGTCGATGGGCGGCAGCAGCAGTCAGGACAAGGATTCCGGGTATGGCACACAGGCGGAGAGGGACAACAGCGGGGACGTCACTATGGGTGACGCGCCGCCTCTACGCTCCAACATCCCGGCGTCTCTCCGGCCGGGCATGGAGGTGAACAAGGTCGTTGAGACTTCCAAGGGTCTGTGGAACGGTGTGGGCAGCCGGCACTAGTGGTGAACCGGTGGCGTTTTAAAAAAGCTGTTTCTGCGACAACTCCATGATGGCACAGCGGGTTGGCATCTGTACGACGACGAGGAGAAGGATGTTGATGCTGCGCTGTGGGGAGCTGATGACTATGATACCACAATTTGCACAATCCTTGGGGCGAAAAAAGGAAGCGAGGTTGGGGGGAAAGCGAGTACAAGCCTCATCTCTCCGTAACCCTGTTGTTGCTGTTTTTTCGAATACTTTTCAGCAGATTTTCGACTGGTCTCGAAGTTCTACTACTACGTTTCTACTTGGATGCGTTTCTTACGTTGCCGCACAAGGAGACACCCGTCCCCCCCCCCCTTTTTTTCACTAGATTTGTTTAGGATGTTTTCCTCTGGCTGTATATAAGGACAGACGCATACATGGGACACGACAAATACCTTGGGAGCATGACTGAACAGAAAAAGTAATGAGAGCATACTTCAACACACAGATACTTGACCTTCCGGTGTCTCTGTCTTCTCCTGGCCTGTTGTCTCGTCGCGGGTAAGTCGGTGTTGTCACCTGGGCAGAACTTGGCACGTATTGGCAATTGAGTACGTGAGGCCGAGACAAAGAGATATCTCTACCATCCAGAGAAATTGATCAGGCGGCACAGCAAGTCGTCGATAGGTATCAACGCTCGCACTTTGCCTCGCATCGCGATACATGATAATATGCAAGGTGTTATTAATATAGATACCACAGAAGATGGGGCCGTGAAAAGGGCTCGAGAATTCCGCTCGGGGTGTAAGTACATAGGCTTGTCAATCTATACTTGTCATTTTGACGATCAATTATCTGGCCTGCACCTGATCTGCGTCTGCCTAGCACACTGGGTCGAAGTGGTTGCCGCAGCCGCTGCAAGACAGACAAGATTGAGAAGCTAACGTGGGGGGAAGATCTGCTGCCGGTTCTAATACTTCTATTTTCAGTTTCCAGATCTTTCAACCCTGCTGACTGAACACAGCCTATGGCAATCTGGCGGCCTTGCTCATCAGTAGTGTAGTCAGATATGTCCGAAAGAGGCAATTCTCGCGGCAGGCTGTGTAAGAGCGAAGCGACTACAGATAAGACCGCCAAGAAAGATGTTATGTCACTAGTTAGGTCCGGCTGTGGGATGGGCTGTGAGGCCATAGAAGCAAGTTGCCGTTTTGTCTGCGTTTAAGCATCTCCTATCTAGAGTATCGAACAGCTCTCTATTCCATTCCATTTGCACCCGACATACCAGCTACATATAAAGATGAAGGCGGTACGTACCTGGACCCTTACAATAGGGCCGGAGGTGAGTGCAGGTTTGGCCAAACGGCCAGGTTCTGGGGTGCAAGGCTTGGTTCGATGCACACCCTGCCTGGTATCCTCTTAGCTCTGCGGGAGTCTCGGGGACGCAATGCCATGGAGTAATTCGAGCCGGACATTGCAAAGGCTTTTTTCACACCAGTCTCGGGGCTTTCCGTAGAGAACCCTCGGGCCGGGTGAGGGAAAAGGAGCCCTTGTCAGGCTCCTCCTACGTGAGGCGACCGCGGGCCCGTGGACTTTTGATTCGGGCTCTTGGCCTCGGACTCGGACTCAAAGGATCGGGCTTTCGCGTCGAGCACGCGACCCCCGTAGTTAATGGAGCAAAGCCCGCTCTTTTTTTTTTTCCCCTGGTCCAGAAGGGGGTTCGTAGTGTGGACAATGACGGTAATTACCTAACCTAGCTCGGAAAACAGAGGAACAGCGTCCCGGCTCCTTTGCGGGCTCCAATTGCTAGGTAATTGCTTCCCGCCGAGAAGAAGAAAGAGAAAAAAAAAGAAAAAGTTTGCCCAACTGAGTGGGTCATGTTCCTCCTCGGCACGGCAAAGCTCCCGGTCAATTGACAGATCCAGGAACGCGAGACCACGAAAATGGGACTGGACTAGTCAAAAAGGAAGAAAAGAGGTACCTACTTGTCCAAGTAGTTTACTCCATACACACCGAACTTCTCCTTGGCAGGGGATGTCAGCCGTTGAGGGCGGCGCCCATCGCGAGGTTTTGGCGGCCGAAGGCTTCCAAAGGTTGGTCGCCAAGAGGGAGCGGAGCGCCTTGCCGGGGTTTGGTTCATAATCTCTTTTGCTCGTCCTGACAGGCGTGACAGTTTTCCCAATGGGACCAAAGATCAACGACCGGCCTGGACCGTGACATCCATGCTGCCGTGCCAGCCAATTTCGTGAGTGGAGTCGGTCTCTGGATTTCCACAATCCACTCTTGGTTGTACGGAGTATCATGGATGGCGGGTAGGTAGGAAGAGATGGATTTTTTCTTCTTCTCTCGATAGCTTCTCGTCTAACTAGTCCGGAGTGGCCCGTAGAGCCTCACATGGCAGTCAGTCCAAGGTAGTGCACTCGGCGGGTGCTTAGCCCAAGCCCATCCGCATGTGCCGGCATAAACCATCATGCAAATCACTCACCGCCGCTTGTCGCTAATGTACAAGTGCGTGTTGTGTGTTGGTGTGCTTGAGGTCCTAGCTTCCTGCATGATCTGCACATGAGAGGTCACTTGACTTGCCCTAGAGTCGCAAGCATGAAGAAGACGGTGTGCTGGCAGCAGCGCATGATGCCTTGTGATGCCAGCAGCTTAAGAGCAATAAGCTTATAACTATCGTACTCTATGAGGATGGACCAGATAGGGTGCAAAGCGTCTTGGCGAACGTAGCTGAGCAAAGTTCTTTTCGGAAGTGGTTGCATACCGCACGAACGATGATATGACCGGCGTTGTTTTGGCGCCGACTCCTCTCTAGCGAGGTCGAGAGGACCCCGTCACTGGAATGTGGACTGACAGGTGCATCAAGAGCGGCCATCGGTGTTTCCGTGACATCCGAACATCACACTAGGTAGAGAGAGAGCATCGACCAGACACCGAGAGGTAGCTTCGACTCCAGAGCGGCGAGCTTTGGTCGTTAGAATAATTATCTGAACTCTCGTCTGGAGGTCCCGACTGATGGAGAGGGCCCGGTGAAACGAGGAGCGCGGGAAGGAAAACGTGGGCAAGACCCTTTGGCCGATTCGAAACATCAAAGCGTGGTGAGCTTATCGTTTGGGTCAGAGTCCGTCCTCTGGTTTTGTTGCGAGGTGTATCGGTACCTGCCATCCTTCATTGGTTTTTCCCCATACAAGGTGCTGTCCGTCCCCTCCCTCCAGACCATAGCAGGGACCCCTGCGTTCATCAAGCGACCGGTGTGTCAATCCTCCAGATTCTGATGAGGTGATGTCGGGCAGAGTGATAGATATGCGCCAGGCCTACCCTACCCTGTATTGAACCAGCACGAAGTCTGTCCAAAGTCCGAACGGGTGGCATCAATCGTACGTTCTAGGACCGGCTGGTTTGATTGGCATCACTCTGTCCCGGCCGCATCAGAGGCTCTCTTCCATTCATCTTTGCTCCTTATACGGAGTAGGTGCGCCAGGTAGGGAATTGAGGCTCCAACGCCTGGCTGGCGAGCTGGTCCTTGGCACAAGCAAAGAGGCAAGCTTTGGAGAGGAATCTACCGTGACGCCGTGACGCAAAGCAGGGGGCTAGCAGATGGAGCACATGCTCAGCGCTGACGTTGTAAGTTGTCTGCCGCATGCATTAGTCGATGCTGGTCGGCACTGGCCATCTCGACAAACGCCATGTTTGCTGTGTGATCTGTGACGACCACTGCACCCTAGCCCACCACCGCCGCCGCGCTAGTTGTGTTGGCCTAGGTAACAAGCAGACTGATTACGTATACGAGTCGTCGTCCCATGTAATTTGATGATGATGACAGTCCCCAGCTCTGGTGAGGCTAAAATTTGGCAGAACTCAAAAGCACTTGCGATTTCGACCAGACTCTTTGGTAGGTCGTCATCATTGGGGAGAAATGGCAAAAGCAGATTTGTGCACTCGGTCCCTAGGGAGGCCACCATTTCCCATTCCTTTGCTGTTTCGCGATGTTCTCATGTGGTGTCGGCGGCGGCATCCCTGCATGCCTCGATTTGATTGGTGCCGACGCTTCCGCAGCTAAGACTTAGGGCAGTTGTTCATGTTTTGAAGAAGATGCGCTCTGTGCGGCGGAGGAAAAGCAATCATGATCGTACTCCGTCAAGTACCTGAAGCACGGCAGAGGGAAAACATAAGCGCCACTGGAATGCAAGAGGCCTCGCTTCTTGCTTTGCTGTCCATTCTGTGCCCTGCGCCGTGCCTACATAGGTAATACGAAATGCGACCAACAAAAGCGAGCAAAAGACGATGCGATGGGAGATTGAAATGAGTCGCGTGTAAGCAGTCAGCTTGGCACGGATAGCACGGATGTGTCATCCTTGCAATGCAGAATTGCGACTCGTTTACTGGTAGCGCTGAAAAAGCGAAAGGGTAAAAAAAA
This sequence comes from Thyridium curvatum, assembly GCF_004353045.1. Taxonomy (NCBI): domain Eukaryota; kingdom Fungi; phylum Ascomycota; class Sordariomycetes; order Thyridiales; family Thyridiaceae; genus Thyridium; species Thyridium curvatum. The sequence continues at coordinate 348,194 of NW_022156766.1, read as the reverse complement.
AAAAGGCCCTGTCCGTCCAGGGAGCTTGCTGAGCAGGGGGGTTGCCTGCTGACGGCGAGACAGAGAGGCGCGTCTTGCAAGCACGACAAGTTGCCCAAATACCTCGTCGATGTACCTAAGGTAGCCAAGGCGAGCCCCACCGACTTGGCATCCCCACGATTGAGAGCGCGCGCTGTCGCTGTCGCATGTCCAGCGATTCATGTACCGGTACCCGTCTTCGCGACTCTCGGGCGACTCGACAAACCCTAAGCTTCCAGGCCGGCCTGTCGCTGGTTGGTTTCTGGTTCGCAAGCTGTGCTGGTTCCATGTGAAAATCCCCAGCATGCGCTTTGGCCCAAACAGCTGACATGCCCTCCTTCTGTGTAACTGACCAATTTCACGCAGCACGCAGAGTGACCGTCCGTCTTTGGGGCGGCCTGGCTGCTTGCATCGTCGTGCTCTCTTGACCTGTAGGTTCAGGGGGGGCAGTCCGATGCGCAGGATGCACGGAGGATCGATTGATTGACTGAGTGCTTTGACTGAGCAAGTACAAGTAACTGACCCAACTGACCAAACCCGCGGATGGTCGGATAACGGCGCAATCTCACTCACTCCCTCACTCCTCCTGACAGGGCTGGCGGTTAGACCGTTTCATGGTTTTGGCGAATCCCTCCTGGGTTCCCCCCCCCCCCCAAGAAGGGAATCTTAGGTACATCCAGGATGATATGAGCCCTAAAATGAGATGGGGGCGATTCCCTGAAGCCAGTGTGGCAGGCCCGCTCAGCCCGCTCACCAGCCCAGCCAGACCCTGGCAAGCCTGGGAGCGAAGGAACCCACCCTGTGGTGCCCGATCGATGACCCGCCTTTCTTTCTCTCCGGGCAACCCATGCAATGCGAAAAAACCGAGCGCTAGTCAGTCGCCCTCGCCCTCGCCGCACTGCCCACCGCCCGCCAGCCGCCTGTTCGCTCTCGCTCCCTCACAACAGGCTCCAGCCATTCTTACAGGGTCCTGAATAGTCTGATATATCAACCTCAATCCCGCCGCCTCCCACCCGCGCGAGAGCTTATTTTGCTTCCCCCTTCCTCTCTCGGCTCGCCGTTACATGACGTTGGTTTACCTGGTATTTTCACGCTTCTCGAATCCTCTCACAGACGACAGATTGCTATCGATCATGCGCATGATATAACACTCCCGGTCTATCTCTTCTCTCTCTCTCGCCCGTCACTCGACACCGCAACAGGCAGCTCGCCCACTCTGCTCACGAGTCGGCGCAGTTCGCTGATTCTCGCCCGCCACCTCACTCTTGCTCTCCTCGAAATACCACCGCAACATGGTCCAGGATCCTCTCTCGCAAACGAAGCTCAAGATGCCCTTTCATTTCTGGCACGGGACGCTGTCCCTGGCGCGCTTCAACCCAATTCCACAGTCGCTCCGGCCTAGCCGGAGGCGGCCTCGTCAAAAGTCGGGAGCGTCCAGTACGCCAGCGCGTCCCGATCACGTCGCCGCCCTGAAGACTTCTTTCAACCCCGCGGATGGTCTGCGAGCCCTGCAGAGGCATAGATGGAACGTTTACGATCTGCAATATGTCGTGCTGCTTGTCGCTCTGGTCTTCTCCTTCTGGATCGCCCCGATACCCACCCTGATTAAGATGGGCTCCGTTGCAGTCTACACCCTGCTCGTGCTGATGCCCGCCACGAGGCAGTTCTTCCTGCCCAGCTTGCCGATTTGGATGTACCTCCTCTACTTCTTCTGCAGCAGGTAAGAGAATCCCGGCTGTTCCGGTGCATCTGCACCGAACGAATATTCTCCAAATCGCGGATCTTGCTAACTGGCCTAGGTTTATTCCCACCGAGTACCGACCGCACATCTGGGTCAAGGTCCTCCCAGCCCTCGAGAACGTCTTGTACGGTGCCAACCTGTCCAACATCTTGTCGGAGCACACCTACGCTGTGCTCGACGTCCTGGCCTGGATCCCCTACGGTCTGGGTCATTTTGCTGGCCCGGCCTTCACTGCAGTCGCCCTCTTCCTCTTCGCTGCTCCCGGCACGACACCGGTCTTTGCGCGGGCATTCGGCTACCTCTCCTTGCTCGGTGTCACGATCCAGCTCATCTTTCCCTGTACCCCGCCGTGGTACGAGAAGGCCAACGGTCTCCAGCCCGCCCATTACGGCATGGAGGGCTCACCTGCCGGCCTCGCCCGCATCGATGCCATCTTTGGCGTCGACATGTATACTACCAGCTTCACCACTGCTCCCGTGCCCTTTGGTGCCTTCCCCAGCTTGCACGCCGCCGATGCCATCCTCGAAGCCCTGTTTCTGAGCTACTGCTTCCCGCGGTTCCGCGCCCTCTTCATCACCTACGTTGGCTGGATCCTGTGGGCCACCATGTATCTGAACCACCACTATGCCGTCGACCTGGTCGCCGGCGGTCTCTGTGCCGGTATCTTCTACTACGTCGCCCGTCAGAACTTCTTGCCGCGCCGCCAGCTCGACAAGAGGAACCGCTGGGAGTACGAATACGTCGAGGTCGGCGAGAAGAACTACATCCCCGACGAGGAGCTCGGCTTCTACAGCTACAGCCGCGGATTCAAGGACAACGAAGACTACGACCTCAGCCTGCTGCAGCGGAGGAGCACTGGCGACAGCGACGAGTGGACCATTGGCAGCAGCTCTAGCTTTGCTTCCTCGAGCGCGAGCGCTTCTGGCTCTGCTAGCAGCCCCGTGAGCCCAGCGCTGTCAGACGACGGGTTCAGCCACACCGTGGTCGGTATGACGCCTCAGGGCAACTTCTGGGACGGCCAGGGTGTCGGACGGGAGAGCGAGCTGAGCGAAGTCGTCGTTGTGAGGTGATCGCTTCGCCTACAGCTCTAGCCTACTCGCCATCACTTTGGCGCTTCGAACGACCCGGACGACTCGGAATATCCACCCCCCTTTTAATACGATCATCTCGAGATCTACATCTAATTGCTAATATGGAGATTCCACCATGCCCTCCCCCCTCCGTTTACGACCATCTTCCCGAGTCTTTCCGCCATCCGCCGGAACTTGACGACGAATTCATACCAAATACATTCAACAATAACCTACTTTTTGAGATTCTTTTGCATCTTGTAGGGCGTTTGGTTCCCATTGACGACGAGCTCAAACACAATACAAACACACACAGCACAAGCACAATACTGGAGCATTTTGCTAGGGCTTTTTTATCCGGCGTACGAGCGGGAAACCACACCCCTCCTCCGCGATGACGGGGTGTTTGTGGTTGTGGAATCTCTTCTTCTCTGATTCTTATTACTTTTTTTTTTTTTTTGTCAAGGTCTTTAGACATGGCGCTCGCGCGCCCACAGGAACAAGGCCGGTCCTATCGCTTATACCCCCCCAATTAGTTGAAATACACCGACAGCAGCAGCAGCAGCAAGCAGCAGCTTATGGACAAGCTGGGCGTTGCTATGATGTATGAGATGGAATATTCTTGTACCAACACACTCGTTGTGAGAAACGGACACACGGGGATGGAGGCTCTCGTCTTTCAAGACGGGCATGCTTTTCCCTTCCCCCCACCCACGAGATGAAAGAGAGGAGGATTGAGGAAAGAAAGACGAGTCAGTGGATGAATATGAGCTTCCTCTCAGAGAGGAGCCGTAATCGATAATATTGAATAAAGAAACAAGATACACAAACAACACGATCACTTGTGCCCGTGTGTGCCTCATGAACTTGGTGTACGTCTTAACATCTGATCCATAACTGCAGACTAAGCTGAAGAAAGCACGCTAGTGAGTGAGTTGGTAGGGACTCGATACTCCCAACATAAGGTTTGACTGCCTGCCGGGCTTCAAAGTCAATGCCGGCCAAAGTATCGCGGACATTGCCGCCTATGGGGGTGGTCGGTTGTGTGGTGGGGATGGGGATGGATGGGTATGTGCATGTATGTACCTGCGAGTCAGGCAGCTCGCGGAGCAATGAGACATAGTATGCCCTCGTAATTCGAACGAGTTTTAACTTATTTGCATAGTATTCGGAGTATCATCAAAGGGGTCATCGCAATCGCCCAACCGGTTCATACCTTCCCTTGCCCGAGCTTCCTCCGGGAACTCAAGACTGTATTAATCGTTGACGAAGATCAAAAGTATCCTGTGTACATAAACAGCAAAGGCCATTTTCACCACTGCCCCCTTTGAAAACTCAAACGCCCGGCTACAAAAAATCGCACGGCTAGACGGCCGTACACATTGCGGAAGGTCCCCCCTTCCCGCTTGTCTGCATATGAAATGCTCGCCACGGACCCCGTTGGCGAGATCGCATTGGGTATCATCGGTCATCGCCCTTGGCCACAACCCACCCCTCCCCCCGGTTTTGGAAAACATCCCACTACCAACCTCTCTCCTGCTTAATCACCTGGTGCTGTTTCTAAAGCTTGAGATGAGGCGGGAGAGGCACGGGGGTCTCCTTTCTGACCTGGGAAGGCGCACTGGCGGGCGTAGACACGGCATCCGCCTCCTTCTGGACCTTCTTCTTCTTCTCCTTGTTGCCCTTCTTCGAGGGCGTCTGCTGCGGGGCATCTCCTTGCGAAGCAGACTTGCTGACTTCGGGCACGGGCACGTTGGTCTGCGGGACCGGCTGCGATGCGCTCGGCGCCGCAGCCTTGACCTTCTTCTGCTTCTTCGTTGAGGAAGACGCCGGCTGGGACGAAGCAGGAGCCTTGGCCGAGCTCGGCGGTGCCGGCGGCAGGATCGGCGTCATCTTCGCCGCCTGCGAGGACGAGGGCGTAGCGCCGGCCGTCTTGGCCTTCTTGGGCTGCTTGTCAGTCGCCGACGCGCTGGGCGTGGCCTCGGCATCCTCCTCAGCAGTCAGCTTGCGTTTCCTGGACTTCTTGGAGGACTTCGGTGTCTCGGCCGCCTTGGATCCAGCATCTTCCATCTCTACGTCGGACCCAGCTCGAGACGATGAGCCAATGTTGCCCATCGCTTCAGTCACGCCGATCGGCTGGAAGCGGGCCTGCAAATTCTTGGGCTGGGGCCGAGGAGGCTTCGGGGGAGCCAAAATTGGACGCGGGCCACTGGCTACGGGCTGGCTATCCTGGGATAGCTGCGTCACCCGTTTAAGGTGAATAGTTTGATCAACGCCGCGATCAACTTCAAGGCTCAAGTCAGCTTGCTATGCATCTTCTGATTGATATGGGCCGAACTTACGCATTGAATATTTATCACCAGCCTTGTTCGGGATGAGCAGCTTGATAGATCTGGAGGTAAGAGCGTCTTCAAAGTTCAGGCCGTATTCGTCGTTGTTGTGTGACAGAATGGGAAGCCCCTTCTGCGCCTTCTCTGTCGGAATATCCATCTGCTCTACCACGCTGATGGGGACCGATGCGGGCACTGTGAAATACCAGACCTGCTTGCCTTCCAGCTTGGCTTGGTTGAATATACGCGCAACATCCGAGGCATCGGTTCCGCTCTCTGCTTTCCTGAGGTGGAAATCGGGGGCAATGAATTCCGGGACTTCCGATCTGTGTGGTCTTTGAGTCAGTAAGATGATGTATATACACAAGTACAATTGCACGTACCGCTTGGCAAGCTGCGAGGTGCCCTTGGTTTGCTTGACTACTTCGAGAGCCTCGTCGGCCATTTCCTCGTCGGATGATGAGTCTTCTGAGGAAGTCGAGACAGCCTTGCCCACCGCTTTCGAGCCCTCTGCCTCGGAGTCGGACTCTTCACTCTCACTCTCGCTGCTTGATGACGATTCTGACTGGGTGGGTGCGGCAGCAGCTTTTGTCCGCTTGACTGGAGAGGGACTGCGTTTCGACGCCTTCTTGGCCTTGGTAGCCAGCTTCTTCTCGACCTCACCGTCGGTCGACTCATCATCGCCGTCACTGTCGCTAGTACTGCTCGCGTCGGAGGTAGAGTCGGCCTTCAGTTGACGAGTGACGCTCGCGCCCTGCTCTGAATCGCTCTCGCTTTCCTCAGAGGAGGATGGACTGGTGTCGGAGGCCTTGCCTTGCTTCTTTGCAACGCCGTTCGGCTTCTTGGCCGACGCAGAAGAGCTTTCGTCTTCGGACGACGTTTCTGATGTTGAAGTTGAGGGCTGCTGGACTTGCTTTCCCTTGACTGCTGCACTGGCATCCTTCTTCGGCGCGGGTTTGACGGCCCCTCCCTTGGCGGCCCCTGCCGCAGGTGATGCTTTCGGCTCGTGCTTCATTCCATTTGTTTTGGAGGCGGCTGACTTGGACTTGTTGATCTTGTCTAGAAAGGCCTGCGTGCCCTCGCCGTCGGACCCATCGCTGTCCGAGTTATCTGAGCTGCTCCCGCTGCTTTCGTCCTCGCTTTCCTCGACCAGTTCCTTAGACTTGAAGGTCGGAGTCTGCTTGGCCCTCGAAGATCCACGACCTGGGATCCATTCCGAGATGCTGGACAGGTGGTTCGCCAGTGAACCGATAGGTGCACGAGGCCCCACCATCTTGAGGAAATCCAGCGGCGACCGAATGTTGAAAGCGTGACGCGCGGTCAATGCAAGAGTGGTCAAATGGTCAACACGGCAGCTGTCTGTCAATGAACGCGTCGCCGAGTACTGCGGTGTTGTTGCTGCTTCGTACTGGAAAGAAATCGGCGGGGCGGTGGGAATTGGATTTTTTTTGGCCTTCGGGATGGGGACGCTGGAGCTGGGGAGTCGCGTCTGAGGGAAAAAATTGCGATAAGATCAGAGGAGGCGCGAAGCTCATGCGGTGCTACTGGGGTAGAGTTATAGTGGTTTTAGTGGTCTGGTCCAGCTCGAAATGGCTGGAATTGGCAGCGTTGATTGGCTTGCTAGGGATCAGGGGTGCTAAAGTTTGTGATGGGTCCGTTTACCACCACCCAAAGCTTATTAAAACTCACCTGCAGCCAGAAACACTCCCGTTGATATTGGGCAAGACTAAGCCTTAGGGTCACTCGAGTACCGCATTGGGTAGGCCGTCTGGCTTTGAAAGCTGCCAGTATCTCGGGTGTGGTCACGACCTGATTTGAAAGCGTTCCACCTGCTGGCCGACGCGTTTGTTTGGCAGGGCGTTGGAGACCAAAGACCCTTTCAGAATGGCTTCGACAAAGAAGAGAAAACTGGAGGCCGGAGCTGGAGCTCAAGGTGAGATTGGGAAAACACAAAATACCAACCTCGCATATTCGTGCTAAAGCGTGTCTTTACTAGCCATGAGTGCGTTTGCTTTGAGACGCAAATTGCTCCAAGAGAATAAGTCTGCCCCGAGCAATCTCAATGACCCAGCACCAGGGGTCCAGGACCAAGATTCTGTCTCGGATCCAGCTCTGGAAACCCCGAGGACGACAAGGTCCATCGCTACCAAGTCGAGATCATCTCGACCAGATGATGGCCCCGAGTCGGGCCAGAGCATACCACAGGTGCTCCAAGCCAAACCAGAGGAGTGAGTCTCTCCAAGCTCGTCCGCAGCAGCAATCCTTCGCTGACTTGACCAGAAACACCCCCTCTCAGGATGCTGATGCCGAGATTCGACCAAGGGTCGTTCAGCATTCAAGTTTTAGGCCAAACAGGAAGAACCTCACTCGGAGGGGCAACGGCATCATTGTGCTGAGGCTTCCTGAAGGAGAGGTGAGCGTGCTTTGCTTCGTGCCATGTCTCTCGCAGCAACTGACGTTCGGCAGCGTCTGGTGATCCTTGGCAGTTATGGCATCAAGATCTGCAGCGGCCAGGCGACGATAGCAGGCGCAACACTGCGGCCATCGGACCATATCTCTTGGGTGCACTCCCCACACTGTCATGCTCTTCCTGTGCTCAGATGTTCGGAAGAGACCAGTATCGAACTATGCCCGCACCCAGCTGCAGAGAGTCTGAGAGGACTTGCAAGGCTTTCGCCTACTTTTGCGAGACTCTGGAATGAGCCACAACCGGATTGCCCACCAAAGCAGCGAGGGCGAGAGACCTTTCAAATCGTAAGCTGGGCCTTCTTCTTTAGACTGAGTGGTATCTAATGCTGTTTCGTAGATCTACACATCGGCAGATGGACCTAAAAGGGCATTCTTGCAGGAGCTTAAGGCGCCAGCAGAATGGAACAAAAAGATCGCGGGATTGGTCTCAAAAAAAGGCAGCAAGCAGCAAGTATTACTCATCTGTGGACCCAAGTCTTCAGGCAAATCTACATTTGCCAGACTTCTTACCAACAGACTCACCACTGATGAGGCAAGACTAAAGACCCGAGCTGGCGCCGGGGTTGCCATCCTTGATATTGACCCAGGGCAGCCCGAATTCTCGCCTCCTGGCATTATTTCTCTTGTTCACATGGATGGCCCAAACTTATCACCGTCTTTTTGCCATCCCAACGGACCTCCAAAACAGCAAGGGTTGCTCAAGTCTCACGCCATATGCGCCGTTTCACCAGCTATGGATCCAGGCCATTACCTCGAGTGTGTTCTGGATTTGTATGCCGAGTACCAGGGCAAGCTAGCTCATAAGTACCCGCTCATCATCAACACCCCGGGCTGGGTCCAAGGAACGGGCCTTGATATTCTCGTCGACCTAATACAGGAGATCCAGCCCACCGAAGTCGTGTACATGTCGAAGGATGGCCCTGAAGAAACAGTGGAAGGTCTGAGTCTGGCTTGTGAAAAGACAAGATGCTCAGCGCTCTCTACATTGCCATCCCAAGCCACCGAATATACGTCACGAACAGCTCTGCACTTTCGAACCATGCAAATGCTGGCATACTTTCACCAGGACACCGAGACGACCGACCGGGAACACCTGCGGTGGGACACAAGACCACTGACTATGAGCGCTCCTCTGATGGTCCCATTCACGAGCTCTACCAATGGTTTTGCCGGCATCCTATGTTATGATTATCAACCATCAATCGAGCTTCTGGGAGAATTCTTGAATGGGACGATAATTGCATTGGTGGATGTTGAGAGCAAGGAAGCATTCAGCAGAGTCCACTCCCTCAGCTCGACAAGAGTACAAGAATCTTGTCATGAAGGCGGAAGCCAAGGAGTGTTACCTCTGATCAGGAATGACGCCGGGCGAACGTTGGATCCGAAGCATTCAAGGGCCTTGGGACTCGGCCTCATTCGTGGTATAGATATGGAGAATAGGGTTATTCACCTTCTCACTCCTGTACCATTGAAGAAGATACAAGAGGTGCAGAAGAGCGGGAGGTCAATCGTGATAGTTGCTGGCAAGTTTGACCCACCAAGCTGGGCATACACAGAGGATCTCTACAGTCAGGCCTACGAGTCGAATGTTAAGGACGACAACGATGGGGCTGTAGAGGTCACAGACGAGGATACTGATGACGACTCATCTGAGAACAATGAGGAGGAGGAGAAGCTCTCTCCTCAGGATCTGCAAACACCATGGGTCGAGGTGCTGCATGGTAACCAGAAGAGGGCCGTTGGTTCTCGAGTTTGGAGAGTAAGACGAGATCTGGGCAAGGGCGCGAATGACTAGCAGCCCTTGACATGAAAGGCGGAGGGCGTCTGGTGGTTGAAAGAACAAGATTTTTGGACATTTAGATACCCTCTTCAATGTGGTGTGAATTGCCTGGGAGTGTAATGTGTTCTGCCGTGCCTCAAAATTATTGGCTCTTCTTCATTGAAGCAAACCTCCTCACTTCAGCATCAAAAGCTGGTGCCTTGACCCATGCGAGAGTGACTCACTACCATTACAAAGTCACGTTTCACCTACAAACAAATAGCAAGTAGTTCACTAGCAGAGACGTGAGTCGCCAAGCTAGTCTGTCCTATTCACAGCTTCTCTTTTTCTACCTATTTAATCGTCTTGCATCGTCTGTCACGAACAGCAACTCCTCACAACAGCTCCACCAAGGCGGGTCTAAGCTGAGGACTAAGAGAGGCTGAGTCCATCATCAAGTTCAGCCCATCCAAAGAGCTCTGACTCAAACTTGCACCCGTTAACTCACCCGTTTTCTTCTTTTTCTTTGTGGACAGATTCATAAGTCCTGCATTCGGGTTGAAGACGAGAGGCGACATTGCGCATCACCTGGCCTGGGACAAGTCGAGATAAAATGGCGACCGCAACGCTTGTTCGGAACGCCCCCTTGGCGTTAGGTATTCACAACCGTGAGCCGAACGGCGCATTCCCGTTGCCCGAACAAACCTTCAACCTGCACGAGGCCATCTATCTCGCAGGACTGTGCCGAGCCGCGCTCACTACTCTCGGATCGACGGACGCGACAGACTTCAGTAAGTTCTGGCAAGGCATCATTTGCGCCTCCTCTTCTTTGGAACTTATAGCTTACCGCCTGATAGATCCCTTGACGCCATATACCGTGGAAGAGATCCTTCAGCTCCCGCTAAACACCCTCCGTATAGACGATGAGCTTCACTCACTTCCCCGGCGAAAGACAGCCCGGGCAGCCTTGGCCTTTGGCATTGCCTCTCTGCTGTACCCATGCCACGAGGGTTCATTGAGCTCAGTCATCAGATACGAGGAAGACCGCAGCAAGCTTCGGGCATGGGCCGCCCTACAGCGCCAGTACGACACCCTAGTATCAACGCAGCGCCATGGCCGTACCGGCAACGGTATTGTCGGCGCTGGCCCCGGTGTCGGCGCCCCGGCCTGGACCGCTCGCATTCTCGCGCAGGGGCCTTGGGATCCTACCAAATTCGATGTATCTACAGATGGCGCTCCGGCCTTACCGATGCCTGTTACTGTCGCTGAAGCCGAGACGCTCAGCCCCTTCTTTGATCACTTGGCCTCTGGAGGGACACATGATGGCGCCGCTGCTGGAGGAGGGAATCCCGACGCGGGCGCGCCCCTGGACGAGGGCTACGGGGAGCCTCACTATGGCGTTGCCGGAATTGAATTCACCAGAGGCGTCGTCTACGAGGACCAGCGTATGGACCTCTGCAAACAGGTTGTAGGCCCGGACCATATTGGGCGACTCATGGACAGCTTGCGGACCAACACGTTCATCAAGCACTTTCTGCTAGGGAATAACATCATCGGCCCTGTGGGGGCCCGTGAGATTGCCCGGTTCGTTGACGAGTTTCCCGACCGGATGGATACTTGGTACCTGGCCGGCAATTGCATCGACGGACCTAGCTTCAGCATACTCACGGATTCAATGGTCAAGTCGCCGGCCGTCACCAACATGTGGTTCAAGCGGAACCCGCTCGGCCGTGGTGCTGCCCATGATATATTCAGGCTCATCACGCGGACAAATCTTCGGACATTGGATCTCGACCAGACAGAGCTCGGTGACCAGGGCGTCGCAGAGCTCTTTACTCTCCTCGCGAAGCATGTACCGACCAACGGAGGCAGGATACCGCTGCAGCACATCTACCTCAACGGCCTCGGTATCTCCGTTGCAGGTGCATCGGCGATAGGTTCGTTCTTGGCCTCGCCGCATTGCCAGCTCCAGTCATTATACATGTCATGCAACCCCCTGGGAGACGATGGTGCGGAGGCACTGGCTGGGGCCATGGGCAAGGCGACATCGCCTTCGCTCGCGCGGCTTTGCCTGCAGTCCACCGGCTTGAACTCACGAGGAATGAGAGCACTCTGCGCAGTTCTGAAAACCTGGGCAGGCTTCCGCCTGCTGGACGTCAGCCAGGCAGTGGCGACTCAAGACCTCCGCCAGGCCTATAACTATATCGACGGCGCCGCCGTTCCGGCGATTCTCGAGCTCGTCGATGCCGGGCAGCTGAACTACCTCGATCTTGGCCACACCGCCATCAAACCGAGCGATCTACGCACCATCGCTTCCGCTGTGGCGCAGAGCCCGTCGCTCTTGTTCTACTCGTCATTCTCGATCCTCCCAGAGGAGGACCCGAAAATGAAGGTCGCAGAGGCGAAGAAGCTCAGGTTGGAGCGAGAACAGCTGCAGGCCCGTCTGCGTGCGCGACTCGAGTCCAATGTCCGCAAGGCATATGGCGACGAGCAGATGACCTATATGCGCTTTGTGGACAACGAGAGGCGGTGGCTCGTCAGTGACAAGACGGACGTCCGCAAGATCGATTCTGTGTATAGGAATCGCGACGCTGGGCTTGCACGACGGAAGTTGAAGACACTGGTCAAAGAATGGGACGATGATGATGACACATTGGAGAGAGTCATGAAGGCGCATGGCCCTTTTTGCACCCTTCGTCAGAAGTAGGCCCGAGGAGTGAGGCGTGAGGAGTAGGGATCAAGTGATGGTCAGATTAGTTGACGGACTGCTAACAGAAGTACTTGGGCATCCATCAAGCCCATCGGTTTTAGGTAGTGGGATAGGTAGCCCTTCCGAGTTACAGGGCAAGGATATGACAAGGAGATCGACTGTTAACGATGAGGTAGCTCCTGATGAACTTCTGTCAACTATTCTGATGCCCGCTTGGGGATGCACCGCGGAGGCAAGAAGATTCATTAAACATGGAGTTATGGCCTTGGGATCGCATGGAGGTTGATGGCGAGGAGGGTGTTTGTATGGAGATGGATGAGGAGGATAGTGTTGACGACGGTCTGAAATACAGATACGATCTTTACATTTCTCGATCTTCACACCCTGAACCATAGCATACCTTGTATGAAGCGTGAAGGTTGACATGAGACGTGAATCCTTGTGTTGCATCTGAATGTGCTCCACAGCATTTGGAGCATCAATTTGGAGCTATACCCCACTAAATGCTCGGGCTAGCATCACTGAGCTCCAAGCTGTCCACTTCCAAGCTTAACAGTCGCACTTCCAACGGTGTGAGAAGTACGGGAATCAACTGCCAACACGCGTGTCGACTTACTCCCTTCTTGAGCCCATAAAAGGAACAAGCCACAATGTCGACCCTGTCCCTCCAACCCGACCGCTACTCGGCCGACGACCGCGATGTCCGCGTCGAAGACTACCTCGACGACCAGCTGCAGTCGTCGACCGACCTCGACAACCTCGACGACCTCCTCGCCAATGTCGAGCTCCAGCGCGGCCAGCTGCAGACGCAGCTCGACACCGCGACGCGGGAGCTCGAGGACGCGCGGCGCGAGGCCGACTCGCGCCAGGGCTCGCTGCAGGAGCAGATCGAGAGCTTCCGCGAGCTCCAGCGCAGCATCGACGTCCGCCTCGAGATCGTCGCCAAGTCGGACGCCCCCGACGAGGCCGTCCGCCGCCTCGAGGCGCCGATGGGCCAGCTGCGCAAGGTCGACCTGGCCTACAAGTACCTGCTCCTGCTGCAGGACGTCGAGGCCCTGGCCGCCGAGGCCAAGTCGCACCTGCCCCAGGACCCAAAGGCCGCCTTGGAGCCGTACTCCCGTCTCAAGCAGATGTCGACTCGCCTGAGGGAGCTGCAGGGGCCGGCGGACGAGGCGGCGGGGCATCTCGTCCGTCACGTCGGCCAAGTCACTGAGAGCTTGTGGGCTGGGATGAAGAAGACCATGTGGGATGAGTACGAGAGCGTGTTGTCGCAGAGGAAGTGGCCCAACGTGGACGCGGAGCTGGAAGTCGACGACGAGTGGAGGAGCTCGTTCGAGAAGCTGGTCGACCTTCAGGTCCCGGAGGTACTGTTCTCGGAGCAGATTGTTGCTCTCCTCCCACTCGATGTCATGGCGCAGATCTTCATAAAGGAGTTCCGCTTCCACTTTCTGAGCGACAGGAGGACGAGCAACCCAATGCAGATCGGAGAGGTGTGCTTCCCGTGGTTCATCGACCGCGTGGAGAAGTGGGAGGACTTTCTCAGGGATAATTTCGGGTACAGCCTGGTATCGCGTTTCCAGGACACCGCCGTGTCTGGCAAGATGGTCTACATGGACCCGGTCTGCGCCTTCATTACAGCTCTTCTACCAGTGATGAGGGAAAAGATTGATCAGGCTATGGCCGAGGCCCTCAAGAGCCCCAGTTTCCTGAGCAGCCTTATGGCGCAACTCATGAAGTTTGATGACGAAATCCGGCAAAAGTTCAGCTATGACGGCGGCGATGAAGAGAAGGGCTGGCGTGGGTTGGCTTCCGAGGTTCTCGATAAGCACTTTGATGAGTGGCTCCAGGCTGAGAGGGACTTTGCTCTCGGGCGCTTCGAGGCTATCATGAGCAACCTGGATGGCCGGAACATCGATTATGACTACAACGGGCCGGGCAAGACAAAGCCGACCTATCACGCAGTCAGGGTGATGGACCTGCTACGAACAATCACAACTCAATACGAGCGCGTGAGGCGCTTCTCTCACAAGCTCAAGTTCCTGATCGACATCCAGATCGACATTCTGGATGCGTACCACGACCGCTTGAGGGGGTCTCTGGAAGCTTATTACTCGATCACGTCGACCGTTGGGAGAACGCTCCACGGCGTAAGCAAGGAGCAAGCTGCAGCCCTCGAGGGAGTGGGTACCTTTGAGACGTTGTGCAAGGTCTTTGGAAGCGCGGATCATGTTGTCAACTGCCTCAGGGACTGGAGCAACGAAGAGGTAAGTCGTACCTGCAGCCTGGAGCCGGCTCACACCCACAGGCGTAAATGTAACTGACGACGAGGCCGCTAGTTCTTCGTTAGTCTCTGGGACGAACTCCAACGCAAGGCTCAGCAGGTGGAAGGTCAAGACAACCTCGCGGGCGGCATGAGTTATGATGCGGTAAAGGACCGCACGTCTTCAGCCGTCGGCACCGACGACGCTGGAGGAGCCCTGTTTGACGAGACCACAGCTGCCTACGCAGCCCGTCGCAAGTCGGCACAAGAGTACCTGGTCTCTGCGCTGATAGATTCCCACTACAAGGCCTTCCGGCCTTACCTCTACAGGGCCCAGTGGACGACGATCAACGAAGACCCCGCCGCCATCGACCCCCAACAACTTGCCATCACGGCAGAGCTGGACGAACCGCTGAGGGTAAGCAAAAGCAAAGAAGCACATACCTCTCTGCAGGCCTCAAAGCGGGGAAAAATAAAACCTTCTTACTAACACTTTCCCGCCACACTGCCTTAGATCTTGAAACGAAACCTAGAGTTCCTCTCGCGCGCCCTCGGCACCGCCACCTTCCGCCGCATCTTCCGCGACGCCCTCGAGAAGCTGCAGGAGGCGCTCTGGGCCGACATCCTCACCCGCCAGAGCTTCACCACGTTCGGCGCCGCCCAGTTCCTGCACGACATCCGGGCCGTCGCGTCCCTCGTGGACAGGTACATCCCCGACGGCGGGTCCGGCGCCTTGGAGACCCTCACCGAGGGGGCGGTGCTGCTCAACCTGCCGCTGGAGCAGCCGCCGCGCGAGGAGGGCTCTTCCGGCGGCAGCACGGCGGCGCCGGCGCCGATGACGCTCAAGCAGGCGACGGACCGCGTGTTCACGGACAACAGCGAGGCCAAGAAGGTGCTCGAGGAGCTGGGCATCGGGACCCTCACGCCCGCGAACGCGAGGAACATTCTGCAGAGGAGGGTTGAGAACAGCGAGTAGAGGGGATTTGTCTTTTAGACCCTGGATAGTGTCCCCTTTCTTTGGTGACATAGATCAAAAAAGCATGAGGAATATTTAGGTTTGGTTATGCAAAAGAATCATCGATTTCTCCCACGCATGTCTATATGAAACCAAGTTATCCGCAGACAAAAGTGAAGCCCTTTGCTTTTATTCTCGTTCCCCGTATGTTGAAAGGGAAGGAAGGTTCATACCCCTGAAGATGTCAAAAGTTACGAAAGGCCTGTACACCGCCAAAGACTCCCAGCCACTACGGATTGGGACTCGAATATCTCGATTCGTCGCCACTATTGCTGATCGACTGACTGCCCAACGCAGACATGTTTCCTCCCCCCTCTTCTCCCCCCCCCCCCCCCCCCCCCCCCCCCGCCGCTCAGTTGATCGCCCTCATCGTGAACTCGACGACGGCAAACGTGCCGGCGCTGACAGGCATGGCCCTGAGCAGCGTGGGGCCGACGCCCTTCCAGAAGCCCCTCATGCCCTCGGCGCGCCACGTCTGCGCGAAGCAGTCGCGCATCGTCTTGTACCTCTGGCCCTCGGGCCCGAAGCCGTCGGTCTGCATCTTGCTCTTGACCACGTCGAGCGGGTAGCTGCTGAGCCAGAGGGCCTCGCCGGCGAGGCCGCCGTAGAGGGCGACCTTCCAGGCGGGCACGTCCCTGCGGTCGACGCCGCTGCGCCGGGCGTCCGAGTTCATGAGCCACTCGAAGGTGCAGAACCACACGCCGTAGGCCTGGGCCTCGCGCAGGACGGTGACGGCCTCGCCGCGGTACAGGCCGCGCAGCGCCGAGCCGGCGCCCAGGGGCGCGGGCGCGGCGAGCTTGCGCACGCAGTCGAGGGGCCCCGCGTACAGGCGGCCGGCGCCGTGGGGCTGGGCCTGCAGCCGGATGCGCACGTGCTCGATGGGGCCCGAGATGACCGAGTTGGCGACGCCGGCGAAGGCGCCCGCGGCGTAGTACTGGCCGTAGGAGAGCGTGGGGTGCGAGGGCAGGGCGGCGCCGCCCGAGACGGCCGCGGGCGACTTGGCGGCGTTGGCGGCCTCGAACCAGCGGCGGGCCTGGTGGAAGGCGCCGAACTGGATGGAGACGCAGGCGCCGATGCCGACGAGCGGCGTCAGGGTGCCCTTGTAGAAGGCCAAGGGCCCTTCCTTCTTCCAGATGGAGGTGGCGGCGTCGAGGGCGGATGAGTAGGCCGTGCTGGTCTGCAGCCGGACCTTGACGATATCGAAGGGTTGTCCTGATAAGGCAGTCAGCGTATTGGACTGGAAAGGTATGGCTTCATTTCAAGGTCTGGTGTCCTAAGCATAATAGACAGTGGTGCTTCGTGACTCTGATGCTGCTAGGCCGCCTTGCTCAATGCGAGGGCCAGGCCGATGCCGGCGTCTCCTTTGTTGTTCTCAAAGAAGCATCCCGCAGTCTCAAACGCGCCGTCCCAAGAGCCAACATAAAAGGGAGAGATATGAGCTCACCGATCAGGACCTGAGCTACACCTCCGGCAGCTCCAGCAAACAGATCCTTGGCCGTCTGCAGAGCTCCGCCTCCCTTGGAGTGCTCCTCAACGTCGGAGGCCGAGTCCGCCATGTTTACCACCTGGCACTTGGCGTTCGACTGCAGCTACGCAGGATACAAGAATTGGACTGCACCTCTGTTTGAGAAAATTCTCCTATAAAGGCGTGCTAGGTGAGAGAGGCTGGACGGGAGGGAAAATTGGCCGATAGATTTCAGACACACAACGCAGGCCCTTTGATATAAAATAATTGGATTGATAGACACCGATAACTCGGGACTGTGAGGTAAGCGGGGAACTCGAGGTACTTGGGCCTGTGCAGCCCTTTCTCCAATTTCCCCAAGCTATTGCTCCATCAAGCAGGTACTTGTTAACAAGCCTTGTGGAGCCCATTTCTCGGTACGTGAAGTCCGTCTCGGATTGCGTGCTCCAGCCCATCAAATCAAGTGCTCTTCGATCTGTCGATAAGACACAGTTGGGATTATCGCGAGTGCTCAACACATCTGATCACCGGGTGCACAATTTCAAGTTCATCTCTGCATGAAGAATACTCTCTTTTGTCTATGGCGGAACATGCCCTCTGTCCCTTTCTCTTCCTTCCCTTCCCTTAGACTCTCTAGACTCTCGTGATCTTGCTCCCCTTCCGCTCGTTCTGCGCCTGCGCATGCATCTGGATCGCCTCCTTGAGCTTGGCGATGACCTCGGGCTGGTTGCTGAATGCGTTCTGCAGCATCGCCTCCAGCTCCCTCTCCACCTTGACGAGGTTCTTGCCGCCCAGCTGCCTGCCCGTGGCCTCGTTGATCACATCGCCCCACCGCTGCGTAAACGCGTAGATGGACTTTCTCAGGAGCTCGTCCAGCTGGTCGCTGGCGTCTTGCTGCTCCGGCGCCACCGCCGGCGTGCCGTTCTTGGCACCCCCCGGGCCGGGAGAACCACGAGACCATAACGACGAGCCCGGGATGAAGCTGCTGAAGTAGCCCACCAGGTTCTGCGCCACACTCAGGGCATCCCATATCTGCCCAAAATGCTGCATTCCTGGATCCTGGCTGCGGATGTCTCCTATCTCCAAGGACACCAACTCGTTCTTCAGAATGAGGAGATTCTTGATCATGAACAGGTCCGAGTCGGTACCCGTCTTCAGGGGCTTGAGGCGAGCCTCGGCGCGGTGCAGCGCTTGGATGGCCTCCTTGACGATCTTGAAAACCACCGGGCTGTCTCGTTGCTGTGACATGTCGCGTTAGCAAGGAGATCATGTGCTTCTATGTACGGTGAAGGACTTACGCATCGCTCCTTGGGCATGGACTGATCGAACAAGTCGAGCAGCTCCAAGGCGCGCTTGACCGGCGGATATGCATTGGACGATGCCACCCCGTCGACGACCGGTCCAATCTTTAGAGCATCCACGACCACAGGCACTTTGGAAATGGACTTGGCAATCTCGGCTTCAAATGCTGCATCCGTGAACGCCCACAGGTGCTCGGTCAGAAGGCGTGCTGTGAGTTCCCGGCAGTGCCTAGCGAAGGGCGTCTCGTCCTCGTCATAGTCCAACACGAGGTACTCATGAGTCATCCATCCGAGAACATTGCAAGCGACTTTCAATTCTGAGGGAACCAGAACCGACTGTAGCTGGGTCGCGATAGGGGCCACATTGACACCGTTGACCAGGTCGCTCCTGTGGCCTTTGATGGCCATGAACGCCGAAGCCGTGTCGGTACTATATCCCGGCTCCATCTCAAAGAGCTTGGTGAATAGTTGGGCTTCGTGATACGACCGCTCAAAGCATTGCTTGACGAAGTTCCTTGAGGCCGTCTCGGGCGAGGTTTCCTTGGCGTCATTTCTGAAGGCCTCGATCTCCTTTTGAATTATTGGCTTTAGATCCCGATCTCGTGTCCCCAAGTACGCCAGAAAAATATTCTTGGCAGTATTGCTGTAGATGTCAACACTCTGTCCAGACTTGGGACTGCCATACTCATCAAAGGCCTTTGAGAGGACATTGCGTATGTTTGGTAAGAGAGAGTAAGAGTCTAGCAGCAGCTCCTCAAAGCGGCCATATGCCAGAGCATGCCGAGCAGCTTCCGACTGCGTGGCCGCGATCTGTTTCGCCATGTCGGCAGAAGACTTGTCTAACCTACTCACAAATCCAACCTCTAGCAGGTGCAGGGCTTTGGTCAAAAGGGCTTGGTATCGAGCCAGATACGACTCGGCGTCTCGGTAGTTTGGCTACACAGGTCAGACTGACGCTTCATGACTGAGACCCGGCCTGGTTTGATACTCACATTCTTTGTCATGAACGCTATGCACGCGTCAAGGTTTGTGAGAATCTCCTCAAAGACTTCGTCATCCACAAGGCGGCTGGCGCCGGGTGCATTGAGCCGCCGCGTTACATTGTCGAGGTAGGTGTAGTAGTAGAGGTCGGTCCCAACTTCATCTGCCAGCTTCTGCAGGCGCTTCTGTTCAGTGAGGAGGTCGTCGCACTGAGACTTGAAGGAGCTGGTCTGGTCCTCGACTGCTCGGAACGAGTCGGCTAGCGAGGCCAGGATATCTAGGGCCCCATTGGTGTCTTGAATGAGAGTATCCAGGTGCCTCTCTGTCAACGCTAGCTGGTCTCGATATAGCCTGGTGTATTGTGGTCAGCGATTCGGTTCCCTCTCGCTGGGATCATAGCAGCTGGGGCGTACGAGTATTCCTGTTGGCTCGCCTCGAGCAGATCGTCTTGCAACAATTCGAATATGGGTGTGTCTAGATCGAAAGCACTGTGTCTGGGCTCTTGTATTGCCAGCGCATCCCAATATCTGTCTTGCTTTCTTGAAGCTCTCCTCCGTTCCGAGCTTTGTGTGACCGGATGCTCTCGGACAAGGTCGTGGAAGTCGGAATATGACTTGGCTCTTCTGGCGATAGTTGCTTCGGCCGGGGTGTTCGGGTCTGCCTCGTCCTCAAACAGCTCTTCTAATGGTTCAGTCGCATCTCCCGGCTGGCTCACGCCCTATGTCAGGTTCACAGGTCAGCAAGCACCAGTCAATGGGCAGGCAGCATCTGAGGCCGGGGGCGCGCACATTCGGTTGCTGCAACAAGGACTCTTTTCTTTTGTGTCCATGACTCTGCGAGGGATTCCTCTTGTGCTGGAAGTCAAAGTTGTACCACGCATCTTCGTACATGGTCGACAGATGTCCCCTGACCTCTGTCCTGGCGCTGGTGGGCTTGCTCCTCGTGAACCCCTCGTCGTGGGTGTGCGGTATCGCAATAGTGGGATGTCGTCGTAGAATCCGCAATCGGTAGGCCTATTTGTTGTACCTAATAAGCTGGCCTCAATGAACGAATCCCGCTGTGGGGCAGCTGGAGAGCCCTTTTTTAGCGGTTCTGAGCTTCCAGTGTGGGTCCGAGACGAGCTGGTCACAGGGAGCTTGGGCCAGTCACAAGGGTTCAGTTGATTGGAAATTCTAGCGCTTCGACTCGATCTTTGTTGCTGTTACTAGAGTCTACTAGCTGCGGAGAGAGTTCATCTCACTCTTTGGCACCGCCATGACCTCACCATTTGTCGACGAATAGCTTCGACAGACCATACGATCTGACGCCCTTGATACACCATGTACTCTCCATGTAATTGAGAGCAGCTTGACGTTCGGACAACACCAGCCTGGCTACAGACAACATCACCCTGATCATGTCCTCCAATCTATCGAGAGGCGCACTGCGCCCTCTGGCTTTCCGCCTTGCCGCTCGACACTCCGTCCTCCCGATGCACCCCCGGTGGGTTCGCCACATCAATGTGCCTCCCCGCACACCCAAGAAGCCTGCAGGGTCGAATCGGCGGCTGGTTATGTTCTTCTTTGCCGCACTGTTCTCAGCAGGGGCCGTGGTCGCCTACCCTATCGTCTTCCAGAAGCAAGAACCTGCGAAGCCCATACAGGCCGAGCTTGAGTTTGAGAAGAAGAGGAAACGGCCCAAGTCCAAGGAGGACAATCGCGACCTGATCAGTTCGCAACACCTCCAGGTCAAGGATAGCTGGGAGCACCCTGGAGTGTACGCATGGGGTGCCAACTCGGGCAAGGTGGCCGCGCCGGGCTTGGCAGATACGGTGGTTAAACTGCCGCGGAGAATACCCTACTTTGACGGCAAACTGCTCCGCGACCTAAAGCTTGATCGTGACTTTGGAGCAGCGATTCTGGAGAATGGTGACCTCGTGCAATGGGGGAATGCATTCTCCACCGAGGCCTCGGAGCCCATCCCAACACTCAAGGGCAAAGATCTCGTCAAGATTAGTTTATCTCGGGACCGTATCCTGGCATTGTCCTCCGGCGGCAATGTCTACTCGATCCCTGCTTCTCAGAACGATCAAACTCAGGGAGAGAAGGGAGAGCAATCGTCTTCCGGATCCCTCTGGTCCAATGCCTCCCCGGTCAGCTACCGGACCCTTCTGCCAGCAAATCTTGGTTGGCGAGAGAAGGTAGTCGACATCAGCAGCGGTCTGGAGCACTGTCTTCTGCTGACCTCGAGTGGACGTGTCTTCTCCGCGGCCTCCAGCAGCGAGGCTTTTCCGGATAAGGGTCAGATGGGTGTCCCTGGCCTCACGTGGAACACTAGGCCTAAGGGGCCGTTTGACCAGCCGCACGAGATCGCTGCCTTGCGGGGATTCAAGATAACCAAAGTGGCTGCGGGTGACTATCACTCCTTGGTTCTGGACAATCAAGGCAGGGTCTTCAGCTTTGGCGACAACTCTGTGGGGCAACTCGGCTTCCCAGTGCAGCCCGAAACGCCTCTGACTGACGTCCCGTCTATGCTGCCTTTCACAAAACTGTACAGTGGCACCAATCTACTTCCACAAGTCACTTCGATTGCAGCTGGCGGGGCGAACTCTTTCTTCACGGTCGACGCCACACGTGTAGCCGCACAAGGAAGCGATGACACGGTTTCCAGGTCGAACCTGGGCAAGGTCGTCGCCGACACCTGGGCCTGTGGAGAGGGCATCCATGGGGGCCTCGGGACCGGCAAGTGGACTCACATCTCGGGCGGCCCGACCAAGATCAAGGCTCTTTCCAACCTATTTGAATACGACGAGAAGAAGCAGAGCGTCGTCCCCATCCGCCTCTCCGACATCTCTGTGGGCAGCACGCATGCTGCCGCCGTTATGGACAACGTCACGAACCTCGCAGCGGCTCAACAGAAGTCGGAGAACGATACCAACTGGGGAGCCGACATCGTCTGGTGGGGCGGCAACGAGTTCTACCAGTTGGGCTCGGGGAAGAGAAACAATGTCAACGAGCCCATGTATATCGGGCCGTTGGATGGCGGCAGAGGTGATGCTGCCAAAGGCCGCAAGGGCGAGGCTCACCGGTTCCAGATCACGCCGCGAACGACAGTGCGGCTAGGAGAAGGAGGCAAGGGCCGCAAGGTGCAGATGGAGCAGCGCGTGGAATGCGGCAGATACGTGACAGCAGTGTACTCGAGTGTATGACGGCTGGTTTGTTCTTTTTGATCATATTCAGTGAAGAAGACACTGGTGGCTATTTGGAGGAGGGAGCTATCGGGCACAATGCCACCAGACTTTTATATGTACCAATACCGTATATGAATAACCTCTCTCTCGGCCCCCGTGACGGGGGCTGTATATTACTGTAGCAAACACAGCTTAGCTCACTGTTTTTCTCACAATCCTACAATGCAACACTACCAAGCCAAGCGACGTAATAATGAGGGTGCCACACAGATACTCTACTTACGATTCAGAGTTCAGGACAGGGTTTCCTGTATGCGGCTGTCGAAGCCATACCGAGTGACAGGTAGGTAGCTGCTTGGCCAAAAGTACTGGTAACGAGTTGCAGTGTTCAACATCCAAAGCGACTACCTACTTAGCTACAGAGTCAGGAGTGTGTATGGTGAGCCAATCAGTTTGTCTCGTAGTTGTGCTCCCATTTCACAAGCCACCTAAGTACTACAAGTAGTAGACAGCTCTTCGCACATCAGACATGGGTACACAATAGGAAAAAGCAAATACGATCTATCCGTACCTACATTAGGTACCTAGGCACACACAATGTACCTACCGAGGCAAAATACAGGGAATCAACGGCCCCGCCGGTGTCGAAGCGGGCACCTGCAGCGTGGCTTTCCAGGGTTCGAGGACAAGCTAAGGTGGACCCGGGAACCAAGACCATGGGTTCTGTCACTGACGACCAGGGAGGCTCCTCCAGCTACTTGTACTGTAATATTGCACACTATGGAAAGCTGCAGGCTCAGCTTTAACTCCTAATCTCCTATCCCGCCAGGGTGCCCAGGCGCCATCTCTGCCCTGGGACAGGCTAGTTCGTCTCGAGCCGTGATTGTGTGCCGCCGAGTCCTGCAAGTCACAAGGGCAAAAGGGGAGCAGTTTGTACAATAAAAATACCAACAACACCCATGGACTTGATCAGCAACACCCCCCGGTCCCACAAGGTCTCGTCATTGAGCATGATGGATGGATGACTGGGATGGGATTTGTTGCTGCACACAAGCATCTCGGGCGTTCTTTGTCTCTACGGAGTGGTTCCCAGTCGAGCACGAGAGCAAAAGTCACAACTCACGACTCACGACTCACGACTCACGACTCACGACTCACGATCGCAAATGAATGAGGGTCTCGCAGCGTTGCGGAATGGGGGTTTATTAATCACGGCCTGCGACTTGCTAAAAGGTATAAAACGTTTCGGCCCCCATTAATAACACTAGACTTCCCGGGGAAGCTACCTCTCTCCTTTCTCCATCTACTTTTATTTTACTTTCCCTCTCGAGGCTGTTTACTCTCTTTAGTTCTTGACGGACTGTATTCTACTTGTACCTTTAATTAGCACGTGCTGCTTTGAATTCCGCCGTCACTCTGAACCGCTTGCGACATCGCGATCGAGTCCCACCACTTCACTTCTATCTCTCCCTACCTCTTCCCCCTCGTTGTCTGCCACCGTGTACCGGTCGAGCCTGTTCGATTTTAGCTCGACTGTGTTTACTGCGCTGCCTCTTTCAGTCGAATCGTACCCTCAATAATAATATTGTCTCTGTCTGGCCGATCCAAACCTGGCGGTGGGGTCGAGACTTGTATTGTCCATTAGCATTCCACAACTCCGGATTCGACCACACCACACGCGACCTCGAATACTCTCAGCTCCACCCAAGGCTGACTGGGCGCAACATCATACCACCATGGATCGCCTTTCGCGATTCCGCCGGCACAAGAAGGACATCGCCGGGCCGGCGACAGCAAAGGCCGGCGATGCAAAGCCTGCAGCTTCGAGGACCCCTTCTCCCTCGGGGCGCTCTCTCGCCGCGCCTCCCCAACTCCCCAGAGAGAAGCACTCGCGCTCTCCCTTCCGCGGCCTCCACCTGCGTTCGTCTGCAAAGCGTGCGCGCGAGTCTCCGCAACCGCAGTCGCCCACGACGACAGCGACCTCGCTGGAAGACGCTCTCAAGAGGCAAACCGAGTCGCCGATCAACAGGGACAGCGCGAGTCAGAATGGCGAGCTGCAGTCCGGAGACGGCAAGCCCAAGATGCCGCAGTTTCTATCTCTCCCACAAGCAGGTTCGTCTGTGTGCATTACTGCTTCCAAGGACCTCCCTAGCAGCTTGTGACTTAAGTGCTAACTTCGCGGGCGACCTCCAGCGATAGAGAACAAGTTCCAAGACCTCGTCTGGCTCGAGCGCAACCGCCAAATGCAGAGCATAGCCAACCCGTCGCCTGACTTCCGCTGGGCCCGCGTTACCGGCCCTCACCTCAGGGTCCTAGACCGGTACATGAACATCCAGCCTTTCAACAATAACCGAGTCAAGTTACAGGTCCCCTCGGGCCATGTAGACTACATTAACGCTTCGCCGATCACTCTGACGCCCACGCACTCGACGAACCCCTCGAGACCGCCAGACCGGTATATCGCGATGCAGGGGCCCAAGCAGGTCTCCACAGACCACGTCTGGAGGATGGTGGTGGAGCAGCTGACCTCGCCCGCCGTCATCGTAATGCTGACAGAGACCCACGAGGCGAACATGGAGAAATGCTTCCCCTACTTCCCGCGGCGGGTGGGCGAAGTTCTCGAGGTCAACGAGGAGGACGAGTTCGGCGACGGCTTCAGGGCTAGCGTGCTGTGCGAGGGCATGGAGGAGACCCCGGCTGGCGAGGCCATCGAGTTGCGCAAACTCATTGTGCGGGTTCACAAGAATCAACAGCAATCGGCCGCCGTGAGCGGCGGCACCAACGGGGCTACGGACGAGTCGCAGGACGTCGTCATGAAGTCGCCCCCTCCGACCCAGACGTCGCACGTGGCCATGGCATATTCGGCGAACGGCGAGAGCACGTCCAACGGCACCTCAGAGGCAGACGTGGCGGAGCCCGCTCGTGAGGTGGAGCTGGAGGAAGAGCGAGTCGTCTACCACTTTCTGTACAAGAAGTGGCCCGACTTTGGCGTGCCCGCCCTCGAGGATCTCGACTCGTTCTTCCAGCTCATGCGCCTGTCGAGGGAGAAGAGCTCGAGCCCGGAGAACCCGCGGATAGTGCACTGCAGCGCCGGCGTCGGGCGGACGGGGACCTTCATCGCCCTGGAGCACCTGATGCGGGAGCTCGAGGCCGGCGTGCTGGAGAACTTTGACGACGCCGGCCGGCGGCCCAAGACGGCGTCGACCACGACGACGACCAGCAACACCACCACCGCCAGCGGGGACGGGATCACGACGAGCAGCGACGGGCACAACAGCAGCAGCCTCAAGGCCAAGGAGGCCAAGGCGGCGGCGGCGGCGGCGGCGGACGACGAGCGCGACAGCATCCAGGCCGGCGAGGCGGGGAGCGCGGACGACGAGCCCGACGATCTCATCTTCGACACGGTCAACCAGCTGCGCGAGCAGCGCCGCACCATGGTCCAGGCCGAGGCGCAGTACCTCTTCCTGTACCAGGTCCTCCGCAAGCTGTGGCAGGACAAGTACGGCGTCTTCGACGAGGTCGGCGAGCCCGCCGCCAAGCGGCAGGAGGTCGACCCCTTTGTCGAGGAGAAGCCGGGCGCTGTCGTCGCTGCTGCTGCTGCTGCTGCTGCTGCTGCTGCGGCGCCGAGCGGCGGCGGCCCGCGGGGACCCATGTCCTCGGCCGCTCGAGATCCGGGTGCGTACAGCTACATATACATGGCGCACAATTAAGTGTCATTTTTTTTCAGCAAAAGACAGAGCGGAGAGGTCATCAAAAAAAAAACACAGCATAGCGTTTCTGGAGTGGGATTTCGAAACAAAAAAGGGCATCCATGGATGGCGAGATCATTTGTCCCATACAAAGCATAGCGGCGAACGAGAGCATTACCTCTGGGGGCGGGTTCAAGTGGTATTTATTGATTTATTCCACCTGTCGAAAAAGGGGGATCTTTTCCTACTAAGTCTAGGGTTTTTCATCGCGGTTCTCTTTTTCCATTTTTGGGATGATACCATGGCACACATATGTTGGTCTGTTTTCTGCAGCGCCTGCCATTTAACCAACAGTTGAGAGGACGAGAGTGTGTCCTCTGTGATCCGAATCGGTGTACAGAGTCTTGGAAGCGTATCATGCGGCGTTGATGCATAACACTATGAATCGCATTTTCTTTCAGGAAGAGACGATGACACTAGTTAAGTTGAGAAAGATTAATGAATACTTGGACGTGTTCGACGAGGGGGGCACCGGGTCGAACCGCCAGACAGCATCTAGAGATCGCCTACGACGACCTGCTGATATGAATTGAGAAACTTCTTTTGGCCGTAGGTTAACCCCATCGTTGATGTGATGTCCGTTGAAGGGTCCGTCCGACAACGGGCCGATATTTCAAGCTTCACGGTGCTACCAGACCCGTCACCGCCGGGCTCGACTAATCAACCCTGTTTCTGGAAAGGTAGGAGACTAGGAAGGTAGATCGATACTCCCTCGAGTAAGCCTATCCCCATTATATCAAGACTGGACGTGGATGAGGGCTAGGTATCATGACAACTCGTACTCTTGGGACGTGTACAAGTAGTTCCAGTCGTATCATCAGAGCTCCCAAGTGGAGACGCAGCCCTGGGCGGGACAGCACCTGCGCAGGGCTTCTAGAAGAATTCCTTTC
The DNA here is from genome assembly GCF_004353045.1 of Thyridium curvatum. NCBI lineage: Eukaryota > Fungi > Ascomycota > Sordariomycetes > Thyridiales > Thyridiaceae > Thyridium > Thyridium curvatum. Next base: position 321,267 of record NW_022156766.1, on the reverse strand, counting down.
TTTTTCTGCTCGCCTCTTTTGTTTGTCCCTTCTTTTGTCACCCCAGAGTCGTCATTGGCAAGCTCCCTCGCGTCGTACTCCGTAGTTAGATGTTTGAGGCTGCCGGTAGCACACAGACCCTGCCGTCAAAAGACAAATGCAGGGATCTTATCTTCCTTCTAGCCTACCTACCTACCTACCACCTTGTACAATACAAGTACTTGTAGTTTTACACCATTTTACCCGTTCCACCCACGCTCGAACCCTTGGCTTTTTTTGCTCATGGCCCCCGGCCAAAGCCAAGGCAGGCCACATGGGCAATTCGGTCCGCAGACAGCGGCTAAAGTCGCAGTTCGCCCGCTTTGCTGGAAGCGACCGTTTGGGATGTAACCCCCTTCCAACTCCCCGGGTTAAAGAGTTGAGAAGGTCCTCGACTGCGAACAGCCTCACGCGTAACTTGTACATCTTTGCTTCTGTCGGGGACGGTGGAGGGTTTCATCCGGGGGCGGAGGGGTTCTAGACGCAGTCGAGAGCCTGAAGGAGTAAACTTCTCTATATAAGTATCAACCACGGCTGATACAAATCTGGTCCGAGAGCAGCCTGTCAAATAATAAGCCCATCCGGCTCTTTTCTTTTTCTCTTTAGGCTCCATACCCTTTTTTTGCCTTTGGATTGACGTGAACCTCATGTAACAACAAGCACGCATGGTTGCTTGACAGATTGTGGGAGGGAAGAAACTCGGGATGAACCATACCTCGTCTCAGCTATGGACTTTCACTCGCACTTCTGTCAGTTCCTCTCCAGAGAGGTCGAGTACCGTGGCTACGTAGCCGAGAACCTGTCGTGCATTACCTACCTAGGTAGTTTGCCCATGCAGCACGAACCCCCTCCCTCGGAAGCGAGATATGGTTCGGCACGCCCCCCCCCCCAGCAACTCAACCGGCCCGGTTCGATAGGACGCCGCCTTGACGCGCCCCAGGTCTTCATTCAGGAGTTCATCCCATCTCCTTATCCGCATACCTACACCTTCTCAAACAGATCTGCATCGTATATCGCGTCCCAAAGCGGGCCTGATGTACTACTCCAGGAGAGCTACCATCCGGATTTGGAAGCATGCATTTGCCTCTTATCCAAAGACTGGTCCCGCCCGGTCCGTAAAGAATGGGTAGCAACGCGGGAGAGGAGATCAGATACCCTGGCGAGCAGAAGCGAGGACCCAGGTCAAGGCCACAAAGGGGACCGTACCGTATGCACAGCATTGCCGTCCGAACAGTCAGTCACGACAGAGTTTGGTAGCGCTGTGGCACGAAGCTGGGACGGAGTAGGTATGTACGTCGTGTCGTGGGCGTGTGGCGCACCCCTTCGTGTCTTGGCAGCGGCGGCGGCGGCGGCGGCGGCAGAGCATCACCAACTTCCCGGGGCCGGTGAACCAGTATGCTTCCGGTAAGGCGCGCGCCTGCCCAGATCGACCAAGTCTCAGCTATTCTGAGTTTCTGAGTAGGTACAAGTAGATGAGCGATGTGAGAGGCCGGGCAAAGCATAAACCGCGTCGCACCCTCTCACGGACAATACAGACAGAAAGAAGAAAAGAGCAACATGGGAGTGGCGCCAAAAAGCACACATCGCTCCAATTAGTGGCAGGGTCGTCAAGCAGGTGACCACGATGGCGGGCTGGCCGGCGGTCCAGACAAAGACGCATCTCGAAATGCAGGGTGCCTGGCACATCAGCCCTTTACTTGTACATCACAGGACAGGGGGACAATGGCGAAGGGCGGTGAGGGTATTTGCATAAACCTACTTGTAACTACGTCCCTACCTGAGGTTCGCGTCGTGACTCGGGACGACAGCCAACAACGCGGAGGTCGTTATCAATCAAAAGAGAATGACGTACCTGGGAATGGGAATTTGGTCGGTATTTCCGAGACAAAATGCATGCTGTTTGGCGCGAGACGAGCAACCTGATCCTGGGGTAGGTAGGTCCAGGCGCGCGGGCCTAAGGAATTGCCCATCTTGGACTTGAACCCCGTTCGAGATGGTCTCTGCTCTGTCACAGATGGGCCAAGACCCCGAGGCGTACTCGTCACTGACGAGGATCCCGGCGGGAAGCAGCTGCAGTGTGTGCTCAGGAGCGATAATCTGTGCTGCTCCTTGCATTCACTAACGAATCGGAGTGCCTGTGAGGGAGGAGTGCGTATCGAAATTGGCATCCCTGTTCTGCTGACGGCATGATCGAGTCCGAGCTACTTGATGTAGGTAGTCACGCACTTGTTGTAAATGAAATGGAAGGGGGTCTAGGACCAGAGGACTTGCCGACCTGAAACCATCCTTGACTGTTCGTCGTCGTCGGGAGTGCGAGCCTGGCGGGATGATCCATCGGGCATCGAGCATGAATGGCGACTGCAGAGCACAGACATCCGCTGCTTTGGTTCCTGGCAGTCCCCCTGTCGCCTGCCTCTTAGGGAGGAGGGACCAGAGCGTACCTTGATCATTCTCAAGAATCCCACCGCGGACCGAGAGTGGGTTACCGAGCTCTCAACTCTCAGCTCTTCTCCCCCTCGGCTACTTGTTATCCGGGGTACTCTCGAGGGATGAAGCGGTGAGTACTTGTAGTGAAGGTGACTTGCAGAGAGAGGGACGAGGGACGAGGGACGATGACGGAACGGGATTTGTCCCTCTGTCGATGTCCCCCCTCCTACCGAAGAGGTACCTAGTTACAAGTAGGTAACTATTTCATGTGCAGATGCCCCTGTCGCTTCCAACTCACGCGTGCCTCCCCTGTCGACCTGGCCGCTTTTAGGCACCTCCAGAGCCGGCATGGGCGCACTGATCCTGGTCCAGGTACCCGACGGAAATGCCTCGATCCACTCGCTGTCAGCATCATTTAGTTGGCCCGCTTTCGAAACACCCCTCTAAACCCTTCTGGAAGCCTTCCATCCCAAGCCTCGAGCTCGTCTTTACGGAATAGGAGAGAGAAGTCTTGCCTTACTCGCTCGGTCCCAATGTCTTGGAGTGAACAGATAGGCCACTGACCAAGGGTCGATGATCGCACAGAGTCACGACTGCACTGCAGATCAGATTCCCCATTCATCACTAGCTTTCATCTTCATCTTGCTGATACTAGGTAACCCCATTCTTGGGTCGTGTCACACATACACACACACACACACACAGAGCAACCCCTCTTCACATCCCATCCCATCCCATCCCATCCCATCCAGCCGGGCTGTGCCGCCCTCCAGTCCTCCAGTCCTCCAGTCTCGTCGATTCTCGTGCTCTACAAGATACAAGGATACAAGTACTCTTCCTGCTCCCTCCGCGTTCCTCCGGGACCACCCCAAACGGATTCGCGCTAGTGCCTCAACAAGATGGAGACAGCAACGGTCCGACACGTGTGTGCCTGACCGGTCCCCTGTCGTTTCGTGCGGCTGGGACTTGTACTCTCTTGTGTTATATGTACGGTATCTATTCTTATTCTTATTTCCCATGTGACCGGACCAGGGCGCCGGGATGTGCAGGCGAGTTCCAAGGCACGTGTGTCCCTGGGACCAGTCCACCTACTTGGGAACTACTTTGTACTTACTCGAAAGCGGGAGAAGGAGAAGGAGAAGGAGGAGGAGCGGGATCGGGAGCGGGAGCGCGCAAGGTGGCGATGACCTAGATCACAGAGTTGCATTCCTGGTTACGCTTCTTCTTCCTTCCGTCCTCCGCCCACCGTTCCAGAGGATTGGCATCTCTGGTCAGCCCCGTGCATGCGAGCAGGTAGGTACTTTGTAAGCTTAGGTAGGTAGCGGAGGGGAGATCATGGACAAGGCAGTACCTAGTCAGGTATTATAGTTGGGTCGTATGTCGGATAAGCAAGCTCGCCCTCGCCCTCCCTCCCTCTCTCTCTCCCCCGGGATCCTGGATTGGAAACTCTTTGGTCCTCATCGTCGTCTGTTGTCGGAAACAGTTCCTTAGTGTGTCCTAAGGCCCTCCCCGGAGGAACACCCGCGCTCACTAGACCATGGGCCGGGCAGGCCACTAAAAAGGAGACGAGGCCATCCCGTCCACACCACTAAGAAACCACGTAAAGGGCTTGACCACTTCCGGCTTACCAATTGCACACCTCGACCTGGGATGCTTTGCTTTCCAAACCTACAAAAAGACACGACGAGCCCACTTAGCTTGCTTGGTGCGGCGGCCTGCCATTTCTGCGGAATTTAACGACGACTCCCGGCCGGCCTGTCCCCTCCTCCAAAAAGTTTCTCGTGCTCTGCTCCGAGAGTGAAGGGACAACTTTGTGTGTTTTGTTGTTTTCCTCCCAAGCTGCCCGACAGGAACCCTTCCCCCCCCCTCAGTTCGCCCACTCTCGCTTCCTTATCTCTTCAAGGTTGCCCGCCGCCTTGCTCCACGCCCAAATCCGGGGTCTGCCCAAGCGACAGTCGACCCGAGTAGTGTGTGTGTGTGTGTGCATATGCAGCTGAACGAGGCTTTGACACCCCCCCGGGGAGAATGTCGATGATTTGAGAGGGACACCAGACGCAGAAAGCGAGATAAGATACCCGATACCGTGGTTATCATGACGTCGATTGTAAGTTGTTGCCCTTACCTTACCATGTCGCTTCATTTCTTCTTCTTCTTCTTCTTCTTATTATGGCTATTATTCCATCCATCCATGTTCCTCTCTGTTCCCGTTGGCTGTCGTTCATCCACCCCGGCGCAATCAGCCGTTCCACTGGGATGGACATCGAGACAACGCGCGCCCTCATTCGTCTCTCTTCGGCCTCCTGTGTCCTCTCTCATGCATCATCCCACATCCTCGCCTACCTGCTACATGTACCTATCCTACTGCTCTCTCTCTCTCTCTCTCTCACTCTGTCTGGTTCTTCACCGCCTCGCTCACCACGGGCGCCACCCCGAACGTGCCTTTCCGCCGCCCGCACACTCACACTCACACACGCGCGCGCGCCGCTCCCTCCTATCTCTTGCTTTTTTTTTCTCCTTGTTCCCTCCCGGTCGTTTCACAGGCTGTCAGACTACCACGTTGGCAGGAAATGAGCCTGTATATACGGGTCTCGGCATTTTTATCAAGTGCCACCCGTGTCACCCTTGAACTCAGCCCATCCTCTGACTCCCAACTGCCTTGCCCTGGCAATTGCCCATCCCCGGCCGACCCGTTATCATGTCGTCGCTGCTTCGCCGTGCTTTGGCAGAGCGCCTGCTTCCCTGTTGCTTGTCTGACTTCATCTGCCAACTCCTTTAAAGGATCTCATCTGTCATATCCTTCTTCCCCTCCCCTTCCTTTCTCCATAACTTGAGTTGTTGTTTGCACCGTCTCTAAAAGACTGCTCCCCTTCTGCACCAACATCCGTACATTACTCGACTCGAACTATGCATCGACGTCATGCTGATCTCCAACATGCAGTTGTGTTTGGCTCACTACTGTGACGTCCACGGCCCCACGCCGTTGATGGTTACGGAGGGCTTGCCCGTCCCTTGTAGTGCCTGCTACGATCCCGACTCGCCTTCTATATCTTTCGATGGCGACAGGCCGCAGACGGCAGTGCCCTCGGCGCAGGCCACTGCTGCTATAACCGATGTATTGAAGAAGATGGACCTCGGCGGGCTCCATCGCAGCTCGTCATCCCCCGTCTCAGAGCAGGAAGCGCAGACCCATCGGGCTGCCCTCCTGCGTTCGACTCAGCTCGCACACGCCCCGGCATCAGCCGTCGAGACACCGCCTGTCAGCCCGCGTCGCTCTACCGACCAGGAGAGGCCCCTGCCGCCGCGGCGCGACTCGAGCTTCCGCAAGACCTACGACGACTATGTCACGAAGCGTGCCAACCCTTGCGACAACTGCGCCATGACCCTCCCGCGACGCCAGGAGACGTCGGCCACTGGGCCTCGCAAGGGCAAGAGCATACCCGGCGGCGACTCTCGCAACCCGACCCTGCGCACCCGCGCCCCTTGCGCTCGTGTCTTTGGCAGCGCCTCGGGAGACGAGTCACCTCCCAGTTCCCAGACAGCCTCGTCTTCCGACACGGATGGGGACGATAACCCCAAGGCGGCAACGTATGCGCATCGCAGAAGCACCACGGTGACGTCCTCTACCTCCCGGTCAAGCGGGAGTTCCACACCGCAGTACAACAGCCACACCCACTACCTAGACTACACCTCTACCCACGAGCCCATGGTTGCCAACTCCTTCTCCATCGTGCGGGCTTCCTGCCTCCGCACCCTGTCGTTCGAGATGCTCCCTCGCAACGCCGGCGCGGCCTCTGGCTCGGCGAATGCGACGCCCGTCGCCTCCCCGCAGACACCCTCCTTCGTCACCACGCACAGTGCCGGCGCTGCTGCGTCGGGCGGGCCCATCTTCTTTGGCGACCCCGCAGCCGGCTACACGACGGCGTACATCTTTCGCATCCCGGACATCCACGCTCGGGGGCACAAGCGAGTCTACGCCTTCCTGGCCCTCAGCACCCAGCGCGAGCGCCTGGCCATGAAGACCTTTGGCTTTGTGGCGGCCGCCTTCCACGACCTCGCCGTCTGGATCCAGCAGCTTGCCGAGGCCGAGGCCGACCGCGCGCTCAACGAGTCCTCGGCTACCAGCAGCCCCGTGGTGGCCAACCCGAACTACGGACCGTCGCCCTTCAGCCCCGTCCCGCCGCAGACGCCGCAGGGGAGCAGCAACAACAGCGGCGGCAGCAGCTTCCTGGCGGCGGCGGGCGGTGGCCTGTCGCGCCGCATGGGCACCGGCTTCGGGGTGTCGGGGAACCCGCTCAAGGCGCGCGGCCTGGCCGAGATTGTCGGCATGCCCGACTTCTTCATCGAGCTCCACTCCCGCTTCGTCCGGCTTCTGTTGGAGCTCGGTGTGGTTCTCAACTCTTGAAGAATTTCCTGCGGTTTATCTGCAGGATCTAAAAGAGAAAAACGCGGCGAACCGCGTTTGTTCCACAGCATGGCTCGCCTTGGGGGGAAGCCATGCTGTGGACTTGATCCCTCTACACTTTTGGGGCTTGTACAAAATCACACACTCACACACACGTGTCTTGCAAGAGATACGACTCTATCACGAAATAATGGTCATGACTAATGGGCAAAATGCACTCTTTTCACACACAAGGCCCGCCGGAGAACAGCGCGGCTGGCATCGTTCCCGAAACAAAGTCCCGTATTCTGTATTTTTTTCTCCCACCCCCCATCTACACTGGCTTATCCCCTACATCTGTTTTGTCGCATGTTCTGCACTGCACATCCGCACGCATTCGTCGGAGGATATACCCCCTTGAGAGAGAGAGTTTCTCGAGAGAACAAAAAAAAGGAGGGGGGTGATTTCACCGGCCTGACGCCTGGGACCTGTGGGTCTGCGCTCCTTGTTTCTCTTGAGGGGTTCTTTGTTTTAACGCTTCAACATGTATTTGTCGGTCTACAACTGCTCCTTTGGAGGGGGAAGGGGGGAGCGTTCTGGAGTCTTTTTTTCTTTTTCTTTCTTCTTCGGAAATGTGCTACATAGAAACAACGGCATGGGATCATACATGAGGGGCCGGGGGGTTCTTAATCACGGGATAGACTGTTTTTTCAACCAGACTTGGTCAACACAAGAGCACAGTGGGAAGACGGGATAGAACACGACGGTGCTTTTCTCTCTCTCTCTCTCTCTCTCCTTTTCCCCCCTTTTTATGGAGTTTTCTCCTTTGTCTCCGGCAGACCCCAAGATTTTGGTTGGGTTGTTTGTCTTGAAGAAGGAGGAGGACTTGGGGAGTTTTAGGTCCTGCTTTTGGGGGGCATTTGCACACATGAGGATAGACCGGAATTATAGAACAGGTGCATATTTGATCTTTGTCTTCCCCTCCCTCTCTCTCTCTCTTGCTTGAGTCTGTTTCTACCTCTTGCTGCAGCTGGTGGGTTGCGTTGACATAGGATGTGTGCCTTGTTTCTGTTGTCCGTCAGACCGACCGTACATGCACGAGTGAGTGAGTACAGAGTACAGCAACAGAAACTCCTGAGTGTCCATAAACACTATAGTCAGATTTTTTTTTAAAAAAAAACAAGCACACAAAGAACTGTGCATGTTATCCTCACGGGGGGCAACACGAACTCAGGACGCTTCTGTTTGTATTGTACATCTAGCTGGCTGGATGGCCCTAGCCTAGTAGTAGTAGTAGTAATTATGCTTCGTCAACAGACAAACATGCCCCCCACCCCCCAGCCCGTTGACTTTAGTTTGAAACCCCAAGGACGCCCGTTGTTGATCTAGCATGTTTTTTCCATGAATCTTCCAAACCAACTTCCGCAGGGGAGAGAGAGACGACTCCTCGGAACCTTTGAACCTCGCTCCTCCTCCTCCTCCGCCACATGACAGCAGCAGGGGCGGGGGGGGACACTCTTCTCCTCTTCTCTCTCCCTACGTAACGTCTATTTGTAAAAGTCAAACTTGTTCTCGTCGCTCGTGCCCTTGACCTGGCTCGAGTAGGCATCCTCCAGATCGCTCTGGATGATGTTGTACCTGTTCTTGCGGACGGCGCGCAGGCCGGCCTCCTGCATGATGGCGGCGATGACGGCGCCCGACAGCGGGTCGTTGCGGACGATGAGGCTGTCGAGGTCGACCTCGGGCGCGAGGCTCATCTTGCCGGCGATGGTGCTGAAGATGAGGCGGCGCTCGCGGCGGTCGCGCAGGCTGGGGAACTCGATCTTGCGGTCGAGGCGGCCGGGCCGCAGCAGGGCCGGGTCGAGCGTGTCGGCGCGGTTGGTGGCCATGATGACCTTGACGTTGGCCGTCTGGTCGAAGCCGTCCATCTGGTTGAGCAGCTCGAGCAGGATGCGCTGCACCTCGCGGTCGGCGCCCGTCTGGGCGTCGAACCGCTTCGTGGCGATGGCGTCGATCTCGTCGATGAAGATGATGGCCGGCGCGTTCTCGCGCGCCATGCGGAACACGTCGCGGACCATGCGGGGGCCCTCGCCGAGGTACTTTTGCACAAACTCGGAGCCGACGACGCGGATGAAGTTGGCCGTGGTGCTGTTGGCGACGGCCTTGACCAGCATGGTCTTGCCCGTGCCGGGGGGCCCGTAGAGGAGGACACCGCGCGGAGGGTCGATGCCGATCTGCTTGTAGAGATCGAAGTGGGTCAGGGGCAGCTCGACGGCCTCCCGGATCTCCTGCTTCTGCATGTCGAGGCCACCGACGTCAGCGTACGTGACGTCGGGCTTCTCATCGACGCCGAGCATGGCGATGGAGGAGTCGGCCTCGGGGGGGAGGATGTCGACGAGGGCATTGGAGTGGCGGTGGAGGGCGACTGAGGAGGACGGCTTGAGCTGCTCGCGGTCGAGGGTGGAGAGGATGCGGACGACGTAGTTGGATCCCGTAGATGACTGGACGATGCCGGTGCTGGACGGAGAGATTAGTAAAGAAACCCTGGGACAAGGGGAAGGTGACGAAGCGGATCATACTTTTGGTCAATAGCCTCCATGAACTGCCCAATCACCAGAGGCACGCTCTGGATGCGCTTGATCTCCTCTTGCGCTCTCACCAGCTCTCGCTTCAAGCTCCTGCGACGAAGTGTCAGTCTCTCTCTCTCTCGCGGGTCAAGTCTGTGAGGTACTCAAGCAGATGCCTACCTCTGCTCATCCTTGATGTACTCTTCCTGCAGCTGGATGTATTCTAGTTGCCTCTGGAGCTTCTTCAATGTGGAATAGTCATCTCCTCCGTCGGTGGGCAATCCCTCGAAGTTCTCGATGCTCGGTATCGTTGAGGGTGCCGTCTTCTTCTGGGGCAGGACATGGTTGGCCGGGTTTTCAACGAGCACGTCACCCATCTTGATGGTCGTGGTCGAGGTCCGATCTGGTCGAGAGAAACTGTAATGCTTGGATGTGACAAGAGCGGATGGACGACCGTGGACAGGGTGAAATTTGAGGATGGTTGTATGGCTTGTGTGTAGAGGAGTCGATTGAAGCTTCGATGAGGTTCTGGTAGCGGACGGATGATGGCCTCGTCGCGTAGCACACCTCTAGCTCGACCTTCCCCAAGGCGGCGCGATTAGGTAAGGCAATTCTGCCTCCTGTGGAGCTGATGGTCAACGCCAGCTGCTTCAGCCTGATTTCAATCAGAGGCTCTCACGTGATCTCTCAGGTGCTCCGGGCGGGTGCTCTGGCTGGAAATTGGCTCGTGCTGACCCTGCAAAGTGATTGGCTGACGCGGTGCCACTCTGGCAGGGCGAAAGAAAGCGTCCCGTCCTCCTGCAGGGACGCTAGTGCCGATGAGTTGCTCGGCTCAGTTACGGGTACTTATCTGAGGACTGAAGGGACAAGTACAAGGAGGAGTGCTCCTACGCTTCTACAAGTAGAGGCAGCCCAACTTACTACGAGCTGGCTCATGGCACAGTGTTGAATGATGGTTGAGAGAAGCAAGGAAACAGCTAGACATGAAAGAAAAGGCACCTATCAAAATACAAGTAGAACGTTCCAAACCTGCATCGTTCTGGACCTCGAAAGCAGCACTGGTTCGTTTCTATTCTACTTGTACTGACTGAACAGATGGTTATGGATGGGTACTCCATAAGTCAGTAGCCTGTGGAGCTCCCGCCGTCACCGGGCTCTAGTGAAGCAGGATCTCTAACCGGCGTACCGGGGTGCTCAGGGGGAAGAAGAAGAAGAAGAAGAAGAAGGAAAATAAAGCCTCGAAGTGTCAAAGAATGTAGTTGCGTGGTTCACACTCGTGCTGACCATTGTGTCCAAGACAAATGCAGGGTCTTGCCGCTTCCAGAGAGGACTGCCTGGACTCCCTCCAAATAGGCTTCAAGGCGGGTAGGTATTGTCTACAGATAACGAGACCCAACTGTAACCCCACTCCCCGACCCCACTCTCGTAGGTACTCCGTACTTGTACTTCAAGGGTCATTGTTGGGCCTGTGACCAACGCACTCGAGACCCCTCTCGTCGCTTTCCAGGCACCTCCTGCACTCATCTCCTCCAAGCAGTGCCGTCGATATTGCACCGCGCTTTTAGGTAGTTATTGTGCTTCCAGCAGCAGGGACCTGCTAGTGCAGCCTGTAGGTAGGTATAGGCACCTACGTAGTCCTACCTAGGCATCCCCAGGTCTCAGTGATAGGACACATCGAACATCGAACCCCACTGATGGTAGCCGGTACCCCGATACCCATGCCACAGGCCCCCACCCACCCTTCAAGGCTACCGATGATGTGAAGGTGAATCACTGGCTCGGATGGGCTATTGTTGAACCACTGACCAGTGACTTGACTCCAACCAAGTTACAAGCTGCCCCCCCGGACTTGACTTGCTTGCACCTTGCACCACATGCAGTCACTCCTCGGCAGGCTGCCTTTCATCCCAGCCCAGCCCAGCCAGCCAGCGCATTCAACCACCTGCTTGTTACTAACAATTCTACCACCACGCAATTTGATCTTCCCAACCGTCCGTCTGTCTTCTCCAACTCCACGATCTCGACTGTGACTCTAGGCATTCATTCCCTCCTGCATCGTTCCACCCCAGCCCAAGCATTCGAACCGACCGCTCTCTCTTCTGTCACCTTCTCATGACTCCTGACCACACTGATTGATCGAGAGCTTCCTCCTTCTCTTGAACATTCACCGCTTCTGACGTCCCGCCACTCGGCCTAGTCTGTTGTCTCTGTCCCTCATTGATCACTGCCCGACCTTGGCTGCTCGAGCTGCCTGCCGCCCAAGGCCGACAGGATCAGACCGCCATCAGATTCTGTGTAGCCGTTCGATACCGCCGCCGCTCGTGTGGACAACCTCGGACGTAGAGACCATGTCGTCGTCGATCGCCATCCCGGCTGGCCCGGCCTCAACTTATGATCGCCTCGATGTTCTTCGCACTCCTAAGGTGTCCAGCTCGTCGTCTTCCTCGTACTGCGGCTCCCCCTTCACGCCTCCGACCGCGAAGTCGTCGTCGCCGTCATCGTCATCGTCTGCACAGAAGCAGAAAGCGGTGCATCAGCGCCGCCCGAGCCTGTTGAGTAAGTTGACCAGCCATACCTATGAGGCAACAAGTCAAAGCATGTCATCTTGACCTGCTGTCTATCCTTACCCGGACTCAACAGGCGTTCTCTAGCAGGTCTGACTGCTCGAGCCATGTACTGATTTGATTTGCTAGGTTCTGCCATTTCCAAGGAAGAAGCCACCGTGATCAACATCGGGGACCCTGAGGGCCCGCCTAGGCTGGTATGTTGCTGGATCAAACCGTCCTCTCCCGTACCTGGCTCAACCTTGCTCACCTCCTCTATCTGGAACAGATCTCCTACCTTTCTTCCAGCCAGGGCTTCACTTGGAATCCGGGTATGTATTGTTGTCGCTCCTGCATGGCTCGAAAGCAGCTGCTGACCTAGCGTGCTTGCAGAAATCTTCCTGCCTTCCTACATCGACTACGATTATACCCCTCTTGAGAACAAGCGAGAGCCTGTGCATGAGATCACCCTGAGCGACGAGGAGATCAAGAACATGTTCCCGAACTGAAGCTCGATATCCTCTTCGGGATACCGCATCACGGCCCTGGACGCTTTGTCCCCCATCATTAGATCGCTTAATTCTCACGAGCACAACTGCATCCTCTTCTTCCTTTATTGGCGTTTTCGGCTTGTCAGCAATTCGTAGGTTGGGTTTCACATGGCAGTTGCGCGAGATATACCGATGCTTTCGTTCTTCCGTTTTACTCATGGGAAGAATCGGGTTGGTCACTCAAGACCAGGACATCATGAATGGTGCAAAGGAGTTCTTGTATTTCTCTTTCCCCCCTCAGTCTCCTTCTACCCATGTCCATACATAACACATCTTGTGGAAGATGGCCATGGCAAGGCTACACTCGCAGCTCGTCCAGGCTCTTCTATATTATATCTGTTCTCGCGTCACACAGCTGGTGTTGGAGTATGACTGCCCGTGCGTCCCTCGCTCGGTATTCGCAATAAATGATACGTTCCTGGGAAGTAGTATTGCCCATTCTGCAAGGCTCCTCTGTGTGAAGTCATCGACCATTGCCTATCAAGGTCCCTATGGTACTCCCCACACGACTTGGACAGCGCCTGGCAAGGAGGAAAAGCCAGGATATTTGCCCCGATTGCTTCCCTTGATGCCATGACTCTCAGCACCCCTCCTTGAAACTGACCATAGCCTGACCTCCAACCAAGAATCTACCCTTCATTGGCGACATCAACCAACCCTCTTCCTGTTTTCCCCGAGACGGTGTGAATGTGCCACAGGGAACCCCGCAATCGGAGGTGGCTGCCCACTGCTGATAAGTGATAGTGACAATGACTTGTTGTAGGTAGGTAGTTACTTGTACCGTGGCACGGACCCGCTCCTGGCTCGGCAGGGACCACATGGGCTGCAAGACCAGCGCGCTAAGTACCAAAGCGGGATCACCCATAAACATTGCCATATCAACACCCACGACGACGGGCAACCTTGCTGGCTCTACAACGTTATTGCCAAAGAATTGAATGCCGTAGCTGGTCAGATTGGCTGATGCCTTGCTTTTCTCGCCTCCTAACTGCATCCGATCTCTGCGGTATCTCACACTCACAGACCAACCGACATGGAGACCAACACGGCCCACCGCAAGATTGAGCTCCAGAGCCCGGAAGACTTCACATACCTCATCAACAATGTGCGACGCGCCGCCGCCGATAGTCTCCGCGAGGCCTTCCCACAAGTCGAGGAGGGCGCCGGCGAGAAGGACGAACTGCATACACGGATAGAGGAGCTCGTCAACGAGGTACGTGCTAATATATACACTTGAGATACACGCTGAGGAGAAAGAGAATGATGAGAACGAAACCCCCAACTAACAAAGAAAGCGCAGTACATCCGCCAGACCTTCACCCTCGCGAGCCCCAACCTGACCATCAACGGCCTCCCCGTCGACCCGTCCCTCTTCCTGTCCGGGACGACGACGACGACGACGACGACGGCCAAGTCCGCCGGCGCGCCGCCGCCCGAGGAGGCCTACGAGCCGTTCGACGGGCGCAAGCGCCAGCGCGTCGAGGACCTGGCCCGCGAGGAGGAGGACCTGCTGCGCGAGATCGCCGCGCTCAAGAAGCGCGTCCCCGGCGCGGCCGCGGCGCGGCGCCGCGACGCGATGCGCGAGGCCCTGGCGCGGGACGAGGAGGCGCTCGCCGCGGCGCGCGAGCAGGTCGTGGCGCGCGCTGCCTCGGCGGCCGCGGCCGGCAAGCCGATGCTCGGCGGCGATGGCGGTAGCAGGCTGGAGCGGGCGGACGAGGTGGGCGAGGCGTGGAGGGGCGTCGTCGAGACGCTGAGCCGGCTCAAGAGGGACATGCCCGCCACGGTGGCGCGGATGGAGCGGGCGAGGGTGGCGGGCGGGTACGTCGTGACCGGGGGCTGAAAGGCAGGCCGGCCCGCGGGAGACGGAGGCGGAGGCGGAGACGAAACCTGAAATCACGACGAAGACCATGGGGTCTCTTTACCAAGGGAGAAAGGGTTGTCGCGGCGCGGTAGACTATGGATCGGAAAGCCGCGGTGCCTGGTTGGCTTTTCAATGATAGCCTCCCTACCCCTACTCGACTAGGTGGGAATGAACGGCTCGCATCACAGAGGACCAAACGTTCGCGGTATTAGCGCGGCCGCGAGGACGGGCGACTCGGGACCTGTTTATTGACAAGACGGAGTGCCTGGATTATGGGAGACTATTCACTGGACGGGGGGAGAAGACGACCCGGTAGTCGATCAGAGCTGATCACGAAGGATAGCATCATTGTAGGGAGATAGGGCTTTGTGTGACAAGTTGAACGAGGCTCAGGTACGTTCTATCGCATCGCCGGATGTATCGAGATACATAAAACCCCAATCAAAAACCAACCGTGTTTCTTGCAGACCCACGCTTGAAGGTTATCTGTAAAGAACCCCAAATGGGACGATTTCCGATTCCACCGCTCTGTTTCTCTATAATTTCTTCCATCGCCAACCGTCAATGCACACCAAAAGGACGACCTAATCAAGACGAACTCTGCCTGCGCCACGCACTCCGGTTCTACTACATCACCAACTTCCACGCAACGCATCTAAGCCGTTGCCTTGGCCCCGGCAACATCCTCGGCGGGTGCAGGGGCGGCAGCGGCGCCCTCGGCCGCGGCCTTGCCCTCCTGCACCTCGGAGGGGGCACCCTGGATCGTGGTCGACGCATCGCCCTTCTTGGCCCACTTGGGCTCCCGGGCCCACTGCTCGTCGTGCCACGGGCCGGCGTCGCTGTTCTCGCAGCCCTCGGCGCAGGCGCAGGTGCCGCCGAACTCCTTGGGGAGGTTCTCGGGGGGCACCTGGGCGAGGAGCTCCTTCTGGTAGCCGCTGCCGAGGATGTGGATCTTCTGGACGGTGACGGGGTCGAGCCAGCCCTTGATCATGCTCCAGACGGTGGAGAAGCCCCAGGGGGCGTTGATGACGTAGAGGCGGCCGAGGCGCTCGGGGTAGTAGTTCTGGGACATGGCCGAGGCCTGGCGGACGTAGCCGTAGACCTGGGGCGCCTTGGTCAGGCCGACGCCCTTGAGGTCCATGATGGTGCAGCACGTCTCGAGCAGGTGGCCGGCCTTGCGGCTGCAGGCCGGCAGGCGGGGGTCCGAGACGCGCTCGTACTCGACGGCCAGGTTCGTCAGCATTCGCTCGGCGGTGGTGATCTTGTACATGGCGGTCAGGTCGATGGAGCCGAGCTGCTCGATGTAGACTGGTCGGCCGTCCTGTAGGGGGTGGGAGAAAGGGTTAGTTAGCCATGGGTATTGGCGGCTGTCAGGGGCCCCGATCCTCGGAAGGGTACAGAAGCCCGAGTCGGTGACTCTCTCTCACCTTGTCGGTCTTGTGGTAGTATTGCGGGTAGTACTGGAACAGGGCCTTCTTCTCGGGGTACTCCCAGTTGGGCAGTTCCTCGTCGAGCTTGGTGTCTTTCCGCCACTTCTCGCAGTCGACGAACCTATGAGAGTTTAACAAGTCAGCAAAGGTCTCTTTCAGGGTTGGGAGCTTCGTGAAAAGGGGCTGGCTCACATCTGGAAGGACAGGTTCACGTCGAATTTACGAGCTCGCAGGAATCGTAGCTAAGGACATGTCAGAACTTTGCGCGTTCATGTTTGACCGCCGATGCGGTGTATTTTGGTCCATACCAGAGTCAGGGTGTCCAGGCGCTCCTTGAAGCCCTGAGCTTCCAGCATCAGCCTCAGCTGGTGGACCTGGGCCTGCTGCTGCTCGGTCAGATAGCCTGGGTGGCCATCTCGCGGTTCGGGTGCCGTGATGGGATAGTCATAGTCGTCGTACTTGGGTTCCAGCTCCATCTCTCTCTTCTCGGGGGTAGCCATGGCTGAGGGTCGTCGAGGCGGTCTGGGGCGCGCTGGACAGGAGGTGCAGAAGCAGCGGGAAAGTACCGCGGCTGTTGGTAGAAGACAGGAATGAAGAAAAAAAGAAACACGAAAGGAAAGTTGAGAATTTGTGGTCTCGACAAACACGTAGCCTTGGTTGGGGTTGGTAATAGCAAGGGTTGATTGAAGGTTGGTGCCAAATCAACAATTGTACTTTTGAAATATTTTGGCGGAGGCCTGGCGAGGGGTTTCAGGGAGTGACTTCAGCGAAATTGGGTGCGGGTTTTCGTCATAGCGAGGGGGGCGAAAGGGGTCTTTTTGTCGGATTCTCCATACAATAGGTACCTTGCCTGTACGAAGTATGCGCTGGAACTAGCCAAAACAGGGCCGGCCAGCCACCTCCACGGCTGTGCTGCTCTGTGTGCCAACTTGCTCACACCCCGCATTTTCCATCCATGGCGGCGGTACAGAGTTACATCCATCTTATTGTTAGTGATGTGCATCTTTGGGATTGCTGGCCGTCTTTCCTCTGTGTCAAGGGACTGCATCGCCATTTCCCTTTAAGCTGGCCTCGGCTTGTCAAAGTGCAAGCCAATCACTCCAGGTTGAATCTATGAACATGGATACCTAGGGACTGTAGTTATCTTCTGGTGAAAGATCTCGGCCTTGTATGCCAAGCTGAAGAAATGGAACCAGGAAATGCCATTCCCAACAGCAACATCTTGGCACAGTCTTGAATCTGACCAAGAACAAGGTGAAGCCCGGGCTATCGCGTGGCTATTTGTCCCAGATAGGGAATGACAGGTCAACAATCAGCATCTCGAGCAGGGATTGCTCCACTCGATCAGACGGTGTGCAAGAGTGAGCCATGGATTGCAAGGCCGGTTCCCACGAGTCGGTATAAAGACCATGGAATTCACCAACTTCATCCTTGATATGATGTGTTGTTCCCCAAGACTTCTCTCGCGTCATTGCCCAACACCATGGCTCCGTCACTGCTAGTGTTCACCGTCTTGCCGTGTAAGAGCCGCGAGGCTCAACAGAAGGTTGGACAGGATCACCACAAATTCGTAACCCCCGATCAAAACTAACAAAGGCAAGGCGATCGAGTTCCTGTCTACTTCTGCCCAGGCTATGCTGAAGAACGAACCAAACAACAAAAAGTACGGAATCTGCACTAGCAGCACGGATCCCGATGATCTCTGCGTCTACATGATCGAAGAGTCAGTCCAACCTTGGTGGTATTCTCTGTCAGGGAGAAGTAGGAAGGTTGACAAAGCCTATTTGTGACTCAACATGATAGATTCCTGTCACAGGCCGACCTCGACTTCCACATGTCACAAGAGTATACGCAGAACATGTTCAAATAGGCTGCCGTGGAACACCCGCTATCTGGTGAGATCCTGCTTGAGAACTACGATATTGTCGAAGGGTGCTCCTTGTCACCACGACCCGAGGTCGGGCAGCACAAGAACTGTAGCATTGCCTTCGGTACCTACACAATCAACGAGGGCACCATGGCACAGAAGCTGCAGCACTGGAATGATGCCCTCTCATCCAAGGCCGGTGCAGCAGATGAAGGCCCGCTCGTATTCCTTGTCGGGCAGAACAAGGCTGATCCGAACAAGATGTCCACGGTAGAGGCCTTCAAGTCAAGGGAGGATGCAGTCAGGTTCCAGACTACCATAGGTGCACAGGCTGAGATGCAATACAGGTGGTTGAAGCAGGTTGGCGGCTACCTGTACAAGGAGTAGTACAGAATCCCTGTCACTGACTCATCTTGATAAGAGGTGCTAAATAACACTGGGTACCTGCGATATCTGAAAGCATTGACCTTTGAGTGTGAATCAAATGATGCTGAGCAGGGACAGATTGATGTCAGTCATGGAATGTGCCTCGTCTCAATGTCAACTTATGTTGGCCTACCTACTTTAAATAAGGCCACGGTTTTTTTATAGTACCAGCACATGCAGCAACTGAGCCAGTCAACTGTGGCAAAACCGGACCGCACCGCGGGGCAGCTGCAATGCTAGTGGCGCCTCGATTTCACCATAGCAAAAGCTGTCACGCAGCGCTCAGTGACTCAGGGTCCAGACTCGTCCTGTATACATGTAAGCGCCGTTTGCTCATGAACAGTGGCATAAGATCCCTGGCCAGCAGTCTCGGCCCTTTGCGCACTCGTCCTTTTTGGTAAGAACTTTGTCTCTGGCTTCTTGCGCTGTTGTTTTGCGCTTCATTTTTGAGTAGGTGCTGACCCCTCCTGCTTCCAGCTTGCGATACTCGACAACCGACCTCGGAATCACACGAGCACACAAACTACCTGCCGCCCGGACAAGGACACCCTCTCCTCCTCGCCCCTGCTGGCGCTTTCGCAACATGGCGACGACCGCGACGACTCGCCAGATGCCCGCTTGGCACCCTCCCAAGGGCCCGCGTGCGGGCGTCAAACTGCCGCCGCTCAAGATCTACAACAGCTTGACGAGACAAAAAGACGCCTTCGTCCCCGCCGACGAGGAGGGCAAGGTGGTCACTTGGTACACTTGCGGCCCTACCGTCTACGACGACGCTCACCGTGAGAAAGCCCTTCCTCCCTTGCCGCATTGACGTCTGAGCTAATATCGAATTCGCGCCAGTGGGCCATGCCAGGAACTACGTCTCGACTGATGTCCTGCGAAGGATTATGCAAGACTACTTTGGCTTCCAGGTCAAGTTTGTCATGAACATCACCGATGTTGACGACGTGAGTACATCCCCCAGTGTCCATTGCCGAGGGTGCATGAGCGCTAAGCCGCCGTGGCAGAAAATCATCCTTCGAGGCCGCCAGCAGCATCTGTTGGGCAAGTTGCGAGCAGAGCACGCCCAAGTCGACGAATTCGTCCTCTCAACAACCAAGGCCGGCTTTGACCAGTACATCAAGAAGAATCTGCCGCTCTTGCCCGCCGATATCAAGCCAGAGAACTATGGCGCAGAGGTCGACAAGGCCTACAAGAGTGTTCTTGAGGGCAAGACGCTGGACGGCGACAACGAGCCTGCTGGCGACAAGGAAGCCAAAATCAAGATGCACATCACCACTGCTGCTGGCGCGGCAGAGGCCCTGCTTATCGCGTCAAAATCGAGCAAGATTGACGCCGCCGACTTCTTTGACAAGGCCGAAAATGTGCTCCTGCCCTACCTCGACTCATTGCATGGCTCGGATATCGATGCCAATGACCATTCCGTCTTTACCAGCCTGACACAAAAGTTTGAGAAGCGCTTTTTCGAGGATATGGAGGCTCTCAATGTACGGTACCCGGACGTTCTGACCCGAGTCACCGAGTTTGTGCCTCAGATTGTCACCTTCATTGAGCAAATCGTCGCCAATGGCTTTGCGTATGCTACTCCCGACGGCTCGGTCTACTTTGACATTGAGGCTTTCGAGAAGGCTGGCCATGATTACGCCAGACTGGAACCGTGGAACAGGAATGACAAGAGCCTGCAGGCTGATGGCGAGGGATCCCTGACCAACAAGAATACGGTCAAGCGTAACGATTCCGATTTTGCCCTGTGGAAGGCGAGCAAAGCTGGTGAGCCGGCCTGGCCGAGTCCGTGGGGTCCTGGGCGTCCTGGCTGGCATATCGAGTGCTCAGTCATGGCATCCGAGGTGCTAGGCAAGGAGATTGAGTGAGTGACAATGCTCCGATGGCGAACCACCCACAGCTAACAAACCCATAGCCTTCACTCTGGTGGCGTTGACCTTCGTTTCCCTCATCACGATAGTAAGTTCATGACGTCTCCATGTCTTGCGAAAACGCTTGCTAACCGCCATCAAGACGAACTGGCACAATCAACGGCATACTGGTCCAAGGGCGGACCTTCGGTGCTATGGACCAACTACTTTATCCACACAGGACACTTGTCTATCCAGGGCTTGAAGGTCAGTATCAAAAGAAAACGCAAGCCGCATGCTTCTTTCAACTAACACGGGGCTGCAGATGAGCAAGAGTCTCAAGAATTTCACCACCGTCCGGTCAGCGCTGTCACGGGGCGAATACACCCAGCGCTCCTTGCGGGTTGCGTTCCTCATGGGGGCGTGGCAAGAGGGCATCGAGATCACCGAGGAGCTCCTCAAGACCACCGCATCTTGGGAAGATAAGCTGAACAACTTCTTCCTCAAGAGCATAGACGTGGCCAGGCATCCTACCAAGCCCGAGGGCTCTACGGAGGCCGGCGACAAGCAGTTGCTCGGTGCACTCGACAAGGCAAAGGCAGACCTCGATGCCGCCCTCTGCGATTCCTTCAACACCCCCGCGGCTATGAGAGCCATCTCCGACTTGGTGTCAGAGTTCAACGTCACGAAGGGCGTGTCCGACGAGGCCGTCCTCACCACGGCGCGCTGGATCACCAGGATAGTCACGATACTGGGTCTCGACGCCGAAGGCGACCTCAAGGACGCCAGCAGGATCGCGTGGTCGGGCATCGACATCCCCGCCTCGGCACAGCCGTACGTCTACCCGGTGTCTCAGCTCCGCGACGAGGTGCGACAGCAGGCGCGCTCGGGCTCGCTCGACTACGAGAGCATATCGCAGGCCGCCCAGCGCACGAAGCCCAGCGCGGCAGGCGGCGGCGGCGACGACGAGTCCGCCGCCAGGTACGAGGCCGTGCTCAGCCAGTTCAAGACGGACGTCCAGAAGCTGGCCGGCGACAGGGCCCCGGCCAAGGACCTCCTGGTGCTCTGCGACCAGCTGCGCGACACGCACCTCTGGAACCTGGGCGTCTACCTCGAGGACCGCGACGGGCCCCTGCACGCCATGGTCCGGCCCGTCGACCGGGCGCTGCTCGCGGCGCGCGCCGAGCGCGAGTCGGCCGCCGCCGCCAAGCGCGAGGCCAAGGCCAAGCGCGAGGCCGAGGAGGCGGAGCGCAGGCGCCTGCTCGAGGAGAAGGCCCGGCTCAGCCACCTCGACATGTTCCGCACGGCCGAGTTCTCCGAGTGGGACGAGAACGGCCTCCCCACCAAGGACGCCAAGGGCGAGGAGGTGGCCAAGTCCAAGAAGAAGAAGCTGGTCAAGGACTGGGAGAGGCAGAAGAAGCTGCACGAGGAGTGGAAGGCGAAGCAGGGCAGCTGAAAAGGTGGTGTGCAGGGGGAAAGAAGAATAGGGGGCCCGTGAAAAGCGCTGACTGAGTATGGGGTGCATGCTGCCTTTTTTAAATAATCCGGCGGAGTTGAGGGCGCGGTATGATGGGTGCTATGCTGCGTCGTGGGAAAGGTATCCCCAATGTCGTTGTCGAGGCCTTTCTTGTCGGTTGAGACCATTGGGCAATAGAGGTAGAAAATAAAAAAAAGACACATCAGATACTCTCACCCATCCAGTCGTCCTGCTCGGTCGTTGCTACTAGTGCCCTCGGAGGCCTGAACACTGTCCGGGGGCAGATACTGACTGTAAACGTCCTCATGATTCCCATTTTTGATGTTACCTAGTGTCGCCCAACTCGCTCGTACGGAAACGCACTGAGCACAGGAGTTGGTTCATATAGACAGTATGTCTGCTGCACATCAGACAATATGCACATCTCTTTCCTACTCGTCGCACGGATTCTCCCATAGATGCGAGCCTCCCAGCCTCCCCCTTAACCGTTGGGCGAGCCGCCGTTCTCCTTGTCTTTGCTCTTGCCGTCCTCCTCGCCCTTCTCCTTGCGCTTCTGCACGACGTCCCAGTTGTAGACCCTCGCGACCGCGACCTCCATGGTCTATTTGACGAGTGAGTGGGTTAGCCAACGGCTTCAGAAAAGTCTCGCGTGTCTTTTTTTCTTTTTTTCGGGATCGCTCTCTCTCTCTCTCTCTCTCTCTCGGGTCGGTAGGATCTACGTACCGTTATTTGCTCCCTGAGGAAATCCAGATCCTCCTCGCAGTTCTTGTGGCTCGTCTTGGCGGCCGTGAGCTTCTGCTGCAGCAGCTCCTCCGCCTCGTCGATGGGGTACGCCAGCATGACGTTGGCCTAGACGCCGGGGGGTACGGGTCAGTCTTTTTTTTTGCATGTCCCGTATATATATATGCAAGCCCGCTTCACGGACTCCCCCTTGCTACCCTAAACAGACGGGGGGGGGGGGATGTTCAGGGGCTTTTTGTTGAATTGAAACTCACCCCGAGCCAGAGGTACACCTCGTCGGTGGGGGGCACCTGCGCGCGCGCGTAGAGCGTGTCGTTGAGCTCAAAGGTCGTCTCGATGGGCTCGACGGGCTCCTCCTCGCTGTCCTCCTCCTCCCCCCCGTGGCCGTGGCCGTGGCCGTGGCGGCCCCGCCTCGTCTTGAGGAAGCGCACCGTGTCGAGCGTCTTTTGGATGTCGGGCATCTTGTCCTTGAGGCCGGCCAGCCGGCGCTGCAGGTTGACCTCCATGAATTGGTATTTTCTAGCATCGGGTGGGGGGGGGCGCGCACACAATGGTCAGCTTTCTATGTCTTCCCTTCTTTCTTCTTTCTTTGTTTTTCCTCTCTCCCGCAGGCTCTGCTCCAGGCAATGCAAGGGGGTGAGGGGGGTAGTATTCGCTGTTGGACCGTCTTGGTTTCTTACGAGATCATCTCCTGGAAGCGCCGGAGCGTGGGCTCGACCTCCTCTCTGCTGGTGACATAGTCCTCGACCTTGTCGACAAACGGCGCCTGGGGGATGCCGCGCGGGTTGGCAGGCGTCGTCTCCTTGCTGCTGCTGTTCGAGATTACCCAAAAATCAGTCAGTCAGTCAGTCAGCTGCCTCCCGAGGTGGCGGCGCAATACGATAACCCCGTTTTCTCTCACAGGATCACCCGGAGCGCGGACTTACCTAGGAGGAGCAGCAGCAGCAACCTCTTTGCCTTTGCTCGCCATTGTGGGCAGCGGGGCAACCAGCTTTTCCCTTGCAGCTCAGGGCCCGGTGCTGGTGGTTTATATCAAGGATGATGGTGACAGTCTTGTTGTGATCAAAGGGACGGCCGCAAAGTGATCATGTAGTTACCATGTGCCTGCCCAGCGATTCCTCGAGGCAAGTCGTTGATGGTGGGGTATGTCAAGCTTCCCAGCGCCAAGGATGGAGCACTTAGGTAGGAAGCACTCAAAAGGCAGCTAGCTGGGACCAAGTGTGGTGAGAATTTTGGCGGTGGAGGAGGGCGAAATTAGTGGGGTTGCCGACGGAATGTCCACTGGCGTTCACTGAACTCAGTACCAAGTGCAGTGCGCGAGACACTGATTATTCGAAACAAGACACTCAAGTTCACCATACAACAGCCATGCAAGTCATCACAAGTGAGGATTTGTAGTTTATATAAAAGTCATTCAATTCTTTAGAATCTTGGGGGTATCTCATCACTCAATCTCTGATCAACTTGTCAGGATCTGTAGGGAAATCGGGCCAAGGCAGAGCAGAGAAGAGTGCTGTCCTGTTCTCTCTCTCTCTGCCTTCCCACAAAATCAGCGCATCCTCCAGCAAAAACGCCCACAAAAACCAGTAAACAGTAGACAGACCCAAAGAGGCGTCATATAAACAAAGAACCAATTTGATCTCGCTAAGGAGGTAGATCTCTCGCGTTCGCTTGTCCGTAATTTTTTTTCCGACCCCCGTAAATGTGAGCAAGAATAGAAGGCTGCAGAAAGAACAAAAACACAAGTCCCGGAAAGTAACAGAGATAACCCGCTGCAATGGGAAAACCCCTCTCAACTATCCTCGGCGCTGCTGCTGTAGCCGCTCTCCTCCCCGCCAGCAGTAGCGACAGAGCTACCAGTGGGCAGCAGATCACCACTCTTGGTACCGCTGGCACTGCCATCAGCCCGTACACCAAGGGATGGGCGGAGTTCGTCCAGCCCGGGGTTGTTGAGGTCGGGCGAAACGCTGTCACCACGGTGCTCGGGTCCGATCTCGTCTTCCTCGTCGGCAGAGGTGAGATCCATGCCTTCGGGATACGTGTTGTCCGAGTTGTGAGGGTTGGCTTTCCTCGAGATCAGCTCCTCGGCCGAGGACGTGAGGACCTCTTCGTCGCCATCCGCCTCTTCTCCAGAGTCCAGGTCGCTGTCGCCCTCGGAATCCGAAGTCGACGTGAACGGCGGGTAGAACGTCGCAGGGGGTGGCAGCGGTACCGGGTCGAACTTGCGAATCTTTCCAGTCACATACTCGATCTCCACCACAAGTGTACCGTTCTTTAATAGTGCTGGCGGCTGGGGAGAGGACGTGGACATTGCCGCCATCAGCCCAGTGACAGAGTCCGCCGTGCCGTCCGATGCATGTCGATAAAATGTCGGGCGAGGGTTGACGCCGTTGCCCTTGACCTGGAATCGTGGCCGGCGGGTAGATACGATGACCGCGAAATGGTCATCCGGGAAGACCCGGCCGACACCCGATGGCTCGAGTGTTGGCCCGAAGGGCTTCGTATGTGGAAGGTGCAGACCATCGCACCAAGGAAACTCGCTGTCGATGTCGCTCATGTCCGACTCGTCAGTAGTAAGCTCAGGCACGTTGTCCGGGTCCGCTTCCATTGCCGGCTTGGACGCCCTATCAGTGAGCGGCCGATAGGGGATGGACGAGCCGGAGAGTGACCGGACCGTGGTTGGCCGGAACGATTCTTCCGACTCCTGCGGGCCAGTGGAAGTCATGTAGGTGGTTGGGCTGGTCTCGCCCGCTGCAGGGTCTCCAGAGAGATCAATGCAGAACGGGGCCCCGTTGTAGTAGACGATAGCGCCATCGACCCGGCGCCTCTTGCGGGGCGAGGAACCTGAGCCGCTGTAGTTCCACCGCGAGAGCGTACCCATGTTGCTGTCTTCGACCTGTTCTTCCGAGCCGGATCCAGCTTCGTCAAACGAGGTCTCCTCCGAGGATGACTGGTGGACGAAGAGGGGCTTGTAGTGAAATCTTGAAGAGGCGGCACCACCAGGGCGACCCGAACCCCCCGAAGTAGTCAGGTCGTCACCCGAAGCACCCACTTTGCGTCGCTTGCGCTGCCCATTCTTGTCCGAGCCGTCCTCATCATCAGTCGAGCTGCACGTCAAGCAGTCTCCACCGCCACTGTCGCTACTAAACTTGGTGCCATCAGTGCCGCCGCGCCAGCGGACTTTTCGACCATCCGGAGACAGTTGAAACTTTGTACTTTTCTCGCTGACGGCCTCGCGGATCAGTAAAGGTGGCACATTCAGGATGTGCAATTGAGCCAGGTTGGAGAGGAGGTTCAAGTACACCCAGCCGTCGGCGTCCATCGACACATCCTGGGGGTCGGTCTTGGTCCCGTTCAGAAGCTCGGGTGGCACAAGACCCAGGTGACGGATGTAGTCCACGTTGTCGGCTGGTACCTGCATCCGGTCCGGGTCGAGGTCACGGGGCCGAGTCGGCCGTTGTTCTGGTAGGTCGGCGCTAGGGGGGGAATTGTTAAATCCACCGCTTTTTTCAGCGCTGCCGCTGCCGCTCCCGCTGCCATTCCCATTTCCGTTGCCGCGAGACTCGGATTGGTCCCCATTTGAGTTGTTGGAGCCCGATACATTTTCCCGAGACATGTTCTCGCGCGACTTGGATTTCTTGGCTTGCGGCTGCATACGAGCCTCTCTCGAAGCCTCGAGGCTGGGAGGGATAGCGATGTTGGAGGAGCTCGTTGGCTGCACGCCCTCCATCGAAGGGGCCGACTGGTTCCGGGACGCTGCTCGGTAGGGGCTGATCTTACCAGTGAACAGCTGCTCCAACTTCTTGACGACGATCTTCTTCTTCTCTCTGTCGGTCATCGACAGATGCTGAGGGTAGAGGCCGTCCGGGATGTCCTCGAGATAGTGCTCCACCTTTTGCTCCGAGGATCTGGCTCGCGAGCTCATCGAAGGCCGAGACATCGAGACGCCCGAGGAATGGGGGCCAGTCGAGGCAGACGCATAAGCCGAGTCAACGGGGCGCGAGTGGGAAGACGAAGACGACGCATGCTTCGACATGGAGCCCCGCGAAGACTGCATGCGCTTGGCATGCTTCGCAGATTTGTGCTTCTGCGAGGAAGCACCCACGCTTGAATCGCCTTCCAACCCTGCAGCAAAGTCGCGCAGCGTCGCCTCGAGCTCGCGCTTTTTCCGTCCCGGAAGCCCGTGCACCTTGATCTCGAAGAGCTTGTCCCTCCGCATAAGGTCGGGCCCGAACTGCTTGTACCTCTTCAACTCCTCCTTCAACTTCTTGTTCTCGATGGTCAGATCATCAATAACGCTCCGGTAGTCGTCGGCACTGCTACTCTGCGTAGTTGTGCGACGGAAGATCGAGGGGTGGCCGAGCATTCCAGGAGCATAAGGGTACGAGGGAGGCTTATCAGCCAGGGGGAAGCGAGAGTCGTCGTTGGACGACTCACCGCTCTCTTTCTGGAAAAATGGGGGGTCGACTGGAGGCAAGTTTGTGTGTCAGCGAGTTGGAAAGGGAGAGAAGAGAGCCAGGGCGGCACGGTAACCGGCTTACCATCCATATTATTGGGGTCAAAGGTCTGCTTTGGATTCTTGTTGGAGCGGTCAAACCAGCGCTTTGGGTCGTTGGCGTCGTGGCTCTCGCCAGACGAGTTTCTGCGGGGCGAGCTGTGCTGCTCGGGACCCGGGCCAGCGCCGGTGGCCTTCATAGTCGCATCACGGGCGAGTCTGTGATGACGGAGGGTGACGGACTGTTCAGGTGATGCTCGCCGTGGGAGCGGGTGGCCCCGATCCGTAGGCGGCGGATGCGTGATGGGCGATGCGCCCTTTGGGGGGTCTGCCATAGTGAATCGGCAAACGATCTTCAGATGGACTATGCGTAGGCTCTAGATAGAGCATAGTCCTTGTCGTTGGGATTGCAGTGCTGAAGCTCCTGTTGGAAGGGAGGTCGTTGTCATTCGTACGTATACCTACGACGCATTTGTGAGACTCGGCACTGATAAATGTCGGTGCAGGCCTGGTGTTGGGGAGTTTGGTGCTGAAGCAGAAATCAAAAGTCACATCTCGCGACGGTAGAAGGCAATGGCAGGCGGTGGATTGATGTGGGTTGAGGGTGCGGCGAGATGGCCAGGCCTGAGGGTGATCCGGCATGTGTGGCGTGGTTTTTGCTTGCATCTCGTCCCCACTGACACATCTGCAAAAGGTGCCATCCATGCGGGCCCCGAGGGTGGACTGGACGACGAGGGTCTGGGAAAAGCTGGCCAGGGCCGGGGTATGTTCACGGGCAGGGCGGACGGGGGCAGAACAAGAAACAAAGCATGCACCAGGAGGAACGAAGAGCCATGCTCACCTGATTAGAGGCGGGACCTGAGGCCCGGTTGCAGACTGGAGAGATTGGTGGTGATGACTTGGTTTCCGGTTGGCGAAAAACAAGGAGAGGAAGAAATAGAATGGTATCAATTGCGAATCTGTTGCAGGCTGTTGCCAAGTTGGTGATCAATGAGGATTGAATGGTATCAGGGAAAGCTGGGTGGTGGTGGAGGAGGCAGGCCGAGTTGCAAGCAAAAATGTATATATCCAGCCGCAAGCCCTCCTCGAGGAGAAGGCGGTTCGATAGACAATGGAATCAGCGATGGCTAGGCGTCTCGGTCCTTGGGGGGGTGAGCAAACATGACGCCAAAGCCGAGAGGCTCGTACAATACTGATTACCTAGTAGGAAGGGGGCAATCGAGATGAAGGGCTCTTTGCTCTGTTTCAGGGCAATAAAGCGAGGAATAGAGAGGCAGAGAGGCGGGCGGAAAGGCCTGGGACAGATCGACTGTGTGAGGACGGTGGCAGCGGGACCTTCAGATCGCAAGCTGATTGCCCCGATTCCCACGACCCGGAGGGGAGGACAGCGATCGCGCCGGATCGAAAAATAAGGGTCCGCCTAGGTAGACCTTTTTATTTTTCTGAACCTTCCCGCCCGCCCTGGGGGGGTGGAGGGTGTAGGGCTAGCAGCAGCACGGTTCGCCGCCACCACTCCCCATCGTTGTCATCGTTGTGCAATTCGCACTCCCCTCCCACAACGCTGGATTTGCTGGATTAGGACATGGACTGAAGCAAGTGGAGAGCGGCGCTGCAGATGGTGGACGTGGTGGCCCACAAACTTGTCCCAGAGGCCCGCAGGCCATAGCAGTGCTAAGTGTCCGCCGGCGACAGCCTTCCCCTCCCCAAAAGTACTTGTATTGTACTGTCTGATGGATGGTCCTCAACTGTTTCCGTCAGGGTGCAGGTCAGCCAGCACTCGTAAAGCAATAAGAGGCCGACGATGGTCCGATCATCTCCTCGCTCGGTTCCCCAGAAGACATGCCCTCCATCTTGCGAACACCCTTCCCTCATCCGAGCGGGTCTGGACCGCCTGAGCTCGCCCTCCATCATCCAAGAATGTATCACGATAGGTATCAAGGCAAAATCTCAGTTCGGCCTGGCGTCTCGCGTCCTCTGTGGGCTCTGCCCGGGTGATCAAGCCTGGCCGAGTATCGTAGCGACAGGACCGACCTGTCCAAGCTGCCCCGGCATCACTTGCCGCTTGGCGTAAGTTGTGGGACATGCTATGCCTGTGGCCAGACTTGCCAGACACCAGAACAGCAAACTATCGCGACTAGGGACTCAGCGACGGGCCGGGGTGTACCTCCTTTTGATGCCAAAAGCTTCTGATTGAAACTTGGAGGGGACCAGGGTGGGGAGGCGTGGCAATAAAAAATGGTTCGTTTATAACGTCATAGCCCCCGGAACTGGGGATGTGACAGGCGACCTTTGCCTGCTCGCGACTGGCTGGAGGTCAGTGGAGGATAGAACAGGAACGCCATCCTAGCCAATCATTTCAATTGCTCGTCTTGTGGCCCGCAGACGAAAAGAAAAGATGGGGTCTGGGTCGGATGCTGACCGCGGCGCACCAAAGACTCTAGACGCACACCGTAGAGTGGTGGTACCGCCCGGCCTGCCCATCTTCAGATCTCGGTTTTGCCCTGTGATCGGAGGTTGCCAGGGTTGTCATGCCTTCGGCCCTGGTTATGTCGCCCAACCCCTGCACAACAGCCCCAGTGGCCCCGGCATATTGGCAGATGGGGTAGAGGTAGCTGGGTAGGTACCTTCAGAGGCTTGAGAGGCACTAGAGGCAATGGACCGGCGCCCGTCGCAGGTTCAGGCCATGACCTCCACGTTAGCCAGCTAGAGTTGCTCAGAGAGAGTCGAGTCCTCCAAAAGAAAGCTCGTCAGCAGGGACGAGGCCAGGTCGCGTGTACCAACTCGCCCTCTCCAGGATTCGGCACAACGAAAGCACCCGGCGCTTGGGGTGTGCTGGCTGGGCTTGTACAAGTAGCGGTCGCCCAGAGCGCCCTATCGTTGGTGGCTTGGGTAGAAAGTAGGTGGTTGAGCGTTTTGATGGGGAAAGCTCACTCACCCGCGCTAAAAAAAAACGTTTACATTCCAGTAGGGGGAAGCTGTCAGGGCGGGTTTAGGTAGCTCGGGAGGCCAGTTCACTCCGCCGCATACTCTTAGTGCACTCTGTACGCACGTACAGTGTCTTAAAAAGTGAACGCCCCGGTGGGGGACAGCCAGCGCAAGCAGGGTTTAGCGCAAGGGTCTGGCGCATTGGATGCTTGCGTGGATGCGCTGAACCAACAGGTCCATTTCGTCCAGCTTGCAGCCCCCGCTTCCTGCATGAAGGAGACTGTCTGCACCTTGGGCTGTCACATGGCCACCTCCCTCACCTCTCGTCTTTCGCACGGTACTTCCGTAAAGTACGTACGGCAAGTCGGCACTGAACATAGATTGGCTGTAAAGTACGTCTGTCGACATTCCGTCCACTGATCCCGAGTCCCGCTTGACTGAATATCACCACCCACGGTGCGGTTTTGCCAATCATCCAGGCGACTGTACATACCTAGGTATCTTGTTTCTGGCAGATTCCAGAGTGGCCCGGCCCACCTCGGACGCCCTAAGTCGTGAGGCTGTCTTAGGGCCGCGAGAAGGCCTCGTCTCGATGTCTGCCGCGCAAAAAAACTGGAGGGGGCGTGTTGATTTGCGCCAGAATTCCCTCGTTGGGACAAGAAAGTAGTTTGGAACGAGGTCCCCTATGACGTATGAGCCTGCCAGAGTACCCCTAGTTTTTCAGCCTCTTTCCTCCATCCAGAATGTGCGCCGATCATCATCGTGACGAAGACCAGAAGAAGCGTGGGGGGATCCGCCAGTGCGTGATTGATTCATTGAACAACGACAGAGGCATCAATAGCCTCGCTTGTGCCAATTGAACCGAGGGGGAGGTAGGGGGTTGGGGGTCTTGGCTGGGGACAAAATACCTAGGTAGTGGACAGTCTGGTGCCGTCGTGCAATCACGTGTCAGGATTCCAAGCTATCATGCCAGCCATCAGATTCGATGCAAAACGAAGAGACAATCAACACCCCGAGTTAGGAAGAGTGCTTCTTGGTCAGGCACCCGAAGTTTCCACTGCCCAACGCAGCAGGACCCTGAAGATCATGGAAGAACTTGAAGATTGTCGGTGTTTGACAGCTAGCCACGCCATCTCACCTCAGCATGACGAAATGGGGAGGCACTGGTGGCCCGAGCTCTAGCAGACAACGCCAGAGCAATCGGCGATTGTCCATCCCCACTCGTGTCACTACATGCACCTGAATATGTGTCACCCTTCCTCAACCTCCTGTTCGACAATCTCGATGGAATAGGCCGTATCTAAGATCTATCCTTATGACGTTGGGAGCGAACTCTCGGTTTTGTCAACCTCTTCATTGTCGGGCTCTCGCACGTCACTGGCACACGTAACCCACGATCATGTTGTGCTCGCCGAGAGCCTTGGTGCTGTGTCAGACATGGCGCGTGTACTCCGAATTCCGCTCAAACGAATAGATCAATCCTAATGGAAGGAGATGGGAGCAATGCAATGCATGCGCGCAAGCACGCATATGAAGTTTATTCTCTATGTCGTAGGCCAACACCACCACGGACTGCGTAAACGGGTGGCGAGTCCAGCGAGGAGTAGATACAGAACCCAGAGGCGCCAATCAAGATCCACGTTTGCAATAACGATGCAGAAACCCTGAAGATCAATCATGATCCAATGCTTCTCATTTCCAGAAACAAAACGAACTCGTCGAACCCATCCCGGCTCCGTTCCGCGCGCGGGCCCACAATTGCCGGGACCGGCACTTGGAACGTGCGGAGGCGAACTGCCGCGGCCGGTCTTCCGGGAGCCTCCACTCCTCCTGGGGACTACATCGGTCTAGAATGTTCGGAGACACTCACCGATCTGCGCTATCAATCCATCATGAACAGATCTTGAAGATTGATCTGCCTGCCTGCCCCCTTTGAAGGTTTTTGCCACAACTCTCAGCAAGCCGTCGGATCTACTCTGCCCAAGACACTTCAGTTCATTCCTAGATCTGTCAGACCTGCAGATCTGGAAAACCTCCTTCCAAGACGCGACAACGAAGAAGCTTTCTTGGTGCCCCCATTCGAGGTTGGCGACAGCCCTCTCCGGCCCGCCCGGGGGTTCGGATACTCCCAGCCCACCCTAAGAAGCCCCCGTCCTCACCGGGTACGCCACCCTTCATTCCACCATGGCGTCCCGATCTTCACAGACACGCATATCTAGCGGCATCGGCAGCCACTTCACGTGTCCCATCAGGGAGTCCCGTGAGTCAAACTGGCGCCCGACTACTCGACATAGTTCGAGGGATAGTGTCCTCTTGAGAGAGTCCAGACAAGGCTGCTTGCCAGCCTCCACGGGTTTTAAATTTCCACTTCTATCGGTGAACCATGTCAAACCTCATGCATCTTTCATCGTTGAAACACACCCCGGTGTCCCTCCCAAGCGCTTGAAGCTATTCAGCCCTCCATACCCTCACGCCCCCTCCCGCGCTTCGAGCCCAGCCCGCGAAGGCCAATGCGGCTCTGCGT
Source organism: Thyridium curvatum (assembly GCF_004353045.1). Classification (NCBI taxonomy): domain Eukaryota; kingdom Fungi; phylum Ascomycota; class Sordariomycetes; order Thyridiales; family Thyridiaceae; genus Thyridium; species Thyridium curvatum. The sequence goes on along the minus strand of NW_022156766.1, from coordinate 289,181 downwards.
TGGGGACGACCATCTGTATCCCCTTGGGTCAACCGTCTCAGTCGGATACCTGCTGTAAGCTTGCCTCTAGCCAGCCAGTTTCTTCAGCCGCGGAAACTCGCCTCGCCACACCAAGCCCCACTCCCGCTGATCTTCTCCTATGTTCCGGGTCCCATAGGAATCTTGATCAGGGCAACGCATCTTGGAGACCCAGGCAAGCCAGGTCCTGTGGCGGGGAGGCGGCTCTGCTGAACATTCCCATGCCCTCCGCCATGCGCAAATTTGCAATCCCCCATCGCGGAACCGGCCGGCAGATCGACGGGTCTAGCAGATTCCCATAACATCGGGTGAGCAAGGGAATCGGGAAGAACCCCAGCATGGCTCTGCTAGTTGGTCGGTTCATGCCAAAGTCCGGCACCAGCCTTGCAGAAATCACAGATCTCAGGATCTAACATGTAGCTGATTTGGTTCTGCTCACTCCTCCCTATGGGGGAAAGGACTCTGGAATTGTAGCATGCTCAGAGTACTTGAAACATAGAGAAAACGGACCGTTTTAAAGCAACAAGAGTCCTCCGTCTTCCACGTACGACCATAGATACCAGAAAATTCGGGATCCCGTCCGCTCTCCCATAGACAAGCTGGTAATCGCCGAACTAGTACTCAGGTCGGTGACGACTGGGGAATCCTCGGTGTTGTACGTTTTTTTGGTCTTGTTTTTGTCCGTTGTGATTTCTGTTATTTCTTTTCTGGTTTTCATTATGTATCCCAGGAAGTCACCAAGTCTAACCCAGCTTGTCTTTTTATTTCTATATTGTCTGGAGGCAAAATCTGTTCTGCAGAGCCATCCTGGGGTGGGTTCAGGGCAAGAAAGGAACGTGGAGATGGATCTCGCTGGGAGATGTGGACAAGTACTTGTACTTGTAGAGAGAGAGAGGCAAGCCCAGTAGGATCCGACCCGCTTCGGGTCAATTATGTAGTTATCAGTAAGGTTGAAATGCATGATTCTGGTTTCTTGTAAAATGCTTAGCTGTACCGTCAAACACCCTCTTGCTGGGGGTTGTTCGGGAAGTTCTCGTCTGATCTATCAGTCGTCTATTACTATAATTCTCATTTCTTTTTGTGCACCATAGAACACCACTCGTACCTAATCTCGACCCACACCCATGCAAGCCACACCTCACTAAACACCTCATCAACTCATAAACAAGCCGGCCTTGGCGGGCTCTAAGATCGGACGAGCAGGCTCTTGCCAGTCATCTCCTCGGGTTGAGGCAGACCCATGGCGGCCAGCACCGTGGGAGCGACGTCACCCAGCACGCCCTCGTCACCCGTCTGGAGCTTCCAGCCCTCGGGAGCGTTGGCCATGATGAAGGGGACCTTGTTGGTGGTGTGCGAGGTCTTGGGCTTGCCGTCGGGGAACTTCATCTCCTCGGCGTTGCCGTGGTCGGAAGTGATAAACAGGATGTAGCCCTCCTTCTTGCAGGCCTCGAGGATCTTGCCGATGGCCTTGTCGGTGGCCTCGCAGCCAATGATGGCGGCCTCGTAGACACCAGTGTGACCAACCATGTCGGGAGGTGCAAAGTTGTTCATGACGAAGGGGAACTTCTGCTCGCCGAGGCGCTTGCAAACTTGGTTGGCGACACCGTCGGCCGACATTTCAGGTGCCTTGTCGTACGTAGCGACGGTCTTGTTGGAAGGGACAAGGTCCTGCTTCTCATCGCGGGTCTCAAGGTGGAAGACCTTCTCGACACCGCCGTTGAAGAAAAAGGTGACGTGAGCGTACTTCTCGGTCTCGGCGACGTGCACCTGCTCGACCTCCTGCTTGCCGAGCCACTCGGCAAGGACGTTGCCCATGTGCTGCGGCTTGAAGGCGATCTCGAAAGGGTAGTCAACCTTGTACTGAGTCATAGTGACGAGCTTGATCTTGGGGTAGGCAAAGTCGGGGCGAGGAGACCGGTCGACATCTCCCAGGAGCTGAGTGATCTGTCGGACGCGGTCAGACCGGTAGTTGAAGAAGAAAACGGTGTCATCGTCTGCATAACCTGGTCAGCTCTGGAAAATGGCGCACGGTGTGGGAGACCTGTTCTTCCTTACCCTTGAGGCGACCCTCATCACCTCCAACAATGATGGGCTTGAGGAACTCGTCCGTCTCGCCCTTCTCGTACCGCTCCTTGACGGTCTTGACGGGGTCCTCGCTGGCCTCGCCCTCGCCCTGTACAAGACCCTTCATGGCGATCTCGATACGCTCCCACCTCTTGTCACGGTCCATGGCGTAGTAACGGCCGACGACCGTGGCGATCTGGCCGATGCCGAGCTCCTTGATCTTGTCCTGAAGCTCCTGCATGTAGGCGGCGCCGGACTTGGGGTCGGTGTCCCGGCCATCGCCGAAGAAGTGGATGTAGACCTTGGGAATCTGGTACTCCTTGGCGGCTTCGAGAAGAGCATAGAGGTGAGTCTGCTTGGAGTGCTGTGGTCTTGCGCGTTAGCATGTAGCCGAGACGATGGATGGGAGATATAGCAATGCGACATACCACACCACCGTGGGAGATCAGACCGCAAAGGTGCAGCCTGCCGTTGCCGTTCTTGGCGCGCTCCATGGTGCTCTTGATGACGTCGTTCTTGCTGAAATCGCCCTTCTTGATGGACTGATCGATACGAACAACATCCTGCCAGACGACACGGCCAGCACCAATGTTCAAGTGGCCGACCTCCGAGTTGCCCATGAGGCCCTCGGGAAGGCCGACAGCCAGGGAGGAAGCTTCGAGCTCGGTGAAGCCGGTCTTGCTCTGGGAGAGCTCGTCCATGACCGGAGTCTTGCCGGCAGCGATGGCGTCGCCATTCTTGGGGGATTCAGCCGACGGGATACCCCAGCCGTCAATCACGACTGTACATGCGCAAGAGCACAAATATTAGCCATGCGACCTCTAGATATACGAGAATATATGCCGAGACGAGGATGTAGTCGGGGCGCGGAGTCGAATTGCGCTTCTCCTCGTGCACTTGGGCTCTCGTCTCGACCTCGACGTTGGGCTCGCCCTCGTCCTCAACAGCTCCCGGGGACGGCTCGACAGGTGATGGTGGGGTCATTCTGGAAACAGAGGCGGACGTACTCAGACAGGCTTTGTGGTCCGGCTTGACCATTGTGTAAATCGTTCTTTTTGTCTAGGGGAAACGGAATTGATTAAAAGAAAATAGGTCGCAATGTGTGTCTCAGAGAAACAATGCAAACTGGCAACAATCAGGAAAGAGAATGCTGCGTGATTTTCTACGAGGAATGGGAGGACAAGACTGTTTTACACGTTGAGAATTCATGGTGGGGGTTTTGTTATCAGGCAATCGCCTCCAGCTTTTTTTCCTTTTGACGTAGTAGCGCAGCAGCCAATGCAGGACCAGGGCCGGTTTTACGGTTGTGATTGCTGTTACGTCGAGAATAATTCGCGGGATAAGGCACTCAACGGCGGGTCGATAACCGCTATCGATAAGGCCATGCCCGCTAAAGGTTTCCTGGTGCGAGCATCTCTTGACTTCAATGGAAGAGAGTACCCAGGTACCTACCTACACATAGTTGGATCTTTGCTTCAAACATTGATTTCACTCGATCGCAAGGGCAGCAGGCATACTGGTCTGGCAGCCAAACCCAGGGCTCCGAGGAAGTTCCCTTGTTATTTGCCCTTTTCAACGCACTTCCCCAATTCCTGTCTCAATTCCCAGACGACTCGTCTTTGTGCTCTCCTCAGTGTTTACTACCTATTTGCTGTCGGCACCTCTCCGGCGGTAGGGGAACATCCAACCACACCACCAATCTCCAATCACGACTGTCGCATCAACCACACCCCCTCTGTCGAAAAAATATCACACCACTATCATGACAGCAGACGCCCAGCAACAACCTCACCCCCTCGCCCTCCCCGAGACCCTGTCCCCAGACGCCCTCGACGCCCTCACCGACCTCGCAAGCACACTCTCCCGCCTCCGGCCCCCGCAGTCCGCGAGCACCCTAGCAGACGGCAAGGGCGCCGGCGGCCCTGCCGGTCCCGGAAGCGGCCCGGGGCACCACGGGTCCCAGCCGCCCGCCGTGACGGGGACGACGCCCCTGCCGGCGCCGGCGGGCGCCCAGGGCGAGCTGCACCTCAAGGACGTCCCCTCGGCGACCGACGCCCTGCGCGTCAAGCTCCAGCGCGCGCGGGCGCAGATCCGCAGCCTGCCCGACGTCGGCCGGACGGTGGCCCAGCAGGAGGAGGAGCTGCGGGAGCTGGAGGACCGGATGCGCCGGCAGAAGGTACTGATGGAGCAGCTGCAGAAGGTCGGGGTGCGCTTCGGCAGCGAGGAGGAGGAGGCCGCGGCGCCGACGCCGCAGGTCGGGGCTGGCGACAAGATGGAGACGTAAACCCTAGGTGCTACTGAGGTCTCACTAGAGACTTGAGTACCATATGGAGTACTTTTGGACCCCGACTGAAATTTGGCTTGTTTTCTGCTGCACGACGAGGCTTGGAGCATTCGGGAGATGCCCGAAACACCGACGGACGGAGCATCACTACGGCGTTTATGGACACGATACGGGAACTTTCACTGGTTGGAGCGGATTATGATACCAATTTTATGCCCCTGAATTACGGAAAGAGTTCTGAACAAAAGGACAACGCTATATGCCAACGTGAAGATGTACCAACTTTGCTTGCTCTCTGTCCTCCCATGGTCATCCCAGGTCCTTACCGGCTCGAGATGCCAACCTTCTTCAGCACATCATCGGTGCCAACTCCGGGTCCACCGGGGACCGTCTTGGTCCAGGCCTCTTCGGCAAGGCGCTCCACCGCGGGGAGGATCTTCCAGTTCGGCGAGTGCTCAGCCTTGAGCCACTTGAAGTCGTCGACCTGATCCCACTGGTTGGTGGAGGGATCTACACCCTCACCCAGCTGAGAGGGGCCACATTAGCACATTTCTTGAGGCACTCTCGCTTTGCCCTTCCAACATGGACGACTTACGTAGCATGCGGGGATAGGCGCGAACCGGACTCCGGAGCAGTCCTCAATGATAGGCCGGCTGCCGCAGTGCAGGTAGAAATCGACGTTGTTGCACTCGTGGATGCGGACCTGCCGAGCCGCGACCACGACGATGCTGTCGGAGACGCCCGTGATGTGCGCCGGGCCGTTCACGTGGCCGGCGACGATGAGGCTCTTGGCGATGCTCTTGATGGCGAGGCCCGCAAAGGCCGACTGCCCGGCCGTCGGGACGGACATGTCGACGACGCAGCCCGTGAGGCCGGTCAGGCTGCCGGAGGAGGTGGCCCGAGACGCGGTGGAGGGCAGGATGATGTGCAGGCCGGTGTGGTCCGAGATGTTGACGTCGCGCGCCGCCGAGAAGCTGGGCTTGCGGACGCCCGAGCTGCCCGGCTTGGCCATCTCGGCGTTGTAATCCTTGCTGGGGAAGGACGGCAGGGCGCCCACGGAGTCCCTCTTCTCCGACTGGATGGACGAGGATGCCTGCGCGTCCGCTGCTGGTTGTGGGCCGGCCAGCCCCGAGGGGACGCCGCGGACGCTCGGCAGGGGCACGAACTCATCGTCGCCAGCCTTGGGGACGCCAGTGATGTTTGCGGCTCGCGGCTTGAACTGGAATTTGGTCTTTGGTGCAAGCTTGGCAGTCTCTTCGTTGAGTTGATCGGTCAATGCTTTCACCGCCTAGCGCTGTTGTCAGTCATCCTGAGATCGCCAAGAGGCCTCATATGTTAAAAATGCAAGTATACCTGAGAGTATGACCTCAGGTCGTATGCTGGGACAAAGTCTGAAGCATCGGAGACCTCATTTGACAGCTGCGAGATGCTTGCAAGAATCGAGTCGGTGGCATCCTGCCGCTCCCCGCCAATCTTGGGGATGGAGCTCAGCTGGCCGATGGCCTCCTGGATATCTTTTATTGTACAATTTTGGTGAGCACTACGCGTTCAGAGCTGCAGTACCGGGATAAACATACTAACTGCCTCCTGTTGGAACTGGCGGTAGAATCGCTCTTTGGGGTCCATGATGGGTTTGGGTCCTGCAAACGCAAAGGGGTATTCGTGAGTGGGAGTCAAAACCTGTGATGAAGCCATGATGGAAAGCGCAGAGTTAGAAAAGCAAAAAAAAAAAAAAATCCGGTGCAGGATATATGCTATGAGGTGCTAGTGAAGGTGTCTATAGCTGCCCATAAGACGCATGCAGGTGACCAAGTAACAGTAGCCCTTCAAGGCGCACAGGCGTATACACTAAGTCAAGACGAAGTCGAAGTGGTGACGGCTACGATAGTGAACGGTACAAGTCCGGGTGATGGGTTGCCCGTACGGATGCCTGTGAAGAAATATATACACTCACCTAGACTCGCAGAGGGGCTCAGAGCATCGGCATTCGAGTCCCGTTCGACCAAGCGATTCACAACAGCCCTTGCATTTGCACTGGTCGGCTCGGAGTGGCAAGCAGCGTCAATGGTCGTGGTGATGGAGGGTCGAGCGAGATGGTTGGAAACCGAATGGGAGTCCCTTCGAGTGATGCGGGGTGTGGGGTTCGCTATCACGAGTCACATTGAAGGTGGGTGGTAGTCGCGCGCCGCACGGATCCAGGGACCAGCTACATCAAGCAGAGAGGGACGCGGAATAAGGTAATTGGCAGCAGCCAGCCAGTTAACTGACTTGGTAAGTTTGCGTCGATCCCAGCTCCGGTCACGAGCATGAACGAGGAGGCATTGAGGCAGGCCGAATACCGTGGGGGTTTGCTCCATTGGCATACAAATCGCTGCCTGCATGTAACCCATACCTCTGAAACTGCCTGCCATCGAGGCCCACGCAGTGACGACATCGTACCGCTTTAGCCTCAATTTCCAGCGTAGGGGGATGCGGTGCAGCTGCATAGATTGAGGCAGAGAGGGCATGGTGTCCTCCGGAGGGTTTCCGGGTCGGGTATCGTCTCCTGCTAGTGGTGTTTGACTGTTACCCACGCTGACAGAGTTAACCCTCTTGGTGGTGGTGGACCCCTGAATTCTAACAGCCGATTGCTGTCGCCGAGCTCAGCGACGACGCTTGTTGTTCATTCAGCAGCTACCCTGATATCATACTGCAGCTATCATCTACGCAAGAATGGCCTGACAACGCGCCTTCGGATTTCTAAAAAGGGGACAGGAATTGAGAAGGCGAGCCTCAAAAAGAGACTGTTTATTCCCAGCCTCGATGCTGTATTGTAGTTCTTCACTGATAGTCTTCCTCAATCATCATATCTCACTTCAAGAGCTACCATAATAGAAGCCCCTGAAAACCTTATACACAGGAGGGCCGGAACAGCTGTCTCGTGGCAGCTGTTGAAGGAAGAATTCACTTCTTGAACGTGGCGCTCTTGCCTGCCTTTTCTCCATGCATGCGTCTCGCGCCCTTCGGTCCATCCGCGATCTTCGCCGTGTAGGGGTCGAAGACCTTCTTCTTCTTCTTCCTCTTGTCGTCACTGACGACGTTGCTGCTGTTGGCACGCTGAGAATGGAGGACAGACTGCGCGCTGTTGTAATCAAAGGGCACAAAGTTGCCCTCTTCGTCGGCACCCGATTTTTGAGCTTTGCGTGCCTCTTTCGCCTTCTTCTTCTCGGCCTTGCGCTGGAGCCGTCGCTTTTCTTCCTCCTCTTGGGCTAGTCGCTTTGCTTTCTTGCGTTCCTCCTTACGCGCTTCCTTGGACTGCTCAGCTTCTTCTTCTTCTTCTTCTTCTTCCTCCTCCTCCTCCTCCTCCTCTGAGGACGTGTCTTCTTCCTCTGACGATGTGTCGGACTCTTGTGCAGTTTCTTGCGCCATGGTGTCGCTCTTGCGTTTCGTGCCTCTCCGCAGGGTGAAAGGATCGGCCGCGACCTCATCTTCTGCTGATCGCTCCGTGGGCGCATCTGTCGTATTAATCTCGGCTGCCTCCGCAGGCGGCAGACTCGACCCGTCCAATACGCTTGCATTCTCCACCAATGAAGTCCAAGGTACCGGGACCCTATCCCTGGTGGGTAGTGCCCGCCGGGCGGTGCGTTGCTCCCAGAGACTGCTGATAGGCACGGTTCCAAGCAACTGAGACTGTTCGAGTCTCAACTCTTCGATCGGGGGGACCTCTGGATCTCGAGCCGCCTGTGGTGCCTGGCTATATGTCCGTGCATCTCCCAATTCTCGCTTGGCTACTTGTGCCACGGAATCCTGACGGTAGAACTCCATGAGTGAGGGCCCACTAGCGCCGCCCGCTGCTATGGCGTCTTGTACCACCTTGAAGAGGTCGTTGATCGAGGTCTTCACGGCAGACGCCGAATGTCCTAAGCAACTGTGCAGGGCTTTGATGTCGGTAGGCATGATCTTCGCGATTTCCATGACTGCGTGCGGCGCCATGTAGAATCCAGGGCTCTCGTCCTCTCGACGTGCCAGGTCATCCCGCCATTGATGGACGGCTTTGTAAATGGCAAATTGTTGGCCATTCAGAGCAACGGATGTCTTGGAGAGACTCGCCAGCCAGCCTCGAGCGCCACGGCCAGTCTCGGCATCGCTCTCCAGATTCGAGTAGCGCTGCAAAGACGTCTCCTTGGACCGTTGCAGGACCCAGCCCATGAGATCCTTGTCAGGGTTCGTGCGATCAGTGTGCTCCAGAATCTCGTTGCGGAGCATGTCAAAGACATAAAGGAGATAGTGCGTATCAGAACGCGCGTAGTAGAGCATCTCCTCTGGCAGCGGTCTACAAAGGGTTAGATTGTTCAGCCCGTGGAGAGAGGTGTACTGACCTTATGCGCCAATCAGCCAACTGATACTTCTTGTCGGCATCGAAATCGGCAAATTTCTTCAGCAAGTACGCCAAGCTGCGTGTTGGGTAACTGAGAGCCTCACAGGCATGGAAAGTATCAAACAGCCCAACGATATATAGCCCGAGGTCTCGTTGAAGCCATATGATGTCCATGTAGGCGCCATGGAAAACCTATAACATTCAGTCGAGGAGTCTGCGATATATCAAAAGGTCGGTACAAACCTTGACTTTGGTAGGGTCGGCAAAGACCTCGTTGAGAACCTCCAACCGGTGCCGCCAGGGCTTGAGAGTATCTATAACCCAATCTTTGTCGCGAGTGCTCACCTGCATTAGCGACAACAAGCCGTTGTACGTGCGGAAATCGTGATGCTCAAGATCGATGGCGATCTCGGGTGCCTGCTTGAGGTCCTCGAGCATGTCCAGGACTCCCTCAAATGTATCGACCCATATGGCTGCGCTTTTCTCCACTGGTAGATACGGAATCGGATCTCGCTTTTCGTAGAGAGAGTCGGGGTATTTCAGGTTGCTGATCTCGGTCTCGTACGGGTGCTTGTATCTGAAGTTGCCATTAGTGTCTCTAGTTGAGCCAAGCCGTTGAAGCATTCTCCGCTTGTCGAAAGGCGTCGTCTTTCTCTTCTTGGCGCCCTTTATTGCTGAAGCCTTTGCAAGATGTGACAAAATCAAAGAAAAGTAAATGGTGGGGTCGTACTGTGTATTGTCCTCTTCGTCTTGGAACGTGCCCAGACTATTTTCGAGTGGAACGGACGCATGAGGCTTGGTGCTCAACAGGGGCTTCCATGGTCCGCTTGGGAAGTTGTCAGCTTTGCGTTCGAAGCCGTTTTGGGGCTTGAGCATGTTCGCCCTGCGAAGCGAGTGATCGAGTCTATCGGTCTGCTTTGGCTTCTTCGAGGCAGGACCCTGTGCTGATGTTAGTTACAAAGCATCCCTGCCCAGAACAAGAGCGACCTTTCTCACAGGATCCACCGACGGCGCGGCTTTTCTCTTGATGAGACCTGTGTACTCGTCCAGGCATGTGTCGGCCTTTTCCAGAAGAGAGTCTATCACATCGACAGTCCCGCGCCAGGCGATATCTATGTCGTCGACATCTTCCAGGTCGGGAGCTGCCTGGCCGGTGGTCTTGGAGGCGGCCTCAAGCAAGCCTTTGGATAGCCGCAGAAGTCTTCCAGTCCTCTCATCGAGTCGATCGGCGACGGAGGAATCTAGCGTTCGCAGAAAGCTGAGGTCCTGGCCAGCAATGCGATTTGTGGTCTTCGTGGTCGCTACCAAGGCGTTCTGGATCTTGTCCTGCACAGACTTGAAGTCAGATGAAGGATCCATGGCGAGATCACCAGCGCGAGGCCTTGGCTGTCGGTCAAAATCGCGTTGTGCGGCGGCGCGGTATCTACCACATGAAGTCGAGAAAATTTCCCGAAGTATCTTATCGATAGCGACAACCCAAGGACTGGAGCTTTCACCAGGGTCGATTGCAAAAGTGGCACTGTTTTAGGGTGTCCATACAGTGGGCCACCTGCTGTGTCTTCGCCACAGCAGATAAGATAAAGGCCGCCTGCACCTCTGGCACGAGTCTTCGCGAAACTCCCGTTTACGAAGTGTACGAGTTGATGAGACCCGGCCCGCTCGAAATAAACAGGACGCTTGGTGGCTAGCTGAAGACAAGCCCTACTTCATTCTTTGAGATTTCGAGAATTCTTCGGCGTAACTGGGACTCCTGTCTTGAAAAAGGCGCCGTGTTCCGAGAAAAAGCCGGTTCACTCACGAGAACTTGTCTGAAGCTCGGATAGAAATGTCGGCCTCGCTAGCGCCGGAGTGCAATGAGGTGAAAGAGTGAGATCGGACGCCGAAGTCGTGTAAATGTACTGCGCTGACCCTAACATAGGAAGTACGATACTTGTTTTCTCAAATGGTACAGCGAGAGTGAGTATAAGCCTTGAAAGGTTCAAGCTGTTGGTGGTGCAACTTATTGATGATGGAAAAGAGTATCTGAGGGGCACCGGCAAGACGGACAACAATGAGTGTGCCGATCTCTTCGAAAAATACCAAAAGTGCCTGACGGTATGTGTTCCGTCTCCAGAAATTAGAGCACAGCCTTGCTGATCACCGTACCAGGTGGCATTGAAGGAGAAGGGCATCGATAAGCTGGTCGAGGAGGCGAGGGAAGACAATAAAGAAAACGATGCTGTGTATCTCTCAAAGAGATGAGGTGAGCCGCTGTTCCATCCGGCAGCAAAAGGAGACCTCTGCTAACCTAGCCCGACCAGGGAAAGCCTTGGTCAAGTGATGTTTTGATGACTGGGACCGGCTGATGTCGTGATACTGAGGGCATGTCACTACGGCGTTCGGGGTAATTAGATTCAACTTCACTCAAAGCTTCTCGCCTGCATTGGTCTCACGGCCTCTCTAGAATTACAGATCAAGCCTATTACTATATTTCATGCTGCTGCCTCTGCCTTGAACATCTGCATTAAACCTGTGCGATAATTGTACGTACATGCCTTTACCTACTTGATTGGGATCGTCCCAGCCATTCAAAATTGCAAGGAGTCTATAAATCCTCAACCTGCTCAGCTTCCAGCAGAGCTGGATGTTGGCACCTGTGGCTTGCATTGGCCCCTTTTGATCGGCGCACGGGGCTTGCAACTGCCGTGGGAACGTGCTGGAGCTTGATTCTCAGGGGCGCGCGTCTGGGGCGGCACAACAGGGGCTCAGCTACAAAACGCGGCGCCAATGACGCTATATAGCGACAGCGGGTACTTCCAAATACCTGGACAGACCAGTTAACTGAGCCCTTATCAGGCTCACTAGAGGTACCGACCTGGCTAATTTGCTGCACTATTGCGGTCCACTGAAATGTCACATCGTCGAACCAAGTGGACAACAAGCTTTTGATCGCGATGCCCCTCGATCTCTTTGATGTTTCTAGCCAGCTTCCTCCGCCCTGTCTACTCGACGACCCTGTTAAACCTCTTTGCCATGCCGACTCTCTGATTCTTCCGCAACCAGTCCAACCCTCTCAAAACCCTCCGTCAATCTCAGTCTAGACCTGTGCGGCATGCGCAACTCGTAGGAAGCGCGATTCTATGCACCCATTTTCGGTCCTGACCCTCGGGATCTTCGTAGCTGGCTACACCACTGCTCGGTGGGATCTTGTGACTCGTCTCTATGAGCTTGCCATATTTGCCTGGGACTACGGAGTCGTTGTAAGTGGACAGCTCGCGCGCCCTTCTCAACCCGCTGTCGCTCAGCACAGATGCTAACGAGAGATCCTCCTTGGCAGACTCGCGCCGCAAGAGCTTTCGCGCTGCTCACGCTCTTCTTCCTCGTGATATACATACCCGTTGAACGACTTGCGACGAGGGAGGCGAACCTGGTACTATCCCTAGACCCGACCCCCCACGGACCCGGACTTATACTAATAGAGCTGGGAAGCACCCGCGGTCGCCTGGATCAGGGATATCTGCACGCGAGCAACTGAGACGGAGAGGATCGTTCTAACGTTCGATCCGCTCTTCTCAGTCGCTTGCCATGCCAGATCAAGATGGCTTGATGCGAATATTCTGGCCGACAGACATTGCCAAGTCTGACCGACCTGGGGTAGTGGTGGGGTGGAGGAATTCCACACTGGATGTATTCGTTGTGGCCATACTGGACGATGTCGAGGTAGGGCGCAGTCCGCGACACTTTGCGATCGACGAGTTGGACTGCTTTTCCCGCTAATCACGTCCGAGTACAGGCGCGGAAAGTCGAGTTTGCTCTCAAAGCAGGCACTTTGCTGAAGAACGCCCCCCATGCTGTGTCTCGCATCTTCGACCTATGTTGCCAGCCTGCCATGCATGTGCTTGGCATATCGAACAATGCAGAGGCCGTCGACGTAGACTCGTCATGGATACGCGTTACTACGGGGCCCGGCATCCGTGTTCCTCGGGTTTCTTGTCCGAGGGCAGACAACTTTCAGATTGTGCTTTTTCAACGACCACTACCCCAAAGAATGCAGTACATATCTCTGGTGCCGATATCACTGGCGCTGGAGGACAAACACGGAGGCTTGCGTATCGAGCCAGCCGATGACATTGAGGCCGAGGACGAGAGGCAGGAGCGCATTCGAAAGGAGAAGAAACAGAGATTGGTCGAAAAGTTGAAGCAGCATTCAGTGGTCAAACGTGCGCCGTCCCCGAAAGAACAGTCGCTCCCCAAAATCGTTCATCAGATCAACTGGGCTTGGGAGATCGAGAAGCTGCTGCAACGAAATGTGTCACTCGTCGGAACTCGACCCAAGCGAAGTCTTAGTATCTCTGAGCGTGTCGTCGAATCCGCGACTACCATGAGGGACTTTGTCAGCGTTTGGCTGTGGGAGCTCGTCACACTTTATCTGTTTCCAGTCATCCGGATGGGCTTCGGGTTCGCGCTGATGGGGCATAGATGCGCGGCGGAGCTGCTGTTGCTGATCCTCGAGTGGCGAGCTCAGCCTCGGTACGCCGCTCTCAAAGACGTCTCGGCAACGGCGCAGCAGGTCGAGATCAGGCTGTTGCAGTTTTGCTACTGGCCGATGCAGTATGTGAAATTGAGGAAGAGGAAGAACGACTGGGAAAGCGTCACGACCAGCCATCCAGATTACATACGATTCTACAACAGCCTATGGCTTGTCGCGAACGATGTCATCATTGGCATTGCTCTAGGATCGTACATTATCGACAATGCAGAATGGGTCGCAGACCAGATCAGCTCCATATTAACCAGGTATACAGTCGAGGCTCTACAGAGCAGTATTTCGTGGTTGATGGGCTGGCCAGCTGGGCTGAAGCTCAACACCGAGCTTGCCGCGTTCCTCGGTGACCTTTTCCTATGGGTTATAGACTATTGGTCAAGTAGGTTTATCCATGCTCTGCTTCAAACAGTGCGCCTTGCTTAATTTTTTCCAGGTTGCATAGAACTCCTCCGTCCAAGCCTGCCGCAGGTGGTGTGGTTCATCGGCTTCTCGAGCTTTGGCGGAGCCAGCATGCCGATTGCGCTCTTTTCTGATCTCCTGTCTATACTGACAGTCCACATCTACTCCTTCTACCTCGCCTCGGCTCGCATCTTCCACTGGCAGCTGACGATCCTCGTGTCCCTCTTTCACCTGTTTCGTGGCAAGAAACACAACGTCCTGCGGAACCGTATCGATTCTTGCGACTACGACCTAGACCAGCTCCTTGTTGGCACTATCCTCTTCACTTTGCTATTCTTTCTCCTCCCGACAGTCGTGGTGTTCTACCTTAATTTCGCCGTGGCCAGGATGGCTATCATCATGTTAAAGGCAGTCTTTGATACCCTATTGTCATGCCTGAATCACTTCCCACTCTTCGCGCTCATGTTGCGGATCAAGGACCCGAGAAGATTGCCAGGTAAGAGCTCAGCTCTTGAAAATACTTCGATATCCCCGTCCAATGTGACTGACACTGTCCAGGCGGCATTCGATTCGAGCTCCGAGACACCAAAGATACTCCTTCGGAGAAATCCACCCAAGCTACGACATCCGTGATCTACCTCAAGGTAAAATTGCTTCTGCCTGCAAGATCTGCAAGCTCCGTTGCTAACTCTTGTGCAGTCCATACCTCTATCGTTCAAAGCGATGTTTGATCAGTATTTCCAAATGGGATCACGGATACGGAAGCACTATCTATCGCCGCGTGTTCTTCTATGTCTCCTGACTGGCAAGTTCGTCCCGCCTATCAATCGCAAGAACCTGTATAGTCTACAGTACAGCATGCTTCCTGCAAGAAGGGCTAGCATTTCCGACATGTGGGATCTCATCATTACCTTTCCGCCTCCGAAGAGGAAGTTCACGGTGCCAGGCATACCGAACGGGAGGCTCTATCCAAGCAACTATAACCCAGGGGGCCGCTCAAGAAGTTACCAATAATAATAAGACAACTAGCTGTTACGATACGAATTTGAAATGATTGACGCCACATGTCAGTTCCTTTGATTGGGTGCAGTGTTTTGTGCGTGAAGTGTGATTTGACCATACCCACAGCCTCTCGTAGATTGCGCCCGATTGAATTCGTTCCCTTTGCAGCCGAACCCACCTAATTTCGGCGTTTGATTTCAAATATTAGATGAATAGAGGCGGAAACAGCACCAAGCTCCTCGCGTGGCATTCGGAGGGGCAAATATCTCAAGGGATAAGTGACGCTATCTACAACGCACCCACCCTCATCCCTGGGCAGAGGTGGTAGAGTCCCAACCTACCTAAGGGCGATTCCCTTGAACGGAGCCTTTTATTATTGCGGCGGAAGGCCGCCCTTGGAAGGAAAGAGTACCATGATTTAGCATAGTATAATAATAGCAAGTGATCTGCAATTGAGGCCTTGCTTGTTCTTCAAAAACGGCATCCCAAGACGACCAACGCAAAACCGCCGATCAAACTGTCTGTCTCGAATAGAAGAGCTATCGCCATCTCGCCATCTCGCAATGTATGCCTTCATTTCGTTCTGCCTTCTCTGGTGCCTGGCGCTCGCCCGCCCATTGGGCGGAACATTGGAGGTTGCCAGAATAGCCTTCGAGGGTCCAAACGGAAGCGTTTACAGGTTCGAGGTGCCAATCAACAGAGTGGGGATAACGATCGGTTAGTGATTACGATACAGACGGCGTAGGGACTGGTGTCTAACGTATATCTACAGCAAAACCGGCGGTGGTCAACACCGTGACATTGCTGTCAACGGGCTTGTCAGAGGGGGTGGAGTGTGTGTCCACGGGGTTGGGAAAGTCGAAAACCAATGTCACCAATGGCGAGGTAAGCAGTCCTGAGATTTCTTTCCAAAAGAACAGAGAATTCAAAATATGCGACTGGGACAACTGACCCGAGACAGACAATTGCCATCATCCCGCCACAAAAACAAACAACCATCAGTTGTAGATACACACAGTCCTAGGGGCACAGCTTCACTTCGTGTTATGCATCAACAGCGTCGGAGCAGGTGGCTGGAGAAGAAGTTGTTACAGTCGATACCTTTACCTTTTGACATCTGCATCAAGGGGGCCATTGGCCCATAAGTGCCTCACGGGGTCCCGCGGCCAGGGGTCACATCTTCATATATAATGATCAGCAGCGATGAGCGAGAACATGCCCTTATATATCGCTGGCTCTATTACATAAAAACGCACTCGTACACATCGATAACTATCCGAGGCAGGTTAAGCCAATTCAAACCAAGTGATTACTACTGTTTTTGCTCGTCATCACCAGTGCCATGTCTTGCTGTAGAGTACTTTCCATGAGAACATCCCGCAGACTACAGCAGGGGAAATGTTTTTCGACAGTAAAGTCGGGGCTGTTTCGTATAATCATCTCCGCAAAGGGGCACCCGGCGCAATATCGTGTATTTACACGCTGAACATTATGGAGGCACAGTTAAGCAGTCAAACTTCGGGAGGTCCGCATACATATTATGATACCATCCTGCAAATGTGACACTCATCCACAGAAGCACAAGATCAAAACATGTCACTGTTGACCAGTGTGTGATGTCCTTTGTTTACGGTGAAACCGCTGCAATCCTGAAGGTGTCGAGAACCGGGTGGGATGGGCAAGTATTCCCACTGCTGAAGGTACGTGGCGGAGTATATGCGAGAGCGTTAGAGGAACGGAATGTGAACCAAGCTCACGTCTCGTATAATATCGTTCAAAACCGACAAGTCCACCGGGATTGTGACAGCATCAAGGATATCCAACAGGAGGCAGCGGCAAGCCTCCATTCACGAATGCTGCCGACGAATGACACATTACTCTGAACTTCGACTGGCTCATCAATGGCTCGTATACGTGTCTGGTTCGTGGACGCCGAGCTCTCGCAGGGGACAATGGGGAGTTGAGAGGCAAGGAAGTCGGTTGGATGGGAGGGGCGCAAGGTGGAAGAGGAGACGAGGTAATCGCGCATCGATGTGCTCTTGCGTTGGGTAAAGTCTTGGCCAAGTCGATTCTCTCGGCTATTGAGGCCGTCGAGCAGTTTTGAAGGCGTGTACTATCAACAAGTTGCCTCTGTCCATTAGTAAGTGTATCCGGAACGTCGCCTGTATCTTCAGGACGATTGAATAAGCAGTAAGATTCTGTCTCGAACTCGTTCCGGATGGGATCATTCGTAATGAAGCGAGGATCCCCCCAAACTGGGTGCCTGTACGAAGTACGTACATCTCTGGTAAAGTGAGCACGATTTGGGTGGCCACCAGCCCCCTGGCGTAGCCCTAAACTGGAAGGAGCCGGAGACCGCCACACCTTCTCTGGCTCCAGATCCCCTTCCCCAGACTCTCCGCTTGGTCACGAGCGCTTCGCCCAAACGCAGAGTTCCTTTTCTCCTTGGAATCAATCCAATATTTTCTTCCGCACCGAGATTCAAAACTGGTTCAAACACCATCTGCTCATGAGGGAGTGTGTTGACGCCACTTCTGTGGACCATGTAACCCAACGTGCATTGATGGAGAACCGATGCCACTCAACAGTCGGCCGTCGTCTTCGCAAACCGATGAGGAACTGGCTGTGAAAAGGAACCACCCACGGTCCCTCCAAGCTGCTAGAGAACCGAATTTCCCGCATAATCAGTCCACTGGCCTCGAATCCGCAGAGAGTCCCTCCACACCTTCGACTCGCGGCCTCGCTCCCAGGGGATGCCACCAATCAAGGCCCCCAGTTGACACTCAAATCCTTGCCAGACATTCCGGCAATAGAGATCGGGGTGATGGCAACCTCTCAGAAAGGAAAAGACTGGTGAGGGGTAAGGGTTTGCCGTTCCTGCCGCTTGTACTGGTTGGGCCTGTGTGTCAAGATTGGGGTAAGTCGCAGGGATTTCGACAGCCGGCATATCACATGACGGCGCCGTGAGGGGAAGGACAAGGTAATTTCAACCTCACTTCATCCCATCAATCCAACTCCAACTCTTTCCCTCCAGTTGCAATTGCAGAAAGTCGCGATGTATCAAGCTCTGGATGACTTGACGTCGAGCACTCGCTCCGTCAGTATGGGGAAATGGCCCTAAGGGCACGATTCCGGGGAAGTCCCCACCAGATGGCCCGTACGCCCGCCCGTTTTCCCCAGCCTGGGGAAGTTCATGATATGCCCTTCCCCAGACTTCTAGGGAGCATCAACGGGGCAGTCAGGACAACGGACCCTACTGAGGCCCGTCCCTAGGAAGGGTCAGATGCCCGGCCGACGGATGGCGACCTCTTATGTGCTCGTTCGATGGCCCACGTGGTCAAGCTCCATGGCCATCGAAACGAAGCATGTCGGCCCTCGCGCGGTACGACCGGTCTTGTTTACCTTTGTGGACATCGGCCAAGCTCTCTAGTAGAGTCGATCGACAGTGGCTATCCTTGGAATATGCAAGCTACTCGAGCAATTTGGCACGAAGCCCGTTTCTGGACTCGCTCTGTGGGCATCGTGCGACTTGTTGGTGGAGTGCGCTATGAAGTTTGTGGGCCTGACTTGGCCAGTTCAGATTCGAGTGAGGCATGCGAACCTTGGCTTTGGTGAGTGATTTTCCGTTGTTGCCGTGTTTCTCTGCTTCTCGAAAATCACGTTGGTATTGGCACGCTTTCCCTGCAATTGGGAATGTGTCGACAAAAGAAAATTATTTTGCGCGGTTTGTATGGTCTTGAATCGGGAATGAGATTCGCTAATTTACAAGGTAGTCCCGATGACTTGATGCAAGCCCGCCGAGATCTATGCTCCAAGGGATCTCCAAGTATGCAGCACCTCTATGTCCAGTGACCGCTCCAGAGTCTATAATTCTCCTCCTTTTGTCTACCGGTCGACCACGTCTAAGCACACACCTCGTACACTCCTACACCCCCAGTGACCCATCCCTGTAGGGGATGGCCAAGAGCTCCTTCGAGTTTGAAGGAATTGTTTACGTCTGCATGCCAAGGTTAGTCGAATGAGCCATTTTTGGGCAGAGACGGGACCACGGTGGCACTTACGAACTTGGCCATGAGGGCAACCATGAGGTCGAAAAGACCAATGGCCTCGACGAAGGCGAAACCCAGAATGGCGTAGGAGAAGAGCTGGCCACGGAGGGCAGGGTTGCGGGCAACACCGTTCAGGAGGGCGGCGAAGACGAGACCGATACCGATACCGGCACCAGTCAGACCGATGGCAGCGGAACCCATACCCAGGTTCTTGGAGACCTCGACCATAGCCTGAGCGATCTCAGAGCTGTACATGCGGCGGGAAGAGACCTGGAAAGCCTTGCTGGAGGCCAGGATGGTGGAGGGGGCCTGCTGGCGCTTCAGGGTCTGAAGGGGGCTGGCCTTGGTCATGCCTGTGTTGATTCCTTCGTGTTAACCTTCGATGTCGAGATGGTGGACGGCAAAAATTTTTCGACTCGACTCCATTGCATCGAAGCCTTGGGAGCTATCGAAGCTCTCGGGTGAGGATCGAGGTGACATACCAGTGATGGTGCGCTTGGAAGCGGCAGCCTGCAGGCGCATGGCAGGGCGAGCGACCTTGGTGGTCGAAGCAGCCATGGACGAAGCCAGGCGAGAGGCAAGGACACGAGTGGAGGCCATTGTGATTGATGGAGGGGAGAGGATTGTCTGGAGAGGACAAGAAAGGACGGTAATGCGAAGAGGAGGAAAGAAAGATATCAAGAGCTCGTGGAAGAAGCTTGGTGTGGGTGGAAAGAGAGAGTGAGAACTTTTTCAGAGGAACGAAGGGAGAAGAACATGTGGTCGGTCTACCGGCTATGGGAGCTCAGGGCAACGAACGGACCGAGGAGGGTAGTGTCGTTTGAGGGATATCATAGGCCAATGGGTGAATGGAGAGGATACCCATCACGATTCCACTCCATCATTGATATTGTGGACCTAGTGGCCTGGGCTGGCGAGTGAATTATTTGGTGGGAGCACCGCATTGGGAAGTGCTCGCCAGCTGATGAGAAAGTGAGAAGGAGGTAGGACAGGGAAGTGAAGGGGCCATGATTCACTCGGGCGATGTCGGGACTGGCCAGATCGCAGCCAAACGGCACCCTGGCACATGGCTAGATGCTGGGTTTCACGCCTGAGGCTGACGGACAGGCCTTGGCACGGCCGGCCATGATTCGTGTGGATGGAGTCAGCTCCATAGCTCTACGGAGCTAGGGTCAAGTATCAGGAATTTGCAAACGCTGCTGGCCAGCGCCCAGCAGGACCACGAGGCCCACACAGGGAAAAGGGCGCATTATTTATTATCGCCGGACTCCCCTCTCTAGAATTCGGGTTGCTTGTGGATGTCTGTCGAGTCACCACTCCATTGGAAGCTCTCGAGGAGCTCTTGCTGCAGGACGCAAACGACGACGGCAGAGAATTTCGCACCCTTGTAGGGGGCTCCCGAAATCCCACGCAACGATACCCGCGGCCGGCACACACTCGCTGTCCATTCATCAGTGACCCCCACTGAAGTCCCCACTTGGCGGCCAAGGCAATGGCAGAAAAAAAAAAAAAAAGAATCCAGGGTTGCCGGCACGCCCTGGCAGATGCAGGCGGCTGCCACACTGTCTTTTTCCAGCACCTGCAGCGATTGACGCGACAACAATCTGCAAGCTTTCCAGGGCACCGGGTACCTAGCTGCGACCTTATCTCGCCTTGGTACCGACCGACATGAATTTTTTTTTGAGCCGAGCTTTGCCCGTGCAGCCGCGTTGGAGGACAAATTCTATCAGAACATAATCATGCCAACATATCCGCACACAACAAACCTTGCGACGGGCGAGTCAACTAATCAATGAAACACGGTGAGAATAGGGAGCCGAGATGAGCATGGGCGAATTCCATTTCATGGGAACAAGAGTCAGGGAGCACACCATCAAAGTGTCAGACTTCGACTACAAGTACACGGGCAGCCTCCTACGAAGTATGAGCTCATCGCGCAAACCCTGTTTTCTTTCCATCCCGTGCCATCAGGAAGCTCCGACGAAATGGACTGAGAGCTTCAGGGGGTAGCTCACACTTCCCTGCTAGGTAGGTCACCAGGGTAGTAGCAAGGCCAAGGGTAAGGTACCTGCAACAATCCCATGGGTCGGGATCCCCTTTCCAAACAATCAGCGTAGCAATTTCGGGGCTGGGATCTGCCAATGAAAAATCTCGATCGCGTCTGGTATCCTAGCATCGGCGCAATAACCGAGATGGAAAAAAGGGAGCTCTTTTGCCAGCTGGCAAGGTGAACGCGCCTCTCTCGTAGCCCTGCCAGGTAGATATGGACGGTACAATGTTTCAGGGGAGCATAGGGGATCTAAGGCAAGTACCCGTTCCAAAGGAAATGAGGTTTGTACGAAGTAGTGGGTGCTCCGAAGATGCTAGCTATTCCCCTAAAACATCTCGGTGAAAATTTTTCCTTGGTGTGTTGAGCTTTATTTTACCTTCTAAGTTTTTTTTCTTCCGTCTATCCCTACTACAAGTAGGTAGCATGTTGGTAGGTTTGGCTGGGATTCCCGTCATGTTCCGCAGGTTGTACCCTCCACTACAGGGGCTTATCTGGCCGCTAAAAAAAGAGGATAGCTTCCCAAAGCAACCGTCCCCTGCATGCCTTGGAGCCTCAAAACCAACGTCAGGCATCTCCTGCACGGGGAAAACGCGGAACCATCTCTTGCCCGGATATCCCCTTCGCCGTCAGAGCTAGGCATCCGCCAGACCAATGTAGTACCTACCTTCCTTTAAGGTACGACCTAAGCTGATGTGAGCTCCGAGTGACTATAACTTTCAGATGCCATGCGGTTCATGTTGGTTGTTGGTTACAATCTGTGAGTGTCGGGAACCTTCGGACATTGGTTCGATACATAGGTACATGTAGCTACGAAAATTACCTGGCAGGTTGTAAGTATGTACAAGCAAGGCTCGGTCTTCCGGCAAGCAAAACCACTTCAATGTTGGGATGTTAGAAGCTCCCAATGCGTTCACGTACGTATTAGGTCAAGCGTAAGCACGCTTTCCAGGTCGGGCTTCTTTGCTCGGTACGGGTCTGGATACCAATTTTTTGAAGCAAAGATTTAGCGCCGTTTTTGTAGGTAAAAACCACGGGAGCTCCCGTACCTAGGTAACTACGTATAGGTACGACACGTCCATGCCCACAATCACGTACGGAGGACAGCTCACTGGTGTTTCAAATTATCATAAAGGTCATCATGCCCTATTACAGGAAAAAGCCAGCCCATCCCAAGCTGACACATGTGTGGGTATCATACTAGGCCTCACAATACTAGGCCTCCTCTGCCTCCACTGGCTGCTTGATCGCGTAGCCCTCCACGAAGCCTGCCGGGTCGCAGCTCCGAGCCAGGTTCAGACCGTTAGCCGAGACCCATTGCTGAACCGCCGCCTTAGACAGCTTGACTCGCGGCACGTCCGGGGCCGGCTTGGGCTCTTCCTCCTGCTCCTCGGCCTGCTCCTCATGCTGCACGGGTTCCTTCCGCTTCGGCTGCCCCATGCCGGCGTCTTCGACAAGCCCCATCTCCCGCAAGACGAGCAGACAGTCCTCGGGAGCAATCCATGTTGCTTTGCTGCACTCCTCCACGTCGACAATGGTCTCCTCGCCATCCTGCGTTGACAATTCCAGAGTCAAGATCCACCTTGCGACCTCACCAGCCCAAAATCGTTTGTAGCCCTTCTTGCCCAGATCCGAGATGGGCTTCTCTGGCCCACCGAGTACACCCTCGCGTCTCGATATTTCGTACGATACACCCATGAGAAGCGCCCCCAAGCCCTTCCTCTGCCATGGCGGGAATACCAAGATACACGCTAAATTGTTGTTGTCCCACGATATCTTCTCTTTTGAGAAGAAGCCCACGATATGGTGCCTCGGCGCAATGTCACCGGTCGCTGGCTCGGCCTTTGGCGTAAAGACAAGTAGAAAGTAATTGAAGCCAGTCACGTCGAAGAAAACGGACTTGTTATCGAGGAACAGTTTTGCAAACAGAGACAGATTCTGACAGAACAGCTGCGCAGGGAATTAGCGGAGGTTGCTTGGTGTTAGAGAAACCACAAGATACGTACCACGTCTTTCTCTCCATCGACTTCCCAAATGCTCCACTCCCCAACATCCTGTTGGATGCTCTGCGGTATGACAGGCGGCGGCGGATCTGGCTTCTTCTTCTTGAAGGGTCTTGGGATCGGGATAGGTACAGGTGTCTCCTGCGGTATCCTCTTCGGTTTGGGGTGTACATAGATCTTTCGGCCGGGGACGAACCCACGCTGCTCGCATACTCGCACATGCTCCCACCACGCGACCAGCTCCTTTGAGTATTTGAAACAGCACGGGCAGACGTAGAGGCGATCTAGCATGGGCTGGTGATCACGGTCACGGCGGCCCGCTTGCTTGGCACCTCCATCGTCGTGACTGCCGCCGTTGACTGGAGTCTTGGCGTTGCTGCTCGCAACGTCGCCGAGCACCTCCTTCCCATAGTAAGAGGGGTACCACGCTCGAAAGCATATGTTGCCCAACACGACTTTATCGATGTTGCGATCGGGACGGCTATTGGGCTTCTGTGGACTGGCAGTGCCATTGGTGTCGTGCTGCGGAGGTTGGATGGCTGGACCAGACGTCGCGATCGTGATCGGCTTGGTGACACCCACAGTCTGCTGATGCGACTGGAGCGGTTTCTTCGGCGGGCCCGTCCTCTTCATCGGTGGGCGTTGCGTTGTGGGGGGAGGGATTGCGGACGAGTTCACAGGTCCTGGCCTTTGGTTCTCAATGCCATTGGGAAGACTTCCGCCATCATCGGCACCATGTCTCGTCGATCTCGTAGTTTTGGTGGGCTCCGCGGTCGCGGCGGTCTGCTTCATCGTCTTGGGCGCTCTGATCGCCGGTGCAGACGCGCCGTTCGAGGCCTTCTTGTCGCCAACGCCGTTGGCCTGGGCTGCCTCGTCGGGGGAGATGGCTCGCGGTCGGCGGCGTCGGGGTTCGGGATCAGGCTGAGCTGGGAGTGGGGGGATTGAGGTTTGACGCGTCGCACGGCGCGTCACTGTCGCTTCTGGCGGTTCCTGCTCGACTCTTTTGCGCTTCAGGGGTGCCATGATCGTGAAAGAGGACCGAGACCCCTCCCCGAGTCTACCGATTGCAGGTTATCGCCGCGATGGGCCGACCATGGGTGCCCTATTGGCTTTTCCAGACTAGCAAATGGGGGTTGGCCAGATAGCTTTCCCTCTGGTGGAGCAAACGTAGAGCTAGGAGCCAGGTGCACGCCGCCACGAGGAGAGATAATATACTCCACGACTGAAGAAATCTTGTTTGTCTTTGGATGTTGAGGCTCCCAGGGCGGCCACTTGAAGAGTGGACAGCTGCATTCCCCTGGTTTACGATCCTCATGCCTGGTGCACGAGACCTATTGGCATTCCCACCAAGCTCACCTTGATAGGCGCGGGGAGACTGTAGCGTACTTCGTACTCGTCTGTCGAGAGGAGGTACTTGTGTCTAGCGCGACAGACCCACCATTGACTGCCGCTGTACAAAGTACCATTAAAAAAACATCTTCACGTGACTCCAAGATTTCTAGGACATGGACCGCTCGGCGCCTTTGGGTCTCGAGATTGAGTACCTTTTGGTTTGACAACCAAATTGCCTAGCGACATCACTCCTGCTGTCAAATATATTGGGACCTTCAAGATGATTGAAGAGTATCCCCAATGCTCACGTCGAGAATTGCCTCCATGAGGGGCTGTGCCAGATGCGCTCATTGGGCTACCCGGCCCAGGGTAAGTTGTATCTCTCTTCTCCGTAAAGCAAGCATGGATGCTGATTGTATTGCAAGAATTCGCTCTGGCTTAGAGACCCTCGGCGCTGGCAGTCGAGTATTAGCGTTCTGGAACGCCGAACGGCTCCTCCCGACCTCCCACCGACAGAATCACGGCCACACCAACCTCGTCCAAAGCCCCGATTTCCAAAATACCTGCCAACGTCCCCAAATGCCGTCCTTGCGCTCCGGGTGAAGGGGAGGTCATCCGCTCTATCATGGCACCATTGGAATCTCTTCAGGTCGACCGCCGGGTCTCAAAGCCTTCGGCTGCCGGTAGTGACACTTCAGGCGCTCATCAGGAAAGACGAGGAACAAATACAGACCAGTTTGGGCGAGTGTCTCGGCGATGAGCAGGCCTGGAGGGCTCAGCTAAGCAGCCTATCTTTCAAGGGAGTGACCCAAGATGACATTCGCCACTGGTCGTGGATACTGGGAGCAGAAGACGGCGATGCTCGCATTGCTCGATTCGTGTCAACACCTACTCCGAAACCGATATTTCTTCTTTTCCAGCTACTCAGGAAAGACGAGACGCTCCGACAAGGACCGTCCATTACCTCTGTTCTGAACTATGTTGCACGGCATCATGTTCGAACCCAACATTTAGAGGCCGACATGCAGTTGCCCTTCGGGGCCGTCCGCCGTTCGTTGGACCCGAAGATCAACATGACTCCGCATCATTTCGTGATGCTGTTGAGGCTTCTTGTGCACCATTGCCTACGAGTCTGGCCCTCCGCAATTACATCCATCGCGCGCTTGGCATCGTCATATATCGAGGCGATCCCTGCGCAGGGTTCCAGGCGGAAGAGCAGCTACGCGCAGCGATGTTTCGTTTTCAACCACGCACTGCAGCTATTTCAGAACACATCGCCATCGAGCCCTGTCTCACAGATGCGGTACAACTGGCGAGCTCAAAAAACGCTCCTCTCCATGTCCATCTCCTCGCAGAGGCCTCTCATCATTGACCGAGCAAGCTACAGGGCTATGCGGAGAGTCATGATCGGGCTTAAAAAGTCTGCCGGTGAAGCGAAGGTTGCATCAAGATTAGCCAAGACTTGGCCGCCCTATCGACAAGAGTGGGATGGTCTGGATGAGAGGAGACGACTCCAGGATGACCTCAGTCGTAGCGTCAAGGCCGGTATGCTCATGCACGAGACTGGCTATGCTGACGAGGAATGTGACCGTGCTCTCGCCGTTCTTGGTGGTGCCGTCCTGGACGATTCACCCACCATCCAAACAAGATCGCTGGCACCCAAGCAATGGGCCGGATCATTGGCGGCTCTGAACATGTTTTCCACTTGGGCGGCTCGAGTCAAGGCCACCCGCAATGCTCATGAGGCGTGGAATTTGTTTCAAAAGCCACCCCAAGCCGGTGTCAAGCCAAACTTCCAAGTCTATGCGGAGATGTTTGCGAAGCTCTACGCGACTGGCATAAGTCAAGCTTCCTCCTTGCTCCCTGGAGACTCGAAGGAACTCTTCCCCGTCTACGACCAGAGCCTCAGCGATTTTGAGCGGGCGAGGTTGACCCCACCATCAGTGAAAGATTTATACCATCAAATGCTGCGTGAAGGGACACGCCCTGTCGGCCAGTGCTTGGCCATCCTCGTACAGAACGCTCGCTCGGTCCCAAAGGCCTTGCAGTATTTTCACGATAGTGGCCTCGATAAGGAGACAATATCAGCACTCGAGGTGCTTCCCACCCAGTCGCCTCTAAAACCATCTGCCGATACACTGAGGCGAATATCTCTGCCTGAATTCAACGCATACATATCTTTGCTATGCAGGATACAACCCAGAGCCAATCTCGGGACTGGGCGAGAGCATCACGCTCATTGGGTCGGCGCTGTGCACCATGCAATCAAGCTTTGCGGTGTTCGACTGTCGCCTATGACCCGGGACGGGCGCAGGTACAAAGCCCCCTGGCACACAATCCTGCGTACTCTGGCGCAGCGAAACGTCATTGTCACCAATTCAGAAGCCAGAAACCGAGAGATTGAGGCGATCGAATCCTTGTCATTGTTCATGAAGGTATTCACTCCGGTCAGAGACATGATGGGCCTCGACCCTTCTCTCTTCGACAGTCTTTGCCAGGTGACCCAAAGAGTCTTGGAATTCGATGAGCCCAGGGGCGCAGGGGCAGCCAGTCACGGGACGGAGCGTAACAATGAGACAGGAGCCTCGCACGAAACCAAGGTTGATTGGGTCCAAAAAGCGCACAGTGCCCTAACCCGGAGTTTCCGCCAACTCACCGAATGCTCCTCTAGTGGCCGGCGAGGCCAAGTCGAACTGAAGTTTTCGACCCTTTCGCATGAATTGAACGCTGCACATCTCCACAAGTACGTACGGGTCATGGCAGGTCTTGGCGATACTGCTGAGATAGCACATGTCATGCGGTGGATTCTGCAGTCTTGGGACGATGACACTGTGCTAGAGGACGCCAAAGACCCCAGCCACAAACAGCATGCGATCATGACAGAGATCATGACCTTCTTCCGGACCCTGAGTAAGGATCACATGGCTCCCCACATTTCGGGGGAGATCAAGAGCAGATTGTTGCAGCTGCAGCAGGAGAGGGGGTGCACTTGGCTCTGGCCAAGTGATGAGGATGTGGAAGACTACATGAGTCACAACTTCGAACCAGGTTTGTCGCAACCGTGGGTTCGGTCTGCACATCACAGGAGCCAAGAGCTGGCGTCGCTGAGCTGTGTATAGATAGATGCGAGGACAGAGACGAAGACGAGGAAGACGACGAGAAATGTCTCTGAATGTTCAAGTTCACATAAGATACCCTGAATCAATTTTTTTTAAAAAATTTCCAAAGGAGGGACTAGATAATGTTCGTGACCACTGCCGCGACGGGCTGCCATTCCACCAGTAGAAAATGGCACGTTAATCGGAGTCCAAGAGCCTTGCCATCCATCAAGTCGGTTTTTAACGATTCTCACAACTCACTCTAATACCGCGAACAAGAACAACACCTGCCCCTGCGCTGTGCTTGAAAGTGGGGCCGGAAGGAGCAATTGGCGCTTTTGATTGGTCTAGATATAAGCTACTCTCAAAACGCGTCTATCGCGACTGTGGGATTCTGAACCAGGAATGAATATCGAGATATTTTGGGAAAGGCATCAAGAGCCAAGAGCAAGGCTCTCTGTCGCTCACTCTTTTTGGGGGGGGATTATTTACTATCTAGCCTTTTTTTGTCTTCAAGGCAATCCTTCTGGAGTCTGGGTCTTTTTTCTTGGAATACTCAGCCCTTGCTTTCACTGCGCAGATGTCACACCGGATCTCAACAATATAACAGCAATGGGACGAAAAAACGAGTCACACGAGTCGAAGAATTGTATTGTTGGCTAGTCGGCTCCTTGGCTCCTTGGGCCCGATTTCATCTGGTGGTCAAACTGACGACCCAAGCCTCAACTGTGCGTCACCGGCCAAGTTCTTTGTCCCCATCCTCGGCTCACACTTAGCCCAATCTCGAGTCGGTCTGTGTTTGTCCTTCTGTCACTCGATTTCCAAAGCTGCTAATCAGAAAGAGACCAGTGACTCTGATCTTGGTCATCTCCTGAAATATACGAGTGGACTTCCAGCCATTCAGCCCGCTCATGGGAACACGCCCACG
This sequence comes from Thyridium curvatum, assembly GCF_004353045.1. NCBI lineage: Eukaryota > Fungi > Ascomycota > Sordariomycetes > Thyridiales > Thyridiaceae > Thyridium > Thyridium curvatum. The sequence goes on along the minus strand of NW_022156766.1, from coordinate 261,075 downwards.
GTGACTGAGAGCTTTTTGCCTTCTTTGGTATTCCACAATGCCGCCATCACTAGAGGACCTCGTCTATTTGACAGGTTCACCTGGAGCCGTCGACACAACGGAAGGCTCCGAGGAAGATGGGTCCATCTCATCATCCGCAGCACTGGCTGTGCCTGACGAAACACTCCTGGAAGTCGAAGTTGCCGACTATGACCCCGAAGACAGTGAAGGAGATTTCGTAATCACATCAGATACTTTTGGCGAGTCATCGGAGGACACCGAGGAGCAAGAAGGACTTCGCACGATAGCAAGACCTACAAAGGTCTTCTCAGTAGATCTCCCACGATCAACTCTGGTCCATCCTGCGTTGCATACCGCCTCTCAACTCCCAGACGCTCCAGAATTGACCGAAGCCGAGGTGCTGCAAAAGTTTCTTCCCTCGATGGATTCTTCCAATGAGTGGACCGACATCGTGCTGCACAACTTCTCTATCTACATCGACAGCGAGAAGAACGGAAATGAGATGCGTTCCTTGCATTGTCTCTCGACCAAGAATGGACCCAATCCCATGTACTTCAATGGTGTTCTTGAGCACGGCGATATCCGCCACTACGTTCGTAAAGTGCCTTTCCGAGAACTTCCGATCGGCAACTACGGAGAGACAGGAGAGGACGGGGAAGACGCATCCTCGATTAACGGTCAGATTTGGATACGGTCATTGTACAATGAGAACCGGGAAGTCTATTACAGGCTCACAACCCCTTCGATCGAGTATAAACGCTTTTTCACGCCGTTCCTCTGGGTTGCCGATCTTGGGAAACATTTTGTGGACTACTGCGACGCCATAGCGCAGACGAAACGGCCTGTTTACATCCGCAACTTCCAGAGCGAATTTAGCGAATGGCTCCATCGACATCATGGCGACTCGCTGGCGTTTCAAAGATGGCGGGCAGCATTTGGCCGTGACGATTTCCGAACGGCCGTCGTCGCCAACATCGATCATCTCTGGAAAGAGACAAACAATATCATGTCAGAATTCCTGGATCGTCGTTCCAAGTATCTGCCAATTTTCCAAGAGATTCTATCACTTGATCGATTCCAGCAGGAGATCCTACCGTGCGAGGATACCAAAGAAATTCGGCCGACGGTCGTCACGAGGTACATATACAACTGCTTCAAGCACATGCAACTTGGCAAGATCCTGCAACCAGTGGCCAGTGAACACGAGAAGTCCACAGCTGAGCCTGTCATTGGCGAACCCTTCCTACAGACCCCAGCCCACAGTCTGACTAGGAAGGATATGATTGACAACATTCGACTTGGAGATGTCATCTCCACCTCCAGAGACGGGTTAGCAACAGGAACCAAATGGAAAATAGAGGCCTCCAAACATTCGGCATGCGACGATAAGTGGTATGGCCTTGTTCAAGGGATCACAGTCAACAAACGGGGCCTCCGCCTCTTCGATGTCGCTTGGCTTTACCATCCAATTGATACCCCCTGTCGACACATGAGATATCCCTGGAAGAAGGAGCTCTTCCTTTCAGATCATTGTACTTGTGATGAAGGTCCGAACAGCAATATTGAAGAGGACGAGGTGTTCGGGACACACAGTGTTGAATGGTTTGGAGGACCTACCACAATCGCCGAGTTCTTCATCAGACAAATGTACATGCATGGCCAACGTCGCTGGGTCACTCTGAAAAAGAGCGATCTGGAATGTTGTCATCGACGCAAGGATACTGCAACTGCCGCTGCAAAGTACGCAGCTGGGGACACCGTCCTTGCTCAACTTGGCCACAGTGCGAGACTTGAGCCAGTTGAAGTCGCTAGGCTCTGGACAGAAGATTTCCAAGACTTTGTCTCGTTGCGCATCCTTCTCCGGCGAGCCGAAATAGAGCCGGGCTCCGGTGCCCCGGCAAACGAACTCGTGTACACGGATGAGTTTGTCACCGCCCATGTTTCAGCGATCACGGCCCGGTGTACGTTGAGAACTTTCGACCACGGCAGCAAGATACCCACCCCATACGACCGTAATGGAGTTGGCAATATCTTTTACGCGACCAGCAGGCGAGTTTCCGATGGCGAGACGGTGCGCTATGAGCGCATAACTCACAAACCGAGCTCTCTGCGACAAGGCTTTGACCCAGACAAGCCGTGTGCCAAGCTTGCAGCGCTCGATCTGTTCTGTGGCTGTGGCAATTTTGGAAGAGGATTGGAAGAGAGCGGGGTGATTGAAGTCAAGTGGGCAAACGACATGTCGCCGAACGCACTTCATACATACATGGCGAACACCAGATCTCCCGAGGCAGTATGGCCTTTCCTTGGGTCCGTGGATAATCTCCTCCGATCCGGACTAGAAGGCCTCTTCTCGAAGAGCGTCCCCGCTCCTGGAGAGGTCGCATTCATCTCTGGAGGCAGTCCTTGTCCCGGATTCTCTTTGTTGACGCCCAACAAGCAGACGCCATTGCAGGCGAAGAACAGGTCGCTGGTGGCGTCGTTTGCTTCCTTTATCGACTTCTACCGACCAAGGTATGGCATTTTGGAGAACGTGCCGACTATTGTCGAAAAGGGACCAAAAAAGTCAGAAGATTGCTTCTCGCAGCTGATCTGTGCCCTCCTCGGCCTGGGCTACCAGGCAGAAATCATGCTAGGCAATGCTTGGTCTCATGGTGCCCCTCAGAAAAGATCTCGTGTCTTTCTCCTCTTTGCAGCTCCTGGAGTACGGCTCCCATCAGTGCCATCTCCCTCCCATTCCCATTACCCTGGATATCTCAAGCGGGGCAAGAGGCGTCTTGGCAGACTCAGCAACGATGAGCCGTACATTGAGATCAGAGACCAGGCTACTGCTTTCAGCTTTGTCAGCTCGGAGGAGGCTACTAAAGACCTCCCCGATATCCAGGAGGGCAAGCCGGGCATCTGCGTGCGGTTCCCAGACCATCGCCTCAGTGTGGGGGTGACAAGGCAGCTTCGTGCACAGATTCAAAGCATCCCGACTCAACCCTACGGAATGGGTTTTGCCAAAGCCTGGTATGGTCAAAATGGAAAGGAGTGGACGGAAGGCCAAGGCGTCATGACTGCTGCCGAGAGGGCATGCTTTCCACCAAAGGGCGTCAAGAGAGTCTCCCCAGAATCTCATGGCTGGACGCGCGTCGACCCAAGAGCCCTGATGTCGACGGTCACGACGAGCTGTGCCCCTACCGATGCTCGGGTGGGGCGCTGGTTGCACTGGCGACAGCAACGGCCGCTCACGATCATGGAAGTCCGTCGAGCCCAGGGGATACCAGACGACGAGGTTCTGCTGGGGAGCCCCGCGGACATGTGGCGCTCTGTGGGCAACAGCGTCGCAAGACAGATTGCGACGGCCCTGGGCCTGGCATTTCGCGAGGCCTGGCTAGGTTCACTCTGTGATGAGCCGCATGGCGCGGCCGAGGACGCAGGCGTGGGCAGAACGGCGGCAGCAGTCGATACCGGAGCTGCTTTGGACCTGGAGATCACCGAGGCGGACTCGGAGACGACCGACAGCGCGACGGAAAAGGGGGACTCGGGCACTGACGAGCCCCCCGCTGCGGCTCGGGGCTCCCTGACGCCGAGCACGAGCACGAGCGGTTCGGAGCGCCGCACGGCTATGAAACGCCGTTTGGTGCGGAGATCCGAGATGTTCGGTTCGCCGCTTGCCAAGCGGTTTCGAGAGAGTCCCGATGAGTTAGGAGCGGGAGGAGCGGACAGCCGTGAGGAAACGCCTGTTGTCATGGAGCGTATCTGGACAGACCTGTGAACTGGTTGCATCAGTTGGGGCATGGCACGTAGCATAGCGAAGGATGAGTAGCGCCTTGGGATCCATGTTCCTGATGGCAAGATATTGCATTGTTTGAACATAGCTCATATGGGAAGGAGACCAATATCATGAGGGATCTGCAAAGGACGAGGCAACGATGACTGGCACGCTCAACAGGGTGTATTGCCCTCTTCAAACGAGCCAGTAAGCAAGCTCAGAAGCCGCGACTGTAGTCTCGAGGATGTTTTCTCGTCAGGGCCACGATTATTATACAGTCCAGCGATGAAAATATTTATATTGTTACATGTCAACTCCGTGGGTTGATTTGTTATTTCTACTACCTTCAAGGTTGGTTTTAAATTGACATGTCTTATTGATCAGTGCCATAGATCTCCATACGAGCACCGCCTCAAATCCAAAGCCAGCAGGCAGTCCATTTGCATCTTTCAAGTCTCATTCTCACCCAGACCGTCTTTCTCGGGTCATGCTGGCTTGAAACTGCACCATTGCCCTGCCGGGCAGCCGGGCAGGTCTCGGATGGGGTCCCGGGAGGTGTGGTGCAAGACTCCACTGGAGCTCCTTGCCAATTAGGGTAATTTCTAGTGCATTGACCACTGCTGCCGCAACTTGGAGTGGTGAGCTCCCGGCGATTGGCCAGCGGCGCCCGGAGACCCTGGTCCCGCCAACACGGGGCAGGAAGCGCCGGCCAATAATAGACGCCCGCGCGCCTGTTTTGACGACCTCTGGAAACGCTCAACGATTGGGATGGCCCGTCGCCCCAAGGCGCTTAGCGACCTCGTCCTCTCGATCCAGGCCTGCAAGAGCCTGGAGGGTTGGGTGACCTGGTCTCAAGGAGATGAGGTCTAGGACGACCGACGGCAGAGCATTGGCTGCCGCTGATCGTTGCCCTCCAAGAAGCTGAGAAGACCGCCGCCACCGAGAGCGAGTGCTCGGAGGCTTGACGCCTCGACTCATGGTCGTCCACTGCCCAATCCACTACCCTGGCCCATCATGCCAGATGTCATGCAAGCCGCAAGGACATACGGCTGGGCCTGACGTCGAGTAGCTTATGCCGGCATGGGTAGGTTGATCTCGCTTGTCGGGCCTGGCCTGCGACGGCCATACGTTCGTCCATTCTGGCCTACGCGTTGTGGGAAGCTTCCTGGAGGGGCTGTACGTGGTTTGCTCAGAGACGCGGCTGCGACAGCAGTACAAGACGACGCGCTCGCCTTACAAATGTTTCGTCACTTGCTCGCCTCCGCATCTCTTGACACCTGATCGGCTTTCCTTTCTTCCTTCGTTTGTTCTTGCTCGTCGATCTCTCCCACTTTTTTTCGTCTCTTTGTTTCTCCTGCTATCTCTCTCTCTCTCTTACACTTGTTTCGCTTCTGTGCGCAGATCTCAAGCGGGAACTCATACGCTCATTCATCTCCTTTGTCCTTCCTTGTGCTTAGAATATCTGGATCTTGGCTCGTCGCAGAGTCTTTGTCACTATCCGTTCCTTGTCTCAAAACAACACCTGAACAGTGTCACTGTTTGCTGCCCTTTGTGAATCACAGCCCAGGCGGCTGGGCCATCAGGGGGCCTTAATCTCTTCTCATACCTCTCGCAGACGCTGCCCTCGGCGCTTCTGCTTCCCACTTTTCTCTCCTTGACACACGCTACACTCGAGACGCAAGACACGAGAAAAAAAATGCAGATCACCAACTTAATAATCATACCCCTGTTCCTGCTTTCCAGCGCGGAGGCCGGACCTCTGAGACATGCTGGCAAAGCATATGAACGGTGAGTTCAGCCTTGCAAGATCTCGACCTTGGAGATATAGAAATACAGACTGACGTCGAGCAGGGATCGAATAGAGCCGGCTCGCGATGCTGCGTCGTGGCCGGGATACGCTGCTCCAGCCGCGATGGCTGGGAACAGATGGAAACGGCAGAACGGCTTCAGCAACTCTAGTACCGTTGCTGTGTCGTCCACGTTGTCCTCCACCAAGGACCCCGCCGCTCAAGAGCCTACACTGACAGAAAGTGATGGCTCGACCTCGATATCTACTCCTGGTTCTGAGCCGACTACGACCTTGACTACTACTTCCTCTAGCAGTAGTACCACAACCGTGGGCACCGGTACGAGCCAGAATGCCGTAACGACGATAGGGACTGCCCTGCCCCGAATAACACCTTCGGCAAGCTCGAGTCCGGATGCGACGACGTCGTCGTCTGGTACTTCCGCTGGCATGGCATCTTCGGTCTCGCTCGGGCCCCTTGCGCCGAACTCGCGCACTTCTTCGACGACTAACTCGCCGTCTGTAACAGAGAGCACTACTAGCACGTCGGCCACCTCATCAAGCTCCCCGCGTGACGCCGTCACGACACAGGTTACTGTTATTCCACCTGGCCCCGACACGTCTTCAAGCTCAACGGTGACTAGCTCAACGAGCACCGGAGGGGTTACTACTTCCACTACGGCAGCGGCCTCAACGTCCACGAGCGCGACCTCCAGCTCATCAACCTCGGGAGGACCTCAGTCTACCACCTCGCCTTCCACTACTGCTCCCCAACAGACCGCATCGACCCCAACGCCTACCGTTCCCGCTGCGACAAGCGAATCAACCACGCGGCGGAGCCCTGTAGGCAAGGTGAATACCGAGGTCCCGACGATTCTGGTCACGATGCCACCAGCCAATTCGGCCCTACCCAAGAGCATATTCTCGAGCAACGTCGGCTCGGCCAAAGCCATCCAGAGCATCTACGCCGGCGTCACGGCAGACACAGCCTGCACCAGCGGCCAGGTGGCCTGCATCGGCGGGAACTTGAACATATGCGGGTCCGGCGGCGTCTTCGCGGTCAAGGAGACCTGCAGCGGCGGCCAGGCCTGCTTTCCGATGCCTGCGGATGGGCTTGCTGGCGTGATGGTCGGGTGCGTGGACAAGACCAAGGCCGAGAGCGTCCTGGGGATTTCTGAAAGCAGCAGCAGCAGTAGCAGCATCAGTGCTACGGGCGGCGGAGGCGGCATTATCACCGTGACCGAGGCGTCGTCGACTGTCACGCAGACGTTCACGCCCGCCACGACGAGCAGCAGCACGCCCAGGGAGGTGGTCCAGACCAGGACCACTATGCTGACCATCCGCACGACCGAGACCATCAGAACCACGGCCAGCGACCCCGCCCCGCCGACGACGCCTGCTCCCGCCCCGACGTCAACTACCGCTGCCCGCGAGCCGCCCGCGGCGCAGGACCCCAAGCCTACCGGGCCGGCGCCCAACCCTTCCTTCACGCTGGTCATCACCCCGATCACTTTCCCTCTCAAGCCCACCAACGCCCCGTCGCCTGCCGGCGGACGGCCCGACCGGGGGGCCCCTGGCAACAACGGCAACGACAATGGCAACGGCAACGGCAACGATGACGACAGAGGTGGCGGCGGGAGGGGCGGAAGCCAGGACGGCGGCCCGGGCGGCAGGGTGCAGGCCGCCGCGGCCGTGGTGACGGTGCACGACGCGGCGACGACGGTGCACGAGACTACCACCGTGCGGTATACCACGACGGCGACGACGACCATGAGTGTCAGGATCCTGGGGCTCTGAGTTTTTTTCTTATTTTCTCGGTTTGCGGGAAAGAAAGAGGGGGTTGGAGGCCAGGCTGGGCAGGCTGGGGAAAACGAAGGGGGGGGGGGGGGGGGGGGGGGGGGGGGGGAGGGGTGTGGGGGGTGGTAATGCGGTTTCCGGATGCTTACAAAAACTAATCTTTCAAAGAACGGTGGCAAGAAGGGGAAGGAGACGGGACATTGCAGAATGAAAAGACTGAAGGGGGATCAACAGGAGGAGTACGAGGGTATAAAGGGAAAAAGGGGGAAAGGCGGATGGATGCATTTCAGGCAATTTAGGATACCTTTTTCTTTTTTGGGGGGATTTTTTCGACACATGTCGTACGTACGTACATGTTTTTCTTTTAATATCTCTCGCAGACTATAAATACAAAAGCCACAGAATTCTCTTCTCTGAATGTTCTACTCCTGCGTAAGATTTCGTGCCCCTTTCTTTCGAAAAGCCTCAGTTGGACATTGCACATGAGACACGTAGTATCACTTGTATCCATCAATACTCATCTACGCCGAGTAGGGAATTCTCAGCCAAGTCGTTAAAGATGTTTTCAAAGCCCAAGGACGAGTAAAGAAAAGTATCACAACTACAAAAAGAAAAGTATCACAACTACAAAAAGAAAAGTACCACAAACACGCCCGTCCATCCGTCCCCCGCCGAGGGAGATCTCTGTTGCCGCCGGCCGGGACGAGGCAAGTTCTTCGTTGCCGTGGTTCTAGTACATGAATGACGATAGCGAAGATGGGGATATGATTGATGCAAAATTGACACAAGACACGAGCCTGTCAATGGCGTTGCAGAAAATAAAGTCTTCGAATTCCCCTCTCTGTTCTTCCCGCTCCCTCTAAATTACAAGGAGCTGCTTACTGCCTCCTCCACTCCAGCCAAGTCTATCTTGTTCCCTTCGCCTCTCTCTCCTCTCTCTCCTTTGGCCAGTTCAAAAAAAAAAGTACACGGGAGAAAAGAGGATGGTGGTAACAAGGAACGTGAAAAATACCCTCTCCATATCGAACAAGTCTTACATGCCCTCAAAGTCGCCGCCCAGATCGTCCTCGTCCAGGTCGCCCTCTTGTATCTCCTTGGCCATCTCCCGCTCCCGCTCGCGGGCTTCCTGTGCATTTTTGAGCTCGAGACGGTGCTGATTCATGGGGAAGCGCATAGCCTGTACGATACCAGTGTTGTCAGCCTCCTATCGTTTTCCTAAACGGCAATGTTTCGCAGACGGAGAATAGTACGTACCTTCACACTCTCATCGTGGAGAGCGAGACAAGCCCTGATGCGGTCGTGGAAGGCCTCGCCAGGCTCTCTCGTCGCATAGACATCACCAATCTCCTTGCTCTTCATGAAGCCACGCTCGCGGTCAAGAGTCGCCTCGATGACACCGTCGCGGATGGCTTTGGCAACGATGTACTCAGCCGACTCCTCGCTACCGAGCTGCAGGCGGATGCAGATGTCACGCAGGGAGATGCGGCTGTAGGACAGCGACATCATGCGGATGCCAGTCTTGATGACGTTTTGCCGCAGGCGCAGGATCAGCGTGTAGGTGCCGTCCTTGCGGAAAACATCGGCATTGTCGGCGATAGTGGTCTCAAAGTCCTCGAGGTTGCCAATGCGCACAGCCTGCACCAGGAGGAAGTACGGGTGCAGAGCCTGCTCCATCGTCGGCATGCGGAAAGTCGCACGGTCAGGAATGTCACCCATCAGTAGCTCGACCACCATCAGGAGCTTTGTGGCCGTCTGCGAGAAACCAACGGCGCATGCACTTGAGGGCGCCTTGCGGGTGGCGGCGGTCAGGTGCTCGTGGGCCTCGGTGTAGCGAAGCTGGATGGCGCGGATGCGGCCAAGGTAGTACAGGAAGCGGGCGACCTGGTTGTTGGCGGCGTTGTCGGGGAACTGGGTGTGTGAGACGAGGAGGTCGGCTTGAGCAATGTGGGAAGTCAGGAGGTAGTTTCGCAGAAGCAGGACGATGACGGAGGCCTGGGTGTCGATATCCTTGCGGAGGACGGCCGTCCGCAGGGCGGCAAGCAGGGTCGGGCGGATCGAGACGATTGGCGACTGTGGTGATGGGGGCAGGGGCGCGACGTTCTCGCAGAAGAGAGAGTAGTAGAAGTAGACCTTGGCAGCGAGCGAATCAAGCGTCCTGCGGTTGAGGGAGTGAATACGCTCAGACAGGTATTTTGAGAAGTCGGCGCCGCGCTGGAACTGCTTCGAGTCGAAAAGGTAGACCTGGATGAGGATGCCGAGGAAGAGGTCGACCTCGGGAATGATCTCCTTGTTCTCCTTCTTGTTGCCGTTCTTGGCCGGTGCCTTGGCTTCCGAGTCGACCTCCACCTCGGGGCCAGGCTGGCGGCCCAATGGCAAACCTTCCTTGCCGATGGCGGCGAGCAAGTGCTTCGCAGTGGCGCTGGAGGCAGCATTTGCAGGGAACGTCTCGGTGATGACCTGGGCGAGGATATCGGGTGTGAGGCGCTTGCGGATAGATGAAATCGAGCGCAGGGCGCGCAGGGAGAATCGAGCATCGAAGAGAGCGATGGCGCGATCTAGGAGGGCGAAATTGCTCTTGATGTCTGCAGAGGTAAATGCAAAGGTCAGTAATCCAGGTCAATAGATAAAATGATTGCTGGCAGAGGACATACCAGACACAGTCTGGACAACAGGGTCGACCTTGACCTCGCCCTCAGCAAGCTCGTCAGAGTCCTCCATGGCGACATCGGCATCAGCGTCCTTGGAAGGAGGCTTGGATGACTGCTTGGAGGCTTTGGAAGGAGGCACGACCACGGTCATCTCGTCATCACCATCCTTGGCACCCTTCTTGCCCTTTCCCTTTAATGAAGACGAGTCATCCTTCATCTCGACGTCCTGGTTGTTCCGGATGCCGTTCTCGACAGGCTCGTTGCCGTTGCTATGGGGTGTTTTGCTCGGCATGCTTGCACAAGGCTAGTCGAGATGTTGTTAGGAGGGGGGATTGCGGAAAGAAAGCAGCAGAGAGAAGCTGCTGAGCTTGAGGTGAGAAGGCTTCCGCTAGGTGGTCTCGCAGTGATACGATGGATTCGCGGCTCGCGGTCGTGTGGCCAAAAGTCGGCTTGATTGCTTGCTTGAGGACCAGGGCGGGTAGCAGCACGAGGCAGTCGAGAGTCACCTGGACACGAGGAGTGATGCTGTTCCAACCCTGCGCCGCGCTGGGTTCTTTGGAGGAAGATGGGATCTTGCGCGGCTGCTAAGTGAAATGGAAAAGCCGTCGAGTTGGATGTGCGTTAATGATGTGATGGTTGGGGGGAGGTGTTGAGAATGGTGGATGTGCTTTGTCAAGGTGATGCAAGCAAGGTTCAGAGCTCAGCAGTGAGTGACCACACGAGAAGCGACCACGCACCAGCTGGCAAGCAGATCTCCAGTAGGCTGTAGCGTGTGTTGCGCGTAATGAAGGAAAAGAAAGAGCCCGAAGCCTGGATGCGCTGGCCGAGTCTTATCTCCCTTTCATTGGCCAGGGCGACTCTTGGACCCACTTCGACATAGATGGGAAGACACACAGGAGGTAAGTACTTATACTTGTCAGCCCAGCAAGCTCTGGTGAACAAAGCAAGTATTTTTGAACAGTAGCCCTGGGAGCATTCTCTAGCTGCGCTCAAAGGCTGCACTTTCCCGCCTGCAGGTGCAGTGCATGTCCAAGTCATTGCCTATCGCTCTGATTCTACTGCCGTCCACTGCTGACTATTTAGCGCCTTGGGCGTCTCTTTGGGCACTCTCAGCCTCCAGCTAGTGACCTCCAGTTATCTATCCATCCATCCTTGGGAATGGAGCCAAGCAGCGCCAATGACGTTGTCGACATTGATGCCTACACACATGTACTTGAACAGCATTAAGATGCATCGATGCATGCATGCATCCATTCACTATTTTTATGCTATGCAGACATAACACACAGCTGCCTGTCATGAGACAAGTGCCGTCCTCGCAGAATTGAAAAGAGATATGGCTCCATAAACCTATCTATCTAGGTGGTGTTGCCTCCCAAAAAAATACAAATGCCTGACCGTGCCGTTATTGTCCCGCGCCAGAAGAAAGGATCAGTCACGCTCCGATGGATATTCCATAAAACAAACGCCTGTGCCGCCGCTACCATCGTAGCATCACTCCCTGGCCGAGCTCTCCCTCACCAGGAGGCTGTCCCCTCTCACACATACACACAAGGATCCCGTCAGCCATTGTATGGACCCCCGACACCCGAGTCCTTCCCCTCAAGATATGAACCTCCTACAAGTCGCCCTTGCCCGGCATCACCTTGGCCGCCTGTACAGCGCTCATCTTGGCAATCCACGCCGGCGATGGCTGCACTTTGCGCACCGTCCTAAGCTCATCCGAGGAGTAGCCGGGAATGCGGATGTTGTAGCCTCGCTCGAGGACCAGCTGGAGGTCGCGGATTTCGAGAATCTTGGAGCCGCGCTCCTTGGCGATGCGGCAGGCTGTCTGCAGCACGTCGTCGACGAACGAGTCTGCCAGATTAAGGACGGACTATATTTGATTGCATCCTGTTAGCTAACATTTCATGCAGAACCAGCGCTAGCAGTGTGATACTCTCTTACCTCTTCGACCTCCGGGGTGAGCATGTTGCCCTCTTGGCCCTCGGCCGTGCCGCCGCTGACCTGGCGAACGAGCTCATCGAGCTTCTTCTTGTTCAGGACGCGCTCGCCCTCGCCCTCAAGCTGCAGAGCTGGGATCTTGTTGACGGCGGGCTGGCCCATGACGCCGCCGGCGACGCCTCCACCGGCACTATAGGTCGGGCGGCCTGCACCCACGCCGCCTCCCATGGAGACCGGCTGGGGAACCTGTGTGGCCTTCTCGGGGAGCTGCTTCGGGATGGGAAGTCGGGACTGCAGTGTCTGCTGAGGCTGGGTGGGGTGCGCATGCGGATGAGCCTGAGCTGCGGCTCCCATGACGCCCGCGCTGCCCGGCGTGCCCGCGCTTTGGGCTCCCGGGTGGCCAGAACCAGGCATGCTTCCTGATGCCGAGTTGACGCGCTGCTTGTCAGCTGCTGCAGCAAGTGCAGCCTGATGTGAGAATGAAACGGGTCCTCCTGCCGGAGTCGCTGATTGTGGAGTTGCAACGCGATTGGCACTCTGAGTTGGTGTACCTGCAGATGGGATGCCGGCTTTGGCTGCTGCAAGGGCAGTGTTGACGGGAGGTGGGTGTGGTTGGGGTTGGTGCTGCTGATGAGCGCCAGGCTCCGATTTAATGTTCACTTGACCGACCGCTGCAGGTTGCGTCTGAGTGACAGGTGAAGCTTGCTGTGGGCCCGAGGTGGCTGCAATCTGAGAAGGTTGTGACTGCTGGCTGACTCCAATTCCATTCGCTCCTGGCATACGGCCCGCAGCTGCAATTTGCTCCTTCTTGGCCGCTTCGAAAGCACCGTTGATGTTAGCCTGCGAGCTCTGAAGCGCCGCATTGCCCGCTGGTCCGGCACCCGGACCGGCTTGTTGTGGGCCTGCAGGGGGCCTGCCGGGCTGCGCGGCTGCGGCAACGTTTGCAGCCGCAGCCTTTTGCGCCACGTTCGCCTGAGCATTCTTGATGGCCTCCTGCTGTTTGCGAAAGTTGTTCACGAAGCCAGCGGCTTCGGCGTAGGCCTTGTTGAACGTCTGCTTCCTGAAGTCCACGTTCTTCTGCTCCTCCGCATTGAGAGGCTGCTGTCTCTCGTTTCGAGTTTTGATCGTTTGCTCAATCTTTTGGATCGAGCTACGGGCCACCTCCATCTGCACCAAGCTGTTGCCGTACCGCCGCCTCATCTCCTCCTGCCACTTGCTCACACCTTCCGCTCCAAGCTCCGCCACCTTGGGCGGCGGGATATACGTCATCTGGTTGACGTGAGTGAGGAGGTGATCGGGTATTTTCTGAGTTTGGGTCTGTGCGGGTTGTCCTGCCTGGGCTCCCTGCTGCTGGGCCTGGGGCTGGGCTGGAGCCGCCGCGGCGGGCGCGGCAGCCTGGGGTACGGGTGTTCCGGCGGCATTAGTGTTTGCCGGAGGGCCCCCCCCCTGGGCTCCGGCCTGCGCGAGAGTCGCCTGTGTACCAGCATTAGCTGGTTGTTGAGGCTGCGCGGGCTGGCTGCCGGCTGCCTGGTCCTGCTGTTGAGATGCTTGCTGAGACGCCCGTCGCTCCCGTACCTTCTTGTGTAGCATGCCGCCGAACTCCTGTATTCTCTTCTTGGCTTGGGCCTTCTCCGCTGAACCCTCGGCGTGGGAATCGTGCACTCTCCAAAGTTGTTGCAGGCCATTCTCGTACTTTGTCTTTTCTTCCTGGCTAAGGAAGGGAATGGCTCGCATTTGTTCGGGCTTGTACATGGGTATGGACCGGTTCGCTTGAGGTTGGGGGTTGCCCATATTGGCAGGGGCCGGTTGGCCGCCCTGGGGTGTTTGATTCATAGCCGGCGTCTTCAGAGAGCACTTGCTAAACGTGTTGCTCTGGTGATGATGTGTCGGTGAGGAGATAACTTTTGCGACGATATGCTTCGGCTTGTTGATTCGCTCGAGTGGATGGGGGTAAGGTAAGAGGAAGCCTGGGTGCGATGTCTTGAGGAGTGAATGAAAGGGAGTGGCTCAGCTCGCGAGCAGGTTGAACAATGTATCGCGTCAATGGTGAAGGTTGGAAGCAACCATGGAGTATCTTGAAGCTTGTCACCACTTTGCAGGAGTGTGTCGAATCCCCACGAAGATTCGCGCAAATAATGTGGTGATGGTTTGAGGCGTGTCTGGTACCCGTGAGGCAACTGCGATCCATGTACGATATCGTGGTTGGAGGGATGTATCAATAATCTTATCTTGCTTAGCGAGAAAGTGGTCCGTGCGCAGGTCCCGATCTAACCTATCTCGGCCAAAGTGATATTCCGTCAAGTCTTCCATCAAATCAGACATCACATTTGAACAGTCAAGGTGCATCGGGATACAGATGTAACATTGAATCAATGATCAGAGTTGAAATGATCAATTAATCTTGAATTTCTCAAGCACTCAGTGATTCGTATCCTATCACAGAGGGTGTTCAAGATTTTCTGGAGAAAGATTGCCCTTGAGCCGAGATCTAAGAACTGGTATTTGGACAAGCGAAAATGGTACTGATACAAGCACAAGCCGCAAGGTCAGGACAGCTTAGAACGGAGCGCATGGGCTCCTGATCATCCGGCCAACGCCAGTCTAATATCTTTCGCCCCTCCCAATCCAAAGCCATGTCCAATTTGATGAAACCAAAAATACCAGTATAATACCTGTCTAAAGGGGATAGGAGCGGTGAGCCCTCACTCATCCCAACAAGGTTTGCCCACCGCCGAAGGGCGGTTCGGCAAGAAACAGAATAAAGAACAGGAAGAATGAAGAAATGTTGAATAATAGTGTTCATTAAACTCATGAAGAAATGATACCCTTCCACGAGTATCCCATCGTTGCGCTTCGTGTGCTATGCCCGAAATGCATTAAAATCGTCACGCCGTCATTCATGTCGTCAAAACGTATGATGCTGATCAACAAGCCCTGCCGAAAAATGGCCCGGGCAGAACTCACGGAGAATCGACCTCCATGCTGATATAGTGATAATATGGGAGCTCTTTGGCCAGCACCTCGGCGACCTCGAGCATGTCGTCGTCGCTGCTGTCCGGCTCGTCGAGCTCATGGATGGGCGGGGGTGGGGGGTCGGCGAACTGCAGGCTATGGCGGTTCCCGACCTTTCGGCGGAGCCGGCGGGCGCTGGAGCCCAGCTCGGAAGCATCGAGGAAGTCACGGATGTCTTCCCGGTCGGAGCCGCTCCCGATGCTCTCGCTGATGGTGCGCTTGCTCACGCTGCCCTGGCTCATCCGCTTCCGGCGCTTTTCTTCGCGCTGCTTGAGCAGGAACGCCTGCATCTCGTCGTCTTCCTCGAGATCCGAGTCGTCAGAGTCATCCGATGCCTCCGACTCGGACGTGCTGCAATTGAGGTTGCGCAGCTCGTCCATCATCTTGCGATCGAGTTCTCTGGGGGCGCGTGAGCGGGACCGGCTTCGATCCGACTCGGCGTACTCGATGGCGTGGGGGCGGATGACCTCTATGTCATCATCGTCGTCATCGCTGTCGTCGAGCTCTTCCAAGACGAAAGTGGCTTCAGTAATGACCCTCGCAGTAGTAGTCTGGATCTGGACGGGCACTGGCGAGGGGCTTGGCTTGGGCCGGTCGGAGCAGAGGGAGCGAGGGGGGCTGTCGCTCTCGGAAGACTCCGCATCCGAGTCCTCACCGCCGCTTGCCGAGGAGGAAGACCGCGGCGACAATTGGTCGGCACGGACAGAGTCTGGACGGTAACTGAAATTGTGTCCGTCACCGAAAGGCTGCAGGTTCGGCTGTTTCGACATGGATCGGGCTTGGTTCTTTGACTGAGGCCCTCGAGCGGCCGGACCCTTGTTGCGACTGTTGGCAGGTGAGGCCGTTCTCGGCGTCTGTGGCGGCGATGTTGGACCTGCAGCCGGAAAAGCCCCCAGGCTGCTGGGCTTCTTTGGCGTCTTCGGCCGCGGCATTGTGGCCCGAGCTGACGGGATTCGCCCCAGAATTGATGTTTCAGATTCAGTCAATAAGAGGTGTGGTTTAAGTTATGGATATTTCGATGCCACACGGGTGGGATCTTATCGATTGCGACTGAATGTGGGGTAGGCTGGGGGGGAGGACTGAAAATAAAAGTAGCAAGGTCGAGATATCGCGGGGAAGAGAGAGGAAGCGATAGCGACAAGATGGAGACGTGGTAGGGTATTTCAAGGCGTCACCCAAAGTATGAACCTCCAGTAAGGAGAGGATAGTGGATGTCGGTTGGTTGTCATGATAGATTCGAGCTCAGGGCGGCGCAGGAAGAGTGACAGCGCGCAAGATCGGGATCCGAAGTTGCGCGGAATGGATCAGACCAGTCAAGAATTGGGTGGTCGTAGGAGGTGACGGAGGAGAGGGAAAGATAGGAGGGAAGAAAGAGCTTGGCGTGAGTGCTTTGCGCGTGTGAGTGTGTGTGCGCGGGTGAGGGAGTGGGCACGAGCGATGTGCGGACAGGACGGGACGGGGAGTTGGGATGAGGATCCAATGGATGGACTGGTGGTGGTGGTGGTGGCGGTGCTGCTGCTGCTGCTGCGGCGATCCGGATCGAATGAGAGCTACCGAGTTAAAGTGGCAGCTGTCAGATTGGCGTGTTCGTTGTGTGTTCGCCAATGTGCAAAACTGGCCCGAATGCGCGTCTGCGTGTTTCTTGTGCGAGTATGCGCTGGCTGGCTCGGGAGACACAAAGAACCAGAAGACGGCAGAACGTCCTGGATTGAACCTTTCTGCTATGCAGTTGCCGGAAGACTGTCCAGTAGTCGATGCAGAGGCCGGATCCAATGACCACCTGATGGGGCAGATAAGAAATGCTCCGGGTTGGTTTGGGGGCGGCGACAAGAGAAGGATGCTCTCTCTTCTTGTATGCTTGTATGTCAAGTGTGCCCAACAAGACACACGGGACAGATCCGGTCGGAGAAGAGAAGTCTGAGATGAAAAAGGAATCGTATCGGTCCGTCGTCCGATGTTCGGTGTTGTTTGCTTGCTTGCGGCCTTTTTTTTTTTTTTGCTATCACCCAGTCCTTGCAAATTGAGACACGGGGGTTTCACCGCGTCGATGTGGCTGCTTATTAGTACTATGTAGGTACGAGAGAGAGCAGGATCCGGCTCTACCTCTTGTTGTATTTTTCAAAAAAAAAAAACCTCGAGTGTGGCGGGAATGCTGAGACTGCACTCGACTCTGCTAGTGGTCGGCAACACGTCGGTCGCCCGGGCACACAAGAACTCTTATACTTTTGCCAACAATGGACTGACGTTGCGCCAACATCTCATGCATAAAACAAGAGGCTTGAGAGCGCGCTTTACGGAGCGGGTCGGAGGGCGACAGAGTGGACTGTGGACGACGAGTGACGAGCCATTCGGTTCCATCAGCCTATGTCGGCCAAGATAGCGGCAGCTTGGGCAGCAATGCTCGGAAACCCTGCCCGCCCGAAATAAAATTTCATGTACGTCCTGGGATCCGGATGGAGTCTCAGGTCCAGAAAAAAACACACCGCTGGAGCCAGCGGTCTCTGCAGACGTGTTTTAGCCGGGGTCGACTTGGTGTTGTGTCCCGGATGGGGTGCAAGTGATGGTCAGATTAGTTGACGGACTGCTAACAGAAGTAACTACTTGGGCATCCATTGAGCCCATCGGATTTAGGTCGTGGGATAGGTAGCCCTTCCGAGTTAACTACAGGGCAAGGACATGGAGATCGACTGTTAACGATGAGGTAGCTGCTGATGAACTTCCGTCAACTATTCTGACGCCCGCTTGGGGCCTGTAGCTGTAGGCCGATGGACATAACAAGGGCCAAAATCTTAGCTTGATTGTCTTCTCCACTACAACAAGAGTCATTCTTGACGGGCGAACCCGTGTGCTGCTGTGGCTTAGGCGCGGGGCCTACCCCTACCAGCAGCCACACGGCGGGGTCGGAGCGCTTTAGTGCTGTGCGCGTGCTGTATTGATTTGTCGCGTTCACCATTTGCCATGCTATCATACAGTCCTTCGAAAAGTAAATAACCGGGCACTCTACACTGCATTCTATCATCGACCCAGTCACCAGCGCTTTCACTTCTCATACGTGAGCGTGTGCCTGCTGAACAATCACCGACCGCCCCTACACACCTGTCTGACGCCGGGGGCGGAAAGCCATTCGTTGCCATGTCGCTCCTTTCGGCGCATTTGGAACAGATCACGGCATCGTGCCAAGGGATTGACAGCCTACCGTAAGTGATCTTCAACACGACAGAACCCTCCCGCATGGAACGTCAAATTGAAATTCTCTAGATTTCCTCCTCCGAAAATCTTCACCAATGCTCTCCTGTCCAATCCTGACATCACCTCCCTGATCCGCGACACAGAGGCGCACGAGCGCGCGCTCTTTTCCGTACCGCCACCGCCGCCACCGCCGACCGCGCAAGCACCATCCTCCGCTGAACCGCCCCAGGCCCCATCGGCCCAGAGCCGGCGGCGCACCGTCTTCAACGTAGCCGGCGGCGAGGTGACTACCGGCCCTCCCACGGCGCGCGCCTCGGCGGTCCAGCCCCGCCGCCACACCGCTGTCGCTGCGGTCCTGGGCGGGGATCTCCACGCGCAGATCTCGCGGCGCGGCCCGGGCGAGGTCGACGTCGAGGTGCTGCTGCAGGGCGCGGAGAAGCTCTGCACTGTATACGCGCTGCCGGGGGCCCGTGAGCGGATACCGGCCCTGCGGCAGCGGAGGGCGAACCAGGCCAACACGCTGGCGTACTACGAGGCCAAAGTAGCGGATCAGGCCGGGCGGCTCGAGAGCATGAACAAGGACTGGATGGGCGACGGGGAAGACGAGGAGCAGGAGGAAGAGGAGGCTGCGAACGGCCAGATGACGGAGGAGGACTTGAGGAGAGAGGAGGAAGAGGTGCGCGAGCTGGAGAAGAAGAAGAGAGAGATGCAGGAGAGGTTACGAGCTATGGAGAAAGACCTTGGAGGCTTGCTGGGCATGTGATGAACGCGAGACTCGGCCCCTTTTTTCTTTTAGTATTCTTTAGACACCTTGAAATGATACCCTTACACTCAACCTACAGCCCCGTGCGGGCCTCGAACGACACACACCTGGGAACGAGAAGGAACCAAATGACTCCCGGAAACAACCCGCACAGAACGCCCTAGCAATCTTTAGCCAGACTTGGCCTCGGCCGCCTCCTTCGCCCTGACAAACTCGGTCACAAACGTCTGCACGTCCTCGGCGCCGCCAATGTGGAACTCGCCGTTGATCTCAAAGTGCGGCACGCCGTGGATGCCCTCGCGCACGGCGTCCCTGGCCTCCCGGTCGACCTGCTCGCCGCCCGCGTCGCTCTCGAGCCACGCCCGCGCCTCGGCCGGGTCGACGCCGCCCTTGGCGGCCGCCGCGACCAGCATGTCGCGCGAGGTGATGTCGCCGCCCTTCTCAAAGTACTCCTCGTAGACGACCTGCGCCACGGCCTCCTCGACCCCGGGCCCTTTGGTGCGGGTCAGCTTGTCGAGGCGGTGCGCGTCGCGCGTGCTGCCCGTCAGGCACTCGAAGGTGAAGTCGATGCCCTCGCTCTTGCCCATGGCCTGCAGCCGCGCCTTCATGGGCTCGAAGCGCGCGGCGCCGAACTTCTCGGCCATGGCCTCGCGGATGGGCACGCCCCTGGCCGGCGCGTACGGGTTCAGGTAGAAGGCGCGGTACGAGACGTTGAAGGTGTCGCCGCCGCCGCCGGGCACGGTGCGCTTGTAGGCGTCGATGGCGCGGTCGAGCCGCTTCTTGCCCAGGTAGCAGAAGGGGCAGACCTTGTCCGAGGTCATGACGATGTCGAACTGGGTCATGGCGGGCGACGTGCTTGAGAACGGTCGTCTGTTGCGTAGTGACTGGGCGACTTTGCTCACCCTTTTCATCGGAAGACGGGGGTTACTGTCAAAGCAAGTGTGACTGTATTACGATGGACGAATATATCTTCTCTTTTCAAGTATCGCCTTATGAGGAGAGCCTCGTGCGGGGGCTTCATGTCAGTCAATGAGACATACCAGGGCCGAGTGGGTGGTTTTTGGCTTATAAATCAGCGGACACATCAATCCCGACATTTCCGCGCGACATTGATTGAATGATTGAGACCGTGAGTTTGCCCAACGCCAAAAAAAGTTTGCAAAAAAAAGGGTAGAACCCTTTTTTTGTATCAGTATCATCAAGAGACACTTCGTGATTGGTAGAACAGTATACCGTGCAGTATCTGCCTGCTTAGCCTATGGTACACCATGTGCTGCGATCCTTCGGGGCCAAGCTACGGGTTCGAATTGTCAAAGGTGACCTCGGGATACTTGACATTATCGCCGTCGAGCAGTCTGCCCGAGCACCTGCCCCCCTTCAAGAATTTGCCAAAGAAAGCAGTACTATACGCGCTCTCAATGTCCAGCATTCGAGCACCCCCGATGGTCCCAAAGCTCGACCTGAACTCGGGAGGCACAAGGGGCCCGACTGCGTCCAGGACCGCAGCGAAGTCCAGGAATGACCCGTGGGTTGTCCCGTTGATCCGCATAAATCTTTTGTAGCCGTTCGCATGTTCCCAGAATGCGGGCCAGGACTCGATGCTCCCTGCCGGATGAACGCTGCTGGCCATGATCATGGCCGGCCTGTCCGTGCCCTCCGTCACTACCGAGCCGTACAGGCCGCCGTCCATGTTGATTCCACACCTGAAACGCGTGTCGTTCTTCATGACCTGGATGGAAGCGGCGCCGCCGAAGGAGTGGCCAAAGGAGCAAACACGGTCCCTTTGGATCCTAGCCGACTTCAGGCCCGGTATCTGCTGCGTGATGGTTTCGTTTGACAACGAGTCCAGAACGAACTGCAGATCAGCAACACGCATGTACAGAGCTCCGTCGATACCACCAGGGAAGTCCCAAGGCTGCATCGTCAGGTTGGCCAAGACGGTTCGGCCGTCGGGATATTCGATGATTGAGCTGTCGAAAGGATGGTCTACAGCGATGACCAGATAGCCATGACTGGCGACATCAGACACGAGCGCAGTGTACCCCTGGCGCAAGGCGCCAAAGCCCGGTGAGAAGAGCACAACGGGCATGGGCCTCTCTGTGCGCCGGACAGGCGCATTTTCGTACGCTTGCGAGGAGAACGACTCCGCCAATCCCTCCGGGAGCCCGTACAACGTGTCTAGAAAGCTTGCCACCTTGGGAGAGCAGTCAGGAGCGAGGGTGAAGTTGTCACTGCTGCTTGTGGGATAGAAGACAGAGACCATCAGGTCCCTTGGTTGAGGGACTGGGGCGAAGTTATCATTGCGCTTGTAATCGATCAGCTCGAGGGATACAGTGCCAACGGAGTATGGGCCAGTGAGGTTTGGCAAGAGAAAGCCGTGGACGGACGGAGCGGCCAGCAAGGCTAGGCAAGGTGTAAGACGGAGCTGCATGATGGACTTTTCTTTGCCACCTCGATGAGTATGATGGAAACACCCTCCTTCTGGAAGGTGAACTCAAAGGCAAGTACTTGCATAGATATAGACCATCTAAGTGATATCCATTTCTCACAAGCAATTCGGAGTAGCCTCCGTCGCCGGGTTTCTCGGAACCCCGTCTGAAGTGAGATGAATCATAATGAGCTCCGAATCTGAGGGGGACCTTAACTCCGCAGGCAGAAACGACAAACGAGGTCAATGGCAAGGCGCATTAGATATTGACCGTGGTCGAGCCGTTGGTGTCTCTGCATAGCCCCAGAAGATCGTGCGAGAGGCGTGAAGTGATCGAGCTAGTCGTTGGGGCTGGGGCTCGAGCTGAAAAGTAGATCCCATCTCTCGGTAAGACTATCCGGAATCTTGCATTGCCCGCCCCCGGTGCTCTTCCGCATCCATTCCGCTCTTCGATTCGTCCTAGGATTCTGAGCAGGGATGACTGCTTCATTCCACAGTCATTGTGCTACCGTCCCGGGGTCCTCTGACATCATCCAGGGTAGTGACGGAGGGTCGCGGCTCGTCACATCGAGAAAAGATGCTTCTTCGTGTTATTATTTGCACTAGTTGCACAGCCTCTTTGTTGGCTTGTCAAGCTTTCCTTGCGATCCTGACGAGTCCGAGGTTGAGGAATGGTGTGCACGTTGGAGCAACGTTGCGTGATACAGGCGAGTTCAATCGGGTGCCCATCTTCGCGATGCTTCTCTTAGCCGAGCATAGTTCCGATCCCGCTGGCCTCGGTACGGGTGATGCCTATTTGAGTTTCGGGGACGCCAATGAGAGCCTCCGCTGCGACGACCCTGGGAGGACTCGCCGTTGCTCGAGCCATCATCACCACCACCTGCAGCGGCACTCGCTGCGCGGGGCGTCCTCTTCTTGGATCGGTCGTATTGCACGTGCCGATCCCAGTCCTCCAGGGAGGTGTATGGGCTCCTTAGCCATGCTCTAAGTTCATGGAGGAAGAGCCTGGTATTCTCCCGTCCTAGAAACTCCTGCAGCATATCCTCAGCTTGCCCACAGCTCCCCTGGGTGTCGATAGTCTTGAGGATTGCGATGATGTATTCGAGCAAGAATTCAGCATTGTCCGCGCGTCTTCTGCTACCGGCTGCGTCCTGCCTGGCCTCGGCGACGGTCCCAGCGGACAGGAACTGGAAGACTTGCAGCTCCCGACGGATCCATTTCCTGGCACGGGAGACGAGTTCTGGATCAGTCTCGAAGAGATCCGGGGTGAGGTCTTTGTAGCGTGACAGCCGATTTGACCCTACGTGTAGGGAATAGAGCTGGTTGCTGTATATGTCTCGCCGCCGCAGTATCGCCTCATCTGGCGTTACCTGCGGGCGGGGGCGATACTCTCTTCGCTGGCGATGTTGCGCCAGCCGTGTCCTCTGATATAGTCCAGTCGACCTCCCAGCTGCAGCACTGGAAGTTGTCTCGGGCTGTTTCTGGCTGCCAACCTTGTATGTCTTCCACCGCTTTCTGTCCTGACTGAACTCATAGCGAACTTCTTGCACTTGAGACTTGCAAAGAGGGCAGGCTGCCTGCTCCTGTAGCCAGCTGACCAGGCACAAGAAGTCAAAGTTGTGATGTGCACAAGGATGTGCTACACAGGGCTCTGACACGTTCTCAAGGCAGATGACACAACAGTCTTCATCGCCGTTGCTCTCGCCGCTGGCTTGATGAGATGAATGGATCTCGTCCAGTGTGTGCTGCAGCACTTTGGCCTGAATATCGCTTGGACTGTCACGCCATGAGTCCATGGGCGATGTTGATAGATGCAAAGCAGAGGCGCAAGAAGCGATGCGGGAATATGATTCAGAAAGAGGTCAGCGAGATCATTGTTCTTTGATAAGCATAGTATGTCGATGATGTGTACCTAATAAATAAATGGTCTACTGCTAGTGTCTTTGGTGGCGACATGTCAATTCCTCAGAACCCCCGAGATCCTTGTTACCTCCCTAAAAGCTAAAGCTACCAGATCAGACTTGCCCTAGATTCCCGCTAAACCCAGAAACCAAATAACTAGGTACCTATGTAGGTACTTAAGTAGGCAAGGTAGGCTTACACTTCAAGTGTGAAAGATCCAATCCCACTACGCTCTGCCAGATGGCTGGCAATGATATCCCGAAAGTTTATGAATTCAAGCTGCATAGAATATTCTCGAGAATTGTACTGGGATCAGTTTTCTCCAAGAAGAATTTGATGCTCCATGTTTACCAATCAGTCATAGTCATATGCAGAGGTACATAACCTCATAACCTATGTAGCTAGGTAGCTCTGCAACGCATTGGAGCTGATGTCGTTTCTTAGTGGGGCAACACCGCTAAAAAGGAACGCGCTGCACCCACCACCAACATCCATCTTTGTCGCGGGCAGATCCGCCAGCCATCTGCAAAGACGCGTGCCGCCAAGCGCGTCACTCTCACCACTCTCACAAGTACTAAAAAGTATTACATCCACCACAGACGGCTCTCAGCATGGCTATGTCTGCACGTCCCACCCTGTCCCCCTGACATTTTTCAACGCTGTATCTTTTGGTATTATTAAACGATGGATGTAGCAGAGAGGGAGCGGTACGAGAAGGAATCCCAGGATCTACGTGTACAGCTCAAGACGTGGGAGAACACATGGGCCAAGGAGCACGAGGGCAAGAAGCCCAGTCGAGATGCAATCAAGCAGAACCCTGATATCGGTATGCTTCCCTCGCGCCCCAAAGTATCTCCCTCGGGAAGGGGATCCCGATAGCTCGAATTGTTGACTGACTCTGCCTTGCTCCCCTCCTCAAGCCCAAAAGTACAAAACTTACAACAGACTCCGAGATATCATCTCCGGCAAGATCCCGCCTCCGCAGAAAAATGATAGTCAGTCGAGGAAGCGCAAGTCGGCACCCGCTACCGAGACTCCGTCGAAGAAGACCCGGACGCAGACACAAACTCCTTCAAACGCTCGCTTCCAGAACCATCCCGATGCAGTCGCGACCCCCTCGACGGCGCGGAAGCTCTTCAGCCCGGCCGTACCTACCTCCATAGGTCCTACACCGCAGCGTGATGGGCGAGTGCTCGGCCTGTTTGATTTGCTGCCGAGTGCCGAGGCCGCCACGCCGTCGCGCTCCACGGGAGAGGGGAAAGCACAGTATCTTGCTGGTGTCCAAGCTACCCCGAGCAAACAGACAGGCACGGGTGAAGTCGATAGCGACACCAAACTTGGCCGGACGCCGGTATCATCTGGCAAACGGAACATGCTCGACAGCTTTATGACGCCGCTCAAGAATCGAGATGCAAATTCCCAAGGCCTACTACGAACACCCGGTTCAGTATCGAAATTGCAATTCGCCACGCCTGCCTTCCTGCGGAGGGCTCCGCTGGCGCCGGTGGACGAGAATGGCGCATTCAAGTCCCCGGACCCGATCAGATTACCCCGGAAACCTCTTGTACGTGGTCTCAGTAGCGTGGTGGCAAGTTTACGCAAGCTGGAGGAGGAGAAGCTGGATGACGACCTGGAGGCATTGCATGAGATGGAGAACGAGATGAACCAGCCGAAGCGGACAGCCAAGGCCAAACCTGAACAGGACGACACGATTGTTGAAGACAGCCAGGTGCATCTGCCATTGGGCGGCTTTGACGACGAGGGCATGTATGACAGTGCCCCAGAAGAAGGGGGCCTGGATCGTGGACAGCCGTTGAAGGTGTACAAGAAGAAGGGGCAGAAGCGCACAACGCGCCGGGTCAACATGAGACCATCTAGGGCGAAGAGGCCCGCATTGGGCAACGGAGATGAGGATGAGGTGGTGCCAGAGACGCAAGTGGACACCACGACGGCGGGTGCGGATGGCGCTGCTGCCGATGACGTGGGCTCTGGGTCCGAGTTTGCCGACTCGGGAGACGAGGGTCAGAAGCCAGCCAAGAAAACTGCTGCGCCCAAAGACGGCAAGATCAAACGGGCGGCAAAGAAGGTCAACGAGCTGGCCCACGCCAACTTCAAGAGGTTGAAGCTGCGGAACAATGGGTCAAAGGGTGGTCCTGGCTACAACAGCAAGTTCAGACGGAGACGTTGAGGCGCATTTGGCATTTGGCATGTGGCATTAGCGGCAGCATGAATTGATTGAATGATGATTGTAATGATTTTCAAAAACACACAAACGACCCAGGGAACAGAGAATATTTTCCTCGGGTACATTGCAACTGATTGATATGCATTGCCTTGTTTGAATATGCGTCGAGTATTGGTGAGATACATGAGCATCGCTCGCTGTAGTGACTTGAGTACCTACGAGAAACAGCATGCAGGGGGCATAGAAGACTGTCTATAGTAAGCATGGTATTACTCTTGTCTAGGCAGGCTTCGTGTTCAATGCCTATGAACGGTCTCCCGGCCAATGTCGTGCCAAGCTGATTGAGCCTCGTAATCCAGCTTGCATCCCTCCAGCCTTGATTATTTATTGCGGTAGTTATCGATCCATACTAGTTCTTCTCGACGGCCGTATTCGAAAAGCTATAATGCCCAAATCTCCCAACATAGAGAGGCCGTTTCAAGACAGACTGTGTAGGTAGGTACTGCATCTTAATACACTTTGGAGGGAATGCTGGGCGGCTCCTCCGGCTTGGGCGCGCGCGTACTCCGTCCGTACCGACATTGGCGTATTAGTCTAGAGCAGAGCTGATCATGCAACAACACGCTGTGGCTCCGCGGATAACTGTACGGAGAAAGCGGCGAGTGACGAAACAAAGCGTTGGTCCAACCAGAACCAGACGTCATGGGGAGGCCCAGGCCAGGCTACAACTTCTTGGCCCAATCCTGTGCTCTCAAACCTTGGCAAAGCTCGTGAGAGGTCCCTGCAGGCGCGGCGGCCGGCGCCATCGGCGAGGCGAGCCCGCTAAAAAGGCTCTAAAACAGCGGACACCATGCCTGGATCGCCTGGATCGGTGGGGCCACAGCCCCAGCACTTGCCCCTTCAGGCCATCCTTTACAGAGGACTGCAGGGGTGGTGCCCATCGCCCCGGGCAACCAACCCCCTCTTTTATTTACTTTGCTGGCCACTGCATCACCAGCCAGGCCCAAGAGGAAAAAGGGAATGGCAGGGCCAATTGCAACCAGACGGTAACGCAGACGACCAGCCACTGAATAATTCCACCTAGCCAGTTTCGCGGCTGGATCTTCTCCCTCCTCGACCCTACTACTAGACTGTCTGTCGACTGCAGCACGCAACCCAAACCTCCATCTTCACATTCCTGAAGACTGAGCAAAGCTACTACCAGAGAATTAAGTCTCCCACCCCATCTTTCCATACCTTTTTCATCCTCCGCTCGTTTTGCATTCCAGCGCAAGCTTTGCATTGCATTATCGAGAGCCATCTAGACATACATTGTCTGACGTGAAGCGAGCTAGTGTCCAGAATTCCTCGCCTGCCGCTATCCACCCCAAAAGGACAAACCTAGATCTGCACCTCCGAGCGCGCGCGCATACCGGCTGCGCGGCTTTCATTCCAGCGATATCGATATCGATACCCATCTCGATCTAAGTCGAGCCTTGCTAGAGCAGCCGCATTCCACCGCGAGAGCACGTTGCCAATCTGCCTCCTCAGCAGCAGCGTCGCTCGTCTCGACCGCCTTCGACTCGAGGAGAAAGCCCGATACACTCACACACCGGCAGCCACAAGCCTAGCCTTCTAGGCGTGGCAGGTGCTCTCCAAGCCCTACCGTCGCTCCGTTTGGGGAGGACGGGACTGGGAGCTCACTCGTTGACATCGCCAGACGGCTGAAGCATCAAGCACTTCACCGGGATGCCAGCATTTCAGATCGGGTGGTACAGTACGTCGGATCTCCTTTCCCTTTCACCAGAAATGCGTCTCGGCAGTTCACCTTTTTGCTAATTGATCCTCCCTAGGGTTCGTACCGTTCCTGGGATACCACCATGTGTTGATGATTCTGATAGCTGTGGCTATAATCCTCCTATGTAAGTAAAAGAAGCTCCTGATTGCCATGTGCCAAGTGGAACATCCCGCATTCCAACGGACCATCAACCCTTACCCACCAGCAAACGTGCAGCAGACGGGAACTGACCGATATGTCTCTACGCAGCATTATTATTGGCGGGCTGCTCATCATCAAGTCCGCTGATCCCAGACATCTTCCTCCTCTCCCTCTACTACCAGCACTACCAGGCCGTGCCCGACACGGCGCAGGTTGACTACAATGTCAACACCGCCATCTCCAACATTGTCGGCAGCGCCCACCTCCAGGCGCGCGTCGGCTACTTTGGCATCTGCGTCAACCCGGACGGCGGCTCGTGGCTGTGCAGTAATAACGCTACCGCGCTGGCCAACGAGGTCAGCGTGGATCAGGACCCTCTGAACCTGATCTGGCTCGCCAGCCAGTTCAAGGACATGATCGTCTTCCCTTACCTGATCATCATTGCCATCATCTTCGCCTTCATCTGCCTGCTCCTGCTCGCCACCTTCCCCGGCTGGCACGAGGAGGAGGACAGCGAGGGCTCCGAGCGCGAGGTCAAGCCGTTCCCCAGCCGGCCCGTCTCGCAGATCGCGCTGGCAATCATCTTCATCGCCTCCATCTTCGTCCTGGTCTCGGTCTTGTGGCAGCACACGGCCTCTGTGGCCGCCAGCATCATTGCCCAAGACCTAGCCAACGGTTCGGTCAAGTCGGGAGTGGGCACAAGTGCCATGGTTATGGGCTGGTTCAGCTTCACCCTGCTGATCATCGTCACGATCGGCCTGCTTGTCATGATCCTGAGTATCCGCGTGCTGAACGATATGGCCGGTTAGTCCGGTTGCTTAGATCTGAAGAGGCCCGATGCGGGAGATATGAGAGAGAGAGAGAGAGCGCCAGAGCGTTATGCCACTACGATTTTTTCCATTCACGAGAGAGACCGAGTCGAGGGACGGGGCCAAGGGGGGTGTGTTGAACTATAATTGGGAAGTTTTCCCCGGGGAAACAAGTCAGGTCCGGAAGGAGAGAGAAGGGGGGGCGGGCATTTCTGCGATGTTTTGGGGGGACGCTGACTGTTGTTGAATTTGCGCTCATGTACATGATGACCTCCCCACGACTTTTTACATACACGCGGCGGCACATACACCACCACCATAACCACCAACACGACCACCTCATCCCGCGGAAAAAGACATGTCAACAGCACAGCATCAGGGGTACGGAGTTTTATGAGACATTTGAATTTGGTTCCTTTTTTTTTCCCCCTTCACACCAAGTCTTCTTCTGGGATCCAGAGATTGTTCCCCTCCACCCATCTTTTTCTCATTTTCAGTGTGCTATATTTCCTTGTCACAGTGCTTCGAGTTGTGTAGTTTCGGAAGGGTTGCGATTTGAGTTGGTTTAGGTGCGAGCAAGAGCCCATAACGTGCAGCTGAGGGGGGGGAGAAAAGGAACTCGAGGGAGCGAATTTTTGAGACAAATGGGGAACACCGATAATAGTTTGAGGAGATTCACCAATGTTTTGAGACGACTGACATGTCGACTGGAAGAAAAGGCCGTCGTCCAAAGACGAGTCTTGGGGCGCACGCAAAGGAAAGAAGAGCGGTCATGGATGATTTTATACCTAAGTAGAATAGACCAATGCAATGATGGACTTTGAATTGCGTAAATTAAATTTTGCATTTTATATCGTGTCAATCGTGGATATCCAAATTCGTCTCATGCTTCTTCCTCTCCCAACTATTCAGTACTGTCTGATCCCCCACGGCTCGTGATAGTCCGTGTTCCATCCGACGCCTGTGGGCTGCCGATTTCATCCTCTTGCCGTCTTCAAGGGGCGGACGGACGTATCGCCGCGCCACTTTCCTCTATACAAAGTAGTACTTTACGCCTTTCGTGTCTTGTCCAAAACCAACCA
Organism: Thyridium curvatum; assembly: GCF_004353045.1. Lineage (NCBI taxonomy): Eukaryota > Fungi > Ascomycota > Sordariomycetes > Thyridiales > Thyridiaceae > Thyridium > Thyridium curvatum. The sequence goes on along the minus strand of NW_022156766.1, from coordinate 231,858 downwards.
CGAATGTCGTTAGGCCATGTCGGATCCAACAAAGGCAATCCCCCCGTCGAACAGGGAGTGCTGGTTCTATAATTCATCTTCAAAAAAGAGGGGAACCCCCAACAATCTGGATTCCTCCTGTGGGCGCGCTTGTTGTTTTCCGCCCTTCATCTGAAGGACCTCCCCCCCAAGAAGCGAAGAAAGAGGCCCCGAATTCCCCGTATCCAATCGTCTCCCTTTTCAGACGGGTCGCTTGAAGGGGTGCGCCTCCGTGTTGAACACCCACTCGTCGAGGCTCATGACGTCGGGCTCGCTGTAGAGCAGGTAGAAGTACTTGAGCGTCTCGGCGATCCAGAAGCTCTCCATCGAGTCGGTCGCCTGCGGCCTGCCGTCGGCGCCGCCAAGGTCGGCCACGTCGTCGATGGCGCTGTGCGCCGTGCCCGTCTTGCACGCCGCCATGATGGCGCGCCACATGTCCCACCCTTTGTCCTGCCAGGCCGCGTCGCCCGTGATGCGGTACATGTACCAGACCGACTCGATGGCCTCGGGCCGCAGGATGTACCGCCGGTCCCGGAGGCTCGTGAAGCCGGGCGGGATGCGCTCGTTCTTGATCCGGTTGCTCACGTACTCGGCGTGCGTCAGCGGCTTCATGGGCTCCGGCGGCAGGAGCGCTTCCAGCGCTTCGTCGGTCATGACCGTCTGGTCTTGGGCGCCCCCGGCCGTGTCGCCCGCCATGTAGCCGCGGTGGCCGCTGTAGTGCTCGGTGCCGACGGCATTGTTGAGGTCAAGCTCGGCCTCGAGCTTCTTTTCCTTTTCCTTGAGCATCTCCAGATTCTCCTTGATCTTCTTCCTCTCTTCCGCTGAGGGCGGTACGGCAGCGCGCTTCTCATGCTTAGAGGTGGAAGAAGAAGGGGAGGAGGAAGAGGCAGACGAGTCAACTCCGGGAGCTGATGCGGCTGATTGGCCGCCACTCGCGTCCTCTTTCTCAGGCTGTGGGTTCGTGCTGTTGCCTGCAGACCCCGAGTCGTACAGCGTCTCCTCGCCCTGTCGCTCCACTGGCTCGGGGGTAGGGGGCGTCTTCTTAGGCATGGTCCACATGGCCTCGTTCTCTGCCAGCTTCTTGCGCTGCTGGATCTTGAGCAGCTCGTCCTTCTTGGCCTGCCACTCCTCAACCTGCACTAGGTACTGGTCGAGCTGGCGGTCGCGCCACTCCGACCCCGGATCCAACTTCTCGTGCCACATCGTCTGGTTGAACTCGCACTCGCCAGTCGTCGACTCACAGGGCAGGATGGAGGCGTACTCGGGCATGACGCCCGTCGGCATGACCTCGTAGGCCCAGACGCAGCCGTCCGTCAGCCGCTTGCCAATCTCGATATCCTCGGGCGAGTTGAAAATCCGGCCGCCGAGTCCGAACATGCCGCCTAGGAAACACGTCAGGTGCGTAACCTCGTAATCGTAGGTGAGATCGTTCGGCTTGGTGCCACCGTTGCTGGTCACCTTGGCGGAGAAGAGCAAGTTGCGCTTGGTGTCCCGGATCATAGGGCGGAAGAGCAAGTACTTTTTGACGCCAGCGACAGTCTTCTCGTGCATGGTACGATACTTCTCTTCGAGTCCGCCCAAGAGGAGGTACTCCTGTGGGATCTGTCAGTGTCTATTGCGGCCTGAGGAGTTCTTAGTGGAGAGACTACAGACCTTGGGGAAGTACTCATATGCAGAATCCTGACTGCCACCCATGCTGTACGAATCGGAGCCGTAGCCGCCGCTTGTGATATTTTGGGGGACGCAATCCCACTCCGCAGACCGTCCGTCTGCCGCCAACGGCGGCGCGCGTGTGTTCTGGACGCTGGGGACAGTGGCCGGCTTCGTCTCAACCCCCTCTCGCTGTTTCATGGACGCCGCAGCCGCCGTCGGGGTCGCCGCAGCCGGCTTGTCCTCAAGCTCAAGGTCATTTAGCGTCACATTGGCACCTCGCTTCTCGATCTGCTTCTCTGGTTCGATCTTGCGAATCGCAGCGGTACCAGGCTCGCCGGGCTGGCTGCCAGGTCGGATGTCAAGTTCCAGGTCGGGCGCCGCATTGGACACCTTCTTGTCCTTGCTCCCGTACGGCTTGTACCCTTCACCTCCCTTGTCATCGAGGAAATCAAACTGGTACTGTGCGCCCTGGCTGCTGTTGTCGATGTCCCGCAGAGACGTGGCGGTCCTGTTGCACCCGGAGATATCGAGATTCTGTGGGAAGATGCCCGGGATGCCGAGACCGCGATTCTGGTATTCCTCGAGGGCGTCTGTGATACGCGCAACAGCGTCGTAGTACTTGTTGCGGCCCGTGAGCTGGGCGAGGCGCGTGAACTCCATGAGGAGGGTGCCCAGCTCAGCGACGCCGGCCATGGTCGACGCCCGGTGCGGCTGCGAGGTAAAGGTAGGCTTCCAGTTGTAGTACAAAATGGGCATGCGGTTGGGTGTGTCAAAGACGCCCATGAGGATCTCGGCTAGTTCTACGGCCTTGGCGAGGAGCCGAGGATACTTGCCATTGATACCGCCTGTGACATCGTACGCGCCGAGTAGGCCACCCAGATAGCGGATGGTCGTCTCGAACACAGGTATTTCGGACCTGAAGGGGCTGGTTGTGAAATCGATCTGGTCGAGGGCCAAATAGGCCTCGTCAAACTCCTCCTGCAAGCCCATGATCCATAGAGTGTCGAGCGAGTCGACCAAGGTCGCAGCCCAGCCGCAGAAGGGGTCCTTGAATTTGCCAGAAACAGGCATGAGCTCGTCATGCAGCCAGGCGTGCTCGCGATATGCTGCCCAAGCAACCTTTGCCTCTTGTTTGATCTTGGACAGCCGCCACTCGCGCTGCTCTCGAGCATCGTCGGACTCTGCAGTGAATTGGTGTTGGACTCGCGGGATCGGCTTTGGACTGCCGGTGGGCAGCGTGATGATGGACTCCTCCGGGACTGGGAAGTGCTCGCGCGGTTTCCGCCAGTGGATCGTGCTGGTGGCGGAGAGCGAGTCCTGGATGTAGGCCCCCGGGGGATTTTGCACATGCAGAGGCTTCTCCTGCTTTTCGGGAAACAACTCGTCGATCTTGGGAAGAGGCCGGTCCGGAATGTCAGGTGCCACAGTGGGCTTAGATGCGTCGGCCGGAACCAGCGTGGCATCGCCGACGAGGGGTTCGGTTGGCAATGGCACCTCGACACCGGCCGTCTGCTCTGGCGTGGGCAGGCCGAAGCGGCCATTGGTCTCCTTGCTGGACTTGAGCTCTGGAAGGTCTACTGGCTCGATGGGTTTGAACGCTTCCGACTCCTTGACGGGCACATCCTGTACGGGAGGGGGCTGCTTCTCAACCTCGACGGGGCGCGCATTCTCCGGCCTGGTGACGCCATTTTCAGGTCTCGACTTGGGGCCGGAGTGGGTGTACTGCTTGTAGATGGAGGCGGCGCTGTCTTCCCACTGGGCGTTCTGGGACATGCGCAGGAGCAGGAGGAGCAGGATAGCAGCACATATCACAAAGACGCGATACCTGCGGAAGCGGAACATGGTAGCGACAGCACCTTTGCCAGGCCCTGCGGAGCTGGATGTGTCGAACCGGTCAAGGGCCCGGGGTGCCGACGCCCTCCAGAGCAGCAGGCAGGCAGGCAGGCAGGAGGGGGAAACCGAGCTGTTGGTTTGTGCGAGCAGTTGCTCGACGCGGCGGATTCGCAGCGATCCAGTGTCGCGTGAGCGGTCTCGCAAAGAGGGCAAATAGCTGGCTGGGGCTCCTCAAGGTGCCAGCTCCGACATTTCGTGGGGGGGCGATGTCAGTGATCGGCAAAAGGCACACGCTTGATTTCTTAGCGAACCGCGACGGCGGGTCTGATGGAGATGGAGGACAACGGGGCTTTTGCGAAGAGAGGTAGACTGTATTTGAGAAATGGTGCAATGGCGAGCGAGAGAGAGAGAGAGAGAAATAAAGAGCAAAAGAGCAGGGACAGGGTATCACGAGCAGAGGACAGCAAAACTCAGGCAGGACGGGGGACGGGAAGAGCAGACGAGAGGCGAGCCAAGGAAATCGCGTGCGCGCATATCATTAAGATAGATCAGAGACAAATATTACATATGAGCATCGTGTCCAGAGCAAGCCAGGAACGGGGAAAGCTCGCATCTGGGGCCAGACGCGGCGCACGATCCAGAATGCCAAGAAACGGACGGAACCTTGAGATGATAGTGGCCCAGGAGGAGGAGGAGGAAGCATGTCCGGTATTGGTGCTTGCAGCGGGCGGCGACAGGGTAAAAGCGAGCGAGCGGAGGTGTGTGGGTGGGCAGCACGAGAAAAAGAAGAAAAGGGTACAAGGCGTGGAATGGGAACAAGTCTTGGCAGATGTCTCAACTAGGCCGATATCCGTGGGACGATCTCACCAACAAGGAGGCCGAAAGAGGGAACGAGCTGGCGAGCCTTGATCCGGAGAAGAGGCGGGCGCCCCAGAGTGAGAGTGGTTTAGGTCTTTGCTCCGGGCTGCAGGCTCGTCCAATGGCAGCTGTGGTGCAAGGTAGTTAGAGGAGACACAGAGATGGAAGGAAGCACTGCAAATTGATGATAATTCTCGTCATTTTACCCGACGCCACTCCTTTTGGCTTGGAATGAAAGATGACATGACACATGACAGCCTCAAGAGGGCGGATAGGCACATCGACAAGTCCAAGCGGAATCGATGACAGATAACTGGGGGTTCCGAATCTCGAATGGGAAAACGACTTCACTAATGCATTTTAGCAACCCCATCACGTCGACCGCCCATGCCAGCCAAACAAGCTTGTTCTCGCGAGGCCGCTGAACTCGCAGGCGCCGGTTGGAGTCTGTACGGAGTACAAGCACAGGAAAGGGGACCAAGAAGGGGACCAGAGCTCGCTTCGAAGGCAACGCTATCCCTACCTACTTCGTACCTATATCGAGATTAGGCCCTTGGCTTCCTCCAAGATGGCATCGCAACGTGCACGCATTGCTGACATGCATGCATGCATCTTTTCCCAAGGGTCCTCCAGCTCCATTCCTTTCGGACCTTCAGCCGGGGAGTGGCCGAGTTCAGGGCTCTTAGCTAGGCCGGATTGGTGCAGCTCGTGCTGCTTGCGCGTGGCGTTCAAGCTCCTCGAACTAACTATTCGGCGCCCCATCCCATCCCATCCACCAGTCCAACACGAGCAAGATGAGATGAAGAAGAAAAACCCCCTGTATCCCTGTACCCCTGCACAGTGGCCGCCGCCCGCCAGCTCTGGCACTGATCAATACCAGTAGCATGTTTCCCGATTACGGCAGGATGAAGCACTCGGATGCGGCTGGCAGCTGTCTGGTATTTTCTCGCCCATGTGCCTCTAGACTGCCGAATAAATTACCTGGTCAGCTCCTGCCTATCTATTAGAGTAACTTACCTACTTACGGCAAGTACGAGTGGTAAGTACCTACCTGTACCTACCTACAAAGAGGGGGGAGGCAGGTCGCATTGTCGGGGCACAGTTGCGGAGAAAGATGGGGCTTTTTAGCTGCATTGCATGGGTTTCAATGTTCTCGAGAAACGGCATCTCGTCTTCCGGGAATGCTCGGTGTCGATGCCACGTGCAAAGTCCCAGAGGACACTCGACGAAGGAAACTCCATTTCTCCCTGGAAATAGCACGTGTCCTTGCCAGGCACGGACTGACTGGTTGGAGCGAGAACCAAAATCCGGATCCGATTGTCGAATGTCATCCTGTCTGTCTATTTCGATCTTCCTATGTCCTATATTCAACCTTGGGGCCCGTGACATCACTCTGCCCCAGTCGACAAGAGCCCTGCACTTGTCCAAGATATTTGAGCCGCCTTCCCACGGCTCTGATATTATATGTACACGTAACCTGCAAGAAACCTGAGTTGAGAGAAACAGCGTCAAGAACAGATAGATAGATCCCAGAAATGCGCCATCGCTTGCACGCAGAATGGAGAAAGTGCCTCGTCCATCTCATCCAAAGAAAAGACAAAGAGAGAAAAAGGAAAAAGAATAGATATCTCAGATACAAAGTCCCCCCCTATATCTCTACCGGAATGTACCCCTGATCTTGGCATACAGCTCCGTGTCATTAAAGTTGTAGTTGGGGTCCAGCTCGCAGAAGGGGTGCTGCGAGAGGAGCTTGTTGGCCGTCGGCCGTTCCGACGGATTGCTATAACATGGGCCATACCGTGGTCAGCAACAGTCACTTCTTCTCCCAGGGGGGGCCAAGAGCCAGGCAGACTCAAGAAGACTTACACAGTAAAACAGTCAAGCATAAAGGCGATCGCGTACGGGCTGATGGTCATCTGCACGTCCTCGGGGATGGGCGGCGTCTCCCCGTTGGCAATCTTGTAAATCGCGCCCACGGCCTCCTCCTTGCTCCACGGCCGCCGGCCCGCAAACATCTCGAGCACCACGCAGCCGAGCGACCAGATGTCCACCTTGGCCGAGTAGCCCTGGCCCTGCGACCGGATCACCTCGGGCGCCATCCAGAACACCGAGCCCTGCATGTTGTTGGACTTGTCGTTGCCGTAGATGTCGTCCGTCTTCTTGCTGATGCCAAAGTCCGAGATCTTGCACGTGCCGTCCACGTCCAGCAGGATGTTGTCCGCCTTGAGGTCGCGGTGCAGGATGCCCTCGCGGTGCAGGTACGCCAGGCCCGAGAGGGTCTGCCGGGTCAGGCTGGCCACGACCGACTCCTCAAACTTGCCGTGCTTGCGGAGACACGAGCCGATGGAGCCACCGGAGATGTACTCGAGGAAGATGCTGATGCTGGTCTCCTTCCTCTCGCACCCCAGGTACTGCACGATGTTGACGTGGTCGAGATGCTGCATGGTGTCGATCTCCTGGTCGAGAGCAGCCACCATCTCCCGCATCTTGTTCTTGTCGCCCTGCGCCGCCTTGGGGTTGACCTCGACCTCCTTGACGGCCAAGAACTCACCCGTCGTGGCATTCATACCCAGGTAGACGCGCCCATAAGTGCCCTTCCCAATAAGCTGACCCTTGAACCAACGGAACGTCGTCTGTCGCTTGGGTAGGACGTCCTGTGGAATCTGTGGCATGACGATGGAGCCCCTGTCTGGCCGGATCTGCACGATATTGGCATTGAACATCTTGGTCGACTTGCGGCGCAGCAGGGCCGAGTTGTTATTGCTGCTCTTGCTCGCTGCGGCCGGCTGCTGGGCAATTTGTGTCTGCGTGAACCTCTTGTTCGCCTCATGTGCGCCACGCGCCACCTCACGGATGGACTTCATGCGGCCTAGGCCGCCGGAGCGGCGCACACTTCGCTGTGCAACAGACTGGATAGATGCGGGGCGCTCCAGTGCTTTGAGGGTGGACTCATCGGAGCCGAGGGTGTCGCTTTCATTGTAGAGAGAAGCAGTGCGAGAGGGAGGAATGGCAGGAGGAGGCGACGTGGGCATGGACGGTGTTGGCGCCGGAGACTTGGCTTGCTCTTGCACGTTCTCGTCGGCTTCCGCAATCGGGGACGGCGGCATCTCTACCTCGCCGTCTTCGAGCACCGGCTGATCGACGTTGAGGTTCGGGAAGAAGTCCTCGAGGTTGTCGATAAGCGCATCGGTAGGGGGACGGACAGCCCAAACATCCTTCTCGATGAAAGACTTACGTCTGTTGAGCATGCTATCGTTCTCCGACTCCCACGCATCGGAAGCCGGGGTGCGCTGCGAGCTTCTCGAACTCCGAGCAGACTCGTCGTCGTCACCCTCGCCCGTCTTGGGGTTGGCCGACTGTGGAGAGTTAAAGGATACCGAAAGACCCTTGCCTGCCCGCGAAGTACGCGTAGTATTCAATGTCAAACTCGGGCGTCGCTCTACCGAGCCGCTGGCATTGCCCTCCTTGCCCTGCGTCGGGGTCGCTGTTCCTTTCCCTTTGTCGTTACCCTGGCTTCGGGAAGAGATCGGAACAGCAAACAGACCATCGTCAGAGTCGTCACCCGAATCCTCGTCCTGGGCAGCCGGCTGGGCGGCTGGCGCAGGCCGCGAGAAGTTGACCTCGGTCTCGACAAAATTGACATCTGGCCCATGGCTCTTACGCCTCGGCAGAGGAGCAGACTCGATCCGGGCGAAGTTGGCGCTCATTCGCGACGCTGGCGTCAAGTCGCCCGGGAAAGGAGCGCGTTGATTGTGTGATCCTGCAGTGCGAGTCTTAGCAACGCTGTCACTGTCACGACCGACTTTGTGGACGAGATCATTGTTGAAGTCACTAGGAGCCAGCAGGGCACCACCGGGCGAGTAGTCGGGCACAAACAATGGCAAGTGATCCTTGCTCCACGTGCCACTGCTCAGCGACCCGGACGGAGAGCTGCCCCGGCCAGACGCATCTCCGCCGTCCTTTGATATGAAATCGACTTTGGACGTTCGCTTACCTCGCTGCTGGTCGAAACCAGAGTTCTCCGTGTTTGCATTCACGGGCGCAGACGCGACCCGGTTTGGCGAGAGACTGCGACTTGGATGCCCAAGGCCAGCAAAGCCCCGGCCCATGCCGGCCAGTGCGGACTTGATACCTCCTGCGGGGTTGGTGGCGAGCGCTGGTCGCCTCTTGCCGGCTTCCGACATCTCGGGCATTTCACCTGTCGAAGTTGACGGTCGCCGAGGGTAGCCCTCTATGCTGCCTTGTGACAATCGCATGCGATCGCCCGTCTTCTTGCTCAACGAGTTGGCTTTGATTAGAGTCGCAGAAGGATCGCCGGGGGGAGCCGGTGCTCGCCTCTGGGGGAACAGCTTGTCGGGATGCTTGTCTTCGAAGGGAGAGCCGCGAGGTTGGTCGAAGTCGACGTTCCTGCCAACAATACCATAAGAGGCACTCTCGGAAGGAGAGTTTTCTTTCAAGGCTGCTTGCCTTCGTTTCTCCAGATAGGCTTGTCCCTTTCTCGCCATCTCCGCTCTGTAATCAGTGGCCTCTTGCGCCAGCGCCTTGTCATCCCTGTCGTTCTGCGCCGGTACGGCAGTCGAGTTCTGTCTCGAGGAAGGCGGTGACGAGCTCGATCGGGGACGCTGGCCGTTGAGGCGTGCGTAGGCATCCTCATCCCTGGAAAAGCCGGGGGGCACGTAAGAGGGCGATAGCTGTCCCTCGGCAGCCACATTGACGCCGAGACCAGCCATGGCTTTGGGCTGGACATAAAGCTTGAGGCTGCCAGAGCCGTCTGCCTTGAGCTTCCTGTTCGTTAGCAGTCTGATATCATCCAGGGCATCGTCGTGATCGAATTTGCCCAGCTCGGTGACATAGATGTGTGCATCGGCATCAGGCAACCCGACATTGATGCAGATGGTTTGCCGCAGCTCAGTGGCATTCTCAACGTCTGTTACGTCCACCATTCGGTAGTTCCAATGATCTGCAGTGGCTAGAACAAAAGCGCGGCCCATAAGTGAGCGTTTAGCTTTCGGGTCAAGTACGGAAAAGTAGGAATTGGGTCGATCGAGCGAGGTTTCGCTGGAATGGCCCGTCCTGGTGCCCAGCGAGCTGGGTTTGAAGTTAAGCGCCGGACTTGTTGGCGATTCTAGGTCTTCCGGCGATGGGTAAGTGCCGTTATTCTCCTGTCTCTTCTTCCTCGACAGGAACGAGAGGAAGGATTTCTCTTTTGCACTTGAAGGGGGCTCCGTGCCGGCAGACCTGTCCCCAGACTCGAGCGGGGAATGTCGGCTTTCATGGCCGTATCTTCGCCCCTCTCCGTTGCGGGTACTGCTCATGATCTCGTCAATGTTCATACCATTCCGCAGCATCTGGCTAGCCTCCGGAGGCACTCCAGATCCGTAGTGAGCCGCGTTGGATGACAGAGAATCCGTACTGTTCCGCGAGCGATGTCCGAATCGTGCACTATGCGGTGACGCCGACAGGTTCGGGGTCGATGAGGCGAACTGTGCTTGTATGGGGAGATTTGGGCTGCCGCTCGGGCTGTCCTTGCCGATGACACGGGCACCGCCTGCTTCGCCGGGCTCGCTGGCGGTGGGACTTTGCCGGCGGCCGTCTGCGTCAATATGCTTCAGTAAGTTCCTATGGCTGTTGTCTGAGCTCATGGTGCTGTTAGTCAATGTGGGCATCGTGGTCGTCCTCGTGGTCGACACTCTCCGGCCCGAAAATCCAGGACCTGGCGCCTTGATGGGTGTCTGTCCATCCTCTGTCAGTAATTGCAATGGAATCCCAATAGTTGTGTCGGTCAAGACATACATTCGGAGAGTCACCGGCGTCAGTACCAGCACTCGGAAGGCTCATCTGCCCTCCCGAGATGGATTCCTTTCGCGTGTGTGATGTGGTCATTTTGGCGAGATCGACAGGGCGACCAGTCACTATTGCACGGATAAGACGTCTCATCCTCTTGCCTTCGTCTCGCTCCCGCGTCTGGTCCCAGCCAGTACCACTCGTGGTACACTCTTGCGCCAGCCTTGGGTAAACCTGCTGATGCATCATACCAAAGTTGCCGCGCCCACCATGGGCACTGCCAAGCTCGAGGAAGTGCGCTCCATGCAGATTGAGTCCCTTGAACGTCTCTTGCCAATCCTTCGAGAAGTTGTTGCCTTGTAGCCACAGCAGCACCTTATCAAGCGGCCACTGAACGGCAAGCTCATGAGGAACTCCGCCAGATGTCGTAGCATTACTTGCCGTCGAAGCGCCTCTGTTTTGCAAGCCGCTCGGGTAGAGCCTGTCCCGTCCAGCTTGGTCGTCTAGCGGAGTCGAACCGCCGCCGGGCTGACCGTGGCCAGCAGCCTGTGCCCATGGGCTGTGTCCCGCCATGGGCGCCATCATCTCATCCGCTATACCACCCAGTCCGGGGATACCGACACCTTCACCATATGTGTCGCCCTGCGGGATATACGTCGCAGACATCTGCTCGCTTGGGGGAGGTGGAGGAGGGATAGTGATGATTTGGCCGGGAGCCGCTCCCGCGTGAAGCTTCGGATTGTAATTTGTTGTATGCTGCGTCGGTGGAGGCGGTGGGACAAAAGTCCCCCGACTATCGTACATGCGACCCCAAGTACTATGCCACGGCGCTTGTTGGTTCAGAGCACTTCCCGGCGGCGGTCCAGGAGGCGGTGGAAGGCCAGCCGGGCCGAGATGTCCAGGAGCACTTGGGTATCTTGGCGGAGGGGGAGGTATGTTCATCATGCCGGGGCCCAGGGTCGAGGCGTTGGGAGGGGACATTGGCGGTGGTGGCGGCGGCATCTGAAAGGGCCGCGAAGGGTCCCTTTGCCCGTTTGGATACATGGCGACGGTCTCAGAGAAAGAGTTGACGGCGTGTATGCGAAGAAACTAATGTTGACTTCCCGGGCAAGTTCCGTCGGGAAGAGGAATTGACGCAGGGCTGCTCGCACACGAGTCTTATGTTGTTGGTGTTCGACGCCCGCGATCTGGTGACAATCTCGTCATCTAGGGGTGTAGAGGTCGAAAGATGTCGAGCTGCTGCTGGATAGCTCAAGCGAAGCAAGCAAAGCAAGGTGTCGAGGATGCTCAGACGTGACCAGTGGTGCAAGACCAAGAGCCTCTCTTCACAACCTGTGTCCAGCTTCGTGGCGCCAGTGTCGAATCGCAAAGCCGATCCGAGCTTAACACAGAACCCTGGCGCAGGGAGAGTGAAGACTCAGCCGGTGCCCATAGTCGGGCCAGATCGAGATGGACGTTGACTGAGAGGGTTCGGCAGCGTGCCCGTCCAATGTGGACCGGGTGGGATCTCGAATGTGAGTATTTGCGATGCTCTGGAAGAGGCAGGGTGGCCTCGTCGTAGTCAAATTCGTCGGCGATGTCTTTGGGCAGCTACTCGGTACACGCAGCGCAGTATCTAGGGTCGTATGCGGAGATGGGCAGAACAGCGAGAGGGAGAGAGGTTTTGCGACGGCTGGTCGTGGGACTGCAGCACCGCTCTGTCGATGGTGATTCGCCCAAGTGTTTGGGTTGCTGCAAGCAGGGGTGCAGGATGGGGTGGTCGAGAGACAAAAAGACGAAAGACGAGAGGTGCGGGCAAAGACAAGCTGCATCCACGTGCGTCCGTGATAACGACAAGACAAGGCTTACACCCACCACTTCTCGACAATCTATGCGACAGGAGAGAGCAAAAGCACGGAGCAGGCTAGCATCTCGAAGTTTGAGGTTTCTAAAAGTTCATGGATCGCCGGTCTCCAGGATTGCCGACCGATCGGTCCGCGTACAAGTACTGTTGTCGTGGCGGCAGCGCCCTGCGACATGGGTACACGCACCACCAGCCATCCCAAGCCCAGCCCTGGAGGTACCTACAAGTACCTACCTGACCTACATCCACTTACCGACTTTACGAGGCACATTGTGGAGGTAAAGCCACCCATTTCTCCACAGCAGCAGACTGCTTCCCATGGTCCCATTTGACCATTCGAAGGGAGCCGAGCTGTCCCCTCCACAAGAGCGGGAACCAGCCCTCTAGCGACGTGACCGTCGTACGTAGTTGCTGGTAGTAGAGGGGGGCATTTGGGGCGCTATCCAGAAAGCCTGGGAGGCAGCTCTCCCCGACAATCAAGCCCGGTTTGGCTTGTGGAAACGCAATGGGGCCCACGACAGGGTCTTTAGCAAATGCCAAGGGGCAGCATACCGCATCAATTCGGTGTGGTAGGGACCTGGTGGTGGGGCGGGAAATGCTCCGGCGGCGGGTGGGTGGGCACTGAAACCGCTGATGAATCTCCTCTGACTGGCCTGCGAAGCGCCCGTCCAACGGCGACTCTTGACAGTTTCGGGTTAGCAGCCCTCTCGGCAAGCCAACCAGGGCGCTGGTCCTTCTCGATTGCCCTCCATAGACCTGCCTGACCACTACCACATTCTCGAATATGCATGCAGCTGGGTGATGCGGTGACAGACATGCATCGCACCACTAAGGCCTGCATCGAACATGGACGGGTTGGTCGCCGATTACACGGCATTCTCTTCTCGCAGGCTCTCTGTTCCTAGGACTGTCATCCCCGTCTACGCCTTGGCTCACGGCCCCCCTCGTTGTGAATTCGTGATCTGACTGCGGCTAATATTGGAAGCGATTTTTATATTACGCTGCACCTGGGACAAGGTTGCCCTAAGGTCTGCTTAAACCGGACGACCGACATAGGTACACTGTGCGTGGAGCGAGGCCATAAGGGTCACTCAGTTTGACATAGAGCGATTCTATCTATAGACCCGACCGAGTGCACAGTAAAAGCCCTCCCAGTGTCAATCCAGGCAGAAGAAACTCGACAGTCTGACCAACGCCTTGAACTCCAGCCACATACATGCACACTGCGTGACTCGAGGCATACACAGCATTCCGTCAGACGGCTGACACATCTTACATGATGGTGCAATTGCCCTGCCCAACCCACGCATTGAGCTGTTCATAGTACCCGCCTTCGTCGCTCACGCCCTCGACGTAGTTGTGGCGCCTGATAAGCCCGGTGATCTTGAGGCTCTGCTCGCCGCCAGCGTGCCACCACCTGAACTTTTGTATCATCGCGGTCTCGTCGTCGTCTGACGAGATCTCCCACTTGCCCGAGGATACTTCCACAATGCACGTGTTCTTGGGGAAATGATACTCCGGCAGGAATACCGTCGTGGGAGTCTCCGTCCCCGTCTCCTTTGCCTGGATCTTCAGGGTAAACTCGCACTTGCGAAGGTCAAAAGTGTAATGTGAGATGGTCCCCACGGTTGAGATTGGCGAAGGGCGAACATACGCCTCTGCTGCCCGGTAACCCGGTGCGTTTGTGAGTTCCGGATCAGCTGTTCCGGGCTCGGACGAGATGGAAGGAGAGCTGAGTGCCCTCTTCAGATTCGCCGGCGTAACACTAGTCTCGGCCTCGAGCGTATCTGTCCTTGACGAGCTAGCGGTTGCCATTTTGCCCAGATTGCTTGTCGATTGCGACAGGTCTGGACTCTTCGGCACAGGATCCGTAGGGAGTTCGGTGTCGTCCAAGGAAAAGATCGACAGGTCCTCTCCATTCCACTGATCTCCCCTTTCGTGGTCGTTCTATGGATGTGTCAGTGGAAGCACATCTTGCGCAGCATCACGTTTACTCACCTGGGCCATGTACAGCCACAACGTGTAGCCTCCCATGAGGGATCCTTCGATGGCAAAGTGGTTGGCATCCATGGCGGCAGACTGGCTCGAAAAGTCTCCCGTCTTGTACGCATGCTTGTCATCCATGTCGTAAGGGATGCCAAACTCGGTCAGAACACAAGGGTGGTTTCCCAAGTGGTCGAGGCCTTCCTGCCGTATCGCAGCAAGCTGGTCTCGGAAGCAGTTGCGAATCGCCGTCTCCCCTATCTTGATCGCAAAGGCCGGGTGGAGATATCTACCACGCAAAACACCCAATACGTCCACGTTCCATGTGCGGTTCCATTTCTTGGTCATGAGGGTGATTCCGTCGTAGTAATGCGGCGCGTACGCGAGCTTGGGGTCGTCATCTTCTGTCCCTTTGATCGTGGGCGGGATCTCCAAGGTTGGCCCCTGAAGGAGGATGATTGCGTCCGGGTGCTGCGCTCGCACCGTTTGCTTGAACTTGCGGAAGAAGTCCATAAAGTAGTTGTTGGTAAAGTAGGGGTAGTCAATCTCCTTGCCCGTCGAAGGGTCTTTGGCAAAATAGTCCTTTTGCAGCAGCTCGTCGTTGGCGGGATCCCAGACACCGTGCTGAGCCCACAGACATTCGCCGAGCTTCCATCCCGGATCGCGCTTCCAGCCATACCTGGACTCGTCATAGTCGGCTGGCAGCCATGCAATCTCTCCGTGGGGGTCCACCAAGGTCCGGCCGACTTTGTACGGGCCGAGACCACCTATGTCCCACGTGTCGATCTCGCAGGCTCTCCCCATGCCGGTCAGCATGGCCTGCCACATCGTCGGGCTAGTGCCTTTCTTCAACGCCTGCTCCTTGGGTATCTGGCTGATGTCTTGAGTTCCGATCGCGCCCTTGTTGGGTTCATTCAGACTCTCCCACCCGAATACCACGTCGTTCTCGAGATCTCCCGCCTCCCGTATCCTCTGCGCCAGGTGAGCAATTGCCCGCAAGAAGTGCCCTTGCAGGTAATCTTGGATGTTCACGCCGTCGAGGATGCACTTGGGCGCAAATTGCCGACCGCCGAAGAAAAGGGTGAATATGGTGGCCGCAGCAAGGCGGTAGTAATTGGTCGACCAGATCATTCTGGGGAACTCGTCGGGATCAGGGTACGTATTGTGCACAATGGCAGCCTCGGTGGCCGCGAAGCTCTGTGGGTTCAGGCCGCATGCGTAAAGCGTCCACATGGGCGCGCCAGAACCGCCGGAGTAGCGAGACCACTGGGACCAAGTCAGCATGGGGCTTTGATTCTGCTCGGACAGCACATGCATACCACGTCCTGATGCGGGTCCATGAACACATAGAAGCCATAGTCTTTGGCAACCCTGAGGATCTCAATGGTGTGTGCAATCCACTCCTCGTCATACTGGCCCGGCCCGGCCGCCTCGAGTGCCTCCCAGGTGAAGACGTAGCGAATGGTGTTGTAGCCATAGCGTTTCAGCTTGGAGAAATGGATATGAGCGTCCTCCTTGGGAAAGGGTCGCTGGTGGAAGTTGACATTGTCGCCGTCATAAAAGTCGGTGTCGACATGCGACGGCTGGGCTGGCTCGCTGGGGAACTTGGCATCCCCTGCGACATTGATGCCTCGCAGGGTCACCTGTCTTCCGCTCGAGTCGCAGAATCTCCCGTTCTCGATGGTGAGCCGAAGCCGAGACATGGCGAAATATGGCGATAACAGCTGCACGCCCAGCAAAGCACGCCCTTCAGGAGAAGGAGAAGGAGAGAAGAAAACCGGAAGCACTCCGCAAGCTTTCCGAAGTACAAGTAGTTGTCGGGTTGGCGTCCCGCGGGCCTGGGAGAGTGGGTGTGGGCTGCTGCGCTGTGGAATGACGTCCAGGATGCACCGGGAACAGGGTCGGCCGAGATGCCCAGCCGCGCCACTAAAAAATGACCCCAGTAGGTATAGGTACCTAAGATAGCCAGCTACGAGTCACCGAATAAAACACCAGGAATCGCAATGGAAAAGGGGATTAATAAGAAATAAGAAAGCAGTTATCTACAGGAACTGGAATGCCCAAGGCTGTCTGTCCTGCACTTTGCTTGTTGACATATATAGCGGCCGATGATGCTGGTGGCTCGCCACGCGATCCTTGGCAAGCGGTCTTCAATGCATTGGAAAGCATCCCTATTGCATGCGAGCATCAACTGACCACCAGTTCAGGTTTCCTTTTACTGATGATGTAAAGCGCTAGTTTAGCCGTGGTTGAACCGATTGGTACATCCGTTCAGCGGGTAGGTACGTACCTACCTTCCTGACTTATAGCACGCAAGTAAGGAGGGACTGGCTCGTGCACCCCATTAAAGTGCTGGACGCGTCGACGCGTCTTTCAGGAAGTGTGGGCGGGGGATAAGCACCATTGCGATCTCAACCTTGAAATTCAACCCGTCTTGAAGATTTCGCGATCGCAGTCTTCATATGCCCTGGAACCATGCCTCACTCAATCCCTTCTGCCGGGAACTCGCCCCCGAAGCCAGACATGGATGTGGACAGCCAAGAGGCGACCGAGCCTACCAACGGCGACAGCCAGGTCTCACGAGCAACGGATGGCGATGTCGACATGACCGAGCTGCCTGTGGTCGAGGCGCAGCCCGGTACAGGAGACGTGAAGAAAGAGACCAAACTCGAGGATCTGTTTGAAGACTCCGATGAAGAATTTCCTAGCTCGCGTCCGCAGGATGCCTCCAGTCCTCCCGGCACCAGCGCTCCTCTTGGGTAAGTTGCCGTCCGGCCGTTCTCGCGATGCGATCCAACAGCTGATCATCAACAGTGACATCGCGTCTCTCAAGGCGTCCGATCCAGGATTGATGCGCAGCTTTTACCAGAGACTCTTTCCCTGGCGTTATCTTTTCCAATGGCTCAACCACAGTCCCACTCCTACCCCAGACTTCGGCCATCGCGAGTTTGCCTTTACTTTACAGAACGATGCGTACCTCCGCTACCAATCCTTCCAAACATCAGACCTGTAGGCATTTGAATCATTCAGCCTGTAGCTCATCACTGGACTAATGGTGACCCTAGTCTTCGCAAAGACGTGTTGCGCCTCATGCCTTCGCGTTTCGAAATCGGGCCGGTCTACAACACGAATCCCCGTGAGCGCAAGACTCTACGCAACTCCTCCGCGTTTAAGCCTCTTTCCAAGGAGCTGTGCTTCGATATAGATTTGACCGACTACGACGAGATCCGTACCTGCTGCGACAAGGCCAACATCTGCAACAAATGCTGGCAGTTCATGACCATGGCCATCAAAGTCATCGACATCGCCTTGCGAGAGGACTTCGGCTTCAAACACATCATGTGGGTGTACTCCGGTCGACGTGGTGCCCACGCCTGGGTCTGCGACAAGAAGGCGCGGGTGATGGACGACCAGAAGCGGAGAGCCATTGCGGGATACCTGGAAGTCATCCGCGGCGGCTCACAGAGTGGGAAGAAGGTCAATGTCAAGCGCCCTCTTCACCCGCACCTGACGAGGAGCCTGGACATCCTCAAGACGCATTTCCAAGAGGATGTCCTCGAGGAGCAGAACCCCTGGGAGTCTGAAGAGCGGTCTAAGAAACTGCTGCAGCTCCTTCCGGACAAGACACTCAACGAGGCCTTACAAAAGAAGTGGGATTCCGCTCCTGGCAGGGCCTCGACCTCAAAGTGGGCGGATATCGATACCCTGGCAAAGAGTGGCGTAAGCAAGCATCTAGACCCCAAAGCTTTGAAGGAGGCGAAGCAGGACATCGTCTTGGAGTATACCTACCCTCGCCTCGATATCGAGGTCAGCAAGAAGCTCAACCATTTGCTCAAGAGCCCCTTCGTCGTCCATCCCGGCACAGGCAGGGTGTGTGTTCCCATCGACACTGCCGCCTTGGAGGACTTTGACCCCCTTGGCGTCCCCACCGTGCAGGGCCTGCTGCAAGAAATTGACGAGTGGAAGGAGGACGGCGACGCCAATGGAGGCAAGCCGCTCCAGGATTGGGAAAAGACGAGTTTAAGACCTTATATCGAACAGTTCAGGTCGTTTGTACTGAATCTTATGAAGGACGAGAGGGACGTCAAGGTAAAGAGGGAGGCTGATGCGATGGATTTCTGAATGCATGCACAGCATGGCATCACGGCATATATGACGTACGGCAACCGGGCATGAAAGGATCAAGACTTTGTCTTTTATGGAGTTTTGGTAACTAATGAACACTGTACCCATCCATGTTCTCAAGACCCTTCAAAGATCATTCAAAGGTTCATGAGCTGCTTCAAGTCCACCACGCTCAGGCTCACTTTGTTCGTCGTGCTCGGCGGCAGGTGGCCCGCGCCCATGATGAGCAGCTTGCTCGGGTCCGCATTCAGCACCCGCAGGTGCCGCGTGTACGCCTCGGGCTGCGGCACCGAGTACGCCACCCACTTCGACTCGTCGCCCATCGCCCGGTTCACAAAGATCCGGCTGCCGGTCCCGTCGCTGACGACGATGGAGCCGTCCCGGCCGCCCACCGACGACCACGTCACGTACGGCGATCCGATGGGCACGGTCGAGCCGGCCTTGACCGGGTGGTCCGCCGCGCGGGCAAACTGCCGCGGGTCCTCGGCGATCCGGTAGAACACGGGGAAGGTGTAGCCCGACCCTGCTCCGGGCCCGCCGCCGTACTCGTAGCTCATGATGTAGCGGCCGTCCGGGAGGCGCGCCACGGTGGTCATGCCGGGCCGGGCGGTGTAGGGGCTGTGCGCGACGTCGTCGACGGGCGGGTCCCAGGTGCGGAGGTCCGAGGACGTCTGGTGGACGAGCTTCTGGCCATACTTGGGATCTCGCTGGTCAGAGTAGTAGAGGATCATCTGAGACTTGTACATCCTACAGATAAGTTTGTGCGTGAGCCCAATTGTATCACTCGGGTTCGTTCTCTTGTAGAGAGTGCTTGGGGCAGAGCTTACATGAGGAAGGGCTCCCACACGGGCGTCTCGCCGTTGTTGGGCTTCGCAACACCACCGGCCGCGACATGGCTGACAAACTCCCAGGTGTGGCCCTTGTCCGTGCTGGCGTAGACATCGATGCGAGTCTGGCTCAGGTCCGTCGGGATGCTGTTGCCGGCGCACAGGATGGTGCCGGCCTTGAACTCGCCGAGGTCCTCGGGCAGCTCGTACAGGAACGGCTGGTAACGCAGGCCCCAGTTGTTGACGTCGTCGGTGACCTTGGAGATCATCTTCCAGGAGACGCCATAGTCCTTGGACTCGTAGATGGGGAAGTACACCAGCGGCGGCTCCGGCGAGTAGTTCTCCCAAGTGGCCAACAGCGTGCCGTCTGCGAGCTCTACAGTGCGCGCATACAGGACGCGAGGGTCGGTGTAGTCCTGTGGCGGCGTGAAAATCACCTTGTTGGAGAAGGTGGTCGGAGCTACAGCATGTTGCAGGGGTGTGCCGAGCACAGTCGAGACGGCTGCACTCAGGCAAAGGACCACAGTATGGATGAGCATGTTTGGCAGCTTTTCGACGAACGTGTCAACTGTCCATTCATGTTGCAACCTTCACGAGGTCAATGAGGCGTTTATAAGTCCCAGCAACCTGGTTGCCAGTCGTCTCCATGGTGCCACTTGCAGTTCACAAAGTTAAGCCGGTTGGAGGACTTTGGCTCTCGTCGGCCCCGACAAACCCGGCTTGGAAACGGCCCATCCTCGTGATAGTCTCGGCGTATTGAAGACCCTAGCTCTGTTGATAGCCAAGAGACGGATAATTGGGGTTGGCAGCCGAAAACATGGGGTCAGAACTCGGGCGGCACTGGAGCGGCACTTGAGCAAATGACGGAATGGCGGGGACACTCCACAGGGGACGGAGGAGGAGGATGGACTACCCCAGAAGAGCAACTCTCCCGGGTTCTTTACGCGCGCCAATGGTTGATGAGTTTACTACAGCACAGGATGCTGTTTTGGAGACTTAGAGCTCCTGTCTAGCTGAATCTTTGCCCGAGTATGTTGCAATGTCTATTGTAGTTCAACCTTGACACCACACTCAATGCATCCAGGGGTCATCAGGAAGCCGAGGCCCGTCACCCTTGGGGCCCTCTTTCACAAGCCCTTGTCGTAGTGACACCCACAGCGTGATGGATACACTACCAGACCTGACTATAACACCTGCCTTTTGGACATCGTGTAAGACCAGAGCACTTTGATCGCAGTTTATTCTGCTGCGAGCCTGGCGATGCCCGCGTCTGGGCCGGCTTCAAGAAAAGCCATCAAGTGGCCCTTCCCAAGCGCCCTTCTTGATTGTAAGGTATGGGTATGAAGACGCCTCTGGTGTTTCCAGTTCACGCCGTCTCAGTGTCTAGACATCTGCTGCGCCCTCCGTCTCTCGAGCTGTGACCTCGACGGCCTCATCGCCGTTGTTTTCGCCATCCTCTGCGTCCACTTCTCCATCGTCTTCTGCACCCTCTTCATCCTGGTCTTCACTCGCACTGCGCAGCTTGCCGCCTTTTCTCTTCGGTATCGCAGCGTCAAAAGCGACCCCCCAATCCCCAAACTCGAGCCATTTCGTCATAATCTCAACGACTTGATTTGTTGTCAGGACTTGCCTGCTCGCCATGATCATGTATTCTCCAATCGGCAACTTGGCTGTCCGGACGCCCTTTTCCCTCGCAATTTTGTAGCAGAGACCTTTCTCCCTATTCTTGTCGACGATCCCTCCAATCACATAACTTGTGTAAGGCTCAAGCCTCTCAAGTGTGTATGGTGAGTCGGACGTGAGGTAGACCACGGAAGCATCGCCCTCAGCGATCTCGGGTTCTGGGACGGGCGTTGAGTCGGCATCACCCTTTATAGATGTATGTTGTGATCCTTGCTTCAAGATCTCGGGCAGTGTTCCTCCATCCGCTCCCTTCATCAAGGTATGTGCCGCTTTGGCGGCTTCGAGAAAGTCGCCCTCCACAGTATATGTGTTTTTCCATCTTTTGTGATTGTCATGTAGAACTGTCTCGTACCGCGTCTTCAAGAACCCCTTCCAAGAGCTCAAGAAGAGATGGGTTTGGTACTTGCTGAGACGGTTGTCTGAGTAGGATCGCGTGATCTGGCTCGACAGAGAGACCAGCTCCTTCTCGCTCATATATTTTTCGAAGTCGCAGTCGATGATCAGGGTGAGGGGTACCACCCATTTCGGGTGAGGAGTAGGCCGTCCGTTCCTGAGGACCTCAAGAGGATCCAAGCCCGCTGCCTTGGCCTCTGCGATCTTCACGTCCCTCTCGGCTCGTTTTCTCGCTCGTTGACTGTGTCGCTTTTCCTTCCTCTTCACCTTGCGATCCTCCTTCTGCTCCTCCCACAACTGCCTGCGCTTTAATTTCTTCAACTGGCTCTTTGATAGGGTTGGCGGATCTATACCATCTTTTCTGGGAGCCTCTCGCGGTTGCTGCACATCGACTTCGCCCATATCTTGATCGAGTTGTGACATCGCGGAGACCTCCGAAACAGGCCCACGATCGCCATTCTCAGTAGCCAGGGGAGGTAGCTGTTGGTTTTCCAGGACTGCCGGATCGGCCATAATCATTTGAGTAGCTTCACCAGGCAAGCTTGTCAAAATGGCAAAGGTGGGCTCCCATGCTCGGCGCAAGGTGAGTACTTACAAGAGGTGGTGCTCTGGCGGGGTTCTGACCTTCATCACTTTTTTTTTTCTGGCTGGTTCCAGTGGCAGAAACGGCAGGGACCGCACAATTGAGGCGGTGAACAGCGCCACTTCCCCGAATGGATATAGTTAGTGCATTTCGCGTCGCGTCTTCGTCTTTAATGGATTCCGGGGGAACGCGTTTCAAGCTCCCCAAGTGCAACTTCGAGGTGGATCGTGTATTTCCATTGACATCGGCGCCACGAGTTCGGGAATCATTTAGTGCCTTCAATCTGCTGCAGTTGTTTCTTCTATGGTTGACTTTTGCGGTGTGGTTCATTCGTCATGTCTTCCCGGCCAGAACTGAGAGTATGAAGGTATTCTTGCTACCACAAAGTTGAGCCACATCACTGACGCTCCTCTACATAGGTCGACGATGAGCACGGCTTCATCCGGTTCTTCAAGTCATTGCCCGTCGTCAACGATGATACGGTCCGGATCTTTGACCGCGGAGATTGGTATACGGCTCATGGGGAAGATGCAAACTTCATTGCTAGAACTGTGAGTCGTCCACTACGCACCAACCGGATTGCATTGCGAGGTTAAGGACTAACACCTCTTGTTAGGTTTATAAGACTACTTCGGTAGTCCGACAGCTCGGGAAAAGCGACCACACAGGGCTTCCATCGGTAACCATGACCATCACTGTGTTCCGACAATTCCTCCGCGAGGCACTCTTCAAGCTGGGAAAACGAGTCGAAATCTGGTCGAGCACAGGTGGTAGGATGAACTGGAAGATTGTCAAGCAGGCATCGCCCGGAAATCTTCAAGATGTGGAGGATGAACTGGGCGGGCAGTTTGAGGCTGCTCCTATGATCATAGCTGTCAAGTTCTCAGCCAAGGCCAGCGAGGCAAGGACAGTAGGTGTCTGTTTCGCAGATGCCAGCGTGCGAGAGCTTGGTGTCAGCGAGTTCCTCGACAATGACCTGTACTCGAACTTCGAGGCACTCTTGATCCAACTGGGCGTCCGAGAATGCCTGATCCAGGCCGACAAGGCCGACAAAGACAAGGATCCCGAGCTCACCAAGCTCAAGCAGATTATCGACAACTGCGGAGTGGCGATCTCTGAACGATCAGCCGGTGACTTCGGCGTCAAGGATATCGAGCAAGACCTCACAAGGCTTTTGAAAGATGAACGGGCGGCATCGCTGCTTCCCCAGACCGACCTCAAGTTGGCCATGGGCTCGGCTGCGGCGCTGATCAAATACTTGGGTGTCTTACAGGATCCTTCCAACTTTGGCCAGTACCAACTGTACCAGCACGATCTGTCTCAATATATGAAGCTCGACGCCGCCGCACTCAAGGCACTCAACCTCATGCCTGGAGCGCGGGATGGTGCCAAGACAATGAGCGTGTACGGCTTGTTGAATCATTGCAAGACAGCCGTTGGTAGCAGGCTTCTGTCGCAGTGGCTCAAGCAACCACTGATGAGCAAAGATGAAATCGAGAAGCGACAGATTCTTGTGGAGGCATTTGTCAATGATACAGAGCTCCGGCAAATCATGCAAGAGGAGCACCTGCGCTCGGTGCCTGACCTTTACCGCCTGGCGAAGCGTTTCCAGCGCAAGAAGGCGAATCTCGAAGACGTCGTCAGGGCATACCAGGTGATCATTCGTCTCCCTGGCTTCCTAGGCACCCTCGAGGGTGTGATGGATGAGACGTATCGTGATCCCTTGGATGCTGCATACACTACCAAGCTTCGGGAACTGTCCGACAGCCTGGGCAAGTTGCAAGAGATGGTCGAGACAACGGTTGACCTCGATGCTCTGGACAACCACGAATTCATCATCAAACCCGAATTCGACGACAGTCTGCGGATCATCCGGAAGAAATTGGATCGGCTCCGGACCGACATGGACCGGGAGTTCTACGATGCTGCCAATGATCTCGGCCAGGAGAGGGAAAAGAAGATCTTCCTGGAGAACCACAAGGTCCATGGCTGGTGCATGCGGTTGACGCGGACCGAGGCCGGCTGTATTCGCAACAAGTCCAAGTACCAGGAGTGCTCCACCCAGAAGAACGGAGTCTACTTCACGACCAAGACGCTGCAGGGCCTCCGTCGCGAGTTTGATCAGTTGTCTCAGAACTACAACCGCACCCAGAGCAGTCTCGTGAGCGAGGTCGTCGGCGTCGCTGCGTCGTACTGCCCCGTCCTTGAGAAGCTCGGCGGCGTGCTTGCGCATCTGGATGTCATCGTCTCCTTTGCCCACTGCTCTGTCCACGCGCCCACCTCGTATGTGCGGCCCAAGATTCACCCCCGAGGTGAGGGCCAGACCATTCTCAGAGAAGCGCGTCACCCTTGCATGGAGATGCAAGATGACATCCAGTTCATCACCAACGACGTGGAGCTGACCCGCGACAAGTCGGCCTTCCTCATCATAACTGGTCCCAATATGGGCGGTAAATCGACATACATCAGGCAGATTGGAGTGATCAGTCTCATGGCCCAAATCGGCTGCTTCGTCCCCTGTTCCGAGGCGGAGCTGACCATTTTCGATTCCATCTTGGCGCGCGTCGGCGCCAGTGACTCGCAGCTCAAGGGTGTGTCCACGTTCATGGCTGAGATGCTGGAGACGGCAAACATCCTCAAGTCGGCCACCGCAGAGTCCCTCATCATCATTGACGAGCTCGGTCGCGGCACGTCAACCTATGACGGCTTCGGCCTGGCATGGGCCATCTCTGAGCATATCGTCAAGGAGATCGGGTGCTTTGCCTTGTTCGCCACGCACTTCCACGAACTCACAGCGCTGGCCGACCAATACCCACAGGTCACCAATCTCCATGTCACGGCGCACATTAGCGGCACAGAAGGCAACAAGTCGAGCGAGGATCAGAAGCGAGAGGTGACATTGCTGTACAAGGTCGAGCCGGGCATCTGTGACCAGAGCTTTGGTATCCATGTCGCCGAGCTTGTCCGGTTCCCCGACAAGGTTGTGCGGATGGCGAAGCGCAAGGCCGACGAGCTCGAGGACTTTACTACAAAGCACGACGCATCACTTGGTCTGGAATATAGCAAGGAGGATGTTGAGCAAGGCAGCGCCATGCTCAAGGCGATCCTCGTACGGTGGAAGGAGCAGGTCCAGGACGGCGAGATGACCAAGGAGGAGATGGTTTCCAAGTTGAAAGAGCTGGTTGCTGCGGATGCTAAATTGCTGGCTAACCCGTTTTTCAAGTCGGTGAAAGCGTTGTAATGATGTATTCCGGGACAGACGGCGTCACGAAACACGCTGAACAGGGGCAAGGCTGTATTATATTTTCAAGGAAATGGCTGGCTGGCGCTCAGGGTATGCAACAAAATGTATATTGGTCTTTTGATGGCTCAAGGAAATGCTAGAGTAGGTAATTGGTTTCAATCAAATGGGCGCCAGGTCAAACCCACGTGCTCTGGTAGACGTCATGTCAGCCTTTATTGCTTGATTCGAAGGATTTGGGAAGGCCAGTAGGAACGTGAAGTTTTCAATATCAGAAAAAAGATAGAACAATATGGTGGTTTGTGTAAACATATTCGTCATGGACGAATTCATAAACAGCCTCAAATCTCTCATCATGTTGAAAAAGGTGCGATACAAAGGGAAGACGGATGGGGAGGAGCAAGGGTACATACCTTTTGAGGACAATGTCTTGAGAAATTCGATTTTAACAGACAATGTCACAGTGCAGATGACAAAGCAGAGCAAGTTACAATGCTTGTCCGATTTGGGAGGAGACGGGACCATCCAGTTCACTCCGTTCTATATGTACAACGCGCTCCGAGCTCCCCGCGATGCCCTACGCAGCGGGATCGGCAGACACGGGGTTGATCTCGACACCATACTTCTCCTTGAGCCTCTGGCGTCTCCGCTCCTCGAATCCAGGGGGGTGAATAGCTGTAGGGGTCAGCGAAAGCATTCTTTGCACACAGGCGACAGTTTCCAATTCTACTCACCCAATCCCCGACCCTCGCCGAGCTCAGCAATTGTCTCCTCCATGGGTCTCCTCCTGTTCAGCCGCAGCTTCTCTTTCCTCTCATACTCGTCGACCTCGGGGTCCTTCTTGTAGCCCATTAGACTACCACCGGTGTAGTCATAGGCGGCAAGGACAACGGCAGCGAAGGCGCCGTAGCCAAGAATTCGAGGCATACGTCCCGCTACACTGGGATCAGCCAATGTCACCTACAAGTGGAGGGGTTCTGGAGATTCAACTCACTCCTAAGACCAAGGATGGAACCGGCGAGGAAACCGCCGATACCCGAGTTGTAGTGATCGTCCTTCTCACGAAGGTTGGCCGCGGCATGACGCGAGAACTCGAACACACCACCGACAGCAGCTGAAAATGACGTTCAATTAGCGATACATGGGCCAATTGGCTATTTCACTAGGAGCCCGAGGCGTACCAAAGGTCGCAATGGTACCGCCAGTGCGGGTGAAAACACCCCACGCGCCGACGTTCTGCTTCTGCAGGGAATTCTGGATGGCCGAGGCGAAGAGACCGGCACCGCCGCTCACCAAGGCGCCAGTGATGGCGGAGCGGACGGCATCCTTGGGGTGGTAGCCTTCGTCGTGCCCAGACGGCATTTTTGCTGGGGTCTGATGATTGTGAAGAGGGTCGGGTTGGAAGGGTTGCGCTGCGAGAAGAGAAGCAGCTGGCAGCCAAAGCTCTGGATCGCAAGATGTTGGATTAACCGAGCAGATTAGGTCGGCTTTGATTGGCTGGGGCGAAAGCAGTGCACTTTTTTACAGGTGGTGCGGCCGTCACGTGAACGGGCGTTGGCCTGTCTCAACTTTCGCAGGTGCCTGCCTAATCACCTCGCCTGGCAGCTGGACAGTCAGGAGGTACAGTGGGGCTTAAGTTTTGGCCTCTCTGGAGTGTACAACTTCTGTCGCCCTTAGTGACTCGGCTACCCAGGCTCTTCCGCTGTACTTTTGGCAAGAAAGCACCTGCAAGTTTGGCTGATGAGGCGCGGCGGCAATGCTACGTCAGCGGTACCTGTCACTTGCCACGACTTTACGCACTCACATTTCAGCCGCGTAAGTTTGTCAGTCATCCTCTGACATTCTTGTGGCCTGGAGAAAGCGATTACTGCGGATTGAGTCGTTCTTCTTTCCTGTTGCTTCCTGTCTTCTTCTTTTTCTTTTTCCTCCTTCCTTGGGCCAGCTGGAGTCCGGTTCCTTCAAACTCGTCGTTCATCCTGATTTGGGAGAAAGCTTCACGAAGCTACCTGTCTTGACTAGCTTCCGCCGGCATCAACGAGAGGGTCCACCACCTTTGGGCCTTCCACACTGTCGGCGAGCCTCTTTATGCGAGTGGCAGTTACGGAGGACTTATTGCGACCCTTTCCACTCATACCAAGGCTTACCAACAGCGATGGCGGTCATGCACCCATCACATAGTGGTATCTCGGGCCAGCCTGATGTGCCTCAGAACAGAGGAGCGCAGCTCGCCGAGTCGGAGCATCACTATTTTGGTCGACTAGGTAGCATACTTTCCCTCTTGATTGGACTTATATATCCACAAATACTAATACGGAGTCAGGTCGACTGACGCCAAAATGGATCGAGGATCTGTTGGCGGGACCGCTCAAGCAAGATGCGCCCAAGGAACTCGATATCGGGTGCGCCGCCGAAGCTCCTGAACCTGTTGCTTCTAATGGCAGGGTCGAGATGATCAGAGATCGTCACGAGCTGCTCATTATCGGTCACCAATGCGAGTCTGGCGTAATGGGTACCGGCAGCAACCCTGTTCACATCCAGAAATTGTCCTGTACCTGCAGGCACTGCCGGTATCATTTCGTTTTCCGTATCACGCATAGTGGAGGGCCCGGGCTGTGCGGAAGCCGCAACTTCAAAGACTTCTTCCACCACCTAGTTTATACCGGCTCCGAGCTGGCATCTTCCGAGCTTCTAGAACCGAATGACAAGTACTACCCCCTGGTTGGAGCCGTGACTTACCAGTGTTCATCAAAGACGTGCTCATTCGCAGTGCGTCTCGAGATCTCCCAGCCTCGGTTGCCTGCTCGCTTCATCGACTTCCTCAGGGATGATGCCCGGGTCTTGGCCCGAAGACAGAAAGCGGTCCGGGAAGATCCTGACAGGTTCAAGGATCTTCAAGAAATGAGCCCGGATCCGCTCATGTACCTCTGGATCTACTTGAGGGACATTGTCGAGCCAAAAACCGACACGGTCAAGCACGAGCGCAAAGTTGATAAGCGCAACAAGAAATTCTACATCCAGTTCGGCAACGATGCAGACACGATCGAATTGTTCCGATTCCTAGAGTTTGAAGAATTCACTACTCCTGAGGCAGAGGTGTGGAAGGTTCCCAGCCCAGAGATGCTCAGGCCCGCTCCCATCGGCTCGCGACTGGCATTCTTTCAAGATCTCAAGAGCGAAATAGAGACTCTACAATACCACACAGACCGCGAGGACATGAAGCCACACCTGGCGATTGACCACCTGAAACAGGCACTTGGCATAGACGACGCCATAGCCGAGACAAAGGTCAACCCCAAAAACTACGATCCCAACGATTTTGATACCCTGGGTATCATCCCAGCTCTGCACGAGTCAATATTCTGGTATGCGTTCACCTGCCAGCTGCAGACATGTCCTCAGTATGAGCCAACTCTCTTCACCGCTCTTCAAAACCTGTCTCAGGGGCGTGGCAATGAGGAACTGGACGTGAAGATCGCATCCTATGCCTCCGTAAGAGATGCTCCACCGCCTCTGTTCGAGGATGACGAGATTCGTCGAGCTACCGAGATGTCCCTGAAGGATGCTCAAACGCGCACAAACAAGGCTCTCGACGCTGCTTATGACTATTTTGGTCTCACCCCCCCAGTCCCTGACGACATTGTCATAGGTAAATACCTAGCCTTTTCCGACTCGTCTCCGATGCAAAAGGGGGCCCATATCGATAAGCTGGTCAAGATTGCGAGAGAAACCCACAATGACAGGTTGCTCGAGCATGCACAGGGCGCTCTGGATTATCAAGGCGCCTTGCAGTATCTGGGCTTCGATCGAGACACAGACCCAGAATTCATAGCAAGCACCGCGCCGGTTCTAGCTCAGGTCAGTACTTGTAACGACACCATGCAGTTGACGACTGTACATGTACCCTAACCATTGTATAGGAAGGAGACAAAGACTATCTCATGGTGGCTACAGCTATGCGAGTGATCGGCGATACCCGTCACAGCATAATACTGCAGCATGCGGCTGCCGCCCTGATGTCAGACAAGGCGGGCATGTCCGTCGCGGGGACTACATCCCAGTTTGGCCAAGACGGTCTCGCACCACCTGTTGAGGTGAACATGTCTCTGCCCGTGGGGCTGCAAAACATCAGAAACACTTGTTATCTGAACAGCATCCTCCAATACCTCTTTACCGTCAAATCAGTCCGCGAGATTGTTCTCAACCGGGAACGGTACTTCTTGGACATCACGCCAGAGAATGTCGCCCAGCGACGGATAGACCCGGGCTCTGCCGCCATCGATGTCGGGCAGGCGTTTGCAGGCCAGCAATGTAGGTCCAAGTTTGATCAGTCTGGATGTTTACAAGGACGAGCTAACATGCGAGCCACAGTCGTCACAGAACTCTGTACCCTCTTCACTGCGCTGCAAGGCTCCAGCGAGGTCTTTGTCAAACCACGGCAGCAACTTGCTCTCGCAGCTCTGAAGACCTCGAAGCAACTCGAGGACGATGGTGCCATTCAGCTCGTCAAGGCTTCGGAGCACACCGGAGCAAATGAGGGCGACAAAGATCTACCCCGTCCACCTCCGCTACCCGCCAGGCCGTCCCCAACCCCCCCAATCCCGCCGGCCCGTTCGGACGGGCCTCAAGTCACCGTGAACGCAATCGCCGATCCTGACAGGATTGAGTCATCCAGTAGCGTCAGTTCACAGACCCTTGTCGACCAGATAGACGAGGTTCAGGACCCCGGATATGTCAGCATTTCCAGGCAGGACAGCCGCGGAAGCATGGGGGAAAAGCCGCGGACTGAGATCATCGAAGATGTCGACATGGACGGATCTCCTCCCTCGGCGGTCGGCGACGATATGCAGGGTGTAGTTACATCACCAAGTCAGCAGGGAATGATGGAGGGCGCCATCGCTGCTCCGTCTTCCAAGATTGAGGCCTCAGTACAGGACAAGATTATCAAAGCGCTGAACGACAGTAGCGTCACAGGGACCGATCAGCAGGATGTTGAAGAGGTCATGGGGAACATCATCGGTCACCTTCGTGCGGCCATCAAGCCGACGGGCGTGGACCGAGACACCGACTCCCAGACTGATCCCATCATGGACACCTTCTTCTGGAAAATTGTGGATTACACAAAGATGGGATCGCAGCAGAACTACAGCCGCAATGTTGCGTCGACCCGTTGGGTCACTGCTTTCCCTTCACCTACGAAAACCATCACACTCCTAGACGCCCTCGACGTCAACTTCGGCATGGAGTATTTCGGCGAAGGCGACAAGAACCAGCGCTTCGCTTCCATTGCACAATTGCCTCCCATTCTCCATATCTGCATTCAGCGATCTACGTCGAGCACGCACAAGAACACGAACCCGATCGTAATACCCGAAGTACTCTCTCTCGATCGTTACATGGACGCCAGTTGGGACTCGGATCTCATGGCACGCAGAAAGCGAAGCTGGAATCTGCACGAGCGGCTCAAGACGATCAGTGCTCCCAAGCCGGGACCGCAAGAACAGTCTCCGGCTCAACCGGACGGAGCAACTCAGGCCCCCAGTGACGAGATTGACGAGGTGACTGCCCTCGAGTACGATACAATGATGGTCAGCAACCCTGAGGACGATTCTGACCTGGAGGGATTCACCATCATCGACGCCCCGACCCGGGCACTCGGCATTGATTGCTCTGTTCAGGATGAACAGCAGGAGGAGGATGTCACTATGGGAGTGCCCTTCGAGAACATCACGGAAGCGATCGACAGAGGCCTAATGACGGGCCCGCCGACTGATCAGAACTCGGACGACGCCGAAGTTCGCGCAGAACTTGACAACCTCTTCGTTGATATGACAGACCACAAATATCTCCTCCATGCAGTAATCTGCCACATGGGTAAGACCCGGAGCTCAGGGCACTACTGGGTCTGGATCTACGACTTTGAGAAGGGTCTGTGGCGCAAGTACAACGACAGCAATGTCTATGAAGAGACCGATTCGCGAGCAGTGATGGAGGAACTTTCGACGAAAGGGGAGCCGTACTACCTGGCGTACGTTCGAGCGGACAATGTCAGCGAGATGGTCAACATACCGAGCCGTGCAGCTTCGTCGGGACCTGCTGTGCGGGCAACCTCATAATGGGAGTCGGCTCATGATTGCGGATCCGTGTGCAAGCGCGAGTCACCGGGGGGCATCTTTGTGAATGCCTCTCAAGTGTCCCGGGAGGCATGAAATGATGTACTTTAGCTTGTTCAAATCTGATTCTAATGATACCTCCTTCTCTTTGAAATCTGCAACGTCCGCTTTTCCCCCTTTTAGTCCAAGTGTTAAATGTTAGCTATTCAGATGGAATCTGACCCTGGTGAAGCTCAAATGGTGGCCCAAATGGCTACTTTGGCAAGAGATTCCCGGTTGAGATGAAGTTCGAAACGCCCCTTTTGAGTTCGAGACGCCCCTTTCTATGGACGAGCATTTCTGGCAATGTGTATTACAACCTCTAGAGATGTGGACTCTTTGAGCTGCATCTTTTGCTACCGTGGTCGCTTCTCACCATTGTTGAAGCAATCGATTTTTCTGGGGCGATGTGTCGCAGCGGGCACGGCACGCTAACAAGAGTTTGTTGGGGATTTCGCTACATTGAAGACGGGACAACGCTCCATGGTTCGCGGGGCTTTTGTCGGGTCCGGCGGTTTCGCATGCTCCGAATTCCTGTGTTTTAGTCCTCAAGTGATACTTGTGGTGCACGCACACACAGAACTAATAGCAAGAAAGCAAAGGGTGTTCAGATATGATTTTGTCAGGTTGGTCTTCTTGTCCTTTGCCTTGCTCTGGGCCCTCAAGGCGTCCCCTTCCAAGGTTGTGGAAACGGGACAGATACCATCGCAGCAGGTTTGCGATCGCAGGTCGTCGGAGCTCTCTCTATTCGTATCTCGTCCCGGGCGCCCTCGGTGGCCGATCAACCTCTCTAGCGACCCTCCCTCTCCGCATTATTGCAGGAACAGCTCCAACGGTCGGCGGCTTCGCTGATATGCGCAATTTCTTGTCAGCCAGTGCGCAGCTCCACCCAAGAGGCACGAGACGATCGTCCGCAGAGGATCCGGGAGGCCACTGTGATTCCCCCCCCCCCCCACCGGACCAGTCAGTGAAGTGAATGATGCTGCAACGCAAGTACACGGGACGGTAAGAGATCCATTTGCGACGAAAACAAAGTCTGCACATTCCCCAGAGGTGTTGGCTTTTCCATCAGCAGCAAACATCGGTCAACAGTCTCCATCTCCGTCGCGGGGATATGTCATCGTCTGCACACAAAAAAGCCATGATGGTGATCAGCTTCTGCGAATCGAGTGTTGGGCCGGTGCCCATCGAGATAGGGTCGAGCAAGGAACGGAGTAAGGATCAGGCAGGAGCAGTGCAAAAGGGAGAAGAAAAAAAAAAGGATATATCTCAAGAGAGAGGCGGTGGACTGATCCGGCGCTGCTCCGGCGCAGGCAACGGGAAAACATCATGATATTTTGTCGCTTGTGATGTATCTCAGGCCATACAAGGGAAGCCCTGCATACTGCGTACCCCACGGAGCCTTTTTCGTACAATCTTAGCTAGGTACCTAGGTAGTCTAGTACGTGGACATCAGGGATGCGGTTAAAACGTCGCGGGTGGGGCTTCTCAGCTACAGGACAAGCTACCCACCTACTTGAGAGCAATGAGTGGGGAGCTCTCTTGTGGCAGGTCGCCATTCTTGGTGAGGAAGAGAACTTGGAAGATGATGACTGTTCATGTCAATGATATGGCGGCCCAGGGGGGTGTATCGTGCGGGACCCGGTCGACACCGACTAGGTCAGGAAAGGCGAGGGGTTCCGCGGCCGGCATGCCAAATGGATCGGCCCCGATCCCGGTGGTCGTGAGCAGCAGTGGTCAAGAGAAGCTTGAAAGCCGCTGTCCGTGGAGTGGGGGGTGCAGGTTTCGATCACCAGTTGCAAGGCTTGCAGAAGGGGTTCTGCGAGTGTTGCGTCTCTTCAGCCCTATATTTGTGGCGACCTCAGGAGATGTTTCCGGCATCGTGGTGGTTTCGCGGCACTTCTGACAAGACTATTCAGTCGGCATATACCGTATATGCCACAGAATCAGATGCTTTCTGCAGGTCACACACGAAGCGTATGTAATGTGTGTATTGTGTTGCATTGGCTCGCCCAAGAGCCTCTCTGGCGGAGCTGGCCGTCAGTGCAGGCCAGTGCCGTCGGCAGACTTGCCATGTTCATTATGCTCCTCCAAGAAACAAGCGTGAGCCATCAAGCCATTCAGGGTTCAATCAACCAGCAGCGGTTATGAAGGTAAGGTCGTCAGTCACTAATGTATGGCGAGTGAAGATTAACAACCTAAGTTGCGATTTTACACGCGCCTTGGCACACTAAGTTGGACTTGCCTGTTCTGGCAAAGTACAGATCTGCCTACCTGTCATTTCTCCCTCTTGCAACAACGACCAGATACACCGCCGGTATGCTAGGCGAAGGCCAGGCGACGGATAGGTATGGTAGTTCCAGCTACGGCTGACTCGAGGCCGTGTGTCAGGTCATGAGTCTCACTACGTGGGCGACTCGATTCTGCACCTAGTGAGGTGACCAAAGGACCGATACGGAGGGGTTGATTGCAAGGAGGCAGCAGAGGCTTGGGGTTTGAGCGACTGGGCGAAAAGGGCCGTCCAAGATAGAGAATCTCGTGTGGATATCCGGTTTCCTGGTTGGAGGCCACGGCAACGAAGCTATCCAGACCCGCAATAGCGACATGGAGGGTGGCGTTTTTGCATTGTTACATGCAGTCAGTGGATTCAGAGGAGATCTCCTGCCAGATGCATTCCGGCACTGGCGCTCCTGGCTGTCTGGGACAGCAACGGGCAATCGAAATCTTCGCTCTTCACCGTCAGATTGGGTGACCCTGGTGGCCGAACGAAAACGGCCAGCTGCGACGTCAGGTACCTCCGTAGTGGATTCTGTGACATCGACACCATCAGCAATCAGACCACCTTTTCGTCCTCGTTTGTTTCCCATGCATCTGCGCCGCCCACTTTAAAGTTCGGGGCCGGCGGCAGGCCAGGCCCGCGGTCAATTGGCCCCTCCCCCACCTTGGAAGATCATTGATGCACTCTCAGCTACCTACACATACGTGTGCGGCGGCCAGCGACGGAGTAACGTGCTTTCTGATGCTGTACGAAGAAGGGGCCCGGGAGTGCGTGCTTCTGGGCCAGCATGGCCAGCCCGGCAGCTGCGAACATCCTATGTACAAGTAGATGACACTAAAGAGATTGCAATTGCATGCCGAGACCTTGGCTCTCCTGCCTCGCTGCCACGGACGGCTTTGGAGCGTGGGAATCCAAAAATAAATGGCTCGCAAGCATCGCAAGCGTCGCACGTTGCGGGTCTGGGATAGTCGACTGGATGAGGAGGGGGTTGGCAAGGAGGCACGCGTGGCACGGAGGACGGAGGTTGGATGGTTGGATGGTGAAGTCGGAGACTGGGTTGGAGGAGGCGGGCAGAAATCAGAAAAGCATCTGATGTTCTCGTTGCGCCAGAAAATACCCATGATAAGTCAATCGGGTACTCGAGTAAGGGTAGGTCCCCACAGTAATCCTTTGTAGCGATCAGGCGGTGGAGACGCTGCCAGGGAGCTGTGGGTACCTGATGTGGGAGCTCGTGCAGAAGTACATGCCCCTCCAACATCAGGTAGTTCTGGCCGCCTTTTGTCCATCGATTTGACCCAAGCCAGCATAACTTCTGGAAGCTGGAAGGAGGAAAGAACTGGATAACGCATGCCGTATCCGTGTCCATCCCACGAGAGAAGAAACGGGGCGGTCGGCGGGAGGGCCTCCCTTGTATTCCGCCGCAGTGGTTCCTTGTCTGGCTTGTCTGGCACTCCTCCTCCTCCTCCTCCTGGCTAGCTCTAGTGGAATGGACCGACTCGGATCTTGCCTCTCCCATCCATCCATGACATCCCACAGCACGACGGCAGGCGAGTAAAGTGGAGGAGGGCTGTCCTGGAATACACGTTTTCCATGCCGCACCAAGCTGTGCAGGCACCCTTTTGACTTTGCTTCCAAGACAAAAGTACGTAGCTATAAAACCAGTCGCCCTCCTGTCTTGATGTCACCCGTTCCAAGCTCCCCCCTCCTCCTTCCCTCTCACTCCTCTCACTCCTCAGACCTACTTGCCTCTTAGAGTCGCCAAGGATCCGCGAGGTTCACTGACGACGATTCATTGAATCCCATACACTCAACTCATTGTCTGCCTGTGATTGATTCACTCGCAGCAAGCTCACACAGCACCGCAAACACTATATTCTCGCAGCGAAGGTGTAGGCTGTATTTGCTCCCGGTTTTGTTGTAAATCAAGCACTCTCTCGCGCAGAACTGCCCAAGGGCCCCCCCCAACCCTCATCCTCCGCCCTTCAACCCTCATAACACACAAAGATGCCCGAGGAGGTCAAGACCGACGTCGAGAGCATCAGCCCTTATGGGCCGGCTCGCTCCACCGTCAAGGGCCAGCCCCTCTCCAAAGACGAGATCGAGAAGTACAACGACTTTTTCAAGGCCAGCTTGTACCTCTCCCTCGGCATGATCTACCTCCGCAACAACCCGCTGCTCAAGGACCCCCTCAAGCTCGAGCACTGCAAGGCCCGTCTGCTCGGCCACTTCGGCTCCGCTCCCGGCCAGATCTTCACATACATGCACTTCAACCGCCTGATCAAGAAGTACGACCTAGATGCCTACTTCGTTTCCGGCCCCGGCCACGGCGCCCCGGCCGTGCTTTCCCAGGCCTACCTCGAAGGCACCTACTCCGAGGTCTACCCCGAGAAGTCGGAGGATCCCGAGGGTATGCAGAAGTTCTTCAAGTACTTCTCCTTCCCCGGCGGCGTCGGCTCCCACGCCACCCCCGAAACTCCCGGCTCCATCCACGAGGGTGGTGAGCTGGGCTACTCCATTTCCCACGCCTTCGGCTCCGTCTTCGACCACCCGGACCTGATCGCGCTGACCATGGTTGGTGACGGTGAGGCCGAGACCGGCCCCCTGGCCACCTCGTGGCACAGCACCAAGTTCCTGAACCCCATCACGGACGGTGCCGTCCTTCCCGTCCTCCACCTCAACGGCTACAAGATCAACAACCCCACCCTTCTGGCCCGTATCTCACACAAGGAGCTCGAGTATCTCTTCCTCGGCTACGGCTGGCAGCCCTACTTTGTCGAGGGTGACGAGGTCGAGTCCATGCACCAGGCCATGGCCGCCACTCTCGAGCACTGTGTCCTCGAGATCAAGAAGATCCAGAAGCAGTGCCGCGACAGCGGCAAGGCGAAACGGCCCATGTGGCCCATGATCGTCCTCCGCTCGCCCAAGGGCTGGACCGGTCCCCGCAAGATCGACGACAACTACCTCGAGGGTTTCTGGCGCGCCCACCAGGTCCCCATCACCGATATCCACGAGAACCCCAAGCACCTCGAGCTTCTCGAGAAGTGGATGCGAAGCTACGAGCCCGAGCGCCTGTTCCCCGACGGCAAGATCCTTCCCGAGCTCAAGGCGCTGTGCCCGACTGGCACCCGCCGTATGAGCGCCAACCCCGTCGCCAACGGCGGTGCCATCAAGAAGCCCCTGCGCATGCCCGACTTCCGCGACTACGCCATCAAGGTCGACAAGTCTGGTGTCACCTGGGACGCCAGCATGCGCAACATGGCCTCCTTCCTGAGGGACGTCGTTGCCAACAACATGACCAACTTCCGTCTGTTCGGCCCTGACGAGACCCAGTCCAACAAGCTCGACCACGTCTACGAGGCCGGCAAGAAGGTCTGGATGGGCGAGTACTTTGAAGAGGACAAGGACGGCGGTAACCTGGCCCCCGAGGGCCGTGTCATGGAGATCCTGTCCGAGCACACCTGCGAGGGCTGGCTCGAGGGATACGTCCTGTCCGGCCGCCACGGACTGCTCAACAGCTACGAGCCTTTCATCCACGTTATTGACTCGATGGTCAACCAGGTAGGTTCCCCATTATTCTGTTACCCTTTTTTTGTTTGCGATTGGACCGTACTAACAATCTTTCCCTCTACAGCACTGCAAGTGGATCGAGAAGTGCCTCGAGGTCGAGTGGCGCGTCAAGGTCGCCTCGCTCAACATCCTTCTGACTGCCGTCGTCTGGCGCCAGGACCACAACGGCTTCACCCACCAAGACCCTGGCTTCCTCGACGTCGTCGCCAACAAGAGCCCCGAGGTCGTCCGCATCTACCTCCCGCCTGATGGGAACTGCCTGCTCTCCGTCATGGACCACTGCCTGCGCTCCACCAACTACGTCAACGTCGTTGTTGCCGACAAGCAGGAGCATCTCCAGTACCTGGACATGGAGCACGCCATCGAGCACTGCACCAAGGGTATCGGCATCTGGCCTCAGTTCTCCACCGACGCCGGCGAGGAGCCTGACCTGGTCATGGCCGCGGCGGGTGACATTCCCACCCACGAGTCCCTGGCCGCCATCGACCTGCTGCTGCAGCACTTCCCCGAGCTCAAGATCCGCTTCGTCAACGTGGTCGATCTGTTCAAGCTGATCAGCCCCGTCGACCACCCGCACGGCCTCACCGACGCCGAGTGGACCGCCCTCTTCACCGTCGACAAGCCCGTCATCTTCAACTTCCACTCGTACCCCTGGCTGGTGCACCGCCTGACGTACAAGCGCCCCGGCAACCAGAACCTGCACGTGCGCGGCTACAAGGAGAAGGGCAACATCGACACGCCCCTCGAGCTGGCCATCCGCAACCAGACGGACCGCTTCAGCCTGGCCATGGACGCCCTCGACCGCATGCCGCACCTGCACAACCGCGGCGCCACGGCC
Source organism: Thyridium curvatum (assembly GCF_004353045.1). Lineage (NCBI taxonomy): Eukaryota > Fungi > Ascomycota > Sordariomycetes > Thyridiales > Thyridiaceae > Thyridium > Thyridium curvatum. Next base: position 194,202 of record NW_022156766.1, on the reverse strand, counting down.
CGCCAGTTCCTGCAGAACTCGCAGATCAAAGCCCGCAACGAGGCCTTTGAGAACGGCATCGACCCGCCCTTCCTCAAGAACTGGACCTGGCCCCACGGCAACGGCCTGTGGAAGCAGACCAAGAACACTGTCAGCCAGCTGACGGGCTAGAGGCCCCTGCCCGCGTCGGGGTCCAACACAGCGGTGGCGGATAATAGCGTGCCAGAGGGAGGCGAGCTCGGCGGGAGCGACGACGCCGAGAAGACCAAGAGGGATCTGCTCCTCTGGGAACTCAATTATTAGACAGACAGGGAAATTGTCCTTTTTTTTTACCTTGGGTTTGCTATGATGAGTTAAAAAAGACTTTTTTTCTGAGGGTTTCAGTGATCCAGACTCGACAGTCCTGGGGCGTTTGGGGAGGATACACACATCTTTCTTTTTTCCTTTTTGTTGGTTATCTTAGAAGCCTTGCTTTTTTGTATGTATCGTTGATCTGTCTCGGAGACGTTCGAGAGACGTGGCACAATTGACGAAAACTTGTGTAAACATCGTGTGAAAAGTGTCGTGACTCTTTCGTTGTATATGTGATCAAGTACTTGCATGGTTTTCTTTTCAGCATGAAAACCTTGTCCGGGACAAAGATGCCGATGCTTGTCGGTTAACTTGAGAGTATCATAAAAGTACATCTTTTTGGGTTGTGAAGAGCTAGCTCTCACCCCCGTTATCCCACACATCTCAATCCCCAAAAAAACCTGCTCCCTTCCCTTCCATGGGCCCTGGCCCCTTTTTCACGACCTACGCTGTCCTCAGAGCCGTGCCCCTCCGGAAGGTCCACTCGCCGGGCCCGTTGCTGACCCGCTCGTAGCCCAGCACGCCCTCGACGAGCGCCAGCACGATGGCGGGGTTGACGGCGAAGCGGGCGCGCGCGCGCTCGTCGACGCTGAGCGTCAGGCGGTCGTGCATGGCGGCGCCGAGGCCGAAGGCGGACGCGTGCAGCTCGCACCGCACGGCGGGCGGGCGCCGCGCGTCCTGCGGGTCCGTCCGGCACCAGCGCGCGAGGTAGTCGTGCAGCAGCTGCAGGGAGGGTGCGTGCGAGGCCGTGACGGCGACGCGGGCGTCGCCGTGCTGCGCGACGGAGAGGTAGTACGGCGGCTGGAGGAGGAGGTGGTCCGGCCGCGGGAGGGAGGCGGCCTGCGGGAGGAAGACGGGCGCTGCGGCGGCCGCTGTGGTGGTGGGTTCCTTCACGTCGGGCTTGCCCGTGGACCTGTCCATCTCGACGTCGGCCCAGTCGTCGCCCGCGCCCGCCGGCGCTGCGTCGTCTGCTGCCGGCTTCTTCTTCGTGGTGTTGTTGGTGCTGCTGCCGTCGTCGAAGCAGTCGAGCAGGGCGCCGGAGAAGGCCGGGTACAGCTCAAAGGGGTCGATGAGCTGCTTCTTGGGCAGGTTGATGATGAAAGCGACCCGCTCGTTGGACCAGGATGTCGAGGCGGATGCCGTGGACGATACCTGGTCCGCCGTCAGCCCTTCCATATTCTTGCCATCATTTTTTTTTCGAGCGAGCAAACAAACAAACCTCGATGAACAGCCGCAGGCGCGACCACGCCTTCAGCTTCTCGAGCAGAGTGTCGGTCCACTCGGCGTTGGCCTCGTTCTCGAGCAGCTCGAGCAGGGCCTTGCACCACGCCTCGACGCAGCCCGCGACGACGGCGACGAAGCGGCCCTTGTCCTCGTAGAACGGGTCGAGCTCGGCCAGCAGCTGCTGCCACTCGGGCTCGACCTCGACGTCGTGGCCGAGCAGCTCGCGCAGGCCGGCCAGCGACTTGCGCAGGGGCTTGTCCTCGGGCTCCCACTGGTCGCGGATCGCGAGGCGCACCTTGAGGGGGCTTTTTTTAGGTTGTCAGTTAGTCGGCATGGTGTGGAATTATGGACAGCATTTTTCTTCTTCTTCTTGCTGTGGATAAGGGGGACCCAATCTCGAATCGGATGATTTGCGGACTTGATTCACTTACAGCGTTGTGGAGGCCATGATATGCTGCAGGTTTATGAGAGAGAGAAGAGCTCCTTTCCTTGGTGGCCTACCTCTGATTTTGGTATCTTGTTTCTTGTGGAAAGTCGGACGACGAGAGATTGTATGTCCTCGGAAGCTCCCGTCCACAAAGCAATTCCCACGAGTGATGCACTGGCAGGGCCCATGATATCACCAGGTATTCATCGGCAGTCCATTTAACACGACACGCGGGCCGGCGTGACGGGGAGGTGTCGGTGCCAAGACACTAGTCCGCAGAGCTGAAGTGATGGGCAGTGCAAGTGGCCGGCCGGGCCCCAGTTGTCTTTGTGGGCGTTTTTCTCCTTTTCTCCAACGAAGTACACCGATTCCCCGATGCACGTCCACGGCCGCGGAACCAAAGGTAGTTACAAGGGAGGGGGGTTATGTTGCGCTAGATTTCCTGTGTAGTTTGTCTGTGGGTTGGACGCACAAGCTGGGCGACGTGTGTCGTGGTGGTCTTTGTTGTTGAGTCTTCGAGACAACCAGACCGGATCGGACGGCTTCGGGACCACCGTTCATGCTAGAGCTCCAGCTTCTGCCTCTGCAATGTGCCGAGATGCCCATCAACCTTAAAACGCTCTGGACGACGTTATAAGTCAACCGCGGCTGTTTCAGGGGTAGCTCCAGTTGCGGGTTGTCTAAGCCACGCTCACACTCTCAGCACAAGAGACATCACCAGCGCTAACCGGGCCAGCTAACGAACGCCCACTCATTTACCCTCATTAACCAACAGACTACGCTCGTTCGGGCCTCAGGGCTGAAAACCAGGCAGATTAGCTATGACCGTCGAGGGCAAGGATGCAGAAGACTCACTCGGCGAAGCCCCAAGAAGGGGATCGATGTGCAGCAAGACGGATGCCGACTCCGCCAGCCGCACCCTACAAGACCGGGGCGGCTTTTGAGCGAGCGGAGTTCTGTCACATATATGAAGAAGAGCTTGGTTGCCTATTGAGATGCCACGTTCTGTCCTCCATCACTCAGTTATAAAAGCTGGCTCTTCTGTCTCCAGTTACCTCCCCTCTCTCCCTCCCACCAGCACTAGCAGCAGTCCAACGAGGTTCACTGAGCTCCTCTCTTCTCGCCCCATCACAATGCCTCGTCTCCCTCCCCCCGCGAAGCTTCCCCTCGCCGTCCGGAAGAACAGTATGGGCCCCTTTCACCCTCCTCAAGTCACCAAAGACGTGGGCATCTAAAAGCTGACACAAAAGCCTTGGTCCCACAGTCCGCGATGACTGGGAGTCCAAGAAGGACGACCTAGAGAAGCAGCTGTCCGAGGTCCTGGGCACGGCCTGGACCGTCGACATCGACCCGGCGGCCATCTGGCCCTACCACGGCGACGGCTGGGCCAAGGAGTCGGTGGGCAGCTGCCTGGCGGCGTATGTCGAGGGCGCCATCTTCCAGCTCAAGTACTTCAAGCAGTACCAGGGCGACGCGGGCGTCGCCGAGGTCAACGGCATCTGCTCGGCGCACGTGCTGCAGATGGACCTCGACGAGCACGAGAAGTACAGCTACTGCGGCGCCGAGGTGCGCGACCGCAAGCTCGTCATCCTCTTCCGCGAGGGCTGCCTCGGCACCAACGTCGACCAGGCGCTCGAGCCGTCGGCGAGCCTCTCGCGCGCCCTCAACGAGGCCGAGCCCGCCGAGGGCTCGACCACCAAGATGAGCTACCTCGCGCGCCAGGGCGTGCGCGAGGAGTACGACCCCAAGATCGACGAGGTCCGCGCCAAGATCGCCAAGCTGCTGCAGCGCGAGGACATCAAGCTGGACCCCGGCTTCGAGGCCGTCTGCGCGCGCCTCGAGGCGGAGAGCAAGCGGCCCGGGACGGACCTGCGCGACGACTGGCAGCGCAGCCTCGGCAACATCGCGCACTCGTACTTTGACGGCGCCGCCTACACGCTCGAGTACCTCAAGTTTGGCGAGGACGACATGATGCGCGAGGCGCTCAACGAGGAGCTGGCCAAGGGCGTCGTGGCGCTGCGCGTCGTCGACGAGCTCCAGAACGGCTCGTACTGCGACTGCGTCGTCGAGGACGGCACCCTGTACCTGCAGGCCAAGCCCACGACCTGGGGCGTCAACACGGGCCAGGCCTGCGAGAAGCTGGCCGACCTGCTGTAAGAGGAGATCAGGAGATCAAGAGATCAAGTATCCCGGATGCTGGATGCGGGAGGAGAGGAAATGGGCCTGTGTCTGATTAGTGATGCACCGAGGTTAGTTTGTGGCTCGACCTGAAAGAGCCACTGCCAACCAAAAACTTGATGAATCGGAATCAATGAGAGCATTGTTTTTGAGCGTTATAAAACCTCCTGGATCAGCAATACCTCTTCCTGACACGTCAGAATGAACGCAGATGTGCGTGCGCCTGGACAGTGACCCGAGTCGACTTGAACTGCCAATGATGCCAGAGCAACAGTAGCCTTTCGGCCATAGTCTCGGCTGTCAACAACAGGGAGTTAAATCGCAATCATAGCTTCTATAAGAGCCCGCAAGGTCTCGACCGGCATGGTATTCACGAAAAAGGCGTGGTTTCATGGGTGGAGCACGGGTGTTTTTGGTCCGCGTTTCACATCTCCAGACTTGCCCTTGGAACTGACGGTAGTGAGTACCGACAGTGCAGGGGAAGAAGAAATCTCTTGTGCAGGACTGGGCCTAGGCCGTAGACCCCGGAACTGGTAAAGGGTGGCATTTGCCAAAAGGTTGTATTGAATGTAAGCTTATTTGCTCCAAAGATCGGACGCTGGTATGCCGCGATCCCTGATCATCCTGTGCTGCAAACAATCCCAACTGGTTCCTCCCGCAAACAAGAAACGTCTGAAGTCCCAAGATGGTTGTTGCTAGTCTATCGTGATCCTCAAAATTAAATGCTGTACAACGCCGTCGTATGGGCTTGTTGTTTTATTTTCTTTGCGTGTCTGATCGAGTTCTGGATGCACGCTCATCCCCCGTAGCTTTGCTGACCTGGCGACGCGCCTTGATCCTTTACAGACCCTTGGCCTGCATGTCGAGGTAGACTCCCTTGGAGTCAAACTGCTTGACGTTGCCGTTCGCATCGGTCATCGCGGCAACGTTGACGGGGACGGCATCCTGGGTGTTGGCCTGGCGCTTGATGAACTCTATGCTTCATGTTAGCATGCTGTGGGACTCGATCATGTCACATCCCGTAGGTTTCGAGTTGCCACGAACCATTGCGCTCCTGGATAGTGACGCCGAAGGCGACGGAGGCGAGGGCAAGGATGCAGACGGTGTACTTCATTTTGACTGTTGGTGTGATTTGAGTTCAACTCGGTTGATGACAAGAATGAGCGATGATGTCGGCCGGCGACGAGCAGGTAAGATTTCAATACAAGAAAATAGACGGCGAAGAAAGAGATAGAGAGCAGAGAAAGAAGAGAGGAATCTACGGCAGGACGGGAGAAGGGGCTTTTATTCTGCATCACGGTCCCAAGGCTTGATCGACTTGGAGATGTGCGGCCGGCTGGTTTCAGCCGCCAAGGCATGACGACGCAGGAGATCTGATCATCGCCACGGACAATCCCATCCGTTTCTCACCTTTTCAGGGTTCTATCCCGTATCCCCAAGACTCCTGTCTATCCGGCCACGGGGGAAACAGGCCAAGGTGCGGCCCTGTTGGTGGCTGACCCTCGGACTTCGCTTGGTTTCCACAACCGCCATGACAAGACCCTTGGCACTTGCCATCGCGGGCCTCGAACATGAATCCTTTGAGGCTCTTCCCAGGAAGAGGAGCACAGCCTAGATCTGAGCACAGCCCAGGCCTGCGAATGACGCGTAATGAAAGGTAGGGGATAGAAGAGATGCTCCATAACTACTCGAGTCCCGAGTCAAGGAGATACCCCTACTACGTTAATTTCGTTAGCGTGTGCTAAAGGCGAAGAAGCTTTAACCGATGAGAGGTGAAACCAGTCGACTGCCGCAAGAAGCAAGGAAACCGCCGCCATGGGGTAAGATACCCTGTCGACAAGAACTTGGACTGCTCAGTTGGGTTGCAACAGTGATAAGGCGGGGAGTATCGAGGCTGGCACTGCAAATCGGGGCGACGGGCTGAATGGGGGGTCTTGTCACAGACCCCTGTTCTGGGCCTGGAGATCAGACAGCCTCCCGCCCCTTTCCCGAGCTTCCGTGTTCCACATCTTGTCGAGCTGGCCAGGCACATGCTGGTGCCTTCATGCCCTGGCCAAGACAAGACGAAGCGTGTTTCTCCGGGTCCTTGTTGGCTGCACTCCAAATCAAAGAGGATCAATCATCCAAAGATTGAGCTCCCATTCAAAAGCTCAAAAGCCAAATACTGAATGGGCCGCCCTAGTCCAATCGATTTGACGGTCCTTTTCTGCTGATTTGAAAGAGTGAGTTCTCTCCTGTTCTCGGGCGCTTGATGCAGCAAGCCACGGATGACGACCTGGGTGAATGAAGGCTGGAACCATTCAAATGGCTGGCTGCAGGGAGGCCGTCGCCCAGCACATGTACAGCTCCCTCATCGGGCCAACTGCTCGCTCCATCACTGTGATTCAGTGCGCCGCCGTTCGGCTCAGCTATCGACAGGTGGCCATTAGGACTGAGTTGGTTGCTTCCGAGTCGGGCATAGGCGATCACCTCTGATTCTCGATCCGCAGATGGTGGCAGCAGAAGTGGGTATGGTGAGCCTGGAACATCAAGGCACAGATGCGATAAGATAACGCTATCTCAAGCGCTGAGGAGGATGGATGATGATGCATGTGATGTGCTGACCTCGTACAGTGCTTACAGTGCCCAAATGCGGGGGAGGACACGAAAGCGGGGTCCAAAATGTGCTCGATTTAGCGGCACACGCCCACTAACAACCGTTCCAAGGTTACCAATTGGAAGCGGGCCGGACTTTGGGCTGACTCGTCCATCCAGGCCTTCAACCTCACTGCCTCCCTCTCTAGACCCTTTCTCTCGTTTTCTCTCTTCTTCCTACTCTCTCTCCCCTTTTCCATTCCTCAGCGCTTCCCACCACGCACTCTCCCCCTCCCCACCAAGTCTCCGGCTAACAGAGATTCGGGTGCCCTTTCAGTAAACAAGCTCATTGCCGCACACCCAGCCCCGTCTTCGGACATTTCTCGGTGCGGATCACGGACCCGGCTTTCTCTGCCTTTGCCGGTTACGGGAGAGTGAGTGCCCACACTCGCAGCACCAGCACCAGCACCGAAATACTATTGTCTCCCTTGTGAAAACTTGTGTCTTCCGACTTTTTGCCACATCGAGAAAGAAACCTGGGTCTATTTAAAGCAAGTTCAAGGTCGAAATTTCACACCTTGGCAAAAAAGACAACCTGTGTGAACTGCAAGCGTGCGTAATGGCTACACCCGCCCACTGCCTCTACTGCTTCGAGGTGCTGGCCGCCGAGCTCCAGGACCGCGAGCCCCTGTCCCTCAAGGAGGTGCAAAAGTCCTTCCTCGAGTACGCCAAGGCCACCGCCGGCTCCTCCGGCCCAGACGGCCTCGCCAAGCGCCTGCCCGCCCTGCGCCGCCTGGCCGACGCCTCGACGGGCTCGTCGTCCACCTCCACCTCCACCACCAGCCTCTCCACAGGCGCGCAGCAGTCCTCCTCGGACGGCGGCGACGGCAGCGGCGGCGCGGACACGCCCATGACGTCCCTCTCGTCGCTGCCCGGCGAGGACGACGACGACGACGAAGAAGACGAGGAGGAGGAGGAGGACGAGTCCCCGCTCTTCGTGACCTGGAACACCGTCTCCCCGCGCCACGGCCACAGCCTGCGCGGCTGCATCGGCACCTTTGAGCCGCAGCCGCTCGAGGAGGGCCTCTCGTCGTACGCCCTGACCTCGGCCCTGCAGGACGTGCGCTTCGACCCCGTCGCCGCCCGCGAGCTGCCCTCGCTCGAGGTCGCCGTCACCCTGCTCACCGACTTCGAGGACGCCGCCTCGGCCGACGACTGGGAGCTCGGCACCCACGGCATCCGCATCAGCTTCTCGCACCACGGCCGCCGCTACGGCGCCACCTACCTGCCCGACGTGGCCGTCGAGCAAGGGTGGACCAAGGAGGAGACGCTGGTCAGCCTCATGCGCAAGGCCGGCTGGATGGGCAAGAAGGACCGCTGGCGCGACGTCGAGCTGAGCGTCGTGCGCTACCAGGGCAAGAAGGAGAGCCTCGAGTACGCCGACTACAAGAAGTGGAGGGAGTGGGTCGACAAGACCAACAAGAAGGCCTAGACCGCACCGGCAGCTGGAGAGAGAGGCATGCATCGGATGGCAATTGAGATATTGCATAATGTTTTGCACACATACAACCAACGTAAGGGATCAGCATGGGCGCATGGGATATCACGACTGGCGTTTTTGGGACAGGGACTTAGAAAGGTTTATACTTGAACATAGAGGCTGAAGGAGCGACCGACGTCAGCTCCTGCAGCGCCAAACTGCTCTTCTCATCTCCCGTATTCTTTTGAAATTCACACGCATCCACCAGACATTTACGCTTCACTGACACAAGGTGCATGACTGTCCCTTGATCGACCCATGGCCGCCACCCTGAGGATTGACCGGATACATCACATTCGCGTCTCCTCATGCCAACAGCCCCGTGTAAATGCAAACTTCATTAGTGTATAGTCGTCCACTTTCCTCTGCTTGCCTGCTAAAACCCTCCACAGAGACACGAATCAACGCCAGAAAAAAAAGGTATATCCCTTGGAAATGACGACACCCCTTTGCCCTCCACAGCAATGCTGATAGTAAAAAAAAGAGACCTCCGAATGTCAAAGTCGCTGTGCTACATGTTCTGTTTTCGCCTCGCACGCATGCTCTCAAGGACAGCGGGGAATCAAAAAGCAAAAGGTGTCAGGCTCGCTCTCAAGTTTGCAAGTTCCTCCTCCTCTTCCCGGCTCTCATCCTCCAATTCCTCGTCTGTCTATTGACGAGGCATCAACAGAAAGACACACAAGGATAAAAGAAACATCAAAACCAGAATGCCATGCTAGCCCAGCTCCGAGAAATGTCAAAATCGACCGTGATCGCATAGTCGTTCGTCCGTTCGTCCGCTCTTGTATCGTTCCCCCCTACGGACCAAGTCACCAAGAGGACAGGTAGCCATGCTTCCGACCTCTACCAGCACCTCAGCGTCTTCCAGAACCCCTTGCCGTCGTCGTCTCGACCGAAGCTGCCGCCCTTGAAGTTGGGCCCCCGCAGGCCCACAGCCCTCTGCTTCCCTCCGCCACCAGAGCCGTTTCCATTTCCGCCGCCGCCGCTCTTCTCGCTCTCGCTCGTCGGCAGTGGGCTCAGGGGTTTCGTCATGCCCCGGCGATCCATCTGCGCCGTGTCGTGGTCGACGACGCCCAGCTCGGCCAGGCGGCGCGCCTCGGCGACGCGCCGCACGATGAGCGCAAACGTCTCCTCGATGTTGACCTCGAGGCGCGCGCTCGTCTCCATGAAGCCGCACCCGTGCCGGCGGGCCCAGTCCAGGCCTTGCGCGGCCGTCACCTGCCGGCTCTCCTGCAAGTCGCACTTGTTGCCCGCGATGATCTTGACTGGGGGCACGGTGCGCGCCCCGCCGCTGCTGTCGTGGACGCCGGCGCGGCGCGCGCGGGCGGCGTTGTCGAGGCGCGTCTCGGCCTCCATGTCGATCAGGTCGTTGAAGTACTGCAGGGCCTCGAGCGAGTCGGCCGACGTGATGTCGTAGACGAGCAGGAAGGCGTCGGCGCCGAGGTTGGACGAAGCCCACATCCCCCTGTACTCCTCCTGGCCGGCCGTGTCGGTCAGGGCGAGGTGGTAGGTGGCGCCATCGATGCGGCGCGTGATGCTGTAGCTGTCCTCGATGGTCGGGTCATACTCGGAGGTCCACTGGGAGCGGACGAGGCGCAGTGTTATCGACGACTTTCCGCAACCGCCGTCGCCGCAGATGGTGATGGAGATGGGAACCGGGGGCTGCGAGTTGGACGGGTGCGCCGAGTGCGGCATGGTCCCTCGGGGTGTCGCGTGTGCGCGTGAAGGCGTGTCTGGTGTACTTCTTGTGATTATCTTTTTTTTTTGGGTGGGAAGATGCGTCAGAGTGTCTCTGATTGCCGGGACGGCCGCTGGACCCTGGTGGGGTAGCGCGAGTCTACCGGGCGAGAAGAGTGGAAGAAAACGTGGCCAGGCGGGCTGGGCTGGCTTTAGTAGATGGGAACTTGGCTGGTCTAGTAGCGACGCGGCGCGAACTGGGCGGCTTGTCAATGCCAATAGCTGGGCGTTGTTGGTCTGAACAGGCTTGGGGAGGGGAAACCGCGACGGAGGATCGCAATGAGAAATTGATCGAGTCTTTGAAGGAAATAGAGCTTCATCTAGTGGGGCTAATATTTGTGAGGGTCCGGTCGAAGAAGTAGGCGTCGTGATAGCTGTGTTTCTCCGGATGGTTTCCCGGGAGAGAATATGTGCGCGTCGGTTCACGGATAGGAGGATATGAATTGGGGTGCAAAAAAAGGAGAGGCCAACCTCAATTTGCGCGTTCCGCAACCGAAGCTTTGGCTGCCGTGGTTGGAGGATGATTAGGCTCTGTGGAGGCGGGGAAGCACCGAATGGGCAGGAGCAAGAGAGGATGCGCCTGCAGATGTGACTGCCTTGCGTCGACTCGGATATGTAGTGAAAAGGGGTCGTGAGGTCAGGAAAGGGAAGGGAAAGGGAAGGGAAAGGGAAGGGAAGGGAAGGGACGCTTCAAGACCGTGTGATCAATCACGTATGAACGAGGGCAGGAAAGGAAGAAGAGACGGAGCTGCTGTGACTGGAAAATCGACGAGAGTGTGAGGAGCCTGCGAGGAGAAGGAGAAGACAAGAAGAGAAACTCGAAACTCGAAACTCGAAGGATCGAGGCCTAGCAAGCAGGAAACACAGAGCGGACAAGTGCAATTGAACGAGTTGGCCTGAGGGTAGGTACCTTACAGTACGTACTTCTTCACTTTGCTTCATGTTCTCTCTTTTTGTTTCCTCCTCCACCGGAGACCCAGCGATCATCGACTGGGGTTCAAATGGATTGTCTTTTCGCGCCCACCACTATTGCCCAGGATGTGTGCCGGGTTGCGCGCGTGCATGCATGCAGCACTGAGGAAAATTTTCACACACGATTGGGAAACAGAACCCCTTTACGGAGTAGCTCTTGTTACTGACTCCGTACCGTACCAAAGAGGTATGTAGTTCGAAAGGGATCGATCCATTGGCTGCTTGTGAGGTTTGCTGCGCGCATAGAGTCTCCGGACAGACCACCTAACTAGCAGACCTACGGAGTGTCCTCTATCCACAATGTGCTCGTGCTCTCGATAGGCCGACGGCGTGTTTCCTGTTTGTCTCTCGCTTGCTCTGGACAAGATAGGCCGAGACGGCATACCCACCCAGTCGGTGGCCGTTGTAACCTCAAGCTGCGACTGCGGAGCATTATTTTCAGGGTCCTGCTGCTTATAGACCTTTGTGTGGCTGTAGTTGGCCATTCTGGCCTTTGTGTGTGAATCTACCAGGGGTCAGGCCATCATCACTCGTAAGGTAAGGAGTACAAGTACAAGTAGATATCTCCATCTCCGTACTCGGTATTCTTTTCGTACTTGTAAGTGTCAGGCTGTGATCCATGTTGCAGGGTTTCGAGATGGATCGCCTTGGTGTTGCTGCTAGCCCAAGCACAGCGCCGTTGTCGCCCGAAGCGGCAGTTGATCAGCGCCGAGGCAAACCACCGTCCGCCCTGTCAAGCCTCGATTGAACACATTGATCAATTGATCCACCATCCACCGTGGGGGACGACAAGAAGCGAGCACTCGCCGCAAGAAGGCCCCTTTCTTGACATGGTAAGTACCTGCCTGCTCATTCCAGGCACCCATAGAGGTGCTGGGAGCTGACCTCGATTCAGCATGAATAAATCATCCCCTCGGAAATGGCCGAGCCCGCCGCCTGCTTCGATCGTCGTCTCGCCATGCCCGTTGAGGTGAATTGCCTGTGCGTTCTAGGGAACTGGCTCCCCAGAAAATATGTCCGAATCTCCACGTGCTGACAAGGATCGTGCAGTGGCCGTTCTCTTTTGGTTTGACTTGCATCCCTCGAGCCCGCCTCGAGCCCGCCTGACAGATGGGGCTGTGGCCCGCTAGCCACAGCACAGATAGCTGCCGGTCGACGAAAGCAGACAAGCAACGGACGTGCTAGCCTGCCTAGTAAGCCTGGCAAACCTTGGGCAGCCTGCGACTCCGTGCCGTGAGGCATCGCGGAATTAATCCATCGACAACATGAATAGACACCCTTGAAGCCTACACGCCGCTCGGAAACGGCACCGCCAGTGCCTTCCAGGTTGCCCGAGCGGAGATCTTGTCTACTCTCGGCAAATCTCCGCATGCACCTCGCCCTGCGCGGTAAGCCCTGTCACCTGTGAATGCAAACACTCGACAAGAAGACAGCAGCAGCTAATTATGCGCGCCAGCAAGTTTCATGGTCATGCGACTTTGAGTAACACAAACAGGCTCGTCACGGAGGCAGTCAACGTTTCGAAACATTGGGTCGTGTTTACCTATCTTGGACGAGCACGGATCGTCCACCTGCCGGTCTGGACACATTTGATTTGGCATTGTTCTTGGTCGTCCCCTCTCCACCATTACGAGTGCCGATATCAACCCAAGCAGCAGCAGCATGGTATATTCCGTCGTCTTTTCCGCATTGCGATTGGTCGCGGCGTTTGTTTCGCGCGGTCCTTGAACACTGCAACCGTACAGATTTGGAATGCATCATCCATGCCAAAAGCAGCTCGAGCTTTGGCTCGTTCAAAGGCATCCTTGCGTGCATGCAGCATGAGCGGCAGTTGATCCGTTGAAGAATTCCAATTGGAGCCCAGCAGGCCCTTGATTGGGGCATCACTGACCGAGGGGATCGGTGTCGGTGTCGGTGCCGGCTGGTCCAATACCTCCCTCAGCGGCTGCTTAAGCTTCCAAACCTGACCCAAAATTGGCCAGTGGTGCTGGGCCGGAAATAATGCGGCTGGCTACTCTAGATACTCGAGCACAGTACCTTCTGGTGAGTGGCGTCTGCCGGACTTTTACTTCAACGGCACTCCACCACTTACTTACAGTGCCAATTCATCGAGAAATAACATACTAGCGCCTCCATCTGTATTAGCCGCGACGTATGGGCTAGGTAATATGCTGACTGAGTTTTGGTTCCCTGACTGGCCTCGGCTATAAGCATTTCATGGAGTCATGCAACAATTGCGTGCACCTTGCAAATCTTTCGTGATGATATAATCGCTCAACGGGTTGACAACGATTCCCATCACGTCCACCCACCCGTCTTGTAGTGCATGACAGATTGTGCAGATATCCTTCAGGGGGTGCAAAGACTTGGTTTTGAGAGTTTATTCTATGCACATTCCGACCTAACCAGCTGCGGGAGGGGTAACACAACCTACAGCGGCAAAGCGCCACCACCACCCACACTGTAAGACCATGACGCAAAGTAATGGCACAAAGGGGGCCTCGTTGGCAAGCCCCGAGACCCTGAACAGGGCCCAGGAAGTTTCAGATGTGAGATTGCGGCCTTATCGCGGTGCATAAATTCAACACGGGGCCAACCTTACTAAATAGTTGACCTACAGCTTATCGATGCCGTCAAGAGCCTAGCCATTCCCTTCATTGGCGCTGCCGACGAGGCCGCCGCAACCAAGAGTCGGGGAGGTGCTCCGGCCACCAATGGCTCCAACGGCTCCAACGGCTCCAACGGCCACGCGCCGACGAGGACCAGCTTGGTAGAGACCAAGACGCCGCAGGAGCTGCTCCAGGCCCTCAAGTTCTCTCTGCCCGAGGGCGAAGGCCAAGGTAAGGAGGGCCTGGTACGGGTGATGCAAGATGTGCTCCGCTACAGTGTCAACACCTGGGACCAGGGCTTCATGGACAAGCTCTATTCCAGCACCAACGCTGTGAGTCGCACCGCGCCAGGACAGACCCGAGTAAACTACTGATACAGTGCAGGTCGGTGTGGCTTCAGAGCTGTTGCTGTCCATACTGAACACAAACGTAGGTTCCTCTGCATGGCATGTAAACCCGCCCAAAGGACTCTTGTTGACCTTGGCCACAGCTGCATGTATTCCAAGTTTCGCCCGCGCTCACCGTCATCGAGAAGGCGTCGGGACGTGCACTCGCGAGGCGCTTCGGTTTCGATGGCCCCAGGGCAGGAGGTCTCACCATGTCTGGGGGTAGTGCCTCCAACTTGACCTCCATCGTCATCGCCCGCAACACCCTTTACCCGGAGTCCAAGGCCGACGGTAATGCGCCGCATCAGTTCATCCTCTTCACGAGTGCGCACGGTCACTACTCGGTGAAGAAGGCTGCCCAAATATGCGGCATAGGCTCAAACAATGCCTGGTCTGTCCCGGTCGACTCCGAGGGCCGCATGATCCCCTCCAAGCTGCGTGAGCTCGTGCTCAAGGCCAAGGCTGAGGGAAAGACGCCGCTCTATGTCAATGCCACTGCTGGCACCACCGTCATGGGCTCCTTCGATCCTTTCGAGGAGATTTCGGATGTCTGTAAGGAGTTCAATCTGTGGATGCACATCGACGGCAGCTGGGGCGGCCCGGCCATCTTCTCCGCCCAGCAGCGCCACAAGCTGCGCGGCTCCCACCTGGCTGACACCATCACCATGAACCCTCACAAGATGATGAACGTGCCCGTGAGCTGCTCCTTCCTGCTGGGCCGCGACATGAGCATCTTCCACAAGGCCAACACCCTGCCGGCGGGATACTTGTTCCACAACGATGATGCCGAGTCGGAAGAGGTGTGGGACCTGGCGGACCTGACCCTGCAGTGCGGCCGCAAGGGCGACAGTCTCAAGCTCGCCTTGTCGTGGATCTTCCACGGCGCTGCCGGCTTCGAGCGGCAGATAGACCACGCCTTTGACATGGCGGCCTATCTGGCGACCCTCGTGCAGAAGAAGGACAACTTCGTTCTCGTGTCGACTAACCCGCCTCCTTGCCTGCAGGTGTGCTTCTACTACGCGCCTGGGGGCAGGCTGTCCGATAGCAATGAGGGCAACACGGCGAGGACGAGAGACATGGTGCACAAGCTGATCTCGAGAGGCTTCATGGTGGACTTTTCCCCTGGCGAAAGGGGCAGTTTCTTTCGCGTCGTGGTGAACTGGCAGACGCTCAGGGGCACGGTCGAGGGGCTTGTGCGTGCCATTGAGGAGATTGGAAAGGAGATGGAGAGCTAGAAAAAGAAGAAGAAAAAGGAGAAAAGTCAAAGATTCTGATACAGACTAGATCATATAAGATACCTAGGTTAATAGAGACCATAGACATCACGTAGACGATGTACAACCAATATATTACACGCCTCATTCCCTCTCAGAACCAACAAAAGAACCGGAAGCTATCGCCCAATCAAGTAAAACAGGCAGTAAAGAGATACCTAGGCTAGGTACCTAGGGGCTGAAGAGGACCCTGGAAAACAGCAATGCACCCCGACCGTTTCATCCGGTGGAGCAACAATCGATACCGATAAGATAACGATCCCCGCCTAAAAAAATTATTCTGCCATTGTAGTAACATTAGGTACAGTTAAGGATACTCTTCAATTAACCAAGCCCAGAGTCCTTCGCCCCCCTCCTATACAAAATACGAAGATGGGTGCCCGAAAGTCCAAGCGTCAGCTCATTCGCGACGAGAAGCGCAAGAAGAAGCGTGACAGGGAAGTCGCCGACGACGAGAACCGCGCGACCAAACGTCAACGAGTACAGGACGGAGAGCCAGAGGGAGATGGTGAGGGAGATGGCCAGGACTACATTCCCCTTGACGACGGAAATGCCCATGAACAGGGGCCACATGTAGGGAGAGGAGGGGGTGGTGGCGGCGGTCAAGCCCCGGAGCGAGAGTTCTTCGGTATGCTGGCGGACGAGGAGCAGGAATACTTCCGAAGGGCGGACGAGCTGCTCGAGCTGAACGACTTTGGCTCGGCCGAAGACCGCGACGTCTTCCTCGAGAACGTGTACAAGGAGGCTGAGGGCAAGGAGCTCAAGCTGGCAAGCAGTCAATCGTGCTCGCGGTTGATGGAGCGGCTGATCCTGCTGTCCAACACGAGGCAAAAGAAGCACCTGTTCGAGGCGTTTGCGGGCCATTTTGCGTCCCTCGTTACGCACCGGTTCGCGAGCCACTGCTGCGAGAAGCTGTTCATTCAGTCTGCCCCAGTGGTCACACAGGAGCTTGCGAATGGCGTGGAAGAGGCGGTGGAAGAGGGTAGCGAAGAGGCCAAGCCCGCTGCGGCGATGGAAGAACTGTTTCTCTTGACGCTTGACGAGCTCGAAGCACATCTGACCTACATCATGTCAGACCGGTTCGCATCTCACACTCTGAGAGTCCTCCTTGTTGTTCTGTCAGGGCGTCCTCTCGATCAGGTTTCCACAAAGTCACTAATACAGAGCAAGAAGAAAGAACACATCACGGTGGCTGGCGCTTCGGCCTTGTCGGGCGAGCTGGCCTCCGATACCAGAGCTGTTCCAGACTCTTTCGCATTGGCCATCCGAAAAATCATTGCCGACACGACAGCGGCCATGGATTCGACGGCCCTCCGCGTCCTGGCTACGCATCCGACCGGCAATCCAGTGCTTCAGCTATTGCTCGACCTGGACCTCTCGGTGAACCAGAAGAAGAAGAAAAGCAAGAAGGGGGAGAAGGAAGAAGAACAGACAGAAGAACCCACTCTGTTGGAGCGGCTTCTCCCTGGTGCACCGGCCTCCCTCAGCAGTACCGATTCTCCTGCTTATGACCTCGTCAATACTCTACTCTATGACCCGATCGGCTCTAGGCTGTTGGAAACGCTGATTTCCAACTGCCCGGGCAGGATATTCAAAGCCTTGAATACCAACATCCTCGCGCCGAGGATACACAGCTTCCTCCGCAATGATATTGCTTCCTACCCCGCAATCAAGGCCCTCAACCGGATGAGCAAGGAGGATCTAGTCGAGGCCGTCAACAAGACCCTGTCCCAAGTGCCGGTCCTCGTGGAAAAGGGGCGATTTAACGTCCTCAAAGCTCTCTTCGAACGCTGTGATGTACGAAACGCGAGGCCGGAAATCGATACTCTTCTCAAAGCTGTCTGTGCGGCCTACGAGGCCGAAGGCGATGCACTGGTCACCAAACTGTGCTTCCTCGACGCAGACGAGTCCGCACCAAAGAAGGACGAACCGCAGGGATTCGTCAAGAACAAGTCGGCCATGGTGTCCCACGGAAGCCAGCTGGTCATCACCCTTCTCGGCATCCACGGCTCGCCGCAGAAGGCGATCCAGAAGTCTCTGCTCGCCCTCTCGTCCGACGACATCCTCAAGCTCGCCACCGCGCCGGCCACGGCCAACGTGCTGGTGAAGGCGCTCGAGACGCCCTCGCAGAACCCCGTGTTCCACAAGTCGCTGGTCGCAGCCCTCATGCCGCACGCCGTCGCCCTCGCCGCCTCGCAGCAGGGCCACAACGTGCTCAACGCCGTCATCGCGGCGCCCTCGCGCGGGGGCGGCGACAGCGGCGGCGGCATCGCCGTGCCCTTCCACCTCAAGGAGGCCGTCATGGCGCGCCTCGGCGCGCAGGAGAAGGGCCTGCGCGACTCGTGGACGGGGCGCAGCGTCTGGCGCTCGTGGAGGGGCGACCTGTGGAAGAACCGGCGCAGCGACTGGGTGCGCTGGGCCAAGGAGGTCGACCCGGAGGACGCGCGCGTGGCCGCCACGCCCAGGCTCAAGGCGGCCGGGCCGCAGGAGGGCGGGCGCGGCGGTGGGAGGAAGGGGTTCGGGGGCGGCAGGGCGAATCCGAACATGGTCGGCTTGACGCGCGACAGGATGGCGGCGAGGGCGGAGACGAGCACCTAGAAATCCAGAAAGTCATTTATGCGCCGCATAATAGCAGATGATACCCTTTGACTGTCCTTATGGAGAGTTGTTCGAATGTGCTTGGTGCCTCACCACAGATCCTCACCACAGATAGGCCTTTGTTTAAAGAGGACATGACAGCACACGGTCATGTCAAAAGTATCACGAGTCAATACGAGGCATGTACCAAATGATTTTCTCGAGATTATACTATTTTTTCTCTGATTTCGTGTTGTTTTTCGAGAAGGCGCTTTCTCGCACAACCCAACAGTTCATAGCTCTCTCCTCGAAGGCCGATTTTTGGCCCCCTCCCCCTCCTCAAAATCATGGTATCATTAGAGCCGCCTTCCCTTCTTTCGCGGATCCCTTGATGGAAACAAAAAAAGCAGGCAGAGGAGCGCGCCTGGTTGTACCCTTTCCCACGTCAATCCACCGTTTGTTGCCTCCCCCCATTTCCCAAAGAGCAAATATGCCAATAATAATAGCTGGCTTTCTTGTGTATTCGCCGCCACTCTGAACAGCGCCTCAAGTCGAGCATATTCCAGCCCTTGGAAAGACGCTGCCGAGTGGCCAGGAAACAGATCTCCTGCGTTTTCTCCTGGCTCTCTTGCCCTCCCTCCCCCCGCCCCCCGCTTCACTCGTGTTTCGTCCTTTCGCCTCGCGGCCGGGGGTATCTCTCGTGATTCTCAACCAGTAATATGGGAGATGTGGTCTCGCGTTAACCAAGTAGATGTAATAATCCATGATGCGATCCGGTGGGCAAGGGCCTCAAAGCCTGCCCGCCCAAGAAAAAACTCCGCCCGCTTTGTTTGCTCCGTCTAATGCAATAAATGTGCCTGATAGCACATCGGAAAGGGGGTATCTCTCTCGCCCTCTACACACGAGGGTCCAATGCCGCCTTTCGCCGAAGGGACCAGGGGCCCTGAAAAGATTAAAAATAGAGATGGAAAAAGATATACCGGGCAAAGAAGGTTCTTTGGCCTTGTGGAAGGAGGCGAGCCCCGAAACTCTGGGTCCAAAGCGAGATATCCAGTAAGAACGCCGAATTGCCGTAAGATGGAAAAAGAAAGAAGAAATCGTCATAGTGGTGGGATATTAGATTGGACGCAGATCATCCAAGATGCCAAAGCCTAGGACGAGACAGACCTGCGAGCGGCCCATTTGTGCAGCGCTCGACGGTCAATGCTGGTCCTCGGCAGCGAACTGGTCGGTGTGCAGCCATGATTCCCACGAATCGCCGCCAGCACCCGGCGTGCCAACCGTGCTCTGAGAGGCCGGGAGGTCAAAGGAAGGCGCGGCGGCGGCCACGTCCTGGTCAAAGAAGTACTTGGGCGTCGGATCGTCCATAGCCGGCATCGTACTCTGTCCGCCAGGCATGGTGACATAATTCATCCAGTCAAAGCTCAAGCTAGAGTCTCCGCCGAAGCCGCCGTCAAGGCCCATGAAGCTGCTCGCCATCGGGTCGTTCCAGTCGAGCCCAGGACCAGCGAGCTGCTTAAGCTCGGGAGGGAACTCGGACGTGAAAGAGGACGAGGTGGGCATGGAAGGCATCGGCATGGAGAGAGGCTCGGCCGTAGCCGCTGTGGATGGCCGAGCCGAGTATGTCGACGACTGGTAACTCGAGCCGTTGCGATGGAGCGAAGTAGACTGGGTAGTCTCGGTGGACTGCGATCCGGGCGACAGGACGGGGGGTGACATAGGGCCGTCCAAGGAGCCGTTGCGCATAGCCGGGCTTGGGCTGGGGGCCATGGCGATAGATGTGCGAGGCGACATGTCGACCGAAGGAGCGATCGAGTGCGACCGCTCCCTCTTGAATTGGTCAGCTGCGTAGTTCATCTCTGGGAAAGTCGGCGAGATCGGGCTCCGATGCTGCTGCTGCTGCTGCTGCTGCTGCTGCTGCTGCTGCTGCAGAGGCTGCATGTACATGGATCGAGACAGCTGCTGTGAGATCTGAGACGCGTTGGGGAACTGCTCGGCAAACATCCGGTGGACTTCCTGCTCGCGGGCCAGGGTCCTCATGGCGACGTTGCTGGTAATGTAGGCGGAGAGCCTGCTGTTGAGCTCGCCGTTGCTCGTCTGCATGTGCGCTGCGAGGGCGCGGTACTGGCGGGGCAGATCGTCCTCCTCCTCCTCGTACATCTCCTCCTTCATGACGATCTCCTCCGAGATCTTGAATCCCTTTCCGGTCCTCTTCTTGTGGATCTCGGAGGCCATGCGCGCGGACTGCACTCGGGCCTCGATGCTGCGGTCAGCTCTCCGCGAGGCGGCGATGTAGGCTCTCTCCTGGTTTTCTTCATGGCTACGCTCGGTCTGGGGTTGGTTAGAAAGACTGGTTCTGGCTCGGCGAGAGCAGCATAGGGTGAGTCCACTGACTTTCTTCATGAGTTTGTCAAGGGGAGCCGGCCCGGGGGCGGGAGTGTCGGAAGGACGCTTCGGCATGGCAACACTTGTTCTGAGAATGTGTGAAGTTGACAGCCTAGAAGCTGGTAGAAAAGACGACTTCTTGGAAGCCGACAGCACAGGTCGAGCTAGGGTGTATAACCCAGAAGACTGCACGATGTATGGTTGACACGCAAGCAAGTATAAGCACGAGTTCGTGAGATACTGTGCTTGTGTGTAAGTCTGGGACGCGGTTGGTGTTGTGAGTTGTTATGTGAAACAAAAGTCCTTCTGGTGGCTACACAGACACACAGGTTCATCAAACATGTATTGTTGGTAGGAGGAGGGATCAAAGGACCAGATGGCCCGGCGATACGGGTGCCTGAAGTCTATATAATAACTCTGGACGTGGGCAATGTGCGGGCGGCGGGTAGCGTCCAGCAACCCTTGCAGGTGGGCGATGGTGCAGAAAAAAGCTACAGAGCTACCTAGGTAGTTAGTTACATGCTGGCTCAATGGGATACTTGACCTGTACCGACACCTGTGAAGAGGTAGAGTTGCTCCGAGACAAGAAATGCAACGGCAAGGGCCCTCCCAAGCAGGCAATGGTGCGGTGCGTTGACATGGGACGTGGTACCTACCTATAGGTAGCTAGGCCTTCTGCGCTGGTGTCTTGTCTTGCTCCTCTCGTTGAGCAAGAAACATCGATCGTGCGTCCCAGGAAACCGCTGGGATCGGGACATAGCAGCGACGATCGATCTCGATGGGGCGCTGGAATTGTTAGCGACAGGTACTTTTGCAAGTACCTCTCTAGTTCCCTGGCAGAGAGGCAGAGAAACCCTCCCAGAGACCACTCACGCCAGCTGCACCACCCACCCAGTTCAGCAACACCAATCGTGGCGCTGCCTCCACCGGGACCGGCCAGGGCGCCGTGGGCCAATGAGCCCACACTGGTCGACTTGCAGTGCGTGCCCGGGTCCTCCAGTCGTGCATGCGCCCAATGATTAGTGAATGCGAATACGGTACTCTCCAGCTTTCGCTTTCTCTTCGCTTTCGCACTCTACCTAGGTACTCTCGGACTCTCTCTGAGGGGAAAGAAGACATCCAGGGGCACCGCTAGTCAGGGGCGCCAGGGCACTTGATTTCTTATGCGAAATCTCCCGGGTTAAGAAAGAAAGAAAAAGATAACCATATCGACGACGCCCGCTGGTATGGATCGACCACCCATGACAGGGCGGTCGGCGACCTCGAGATCAGCCATCCCAACAGCCACACCTGAACGTACACACCCTCAGGGAACCCAATCTTGCCAATCCACAGACCTGTCAATCTTACTTCATATTTCCTGCACAAATCCGGTTCTGTCTGGAGGCTAGCAGTGGAGAAATCCCATCAGTTCCGGCAACGTGGGGAGCCGGGAGTAGTAAGATACCCTCATACCTACCTAGGTACCTAATTATGCCAGCGAGCGCCGAGCACCTTCTCCACACTTGTGACACAACCCTTACAGAAGTTGAAGTTAACTTCTGGCCCAGTGTCCTAGCTCAAACGTTGTCCCTTGGGTGCACTCCTGCTGGACGGGTTGATTCCGTTGCTTGCTGGAAGCGTCGAATTGCCGTGACCAAGCCCGACCGAAACAGTCGGCTGGGACGTTTCAATCTCGGCCGAATTGATTTGTCAACAGAAGATAACAAAGAGACAACCAGTTACGGCAAAGTTGGCGAGCTTTTGTCCAGAAACTTCCGTGGGCCGACGGAGGCCAGCTCACCAGGTTGGTTGAGTTAAATGGTCCCAGTGTCCGGGCCCCTTGCCGTACTTGTATTGATCGGCTGGGGGTTGTCGTTCCCATCCCATCCCGTTGACTGTGCGTACGGCTGAGCGGACTGGGGGGTGTCTCCTGTACTTGGGGTGGGACGACAACTTCCGGTGAACGGATGGTGCGACATCACACTCTTTGATAAAAGAGCTTGACGGCCGCCTGATGAAACAGAAAGTGTGGCCCACTGCCCGATGCGGATGGCAACAGGTGAGATATCAAGGTAACGAACGGCTTATCGCCCAGCCTTGGCAAGTGGCGTCGGCAGTCAGAGGCGTGTGTGGATGTCCAGTATCCAATATCCAGTTATTCATTATCGCCAACATGGAGGCAGAATGGAGGCAATGTGGGAAATGACGTCGAGCCTGCCAGGTAGAGCAGAGTTGCGGGTGTGGCTTGCTTGCACGTTAGAACCTACGTCAGACTTGTCTAATGCGCCTTGGAGCAGGTGGTCTCGGGAGAGAGAACCTTCTGGGGCAGAAACATGCATGGTTCTTGATGGTTTATGGAACTTCGAGCGAGTTCCAAGAGGCAGATCTTGAGCTGGCGAGGCCTCTGCTCAGTTTGTTTTGGAACATGTGCCGTCGTGCAGGACGTGGCCCGGAGCAAAGCATCCGGCTGGGTGTTCAGCAGACGATCGAGAGCTGTGAAGCAGGCACACTCATCGGGAGTGCGGGTACCTCGACAGTGACAAAGGACTACAAACGCCGTTAACAATCTGCGGCTGCTTAGCTCCCAGGCCTGCTGGACCCACCACCCGGACCTGCTTCAAAGGTCACTGATCGAGGCGATAAGTACCCAAGGTACCTTGATGGGGGAGGGAGGGGTTCCCGTTGCGGATCACAGCGGTCCCCCTCCACTGGTACTAGTCGGATCGCTGTGCTGGAAAGCCAATCTAAACCTGCTCGCTCGCCCACAGGCAAAAAGTAGCCTGTCGCATCCCTCGATTGGGGCCTGGTTGCAGACATTACCTCTCATGACATCCACGCTCCGGCAAGCTTTGGCCATCTGGGTGCAAAACCCAGAGGAATGATACTTGATTTCTCATCATTTTAACCCTTTTGATAGCTCCCTACTAGCACCCAGGCACCCAAGCAGAAAAAGGTATTGCACAGCGAATAGGCCGCCAGGCATGCTGTCATTTGTTGTGGCGACTCGCCTCGGCTGGCTTGTACCTAGTTAGTGAACCGATAAAATGCTAAATCCCATGTTTCATCAGCATGGGATTCTGCGCCCAAGTCCGCCTGCCCTGGTTCGCTACAGGTTAGGCTGCCGCCACAACTTGTGGCTCAGTGATCTTCACTCGGAGCACATTGTCCGCAAGCCATCGCTGAATGGTTGAATAATTAACAACCCCTTTGCTTTGCTCTCCTCTTTAGATGTCATTTTTAGTCAGCTATTTATTTCTCTCTTTGATTACTGAACACGCCTCTGTGGTATCCACGGCTACATCGATCGCGAGGTCAGCTGTTTACGCGTAAGTTTGTGTGTTTGCCGCCATTCTCGCTAGCTCTTAGATCTCTCGATCTCAAAGACTGTCGCATCTGTGGACCTCTCTGCCGCCGTTGTCCCAACACGTACCAAGGCCCGCGTCCCGCGGCCTACGCTACAGTGACGAAACTCAACTGGAATCGCGCTACCGCATGGCATCAGCGGTCTCTTCACACCCTCCGAATTAATTCGGGGTTTCGAATTTGCCCGTCCCGCCGCCCTGAACCCTTTTCATTGTCCGCACGGTCGTGGACTAAAATGCCTTCGGACTACTACAATCTACGGCGGGTAGGAGGGAGAACATCCTATTTCCCACGACAGGAAGAGAAGAAAAACATCAAGAGACCAGGTGGGTGCTGCGAATGGTTGGCCTTTCTTCCCCTCGCCTCCCGCGTCTCAACATGCGCGTTTACGAGAATCAAAAAGGGCGTGGCCACTTCCATTGGCTCCCATTGGACTGGACTTGCCTTTTTGAATCATGTCAATCTTCCCATGTCTTAAACCCGGAGGATTCTCTACGCCCACTTGCTCCTGTGTGACCCGCTGTCTTTCACCTGCGGAAAGACGAGCGCTGCCATCCGACAAGCTCCCTCGCCAATCGCATCATTCCCAGGAGCCACCTCTCCCCTTCCCCCCATGATTCAAGGGTCCAAGGATGCAAGCTGAACGGCTGGTGACGGGGTCGTGTACAACGACTGAACCTTCGCATCGGTAATCGCTGCGCTCACTGGCTTGTTGTCTCGGTATGTCTCCCGATCTGCAAGCAGCTCCTACTCCGTAGTTACCCCTTGTTCACCCCGTCCATAGTGAACACCATAGCTAGTACGCTCCTTAGTTTGTTCTATTATGAACTCAATAGTTCTGCTCTCTCGGATCCGAACTTCTGGATACCTCGGAAACCTCCTTTGCCCTGGCCCCAAGCCGGCATTCCGTCAGCCCTAAGGCATTCGAACTAGTTGGCCTTTGGTTTGGTCCGTCCAGGACGCTTCTCTGTCCGTGCTGGCCCAGCCTTTGGGCAGGGACAACCTCCGCTGGTGGAACCATCCCCAGAGCAACTCGGCTACCGTACCAAGAGCTTCCAGACCAGAGTCAGGTAGGTTACGGATAGTACCATCCTTGGCTTCCTCCATCTAGGTACCTGGTCTTGTGAACTTGCCGGGACTCGCACGATTCTCCTCAAGGTGCAGGACGCTACTCCCCTTACGCAGGCCGGACCGAATCTCTGCAATGCTAGGTACACCGCAACGAAGCAGGCCCTCCTCCAGACCGCAATGCTCGCAAGGCCGCGATTGTGTACTGCGGTGGGGCTTGGGTTCTTATTCACGACAGCTGTGGGAATCGGTGGATGGTGTTGAGATCGAGAACCCCACCCTTCGACCTCCTCAGAGTTTGCCAAGGGGCTGCTTACTAGACATGTCTCCAGGCTTTTCAGCTGCCCCCCTTCGCGTCCTTGACAACTCTGATCTGGCGGGGGCCGCGATGCGAGCTTCCAGAATGATTCCTCTGCCCATCGAACGACTCCTAGTACCTGGACCCCCGATCCTTCCGTCTCCTCGGTAAATGTGTCCATCACAGATCGTTGCCACCCCGCCTTAATCCGTATGGTGCAGCTACAATGGTGTGGTCGGGTCCATTTTGCGCAACTGATAACTCGGTGATAAGCTGGGACTTGCGTTGCTTGAGGCCACATCGAAATGAAACCTTACTCCTGTTGGCATTTACCGATCAGGATTGAAGCTAACAGGTATCACCACATCTTTTGCTCTCCTATGAGAGAAGTTGATATCTGCAGAGAATGGCTGAAGAGAAAGGGGCCCATACTAATCGCCATCCGAGTGTTCACTATCGCTGGTTTCCGTAAAGTTTGCGGTGGAGGGATCGCCAACAAGGCTCATTATAGTCAATGTACTGAAAACCAATTGTTCGGACGTACCTATAATCATGCACACGATAGAAGCGCCACCCCACGTTATTCTTGTTTGGCGACATCATAGTATCTCCAGGCTTGCCATCACAGCTATAATCATTGCCGGTCGTGTGCGTTTCTTCCATTTCGAAACCGCCACTCGTCGAAGCAGAGTGGTCATGACTCTGTTCAAGCGCGTGCTCGCGGTGCCCGTTCGCATCGAAGATCCCCCCTCTTCCACCTCGTCTGACGATACAACGTTCTCCGTGAGATGTAGAATTGCCCAAAGAATCGGATATGTTGAACTGGGTGTACTCAAGAGCGAGATGGATATTCTGCGGGTCGAGGTCTCCCCGAGGAAAGCAACTTTGACGCTTCGCAACGGTGACGGGTTGGAGGTGAAGGTCAGTCGCTGGAAGTGATATCGTGCAGGATATTATAGCCTCGTTGTCGCTGACGATTCGGCCGCAATCAACCGATTCGTCCCCATCTACGGAATGTGTCTCATTGCTGACGGTCAGGTTGTCGAACCCGAACTCGAACTCGTCTACCACGAAGGACAGAGGGTAAGCCTCAGATTGTCCAGTTTTCAGCTCTGATGAGCATGAATAGCCATGCAATTGAGAGCGGTGGAGGTTCTAAGCTTCAATGATAAAGACTGAAGTTGGCTTATAAGACTTCAAGTCTACACATATGTCTTGAAGAGTGGGAGACTAGAGAAACAGCGCTGTTTGGCCTATCGCGAAGCTAATGCTGGCAAGTAGATGGAGCGGCATTGTAGTGGATGTCCTTACTCAGGCTGGTGGGGTTGGTAGACGAGCATGGAATTAAGACAGAAAGAAAAAGGTGGTATAGGACTTATTGAAGGATCAAGGAGATGTTGATCAAGAAGAATGATGAAAAGGGTTCAGGCCCCAATGGGATTGACTGAATTATACAGTATTTCAAGATCAGCTATATGTCGAGTTATAACCCCTTGAATACATGTTTCTGTTGCTCTATATACTATATATAATTATGGTTGAGGTTTTAACACGATCCGATATCTGCTCATCTTGTATCCCTTTGACGGCCGCAACTGCAGTCACGTGGATACCGGTGATCTTCGGCTAATCAGAGTAGCAGAGACAGGGATAGATCAGGGAATCTGGTTACTTAAAAGGGCAAGAATTGCATGTGACTGCAGTTGCGGCCGTCAAAGGGATACCAGATGTAGCGATCTTATGGCGTTCAAGCCGAATAGAATACCGCTTCACAATCTTTATATGATGACCAAACACTAAGCTCTTTCTACATCCAACATGGACCTATTGTTTGAGAGGTAATGTATCTCGCAAACGGAACGACGAGAGGTTGGGGTTGCTGACATATTGGGGCTAGCTCTCGCAATGTTGTAGGACCAGAAATCGCGCTCGATTGCGCGAGTTTTGAGAAGACCTTTATGTCGCCGGACGACCTCATCTTAATTAGCTTGAACCAGAGATTGCACTCGGTTGTATAGATTTTGAGAAGTCTTTCATGTCACCATACAATCTCATCCTGGCTGTGATAGACCAGAGGTTACACTTGGTTGTGTAGGTTTTGAGAAGACTTTTACGTCACCAGACATTCCAAATTTGGCTGGCAAACAGCTGATTAGTTTCCAAAGAGATTTAGTCTTTGGTATAGATGTTTCACAAACTGTAGTGAAGAACAATAAGGGTTGTTGATATGTATCGGAGCTATGTTTCAGAATCTCTGGTTCTATTTCGCAACCCCCTAGGACCAGAGATCACGCTCGATTGCGCGGGTTTTGAGAAGCATTTTCTGTCACCGGACAATCTCCTCTCGGCTGGCATAAAGGTTGGTGACTTAGAAAGAGACGTCGAGGACACCACTCTTGATTGGCAGTGTATCCACGTCACTTATTTTCACTTTCATCTTCCAACTTACCTCCATTGAAGAAGCTTCATACCATTCGACCACCCTCGGGGGAGTACATTTCCACTCAACGCAAGCCTGCCCACCGAGACTCTATTTTCGGCACTTGTATACGGCTTGATCACTCTCCTACATTCGATATGGGGAACGGAACGCACAGCCACAAATGCCCGCCGAGCACTGCGATGGACCTCGACAGAGCCTCCCTTCCCGGTGATATCAGCATAGTCGTCATGCCCAAGAAAGTAGGATCCAACTCCACTCGCGGACCCATGGAGACCTGTTGCTGGCCTAGTGAGGTCTATCAGGTCGAGGGATGCTACCTGTGGTGTCAGGTTCCGGAGAGCTACAATGAGAGGGGGGTTGGGGCCACAAAGGCAATACAGGGCTTGGAGGATTGCTTGGGCATGGAACTCCCAGGTAAACGATACATGTCTGCGGGGTTTTCTAGTGCGAATGCCGTTCATGGACGTCGGCCAACGATTGCTAGACTCGCCATATTACTTGTGTTCACTGTAGCACTTGTAAGGGTTTGAATTTTGGCCAGGAGAATCCTGAAATTCGCTTGCCGACCTTGGTAGTGTCTACTATGTACTCAATTGTTATTCGCCTGGGGCTCAAACCTGTCACATAGACCGTGCTCTGTGCGAGAAAGCATGTGAGGGCCTCTGAAATCTCAACATCCTGGAGTTTACGGCAGAGGATACTTCAGTCGATACCATTGAGCCCTTGTCACTCCCGTTGCAGTCCTGATTGTTATGGTTGCTAATCATATCGCCCCTACCGTGGGTTGCAGCATCAAGTCAACGTGCTTCTCAGCTTCTTGTGGCTTTTCGTGATGTTCTCTTTATTGCTTTAAAATCGCGGCTTTTATGGAAATCAGCCGCCGGGGTTACCAAGCAGTCGGAAGACCGTCCCATTTTACCGTTAGCGGGCCCAGACTGTCTGGCATCGGCCCCACGGTTCTTGTCGCTCACGACAAGCACTGTGATCTCCAAGCAGCTGTTGAAAGTGGATGTGGGATGTAAATCACCGACGGGATTGTTTCCCACGGATCCGGTTGATGTCCCCACACTGCCACTAATACCGCAATTCGTGGGGATTTATATTTTGTCAACTCTTGTCTCGAGAGGCGCAGACTGGTGCATAGCTTTTCCCGAGTGCCTGATCGTTCGCCTTGCTGCTGCATGCGGTGCATTATTCGCGATGGCGACGGCTCCTACCACGGCTCCTACCACGGCGGCTTGCAAGCTGCGCTATGATCCGGAATATTGGGCCGTCGTGAAGCATAGGATCCCTGCAAACCCGCCTCCGCCATCCCGGAGCGTCCTTGAAATCCGGGCGAGGAGCGATCCGATCCTGGCAGCGCTCTTCCGAGCATTGCCGTACCCGCCAGACGTGCAGGAGACCAAATTCGAGGTCGAGAGCCTCGACGGGACCAGGTTCGACTTTGTCCGCTTCGCCACGGCCGAGCAGGCGGCCAGCGCGGAGCCCCTGCCGGCGGTGGTCATGACCCACGGCGGTGGCCTCGTCAGCGGGTCGGTCGAGATCTTTGCGCCCCAGATCGCGCGCTACGTCGCCCAGGCGGGCGTGCAGTACTGGGCCGTGGACTACCGGCTCGCGCCCGAGCACCCGGGCCCCGCGGGTGTCGAGGACTGCTTCGCGGCGCTGCAGTGGCTGTCGCGGCGCGCGGCCGAGTTCAACGTCGACCCGGCCCGCATCGCCGTGTTTGGCGACAGCGCCGGCGGCAACATCGCGGCCGGGGCGGCGCTCATGGCGCGCGACGCGGGGCTGGACCCGCCGCTGGCCAAGCAGATCCTCGTCTACCCGATGCTCGACGACCGCACGACGACCCGCTACCCGGCCGACTGGCCCGCGCTCCCGTTCCTGACGTGGAAGGCCGAGGAGAACGCCATGGCGTGGGACGCCTACGTCGGCGCGGGCAGGCGCGGGAAGCCCGAGGCCGACGTCAGCGCCTACGCGGCGCCCGCGCGGGCGGCCAGCCTCGCGGGCCTGCCGCCGACGTACATCGACGTCGGCGGGCTGGACCTGTTCCGGGACGAGTGCGTCGAGTACGCGGCGCGGCTGGCCCGGGAGAACGTCGAGGTCGAGTTCCACCTGTACCCCGGCGTGCCGCACGGGTTCGAGAGCGCGTGGGGCATCACGGTGGTGAAGGCGGCGCTGGAGAACAGGGGGAGGGCCCTGCGCAGCTTCTAGAGGTGGCTGGCTGGCTGGCTGGCCCTTCAGGTCTACTCTATCTGAATTATTTACGTGTAGGGACGGGATTGGGCGCGATGAGGGTTGAGTAACAGAGGCAGAGAGGGTGGCCTTTGCTGCTTAGCGACTGTGGCCTTTGCATAACCGGACTTCCGTAACAGGTCATTAGTGTGGTGAAAAGGACTCAGAAGAGTGATATAGCAATCATTTCGTTTATTCATGATGCTTAGAGTCATCCGTTCCAAGTAAGCTCTAAGATCGGCAATGCAAAGGAGAGATGAAATGACCCTGTGCGCGTACTGTTCTTTTCAAAGGTGCACAGCGGGCCATTGCAAGGGGGTATTGAGCTCATAAGGGTGACCCTGTACAAGGCATATCATCTGGTCTTTGTAATAGCTACAGGTAGTGGGATAATCCATTGCAGAGAAATGCTTCGAGTCCGACAAGCTCGGACTAGAACTCCAATTCCTTGTACAAGGGTGAGATTACAGGTGCACTGTAGTTGCGCGAGACGAGGCCACCCACAACAACGTTGATTAGTGCGATATACCTCCGGAAGGACGACCAGTGTCAGCAGGAGTAATTTCCAGAGGGAGCATGCTGATTTGCGGCCAGGAGTTCTCTCGCGCAGTTGATGGCATCAAGAGCAGGCTGCTGCTGCTCCCAAGGACCGGTGTGCTGTATCTAGCGAGAGGACAGAAGCGAGACTGAGACACGCACTGGGCACCAAAGGTTTCCGTGACTTCATCAGGGACGGGTTGTGAGATATTGCCCACTCGACAGCTCCAAGATGGGCGAAGACACCACGGCCCAGATGGCTCGAGCTGCCGCCGACAGTGGCCGCCAACTCGATGTCCTGGGCGTCCGGCTGGGAGCTCTACACATCGGCGTGCTTCTCGGCGTGCTGCTGGTGCTGCAAGTCGCCGGGCGCAAGTGGTGGAGATATAGGGGCCACGTCTGGCGGATGAAGAGGCTTGGAAAGGTTTGTTGTTGGCCCTCCTATTCAGACCTCGGGTCGAATAGTTCAAACGAGGCTGAATGCTGTGCTGACACACACAAAACAGCCCACGCCCGCGTGGAACCCGTTCCTAGGCAACATGATCGCCGCAGCCAAGATGGTCAATGCCCTGCCGCCCAAGGCGCACAGCACATACATCGTCAACGGCGTGGGCAAGACGATCAAGCACAATGGCGCCTTCTACCTGGACCTGTGGCCCATGACCGAGCCCTTGCTCGTCGTCACGGACCCGGACATGGCCACCCAGGCCACCACCCATCCCATCACGGGCGCGCGGAAACCCGCGGTCCTCAAGGCCTGGTTCCTGCCCATCACGGGCGGGCCCTCGCTGTTCGACTCCAACGATGCGGCCTGGAAGTACCTCCACAACCTGTTCACGCCGGGCTTCAGCGCCAACAACATCGCCAACGAGGTGCCCGTCATCGCGTCCAAGATCTCGGTCTACCGGGACCTCCTGCGGCATCGGGCCCGCGAGGGCGGGCGCTTCGAGATGGAGCCCATGACGCTGAGCCTCATCATCGACATCATCGGCGAGGTCGTGCTCAACGTCAGCCTCGACACGCAGCACGCGCGGCACCCGCTCGCCGACGCCATGATCCGGCAGCTCGCGCTCAAGTTCTCCAACTACGCGCCGCAGAAGATGATGGAGCGCCTGAGCCCGCTGTACCTGTACGGCAACTGGCGCAACAGCCGGGACCTCGACTCGCACATCCGGGCGCAGGTCGAGTCGCGCTTCCGCAGCTACCGCGCGGCCGAGGCGACGGGCCGGGCGGAGCGGTACCGCTCCGTCATGGACCTCGCCATCGAGGACTACATGTCGCAGCCGGGTAAGCGCGGCGCCGCGGCGCTCGACGCCGAGTTCATGACCATGGCCGTGCGCAACATGCGCATGTTCTTCTTCGCCGGCTACGACTCGTCGGCCGCCACCATCGTCTTTTGCTACCACAACATCTACCGGCACCCGGAGGTGCTGGCCCGCATCCGCGCCGAGCACGACGCCGTCTTCGGCACCGGGTTGGGAGACGACGGCAGGGACGACGTCCCCGCCCAGATAGAGCGCGACCCGGCCCTGCTCAACGCCCTGCCCTACACGCTGGCCGTGATCAAGGAGACGATGCGCCTGTTCCCGCCGGCGCAGGGCATCCGCGAGGGCAGCCGGGAGCTCGAGCTTGTCGACGCGCAGGGACAAAAGTACCCGACCGAGGGCATCAGCGTGCTCATCTCGCACTACGGGACGCACCGCAACCCGCGGGCGTGGGTGCGCCCGCACGACTTCCTGCCGGAGCGGTGGCTCGTCGCGCCGGGCCACGAGCTGTACCCGCCGCGCGGCGCCTGGCGGCCCTTCGAGCAGGGGCCGCGCCTGTGCGTCGGCCAGCAGCTCGTCTTCACCGAGGTCAAGGCCGTGCTGGCGTGCGTGGTGCGCGAGTTCGACGTGCGCGACTGCTACGCCGAGATCGACGCCGAGAGGGGACGCCCCGCGGCCGCGGCGCTGGACCTGTCGGGCGTCGACGGCGACAGGGCGTACATGGTCGAGGCCGGCGCTGCGCACCCGGTCGGGTCGTATCCTTGCCGGGTCTCGTTTAGCGGGTACGGTGGGAGGAGCAAGGAAGGATGAGGAGAAAACTTTGTCAGTGAGGATATGGGGATTAAGTGAGGGCCGACAAACACACACACACATTCTCTCTCTCTCTCCCCCAAGTCATAAGGCCTCGAGTGTTGCCGTGGATGCTCGGCAGTGTTGACGGAGTGAGAGCTGCCAAACCTCCCTCCAGATCTAGTTTGAAAAAGAATTGGCTGGACGAATATTTGATTTTCTCACATCAGCAACGAGCGCCAGACTGATGGATCAAATAAGCGGTCGAGGACCTTGCCAACCTATAAAGGCGGCGTTGTACAGAGGTCCCAACTTATACAGCCCTGTCACGAGCTCGGGAAGATACTCAGCTAGACGTCTATTAGAGCAGACC
Organism: Thyridium curvatum; assembly: GCF_004353045.1. Classification (NCBI taxonomy): domain Eukaryota; kingdom Fungi; phylum Ascomycota; class Sordariomycetes; order Thyridiales; family Thyridiaceae; genus Thyridium; species Thyridium curvatum. The sequence goes on along the minus strand of NW_022156766.1, from coordinate 161,639 downwards.
ACAGCTTCACATATCGTCAAAGACCGGGACTTGACTCGGAACACACAACGTCCTGGATATACAACATTACTGGGAAAGCGAAGTCAGATTACAGTACGCTCAATTGCATGGTAATAATAATACAAGCTCGCTCAACGATACCTTCCACCCCTGGGTCTCTTCTCCGTTGCTTGGTCCCGGGTTGGCAAACACACATAGCAGCCCTTCCAGCACACATGCGCTCATTCCCGTCGCGGTGCAGAACCACTTCGCCGTCCTTGATGCCCTCTGTGGAGCTGTAATGGTGCTTCCCCTTGGGGCTCTAGACTATATCCCCCTCTCTAATAAGCCAGCCTTGGGGAGTAAGGATATATTCGGGGCTGCAGAAATCGCTCTTCGAATATCCGCTGTGCCAGCCTCCACCCTACAGAGTCGCACCCCTGACCACTCCGTCCGGTTCCTGGTGCAGCAGGGGCGGCTTTTCGTCCGGGACCCTGCCGTTGCGGTAGAGCCACAGCCGGCTCAGATCCTTGACCTTGACCCTCCTCGTGCCGCTCCGACTGGCGACGGGGGTCCCGCCGTGGATCTTGACCGTGCTGTCCGCGGCCGCCGCCATGTCGTCCGGGGTCTCGGCGAGAGCTTCGCCGATCCAGGAGCCTTGATACGCCTCCCTGACGTCGGCGCTCTCGTCCCCGTCCCGGCCCAGCACGATGTCGCTCTCCATGAACTCGTTGCCCTTCTCGGCGGCGCCCAGGAACTCGCCCGTCTTGGGGTTCCGCTCGAGCGGGAACATGCCGTCGAGGTAGTGCTGGCAGAGCTGGTGGCCGCCCCGGGGCGACGTGCGCGCAAAGACCCGGCCCTTGAAGCGCGGCAGCATGTGCGAGGACCGGGCCGTGGTGGCAAAGTGCAGGATGCCCCACACGGCGACAAAGTCGGTGGTGTGCGCGTAGTGCTCGATGTGGCCGATGGCGAGGCCGCTGGTGTCGGTCGGGTGGAGCGACGACGTCTCGGTCAGCAGCCGCAGCGCCTGCGTGCGACAGTCCGTCCCGTTGGCCTGGGCCTGGGACGGCGACGTCCGCCTGTCGTTCTTGCTGGCTCCGTTCGTGCGGCCGGCTCCCTTCTTGGGCGTCGTGCTCGGGACTGGAGGGGCAGCAGTGTCCGCGGATGCCTGGACGGGATGGCTGAGTGCTTGGTGCTGCCAGTTGACGTGGCGATGCGGGTTGTTGAAGTGGTTCGAGGCACAGCCGAAGGTGTAGACCTCGAGCTTGGCCAGCAGGTCTTGCGGCAGTTCCTGGAGGAGCCAGTCACACACCATACCGCCCTCGATGCCGCCCTGCGAGTGCAAGATGAAGACGACCTTGGAGAACTGAGGGTTGTACAGCTTCTCCTTGACTATCTTGTAGCACACGCGGATATCGTTGGTGGCGTAGCCGAAATTGCGCTGAATCAGACATTCAATCACATCGAATATGATGCCGCTCCTGTCAGAGGTTAGAGGAGACACAGCCGTGCAACGTGACAAGGCAGCGCGACCTACGTTCGGTTGTGGATGCCCAGCACGGGGCGTTTGAACGTCAGAGCCAAGCGGTTCAAATTGCCCTTCATCCAATGCTCACTGCCACCAGCCCACCACCCTTCTATTAGCTGACGGTGCTGCTAGAACAAGGCTCCTCCGAGGCACTACTTACCCCACGGCCACTCCATTCAAAAAGACCCATTGCTCGTTCGCGTAGGCTTCTGCGTCCGGGGTGTACTTGGGATCAGAGGTGTATTCGACACCCGAACCATTCAGTAGCATGCACAGAAGCCAGTTAAAGGTAAAGAAGATGGCCATGGCCAGACCGGTGAGATACGCTGGTAGAACAAGGGCAAAGGGGATCGAGAGGAGGAAGGCCAGCTGCAGGACGAAGAGCACAGCGTGCACAAACATGGCCCACACATTCGGCAGGGTCAGGGCCAGTTCATCGAGGGCGCCAGAATCGGTGGGCGTGAAGGGCCAGACAATGTAGAGCCATGCCCAGGCGAACTTGAAGAAGTAGAATATGTCCCACCTCAGCAGCCTCAGCGGCGAGTCGGTGTAGCTGTAGTTGATGACGGTCTTGCCGCCGAGCTGGGCGCCGTAGAACTTGGTCGAGGCCATGATGAGGTCTTGACTGAGGCTTACAGGCTCGTTGGAATAGCCAATGCTGATGGGTGTGAAGGCATCACAGACAGCCCAGAGAGAATGGAGAAAGGGCCAGGCGTGCGATGGTGGCTCACGACGGGCAGAGACAGGCTTTTAATCAGAGAGAGAGAGAGAGAGACCGACCTCTCTGAGGAGGAGGGCAAGTGAGACAAGGCAACTGGACTTGAGGCATGAACCTCTTGTGCTCTGCACTTATGCTGTCACATGGGAAAGACTGCGTTTGGCACACGAAAAGGATGTGCAAGGAGGCGCGATGTTTGCGCCCCGTGGGGATGGCGACAGGGGGGTGTGGGTGGTTGGGTCACAGGGCTGAGCATGTCTCCAGTCCGTCTCTTCTTCTTCCTCCTCCCTCCATCCCCATCCCTGCTCGACGTCTTGGCCATTCCCACGTACTTACCTAGGACATGCCGAGCACCTAAGACAACAGAGAAGAGGCCGAAGCTGGCGGTGGCTGAGAATGCTGACCACCACGAGCGATGACGGGGGACGGGGGGAAGGGTGTGAATGGGAATGAAGGGTGAAATTGGGTAACTCCACCGTTGCCGTCAGGCTCCTCCTCCTCCCTTGACTGTACGGCGGGCCGATACCGATGCTTATGCCTCTGGCTTGGCATGTCACACTCCCAGATGCTGAACCTCCAATCATCGACGGAGCCGTTTCAGCACTCTTTCAGCGCTCTCCACACAGGCGTACACGCAAGCCGCCTTACAGCAGCAAGTCATGGCCAGAGGTCAGATTCGTTGAAGGTCTTGACCCTTTCCCACACGGCTTGCCCGCCAGACCCTGATGCTGGGTTCGCTGCGATACCAATCATAGAAGGCGGCAGGATCGTCAGACATGTCTTACCTCCTAAAGTTTGTGAGCGTCCTCTGTAAGAGGCAAGGTAGAGATCGTTCGGGGAACCAATCGTCTTGCTCTCTCGTTCTGGCATGTGAATCTTCTCGCCAGCATTGGCAAGAAACTAACAGAGGGACAATAGACGAGAAAAGAGTAGTCGTACGAAGAAGATGGACGAAATGCCTGCAGTTTAAGTACGGAATAGAAGCAGAGAAAGATGGAGACAGAGTAGAGAGAGAGAAGAGTAGCATCGATGCTATCACTCAGGCAGAGAGACCCCCACCAGAGCCCGCATGGAGCTGCCCGGGGTGCAAGAGAATGGGGATTTGATTTGGCCGTATGTGCAATCGCCATTCCAGGTCATCAATCTATCGTTCTACCAACCCTGTAAAGCCTGCTTCAGTACTATCACCAATCCCCGGTTGCAGAGCGTCCGCCATGGCCACTTCGCCCAAGGTCCTCATATTGATGGCCGACTATGGCCATGATCCTACAGGTGAGTAGCACTGCGTCGGAGCAACGACAGCTCAATCGGGCGCAAGTCCTACGCGACGGACCCGACTAGGCGCCACTCCAGCCCTGCTTGCGGAGCCCGTTTCCCCATTCCACTGTTTCGGGACGCAGAGACGAGATACGGAGCCCTTGCTAATTGCTGCATCTCGGCCTAGAAACCGCCGTTCCATACACGGCCTTCAAGGAGGCCGGCTTTGATGTCCGCTTTGCTACAGAGAATGGCAAGGCCCCAGAGTGCGACAGGCGCATGTGCGAGGGCGTTATCCAGAAGCTGCTGGTATGGAGAGACCCTCGGATTGTCGCATGAGCTGCCACTTGTCTAACCACGGCCCCGTCCGTCCCGCATCGCAGGGTGCCAAGCAAGAGGCCGTAGGAATGTACCGCAAGATGGTAGCCTCGGAAGAGTGCAAGAACCCCTTGGCCTGGTCTGCCCAAGGCTTCTCGCTGGACCAGTTTGACATGTGCTTCCTTCCAGGAGGCCACGAGAAGTCTGTCCGCCAGCTCATCGACTCTGACACCGTCCATAAGCTGTTCGCCTCGTACTTCCCCCAGACCAAGAAGCCTGGGAAGAAAGTCGTCGGTGCTGTCTGCCATGGTGTCATGGTCCTGTCGGAGTCCAAGGGTGACGATGGCAAGAGTGTCATCTATGACTGCACCACCACCTCGCTCCCCGCCAGGTTCGAGCAGGTCGCCTTTTGGGGCACGAGAGCATTTCTGGGAGACTACTACAAGACGTACGGGCAGGGAAGCGAAGATGTCGAAATGAGCGTAAGTCTCGCCCCTCCATCGAGCCCCGGCCCGAGCGAGCGAGCAAGGGATAACAAGCATGTGCGGGGGTATGTAGGTGAGGAAGAACCTCAGGAACGACAAGGAGCAGTACAAAAACAGCCTGGGAATGCGACCGTGAGTACAAATACCTTACTCCTTCGGCGTGGACCCCACGCATGGTTCTTCGCTGCGAGCCATACCACATCACATTCAGGGTGTCGTTTTGACTGATGTGTATCATGGTCAGTTTCGTTGTCGAAGACCCAAACTACAACTACATCACTGCCAGATTCCCCAACGACGTCGACCTTCTCTCGGAGAAACTCGTCAAGCTGGTGCAGAGCCTCCAGTAAATGGGTTTGATCTCTGGCGCTGCAATTTTCTAAAATGCGATGTTCTTGATGGCCCTGCTGTTTGTTTGAAACTATCACAAGTACTTGGATCAATATACCCCCCCCCCCCCCCCCCTCTCAGTTACTACTTCCTCGATGCATCCATGATCTCCAAGACTGCCTTGTCCACTCCATTTGCTATGATGTCAGGCTTCAAGCCCCCAATCACATCGCCAAGCCTGTCGGCCCAGCCCTTCCCGGCGCGGTCGATCCAGGCCACTCGTAGCCCTGCCGCTTTGGCTCCGATAACATCAAAGGGGTTTGCGCTGACCAGCCACAGGTCGTCTGCCCCCTCCTCCTTGCCCACTCTTTTCTGAAGATGAGTGTATGAGTTTCGCGTCGGTTTGAACACCTGGACTTCCTCCACCGAGATCATGTCCTTGAACAGACCTGCGTGGGGCTTGAGATCAGGTGAAGTCGTGACCGATGCCCGGATCATGTCATCAGTTCCATTTGAGAAGATGTAGACATCGACCATGTCGTTCTCTGCGGCTCTCTCGAGCGCTCCGGCCACCTCCGGAAAGGTATGCAGTGAGTTATAGGCTCTCATCAGATCCGATTCGTCGGTGGACGAGAGAGTCAACCCCAGCTCGGTGACAGCATGTTGCAGCGCGCCCCTCGTGCACTCACTGAAAGAGCGATATATTCCTGATGGACTATTAGCGGTCTTTGCCGTGGGCCGCGGACAAGTCGTCACATACCCATGCTGTTAAGCCTCCATGTATACTCCAACTGGTATCTTCGCCATAGTGAGGCGACCTCTTGGGCCTTGTCGTGGCCGAGGTGTGTGGCCAGCTCTTTGGCGATCGAGTCGGTCGAGAGCAGGGTTCCGTACAAGTCAAAAGCAATCACAGTCTTGCCTGAAGCCATTTTGCCGCTATGTATCGGGTTTGGTCTAACAGTCATCCAGGATGTGAGAGGTTACTAGACATGAGATTTCTAGTGTACAGTGAACGGTGCGGGGCCGGAGGTAACCTCGGGATGATGAAACCCACTTCCCCAGATATCGAGCCCGGCCATCGGCGTCATCGATCCTAACAGGAGAAACACGACACAAACGACCCTCTTTTCTGCTGCGATCAACCATTCCCAGGACAACAAGGCACGGGCCAAGAATCGTCCTAGAACCTTATGCCGACTTGAGGGTACGTTCGCATCATGGGCCGAGAGGGCCCCCGGGATGGAGTCAGGGCCGAGAATTACGAAAAGTTCCGCGAGGCGTTTTCGGAGATCTTGATAGAACAACTGTCTTCGCCTCAGAAGAAGAAGAAACCGCATAGGCGCGGCTCGAAAAGGTCAAGGGCGCCCGTAGCGGCCATCGGCGGGCTCCCCCCGCCGGCCGCGCCGGAGGCAGGTCCCGCGGATGATGACGACGCCGCGGACCTGGCCGATTTCATCGACTACGTCGCCTCCGAGGCCTTTGACGACCTGCCCGCGGACCTGCAGGACCTCACGCACCAGGCCTGGGCCGACAACGCCGACGCGCTGCAGACCCGCTACGACCCGGCCACTCTCACCGGCGCGCGGGTCGCCGAGGCCATCCTGCCCGCCGCGCTGGACCCGTCCGTCGCCGACTCGCTGCGCACCTACGGCCTGGCCGACGAGGCCACGCGGGGCGTCGACGAGCTCCTGGCCTCGGCCCTGTCGGCGTACGTAGCCCGCGCCAGCGCCGCGCCTCCCGCGCCCCGGTCGGCGGCCGGCCGGGCCGACGCGTGCGAGATCTGCGGCCGGGACTGGGTCGCCCTGACGTACCACCACCTGGTCCCGCGGCTCGTGCACGACAAGGCCGTCCGCAGGCGGTGGAGGCGCGCCGACGAGCTGCAGAGCGTGGCGTGGCTCTGCGGCGCGTGCCACGCCGCCGTGCACCGGTTCGCGGGCCACGAGGACCTCGCGCGCCGGTACTACACGGTCGAGCTGCTGCTGGAGCAGGACGAGATCCGCAGGTTCGCGGCGTGGGTTGGCCGGGTGCGCTGGAAGAAGAGGTAGCACGCGAGTGCCTGTTACTTGGCTTTTATGGCAGTTTCTTTTTAGGAATTGACATTGTGTATTGACGCCACGCCCTTCCGGTCCCCTGAGGAACGGATACACTTGCTCATAACGAGACATGTTTACCAGTAGGGGCGTCCCTGGTAGCGAATGATCTTCAAAACCAAATTCCCGCGAACCCTTTGAACCGACCAAGTTATGCTGTATATAAACAACACCAAGAATGGGTATCAACAAGAAACATAAGAACGAGAATGCAAACGCCACTTCGCCGGTTGTTTTTTTCTTCTTTCCCTCCCTCTTCTCTCTTCGCATCTACTCATTGATCCCTCCTCCTCTTCCTGTTCTCAAGCTCCACCTCGGCCGACGGCGGGCTGACCGCCCTGCTCATGTCCTGGCCGTTGGACCCGTTGTCGAGACGCCGTGGGTGCGGCACCCTCTCGTCCTCGCTCGACGGGCGCCGGTTCTGGTCCAGCAGCGGGTTGTTGTCGTCGAACTCCTCCTCGGGCACGGCCACGAGCCCCTGCTCGCTGGCCCAGCTGCGCGTGCGGCCGACCGAGTCGCGCGGGCGCCCGCTCGCCACGACGCCGCCGCCCACGACGACGCTGTCGGACCGGTCGAGGCTGTTGCGCGCCGAGGACAACGAGGCTGCGCCGCCGCCCCAGCCGAACTCGGCGCCGACGGCCCGGTCAATGTCCTCCTTGAGGTGCACCGACGCCCGGCGCGAGACGTACTCCTCGAACTGCGTGTCGCGCTTGTGGTCGTAGCTCTCGCGCCGCGCCGCCATCGGGGCCGCCACGTAGTCGACGGTCACGGTCGGGCCCCCCGTCGACTTGCGGCGCAGCGAGCTGAGCGTCGGCACCGACGAGGCGGCCGAGGCGGAGCGGCTGCGCGACTGCGGCGAGTGGTACTCGGTCGAGAGGTGCCGGTCGTACGGGCCGCCCGCGCGGATGTCGACGGCGTGCCCGAGCTCGACGTGCTCGTCGTTGCTGAAGCCGTAGGCCTTGACGTTGACGGGGTGGTGGTAGTCGTCGTAGCGGGAGAGGCGGCGGAAGGTGATGAAGGCGTAGATAGTGGGGATGAGGGTGGCAACGCTGTACAGAGCCAAAACAAAGCCCGGGTTAGTGCTTTCTTGACTCTCTCGCAGGACTTGGGGCTAGGGGGCTTTATCCTACATGAAGCCAATGTCGATTGCCAGACCAGTGGTCGACCAGATGTCTCTGCCGCGGGCGAGGAACTGAACAACGTCGAGCGCGAGGATGGCGGCGGCGCTGGTGAGCTTGATGGTGTGGGTGAAGAGCATGAAGAACGGCGTCAGGGTCTCGGAGACCATCTTGGCCACCTCCATGGTGTTGAGGAGTAGCGACAAGAGCGAGAGGCCGATGTTGGTGCATTCCCAACTAGTTCTCTGTGATCAGCCAACGCGCCTCTCGGTTGTGCATGATACAAGGAGGCCACTTACACCATCTCCACGACGGGCAAGTTGCCCTTCTTGTCATTCTCCTCGTAGTGCGCAACCGTCTCTGATATCCGGTACGAGAAGATGCCTATGAGTGCCATCAACAGGCAGATCTGTATGGCCCAGCACGGCAACAAGAACCGCTTCCGCCATTTGGCACGGTCGAACTGCGCTTGGTTCTGGTGATATCCCATCCTGGTTGGTTTCACTGATATGAATCGTCGACTCAGGTCCGTTCCAGCCCAACACTTTAATTCCTCTGGTGTCCAGCTAGCAGTGGTATCTTCCTTGTCGAAGCGGAAGTGGCCTTGGACTGGGCCGTAGGGCTGGAGGGGGGGAGGGGGGCTTATAAAGGTATAAATCCCAAGCCGTCACAAAGAATCATATATTCATTTCATGATATCACCTTCAGCAAACTTGTGGCTGTGAATGGCACGATCTCGCGTGCTATGAGACGGCGAGTTACTATATATAAAGAGACCTGGGGTCTTGGGTTCACCAAGAACAGGAAGTGTGGGGAGCCGTTGCCCTTGACTGGGCCTGGCTGCTTGCCTGTCTAATGATTCTTGACGAGTAGGAACAAGGGACCCGGACACGGACGAGGGTTCGCGTCTAACAACGGGTCGTGAAGAGTGCGGTGATTTTCCCTCTGGGAGTCAGCCTTGGGAAAGGGACGGGCCCCTGCCTGGTCTGCGGTGACAAGCTCGCCGGCGCACGTACTTTTACAAGTACAGCCACATCGGTGCCATTGGCGGAGACAGCGCCATGTGGATGAAGCCATTGGAGCCGGGGGGTTCCACACAGGCACGTCGCGATGTTGACCTTGATTTCCGACAGGCCGGTCTTGGTTCAGTCGTCCACTTTGGGGCTAGCAGCGGCGCTGCGGCTGAGCACCGGTGCTTGGCGGGGCTGGGATGTGTTCAGTACGGAGTAGGTAAACCCTTCAGGGCAGTTGATCGCTTTCGAAAGCTGAATGTCGATACCATCAAGTTTGTTGTTGACCGCCTGGTCACAAGTCTGCCGGATGTTTTCTTCCTTCTGGCGGCCTCTTGGCCTGCCTTGACGGCCATGCTCGAGGAGTCTCTCGGTGAAGGAAATTAGGAACACGCGTATTCTTGACCAAAGAAACGGTTCCCGGCCCCCAACAGCAACCGTTGGATAGACAGTGATCCCCATTGGAGCAGACTAGGGTTCAGCCGTCGGATGGCATCCTCGCTCAGGGCGAAAACGTCCTGTCAAAGCCGGAAAAGACGGCGACATGCCAAATGATCCTTCTGACTGTGGAGGGACCAGGAATAGAACAGGGACACAAACCATATTGGACCGTTTGTTGGTATGCAGAGACTCGTTGTCATGGAGAGGCATGAGCAGAGCAAACCTCGATCAATAGACGTTCCCAGAAACTGATGTGTGGAGAGCAAGGGGTCCATCCAGGACGCTGTGCTCTGTATGTGCCTCCTCGCAGGCATGCAACATGGGGCATGCATGCCCAAGCTCCTCCGTAAGCACTGCTGGGTCTCTGTGATCCTGCGAGCGGGAAATGAGCCCTGGATGCGGCGAGTGTCTCACAGACAGTCCCGTCACTCCACGTCAAGGGCTGGTTGTTGGCGCTAGTCTGGAGCGTTTCAGGGTCCACGGCTGTGCCTGCTCGGCTCCCAAGTCGGCTAACTTAACGGTGTTAGTGAGTCCAGTGGGTGCCGTTTTGCTTGCGCTGTTAAGTGTTGCCTAGAGGTGTCGACATCACCTCTTGGCGCGTGGTCTTCTTTGGCATTAGATTGCAGGAGATGGTGCATCACGATTCGCTTTGGCACGGCCACGTAGGACTGAGATGTGCGCGCTTTTCATGACTGCGTCTCGTTAGCCGCGCGTGAGCAGAGAGGGTCGAATGCGAACAAGTGACAATCCGTGGCAATGCGGTAATGCGATGGGGCTGAGCAGCAGCGGAAATGAGACGCCCCAGCCGAGTCATCAGGAGAGGTGGAGAGGCAGTAAGCACAGTTCAGGATCCGGTACCATGGTCTACCCGGACCACGGTTTGCAGTCTAACTTGATTGATTCACCCTCAACACAGACCGTCGTGGCCATCCTGTGTAACCAGGGCCGAGACTGTTGTTTGCCTGTCCGACAAAGATCGACTGCACTACTGCAGTTCGTGCTCATGTCGCGAGACCCGATCCTACGGAGTACAATCGGGATCTTGAAAAGAGTGACTTGGTTTATTCATTTCACAGACGCGACTATGTATGATCAAGAGTGTACGAGTAAAAAAAGGACCGACGGTACACATATCCACCTGACGATACACAGAAATGCTCCGGCTTCAAGTGACTACCCGCTTTCGCACAAGGCGAGGCAGTTGTTGCCCTGAGAAACCCTTCTCAAGCTTACTGGGAGTTCTCGGCCTTGCGGAGGTCAAACACCTTGAGCACCTCCTCGGCGGCCTTGACACCGCTGAGGGCCATGGCACCAAAGGTCGGGCCTATCAAAGTTCACATTAGAGTCCAGAGTCTCATTGTTATCCGGCGTGCAAGCCCAGACTTACCCATGCGGTTGGCACCGTCGACCTCGGAGAGCTCCATGCCTCCGACGACAAGACCAGGCACAATCTCGCGCGTGTTCTTGACGATGGCGTCCTCGGCCGTCTGCATGTCGAGACCGCGCATGCCGCCGAGCTGCTCGAGCTGCTTCATGCTGACAAGGCGCTTGACGGAGAAGGCACCGAAGGGGCCTGGGGAGAACAAAAAGGTAGGTAGGTCAGCGTGTCTGTTCCTGAACGCGGAGGGACGAAGCAATCCTTACCGTCGTGGCCCGTGGTCGAGATGATCATGGGCGCGTTGATGGTGTTGGGGTCCATGCACGACTGGTCGTCGTGATGCATCGAGACGAGAGTCCAGTTGGTGACGACGCCGGCGATGCGCACATCGCCCGTGCCGGCGTCGCGGCGCGTGATGAGGTCCTCGACGGCCGTGGCGTTGAACAGCTTGATGTTGGGCATCTGCAGCACCTTGCTCAACACGGTGCTGGTGAAGAGGGCGGCGTGCTTGACGACGACAAAGTGGCCCTCGTCCTCGTACGGCACGCCGACCTCGTCGAGGAAGGCATCGGCCGGCTTGCGCATCACCATGGCGCTGAAGAGCTGGCCGCCGAGCCAGGCGCCGCCTCCGGGCGACACGCCGGCCTCGACGATGGCGATGCGCAGGTCCGGGCGCAGCTTGCCGAGCGTGTAGGCCGCGCTCAGGCCGCAGGAGCCGGCGCCGATGATGACAATGTCCGACTCGGCGTAGGCGTCGAGGTCGGCAAAGTAGCGCCGAGTCATGGCGCGCGAGACCTGGCTCTCGCGGATGGGAGCAAAGGTAAAGTTGGACCAGTTGCCCAACATGGACTCGACGTCCTTGGTGAGGCCCTCCTGCTTGGAGGCCTGCACGCCATTACCGTTGTTGGAGCCCTCGACCTTCTTGTTGGCCAGGACGGGCACACGGTGGGCTAGCTCGGGAGAGACGGCAGAGGGAGCCATTTTTGATCTGGGACTGTTAGGATGACCTTGTTCTCTAGTGCAATGTCAAGGGGAGGCGGAGCATGATCCTTTCGCTGGTATTATCCAGATCAAGTTGCGGCCGTATAATCTCAGCCGCTCCAAGTCTGCCACCTCCAGCCCATCGTGCTCGAGGGACGATGAACTGGAGGCAGGGTCCAAGGATTGGCACCGGCTCATGCGCTCAGATAATTACCTGAATGATCATCTTGGATGCAGCAACCATTGAAAAGGTCCATGGCTTCCGTCTTTTCAGAGTCGGGGCTGGATGTACCAGATGTTCCGAACGGGTTCCTGTGAGAAGAGAGACGGTGGTATGTGTTAGCCAGTCGCATTTCAGGGTCGAGAAAGGGCAAGCTTTAGAGAAAGAGAGAGAGCAATGGTACTTTGTTCTATCTGTTTGTCTTTTTTTGGTCTCTTTTATCACGGCGTGCCGGGACGACGATGGAGTTGATGGATGCGGTGTTACTGTTGCGGAGGGTTCGAAAGCACAAAGTCTTGAATGACCAAAACTACCCAGCCCGAGGGAGACAAGAGAGGGGAAAGCATCATGCATTTATACACAACCTCAAGCGTCCTGGGATCGACTCGCGGTGCTATCGCTCACCCCCACCTCGAGTTCCACCATCTGTCATTAACCCCTCATCCTGACGAAGCGATCTTCCTGTTACTTCTGTCCCAAGCTCTCTACGGAGTACGGTTCCGGAAATCATGGGCAAAGCCGTCCAATCAGGGAAGTGCTTGCGGCACAGAAATGCAATGCTGTTGTCCTCGCGGCCAATAGGAGGACCGCCTTGGGCCAATGGGATGTCCCGGTACCCGCTGAGCCATGTCCGTCCGTCCCGTCAGACCCCGAGTCTAACCGGCGTTGGTTTCGCTAGGTGAGACTCCGCGGAGAGCAAACCTCCAAGCGTCTTGGATGGACGGCCGTCTCTGCATGAGAACTGGGGCCGAGCAGAGCATACAGAAGAGCAGCGTAGGAGGCAAAGTTGTATTTATGTTTAATGAGCGTGTACGTGTAGATTATAAAATCCTTCCATCTGCGTCCTGCCTTCCTGTAATGCAAACTCTACCAATGGTCCAGCCAGACTGCTCTCGATGACCATGCAGTCTCGTTCATTTGGGCCTCTTCTGTGCCGGTTTCGTTTCACAGGGCAAACAGGGCATACGCCATGCCCCCGATGACACCAAAACCTCCAAAGTTGCCAGCTCGGCGGATCCGAGAGCCAGCAGCCGTGTAGTAGCCGTATGGCGTGGATGTGGGCGTGTAAGGTGCCTTGAGCGTCGCGGTCTTTGTCAGTGCCGACGTCACGGTAAGCTGCGCTTCACAGTCGGCATCACCCTCGCACGAAGCGCCGGCGTTGGCCAGGCCGCCATCCCCCGGGACAGTCGCCAGCGCGGTGGGGACAGAAGTCTCTGGAGCGGCAGGTTGCCGGGCTGGGTTGGCAACCTGGCCGCTCCCGCCGTCAACAGCATAGGTGCTGACCGGAGGGAGCTCAGGAGGTTGACCGTATGCCACGCAGCCGTGGCACGGGCTTCCGGGGGTGTACCCAGGGAGACTTGTCACTAGTGTGCTCGTTGTACAGGTGCTGCAGAGCTGCACCGTTATCGTTCTCATGCGATCTGCCAGGGAAGCAGAGCAGGATGACTTGGCCGCGATGTGAGCCCATGCGTGAAGGAGAGGGGACATGAATACTTACCACAGTGACTGTGGCCTCGTCTCCTGCCGTTGGTGTGCCTATCACGCATGCATAGCAGGGATATCCTTCAGTCGAGGTATGGCACATGGACCGGGTGAGAGTTGACAGCTCCTCGGTGACTGTGGATGTGGCTAGAGAAGGTCAGTCAGGTGAACAATACACAGCCAAGCCTAGTCAACATTGCTTGGACTTACTACTGTTCTCTTCATCGCAAACCTCTGTGATCTCGGTGATGATTATGATTTCAACACCCATGTACCCACCGCACTGGCTCGCTGACGTGGGGAGCGCCTTAGATGAGACACTACCTGTGCTTTCCAGACTTGTAGCCCGTGAGTGATACTCTGTACTGGAAGCAGCCTCGGTTTCGGCCTCGCAGTCAGGCTCTGATTCCGTAGATACTGGAAGGATGGAGGTCTTGAGTGTCCAGGGGTTGGTCCATGAACTTGGAGCGGAGGACCCATAGTACTGAGAGGGTGAGGGTGCTGGGTATCCGGTAATTGTCTTTGGTGCGGAGTGTGGATACGTGCTGTGACGAGTGCTGAACTTGGTCGGCCATGGCTTGGACGAGGTCTCTGCGGTTGAAGTCTCGTGTTCTGCGGAGCCGGTCGCGGACGAAGCACCAGCCGAGGAATGCAGTCCAGAGGGTAATGTCGAGACTGATCCAGATTCGGACGAAACCACCTTACTAGAAGAGCTAGTTGCCGTGATCTCCGTGATGGAGAGCGACGTCGAGGTCGATGTGGGGGTTGAGGTTGACGCCGAGCCAAGACTGCTGGCTGCGGACGCTGTCTCGCTGCCTCCAAGGGGCAAAGCGGTGACTATTGTGCTTCCAGAGCTGACCAGGGTCACACTTGTCAAGCTTTGGGTAGGGGACGCCTCGGACTCTGAACCCGTCGAGCCCAACCAAACACTGTGGATATGGCCAGTCTGAGAAGTGGTCGACGATTTTGTGCTGTAGCCACTTTGCGTCTTAGGCGTAGTCGTCTCCTGCTCTGTTTGCGTACTATTCCCATTGGACCAGGTGGCCGTTGTCAAGGACAAAGCCGAGCCCGTTTGTGATTCGCTGGGGGAGCGTGTCGTATGGCTTGTCTCTGACGACGAATGTACCTGGCCTGTCGAGGCGGTGCTCCCCTCCCGGATCGTCGAAGATGTCACTTCCGGACTTGAAGTGGCAGAGGGCGCGTTTGATGATGCGAAAGACCCTGTTGCAGTCTGCGCCTGAGACCCGCTCACGGTTGAGCCGTTTGTGCTTCTGCTTAGTCCGGTAGTCACGCGCGTAAGCAGTGTCGAGACTGAGTGGGACGGAGGATACAGTGTAACTGTCGTGACTTCAGTCCCTGGGAAGATTGTAGAGACAATTACCCGGACGCTCTCCGAGGGTAGTCGAGTGTTGCTGGGTTGCAGTGTGGTTCGAGTGCTGTTGCCCGAGTTCGGGCTTCCTTGGCTGGTACTTGTTGCGTTCGATGGCAAACCTGCGGATCCCGTAGCGGTCTCTGTGATGGCGGACGAGCTGGGGATCTGTCCCGTCGGAGCGGTCTCTGAGGGTTGGATCGTCAGGGTCACGATGATGCCGCCGTTTGTAATTGTCCTCGTCACAACTGAGGAAGACCCTGCCGTTGTTTTGTTGCCGTTGGATGTCACGCTGATAGTTGACGTGGACGTGGTAGTAGTCGTTGATGACGTCGTGTTCTCTGCGCCAGAGGTAGTACCCGTCCACGAGGGAGCCGGGGTCCCCTCGCTCTCGCTCGCCGTAGTCCAGCCAACTTGTGGCGTTGTTGCAGTCGACCAGGAGAGGAACGTAGAGTTGGCGCTACTTCCGGGCGAGATTGATGAGCTGGAAGCTGTGCCCGTTGAAGTGCCCGAATCCGTTGCTGACGCATTGTTCGGTACACTGGATGGTGGCGGCGTTCCACCAGTGGGCCATCCCGGCGGGAAGACGGTCACGGTGACCACGCTATTACCAGGGGTGATTGTGGACGTTATGACGGAAGGCGTCGTCAGCCCTGAGCTCGTGGAGTTGATCCACGGGATGGTCCTGGTGCTGTTTGCAGAGATGGTGCCTGATGTCGGTGTCGGATTTGCGTCGGTGCCGGTTCCAGTCACCCAGATTGAGGACTCGCTTGTGCTCTCTGTCACTCCGCCTCTGTCAGACGAGGTCGATTCGGATACGTTGCGGCTATAGCAAGCATTCCGGTGTTAGACAACTCTTAAATATCGGCTCTGGACGGCGCCAGGCTATCTCACCTTGTCGTAGCTGTGTCCACAGCAGTCGCATTTGTCCAGGGCGGGAGGGTCGACTGCGTTGAAGTGGATGATCTGTGATACAGACGTTCTAGTCATGGAATCATCTTAAGGGTAAGATCAGATATTAACTTACACGGCAGTCGTGAGAACCATTGTTCCAGTCCAGCTTCCGGAGAGAGAACCAGAACTCGTGGGGGCGTCGGTGCTAGAAATGCGAGAAAGGTCAACAGACGTCCAGCATCAGCGAGCCACAGCGAGACCCTACCTGGAATTGGTGAAGATGCCTCCGTTTGTAGTCGACGACGCTCCCGATTCGGAAGAGGCAGAAGAGGAGACTACCGTGCTACTGGCGCTGGCGCTGGCGCTGGCGCTGGTCGTCGTCGAGTTGGTCCTACAGTCTCCAGGGGATATCATGCCGTATAGACACTTGCAAGATTTGGAGCATAGGCTCCCAGGAGTCCCATTATCGTCGCCATCATCGCATTCTTCGCCGAACTCGGAGTCAGTCCGTCCATTGCCACAACCGACCGGGGTGGCTCCGCGCGAGATGATGTAGGGAATGCCGCTGGTGCCGTCTGCAAAGTCTTTCTCTCCGTCGCCGGTAGCGCCCTTAGCGATGGCGAGGGGTTCAAAACTATTGATTCCCTTGGTCGGATAGCCGGAGAAGACCTCGTGGACACTGCACGACCAATTACTCAGGGTGGCATCGTCGACCGTGGCCAAGGCGGACGAGTTGGCGACGAGATGGGCGTCGTTGTAGCAGCTGAGCCTTCCGCGGACGGTGAAAGTGCCGAACTCGGAGAGGACATCGACTGTCGACGTCGTCTGGCTGTCATAGTAGCAAGACAAAGAAAAGTACAGCCCGGTACCGTTGCCCGAGGCAGCAAACTTGACGCTGCCGTCGATGAGGTCCAGAGCCCCAGGTTGGAAAGAGGAGTGGAAGGTTGGGTCGGTGCCGATGAGGATGATATTTCCGGTGATGGCGGGGGACCAGGTTGCTTTTGTGTCTTCGAGGAACTGGATCTTGTCCTTCTTGCCACAATTGGGATCGGGAACGATGATGGCCTTGTACTGGGCAAAATCGGCAGTGGTCATGCTTCGCCACTCGGCGTCGGAGGCGATGTGCGCTGTGAGGCTGGGTCAGGGGAGATAGGTCTACCCACAGGGCGGCACGGCTGGCTAGTAGACTCACCTGTGTAGTTCAGCACATTGGTAGCTTCTTTGAATTCGTTGTAAGTCATGGCGTCGTAGAAAAGCAGGTCCTCCGCAGCTGCGGCGACGCTGGCCAGGCCCATCGAGGCCAAGCCCAGGAGACCCGTGACACGCATCACGAATCAGGTGAGGACGAGAACAGAAGAGTAGAACGAATGACAGGAGACAGTTTGAATGCTAAACGAGTGACTATGGAGCGGTTGACTTCAAGAGGAAGATAGTGACCGTGATATGAAACCAACGGCGATGCCAGAGCTTTATATCATGATGCCCCTATACCCATGTGGCAATTCTGCACAAGGCCATCATGAGTCTCCCAGCATGGACTTCTCTCTCGCCATTCCAGAATACGTGCACGCGTCTCAGAGAGAGACGACAGAGCTTGCTCCTATGGCGGTCTCACCACCACTCACCCTCCAGCCAGGCCCGCCGAGACCTCGGACGATCTGCCCGAATCGCCTTCCGTCAAATTGCACCAGGCCAAGCTCAGAGACCACAAGCGTAACTCGAATTGAAACAGGGACAGATGAAGAAGCTGATAGTCTCGTGGCTGTGAAACATGTGTGTATGAAGAAGGATGGTCCGAAGGGCCTGCCAGCTGGTCAGAGATGGGCACTCACACCCTTCAATCTCGTCTCGACGTGGCCTTGACCTGGCCTAGCTACTCAGAGGTTCTTGTCATACTACTAGCTTGGCCGGATCATGCAGGTAGCCTAAGGGGCTGGCTGAACTTGCCTGATCTTGCTGCGATGCAGCCACAACGGCCGCCCGGCTCAACCCTCCCGGCTGCTGGATCGTATGCACGCACGATCATGCAAGCTCGGTAAGAGTGCATCGGCTACCCGAGCGACGGTGCTCCTGCATATTGATGAAGAGGTGTCACAAAGGGACCGCTTCCGTGCGGGCTCAGGCAGCCGTCAGAAGGGACGGGATCTGCAGCTGTCAAAGCTCTGGTGAGCATGAGTTGCACACGCGCGCCATTGAAATTGCGCTTCGAGACAGGTACGAGAGATAGTCTCGTATGACACAGATCCTGTCGGTCTGTCCAACTCTGCAGCTGGCATGGCTCACTGTGCGAGGTTGTACGGCGTCCTTGACGCAACCCGTGGTACGCCATTGGGGAAGCAGCTCGCATCTCGCTCGAGACCAGGCTCACTCAAATAAAGCGGTGCAAACAAGGCGCCCTTGAACACGGTGTGAGTCTGAGTCTACCGAGGTTCCGCCCTCCTTTCGGCTATGAGCATAGGCGTTCAGAGCTTCCATCATCAGGGAGACGTGCCATGACTACATGTCGATACCCTCTGATACCGTCTGGTTCCCTCTCATGTCGGTTTGCCACTTTCTAGGCAACCTGAAATACAGAGATGTAGGAAAGTGGAGTAAGACATTGCAAGGCTGCCTGGTATGCTTGCTCTTCTGAGCTTGTGGCTCTCGAGGCCCCTTTTGAAGCAAAAGCAGCAAAAGCCATTGTCAAGAGCATGGGCTGAAGTGTGTGTATTCTCGGAAAAAGCCACGCACTCGAGTGCTTGTTTCCAGAAGCCTGTGCAGATATGGACATAGAGAGAGGCGGTCCGGGGCGGCCGGTTAAACCCAGAGGGGAAAACGAGGTCGTGCATGTCGAGGTCCCGCCGATACGCCGGCTTTGTTATCCAGGTGCTGCTGCACCTCGCTCGACTTCTCCCGAGGCGCCAAAAAAAGGACAACCTTCTCAGCCGCACAAAGCGAGGCGAAAGAATCAGCCCTCGCTGATGCTTATGCTGGTCATCAAACTCGCCATGCTCCAGATAGGGAAAGTCATGCTGTAACGATGCGACACATCGTTGCCGGCCATTATCACCAAGATGTCGCACACGACGCGCGCACGGCCAATTCAGTTCAGGATCGGTTGTTTATTCCCTACTCTGAAGCAGGCAGCCCTGTCTGCGGCTGACTCTTTCCTGACCACGTAGCGTCTTATTTGGGTAGACATATAGAGGCATAATGTGACTGCTTTCGGTCGTATCAGCCCTTCCCTCCCCGGATGTGTTAAGATCTGCGATCTGGTAGGGCTGACTGCTCAAGGACCTCGATGTTGCGTGCATTGCCGGCCGCCGTCGTTGAGAATATGGCTGCCTTGTTTGCCTCACACAGCTTGCCCTCATGCAGTGAGCAGCCAGGGCCCTGAAGGAGGGTGGTGCCCTTTAATTCGAACGAGTCCGACAGGGGAACGTCATAAGGCTGGCATCAGCGGGGCCACCAGTCGACGGTTGACTGGACCGCCAAAAAATGGTAGCGGCTGCGAAGAGTCTCGGCTCGTTTTCGCTTTCCAGATTCCGGCATCTCTCCGGCAAGGTGTCCGCTCAGAATGCTTCATCATTCGCATGACACATCCAGCGTGGCTTTGAAATATTTCGCCTTGCCAACCCCGCGGCTTCCGGACCTGGAGGCATCGAAGTCCGCTTGACCTGCCTAGAGGCTCAGAAGCGGCCGTGGTCAAAGCCTACCTCGGATGTATCGCCCAAAAACTGTCCTGGACGCGGAGTGGGCAGGCATCTTTCCTGCATGGCAGCAGATGACTCTTTCGACCTAGATATATAAGGTGATGCCTCGGGAAGAGTCATGCTCGACCATGCGACAAAGCTGGTCCTCGTTATCGAGCTTCAGTTCGTTGAGCTCGACAGAGTCTCGGAATGCCAAGCATGTTTGGAACCAGAAGCCGGTGCGCCTTCGAGCGGCTCTTGACCAGAAACCATGTGGAACGGGCTCTGATAGACGAGGTCGGACAGCACAACTTTATCCCTCTGGTATGTTCATTAGACGAACTTGGTAGTGAAGACATTATGTTGACTGAGAGGCAGGCTCTGGGAACCGTCGAGCTTTTGGGTGGAACTCCGGCGCAGCTCGAGTCCGTTTATAGTGACGGCAAGGGTCAATTTCCAGCGTGGAGTCTGTCGCCAGGAAGGATCCTGAGCGTGGATGACATGCTGCAGCATTTGGGCGACGCCAAGTAAGTTATGTTCCGGAACAGGGCCAGGCGGTTGAGTCTCTAATGGGGAATGCACCAGATATCAACGCGCATATATAGACTTCTTCAGCCTGCAGTATGGGAGATCGCAGATGTTCCGCAGTCAGTGGCTTCAAGAGCAGCTGTTGCTCCCGCACGACAAGCCATTGTTGTACGGGCTCTTTGGAGAGCTCGGAGGGCCTCTTCTTCACCTGAGCCACGCTGTTGAGCTAAAGTCGTCTATCCTCCTCGTCGAGTCACTCGTCCTGGCATCTCTGGACGGCGACGCCGCCATCTCGGAGGTACTGTCGGACCCTGCGCTAGAGGATACTCCGACGAGCCTGCTGGCCCCGGAAGCCATCATGTCGAGGCTTGCTCACGACGGCAGGTTCAGTGGGGTCATCAAATCAGCACCCGGCTATGAGCAGGTAGCCCTCGTCCTATCAAACCCGGTGGCCAGGTCTGCTGTCATCGAGTATGTCCGACTTCTCGGTCTGGGCGATACACCCGAGTTACTGGGCCAGTTGGCCGACCTCTCGACAGCATTGGTATGCGGAAGCCACAAAAGGGGCAAGCCGGCATTCGACCTGTACCTAAGCTCTCTGCCGAGTCTTGTGCAGGCTCTGAGGGTTCTGCTGCCGTTATTCGATGGCGACCAGGCGTCCAGGACGACGCTGGTCAGAGGGGTATGGCTGCTGATGCTGCTCAGTTACATCACGCAGATGCGGCCAGTTCTCGACAAGAGTCTAGTGTTCGCAACCCCCGTCAACATCGCAGACTTGAGCTGGGGAAGGCTGTGGTCCGAGTTCTGGGGGCAGGCTGGCGGCTTGAAGGATAAGTATCTGGATCCAACCTTTGTCCGCTCGCTGCGAAGCTTGCAGGAGCTCGGACAGGCGTCGCCAGACCAAGAAGCTTATTTCCTTCTGGCCGCATGGAAACTCAGGAAGCAGTGGCAGCAATGGGCAGGTTGCGGCAAGCCTGGTGAGTTGTTTCTGAATGTCCGACTGTGAGCAACGGGATGATCACCGATTTCAAGAGGCGGACGGACAGCACTACTCACACATAAGAACGATTTTCACCCATCACGCTCAGATATATATATATACCTGGTATATAGATACCTACTGGCTGGTCCAGTGGCAATGATACCCGTCGAAGCTCATCGCTGACAACTCATGATGGAAACGTGTTCACAACTTCAGGTCGGCAAGGAGTAGAAGTACCATGTAGAGGTGAAGAAAAGGAAGGGACTGGTATTCTGAAAACTTCTCTTTGCAGGATCATGTCACGCATAGAGAAGCCTCCGTAGAGAACTTAGACTACAAGTACAAGCTCTTCGTAAATGAGATCGAGGTTTTGCCAGTCGATACATCGAGCACAGGCCAAGGGAGAGAGAATGAGAGTATGGGGGGGGCTATCTAAAATGCTGGGCTTCCCTAGTTGAACCCTGAAGATGACAATTTATCAATATCTCCCACACGCTAGGGTGCGGGCTGGTCCACTGAAAGCCCCCTAGCTTGAACTGGACCACCCCGGACATCACCTCAATGGATTTTGAGGCTGAGCTGTTCGCCCCAAGTGGCCCCCAATATCCCTATTGGGAGCACTGCGAGGCTTGGAGTTACACCAAAAGATCCCTAAAGATAAACCAGACAGCTTAGCTGGCCAATCGCCAATTCGCCCGCCCTTCTCAATCCAGTGACAGCCCACCCCAGAAATTCCCGCCAGGCCAGCAAACAAGGGGCACGAGACGACATCTCCAGTTCCTCCTCGCCCATCACCACGACCAGACACCAGATCGCCTCCGCACTTGCACAGACGCCGTCGACCCTGTGCGAGCCTTACGTTCCCAAGGTTGCTGCTGCAGGAAGCACCTTGTTCCTCCTCTCCACTCATTCCTTGACCCCGGTCTCGCCCTCAGGCACCGAGATTCTTTTTTTCCTTCTGCCGCCCACGGCTCCCTCCTTTCAACCCATCCATTTGGCACAACGCAATCCAGCGCGCAGCCCATTGGTACCTCTTTTTCAATTGGGAGTGAGTATTCTGCGTCGCAGCGCGCGGGAGCGGCTCTCGGTCGGCGTAGCTAATCCCTTGGTGCAGATCGAGACTTCCAACGCGACCTCTGTAGGACTCCTCACCGACCGACAATCTCTCCTGCCGTTCTGCTTGGTTCGGCCTCTCTCACATAGCAATTTGGCCCAAGCACTCGCACCGTCCCAGGGACCATGTCTTCCGGATTGACTCGCCGTCGAGGCGCTGGCGCAGCAACCAGCGCGGATGGGGAGGGCAGCAGCGCAGGGCGGACCGACTCGCCCAGCAACTTCAAGGACAGCGCGCCCGAGACCAGCTACGAGAAGGGCGAGAATGGACACAAGATTGCCTACGACCCTCGCGACATGAGCGAGAGTGCTGAGCGGAGCAAGCAGCCCAAGCTCACACTGATGGAGGAGGTCCTGCTCTTGGGCCTGAAGGACAAGCAGGTATGCAAACTTGGCTTGGCACCGAACACGGTCCACCCGTGATCTAGTTAATGCTGACATTCGCGCAACGCAACACAACAGGGCTATCTGTCATTCTGGAACGACAACATCTCATATGCGCTTCGAGGATGCATCGTTCTCGAGCTGGCGTTCCGAGGCCGAATCAGCATGCAGAAAGACCCCGCCAGGAGACGCTTCCCCCTCGCCGACCGGATCATCGAGGTGGTCGACGACACATTGACCGGCGAGGTCCTCCTAGACGAGGCGCTGAAGATGATGAAGGCCAGCGAGCAGATGAGCGTCAGCTCCTGGATTGACTTGATGAGCGGTAAGGCTGCAAATCACGCTGGGGAGCCCCAGCCATATGGGAAACAGTCGGCTAACGTGGTGTTTCTGGCACAGGCGAGACGTGGAACTTGATGAAGATTGGTTACCAGCTCAAGCAGGTCCGCGAGCGACTGGCCAAGGGCCTCGTCGACAAGGGCATTCTGCGCACGGAGAAGCGCAACTTCCTCCTTTTCGACATGGCCACTCACCCCGTAGCCGACGGCGGCGCAAAGGAAGAGATCCGCCGCCGCGTCCGCAATGTCCTCACCCAGCGCACCGTCGTGCTCCCCGGCTCCCAGTTCCTCCCCGAGAACCTCGAGTTCCGCTACACACGCACCATCGCCATGGTCTGCGCCGCGTACGCCGCTAACGTCCTCGAGAACGCGCTCAGCACTTTGGGCCACGAGGCCCGCGAGAGGGCCTTCACTCAGACCGACGAGCTGCTCGCCGAGTACAGCCAGTGGCCGTTTGGGAAGAAGGCGACGGGCAATGGCATCGGTGCCAACCTGCCGCAGGTTATTGCCGAGGTAAGGACTTTCTTTTGCCCACCCACACATACACATGCCATTGACTGACAATGGCGCTTTTGTAGGAGGTCAACAAGGCCAAGGATAAGGAGTTGCAACTCGAGGTCGTCGCTGCTTGTCTGAGCGTCTTCACCCGTCTCGACTCCCTTCTCTAAACACTCCCCATTCTCCGAGTTCTCACGACCACCAAGACACCGATCTATTACGACCATTTAATCATACTAGGGAGAGCACTCAGTTTTCTCAAAAAGAACAGCAAAAAAGCAGGTAGTGACGAGGTAAGGGAATGATCCCATCACGGGCTCGAGGCTGGGAAGGGTCCGTCCGGCTTCCTCGGACGTGCTCTGGGACGGCTTGGGTCTGCCTATTGTGGATTGACACCGTTCCAAGGCTGCATGAAGTACACGACTCTGGTCCCTCGGCAAATAGGGTGTGTCTTGGGGCGTATTGTAGAAGGTGTGCGGGCTGGGATGCGAGTTTCTCTTGAGGTTTTGGTGATTTCAACGTTTCGGCGCACATGTCTATCTATACCTTTTCAAGCACAGCTTCAACAGAGTTGTTTTACGTGTTTATGAACATGCAATCCGACAGATGTGTGCATGTATTTGTGTGTTTGTGCTTGTATCTGACTGTTTTGTTTCGGCCAAGCAATCGACAGCATTGGCCACCCCATCGAGGGAGACGGCGGAGAAGGGTCAGAGAGGCCTCTCTTCAATCAACATTAGAACAACTGTTGTTGAAGTGTTGACAAAATCGTAAATGCATTCATTGCAGATGCGCTGGTCGCATCGCCGCAAGACCTAAGCTACGCCGACGCCATAAGATGCAGGTTTTTTTTTTGAGACCTCCGGCCTTCCCTGGGCCCCGGTTCCAAAACACATAGGTATAATAGCAAACATCATCCTCGCTTTTCACAGAACGGCCCGCCCCCAGTGGCAGCAGTGGCCCATGGCTACTTTCTCTTGCCGCCGCCAAATGTGCCCTCGAACCCAGCCCTGCCTTTCTTGCTACCGCCGGCGCCTCCCTTCTTCTTGCCCTTGCCCATCAGCTTGTCGTCCCTCCGCTTGCGCAGGTTCTCCTCGCGCTTCTTCTGGCGGCCCTTGATGGCGTCCTCCACCCCCTTGGCGCGCTCCTTCCACTCGCGCTCGCTTCTCTTCTTGGCCTTCTCCTTGCGCTTGACGGCCTTCTTGAGCAGAGCCTCGTCGTCGCGGATTTTCTCGCCCTCGGCCCTCCGCCGCGCCGCCAGCCACGTCTCCTTCTCGAGGACCTCCTTGCGCTTGTCAGCGTCCAGAGCCGAGATACGCTTCTTCTGCGCTTCGAGCTTGGCCAAGGCGGTCTTGGGGTCCGCGGCACCCTTCTTGGACTTTGCGTCCTTGACGTAGCTGAGGTCGTGCGACATCTGCGCGCCATCACCAAAAGCGATGCGGCCAAACGCCAAGTGGTTGGCTGAGCCGTCGTCCTCCGTGCCCATGCCGATCAGCGGGCTCATGATGCTCCCGGGCGACGTCCGGGCACTGGCAAGGGCCTCCTCGCGTTTCCGCTCCTCTTCCTCCTTGGCCTTTTGCCTCAGTTCCTTCTTGTGCGCCTTGCGTTGAGCTTGCTTCACACGCCTAGACTCGATCAGTTCCTGTCGGGTGCGGATAGGACTTCCGTCGGCTCCGTCAGCTTTGCGTGCTGCCCGGAGAGCCTCAATCCTGGCTGCGAGACGAACTCGCAGGGCCGAGGTGTCGCTCGGGAGCTTGATGTGTTTTGGCTTCTCGGACGGTGGTACTGTCGAAGAAATGGACGTCGTCGCGCTCGCAGGCTCCAGTGAATCGTTCTTGGCAGGTAAAGAAATATCAAAGGTCGGAGATTGCGGGGCCGATGCTTGTGATGACGAGTCGCCAGGGACGTCTTCTTCTGGTGCCAGACCGGAGAAGTCGAAGCCTGGCATCACGTCGTCACGCGCTGGAATATGGCCGTCACGGCCGTCTTCAGAAGGGGCAGACGCGATCTCCGGATCATGCTCGACGCTCGGCTCGGGTTGGTCTGGAATATCAGTCTCCGGCGTCAGGCCGGGGTCCTGCTTTGGCAAGTCCTCTGCAGCACGAGTCACCTTGCTCGCTTTTGACTTCTTTTTATCCGCCTTCTTTCCGACCTGAGCCTGTTTCTTTGGTGTCTGCTGGGACTCTTCGATAGAAGGCATGGCTGGCGTTGACTGCTCTGGCTGTGTAGAGATCTTTTGCTTCTTGTTCGACTCGCTCCTGTCGGCCTTGGCCTTCTTTGGTGTCTTCTGAGGCGTGCCCTTGTTGGCGGTGGGGATCTTGGCCGTGCCTTGTGCTGCCTTGCCCTGCTTGCCATCATCCCCTTGTTCTTCCAACTCCTCGAGCTTTCGCTTCCTCGCTCGCTCATCCATGATCTCCTTGACACTCTTGTTCCGCTCGTTATCAGGATCGAGGTTGCGGCGCTGTGCTGCTTTCTTCTCCTCCTTGGTCTGCTTCTTTTTACTCCATTGATCCTACATCGAGTAGAGTCAGCCCATGTCCATTCAGATCTACAGGATTGACACGAATGCGGTTGCTCCAGCGGGCGTCTTGTAGGGCGTCAAGGAGCAGGCTGGGGTGCTAGATGGAAATGCAGACGGGGATGTGAGCATCCACGTACACTTGTATCCTCGCCGTAATACATCTTTGCCGGTATCAATGACAAGAGGCCATCGACAGCCATGGCATGCCCGCGGATTCGGTCCTGAGATACGCAGAATCAATCAGCGTCCTGTTCCATCACCGCCGCAACCTTTTTTTTCAATCAAGCGGGGTTCGCAGGCAGCACACCCACCTGCAAAGACGTATCCGCCATCTTGGACCGCTGCTGGGCACTTGGTCCCTCGAAGAGCTGTTCCGGTCGAAAATGTCACTCGCTACGGCTGCGACGGACAGATCGTTCTTCCGGGCGTTGCGTAGAGGAAGGACAGAGGTCTGCAACGTGCCTGGGGTTGCTCGCACGACCGAAAAGTTCGAATGGCTGGTTCAGATTATTTTGGCTGGGCGCTAAGATTGAAGGCGGACGGGACAAGACAGCACCACTCAATTTTGCATGAGGGGACTGGAAATTTTCTGGTGTGGAGCGAAATCTTGGCGCTCATTTCTGCCCCAGAGGAGGGCGGTGAGAGCCGTTTTTTAGTGGGGAATCCTTCCTCAAGCGGGAACCACTCCACTCCAGCTTTACTTGTATTAATGATGCCGCTCCAAGCAAGCAATTATAGGTATTGTCATCCATTGCCTTTGTCAAGGTGTTGAAGCAATGCCTGTTTAGGTCCGGCCATTAGTCCTCCAAGATACAAGGACTTGCCATAGAGAGGTGCACTACTGGCTGATGAATATTTGTCCAATGGGACGCGAATCCCCCCCCCAACAGAGTGATATTTCGAACAGGATGTATTTCAGCTCAAAGTCTAACATGAAGATGTTCATGTATGGTATATCTAGAACACCACCACAGACTCGCCTGCTTGGCCGCCTGGCCGCCTCGTATCCTTGACCTGCTATCTATGTACCCGTGAAACACCATGACTAGGGACGCCAAATACTTCCAAGTCCCAAATAAACACATGCCCCTGACTCCTACGCTATGCCAAAGTTGCATCTCAAAATGACCATAAAGCAGCTTATACGCCGAGAACCCCAATGCTCCTTCACGAATACACAAATCTCGACAAGTCCAAACGCCTCGCTGGGCTCGGCCGCTTTTCGTCGACATCCAGCTCGGCCTCGTTCTCCCCATCGCTATCGGGAATAATTTGATCCTCGCTGCCCAGAGGCCTGTTCAGGGCCTCGACTTCGTCCAGTTCAACTCTCGGGAGTGGGACAAACGCCGGGTTTACCGGCAAGGAAGCCAAAGGTGTTCTGGGTGACTTCGGCTCTTGCATTGAACCAGCCGCCTTGGATGCAGATGATGCAGCCCTTGCCGATCCAACGTGTCTCTTCAAGGCGTTCGCCCCCATGCGCTGTAGCGGAGTCTGCAGGGGGGTAGGGGTATCGATAGGTTGGTGTGCTGGTTGATTCGAGGTCGGCTCATGTGCGCTCGAGACAGGAGTCGGCAGTCCGTAAGCCATCCTGGCAGCACCCGCTGCTGGCTTCGGGGTGTAAGAGAACTGCTGGAGAGCCGGCCTGGCTGGTGTTTGAGAAAGCACCGTCACCCCGACGGCGTTGCCCAGGCTTGCCGGCGGCGAGCTGGCAGGGACCTCTACAGTATCGGGTACTTGGCCTTCGTCGCCCTTCGCATCTCCCTGAGCAGTCGAGGTGTCTGTACCCACTGGAGGCTCGGTGCAATCCTGAAAGATCTGCAACATGGGCACCGGCTTCGTCGATTTGGCGGAATGCCACTCATCAAGGTCCGGAAGGCTCAGCATTGCTTCTTCGATCGAATCATCAGACATAATCACAGGATCCTGCTTTCTGGCTTTGAGTGTGCTGCTCTTTGGAGCGGGAAAGAATTTACTGCGTTCCCCCTGTGTTCGCTCAGACTCCTCAGCCTCGACGTCATGGCAGAGCCGTGCCTTTTTAGGCGGTCTCGAGGGCAGGCCGGTGCCTATCTCATCAGCTGTCGAGGCCGACCCTTCGGTTCTTCGCCGGGTCGAGTTTGATCCAATCCGGCTGAGATTCAACAGATTCCCGATTGGTTCGGTGCGCCTCCGGAGTGTAGGAGCTGTCACATACGGGCGTGATACACTGGCCGACTGTAGGCCCGTCGGGCTTTCGAGATATGGCCGTGGTAGCGGAAACACACGAGGCGTGAGCCCATTCTGCGTGAGGGCGGCAACCCGACGAGGCTCGACCGCAAAGCAGTTGGGGTCCATCTCTCCCATCGGTATGCGGCGGTGGCCCTTGAAATATGAATCGATAGGCTTGACCGCTTGCCGACTCTGGTTGGAGGCCGGTGTGGCCGATGGCTGGCTCGCCATTCGTTTCCTCGGCATCGAAGCAATAACGATGGGCTCTTTGGTGATGGGATTGACGTCGCCAACAGCGACAGCGCGGGCCAGTTCTGGGGGCACCTTGGCCCCAATGAAGGGCATTTCTTCGACGTCGAGGCCAGAGTCGGGTGCGGAAAGCAGCACCAATTCCTGTTGCTTGGGACAGAAGACGCGTTGGTGGAGAAAGGTTAGCTCGGCTTGCTTGAAGGCCGCCAAGTAGTTCTCCGACACCTTGAATTTGCCGTCGAACTGGACCATGCGGATGACCCTTTCCGGGGTCTTGTACTTCCTGATCATGCGGTAAGCTGTTTTCAACCCCATGTTGCCAATGCCCTGCAGATAATCGCAACCGCTCAGAATGGCCATCTGTCGAAATTCTGCATCCGTCCAGCCCGTCAAGGAGACCTCGCGACAGGCACAGAAGTCACGCCGGTTGATCTCCACGCACTCCCCGTGCTGGTCGAGCTTGGTGAGCAGCCGTTTGGCGCCAAAGACAAGCAGGTCGGAGTCTTCCGAGACGATGCCCGTGACCAGGCCCTGGCGCTCGAGGTAGACCATCTGGGCGTCTGCTTCGTACGGCGCTACAACGTACGGTATGCCCGCTTCCTTCAAGTCTTCGATCAAATGACGGGCCATTTCGGGGGTCACGTCAATCGATTTTTGGAGCTCTTGGTGTGCCTGAGAGGGCTTGCCGGCTTTCAACAGCTCCAGTCCGGCCTTGCGAGTCTCCTCGCGTCGTTTTGCCCGAGACGCCTCTGTTGCAGCTTTGCTGGGGAGGAAGTCACCGTCAAAGACTAGATAAGGCGTGACTCCAAAGTGTTTCATCATGCGCACACGATGCATAGCAAAGTCGACATATCTGGTACCCTGTGAGCATGCCACGCATCAAGAGATAGAGTACGATTGGGAGGGTTACTGACCTCCTTGTTGGCTTGCCTTGAGCCAACTCGACGGCGCAGGAGATGGTGCCACGGTGTAGCCATCCGTACGCGTCAACGGCGAATGTTTCGCCGGCATACTTCTTGAGCTCTGTAGGCCTCTGGATAGATTTGAGAAGAGGCAGTAATCCTAGCTGGGTCAGACACAAGCAGCCACGTCGAGCGGTTGGTGGACATACCGGAGATGCCCATGGTCCAGCAGTGGAAGCCGGACGCGGCTGTCCGTGGTTATGGATATGTAACAAGAAAGCAACAATGACGCGCTATGCACAACGTTGAAGGACAGCTGACAGATCTTCTCATACAGCCTGCATTGTTGATGCAGAGTACAGATGCCAGCGGGGACTTCCCAGACTCTCAATTACAAACGAAGTGGTGAGGTGTGTGATATTGCGCGTGACGAGTGGACTGAGACAGCTCTTCGTCTTCATGAATTGGGCGACGCGAGAATCAGGGCGGTAAACTGCACCGGGTGACGAATCGTGTGTTCGAGGAAGTGGCAAGAATCGATATTCCAGTCCGTAACATGCAAGGAAACCTCTTGAGAAAAGCAGGATGCCAGCTGGACGCGGCATGCGAGGGAATTGGTAAGGTAACTAAGCTCACAGACATCTCCAAGCACAGCAGGCAATCAATGGCAATCAGGCGCGTCGTCCCTGACCAGTGTAAGCGCGTCGAGACTAGGGGGAAGGCGCCGCAAGCTCCATTGCCTCTTTGGGTTAAGTCGGGCTGATCTGGCATTTCCAGAGCAACGGGCTATACAACGCTGAAGGTACTTGTAGTTAGGCAGTTAGTGCAGGCTTGTTAGTGGCTTCAATCCCAAGTCCCAGGCCTGGACCGCCCGTCATGCACCCCACCACAGGAAGCACCAGTGCGCAAGCCCCTCTCTGATTCAGGTGTGCCCCCACTAAAATTTTTATCATGAGGATGGATAGCATCCAGAATCAAAGAAGATCCTTGATCAGGCTGCCGGCTTCGACAAGTACCCAGCGAGACCTGTTTCAAGTTGTGCAACGGATTACTACTCCGCAAATACACAATGCCGTCCACACTCGCCAAGACGAGGAAGCAGATTGCCAAGAAGAGGCAAGGCAATATCGGCGCTCTCCACCAGGGATCTCGCGACTCCAAGCGCCTTCACAAAGCGCAGGTCCGAGATGAGCGACTTGAGAAGATTGCGGCCTCTAGAAAGAAGAATGAACAACCAATGAGTCCGCCAGCCCCCCCATTTCCCCCTTTTTTCCTCGGAGATATCAAGCTCACACAGCTTCCAAAGTCGAGCGCGTCGCCTTCTTTCAAGACGCAGTGCAAGAGAACGGATACAAGCCCCTCTCTCCCGAGGCGGTTCAGCAGAAGATCAGAGCGTGAGTCTCAAACAAATCTTTTGACAAGTTTCCTGTTGGTATGTTCTAAAGCCTTGTTCGTCGTGATAGCTACGTGCACCAGCACGACGAGGAGTTTGAAGCGGTCAAGAAGGCTCGGAGACCCGGCAGACCAGCGAGCGCCAGAGAAGACCTTCTCAAACTCAAGATCGCTACTCTGGAGAAGGAATACAAGAATGGGCTCTGTAAGTTTATCCGCATGGTGTCCCAATATCACATACTCATATCTCCTCAGTACTGCCGGAGCTCACGACCGAGGACAATGTGGCCCTCCTAGAGCGCTGGGAAGGATCCTGGACGTACTTGACGACGTTAGCCTGGGTCAGGATATCAGAGTCGGGCACGGTCAGCCCGTCTAGCTTTCCTCCCAAGGGAGACCACTGATTGCCCACAAGCGCTGCGTATTCATCACGCTGCCACGGTCTGGCTATACAACACCCAGACCATCCTTTCAGTCGGCACGAGCATGCAGTGACATGCTTGTTTGGGTTACGCAGAGGCCTAGGAATGGCCAGGTTGCAGCCAGCCTTCGTCTCGCTATGAACAAATCCCTCAAGGCGCCTTTCGAAGCTGTTGCAAAGCCCAGGGGATTCGAGGAATGGTCGGTCTTTCTGAACACATCGTTCATCTATCTTCCTTGCAAACACCCAGTCTTGCCAGTCTAGCATATGCAGCTATAGAAGGCTATCAAGTCTTCCTCGCCACGCGATAACATGGGCAGGTTATGTGGCGATGGGGACAGGGCACCTGCAGAGCAAGAGCAGTGACAAAACGTCACCTCTGATTTATGAACGCAAAAGCAGAAGCGACAGACGCACCACAGGGCATCGATATTTCTGAACAGACTCTGAACGACTGGGTCCACGGGCTCAATAAGCTTGTTTCTCGGTGCATTCTTTGAGACCAATCTTGCCAAGAAACAAAAATGACACGATGTTGCAGAGGTTTCTTCCCCTGTTCACCATACTGAAAAGGATTCAAAACGCCTGTTGGTGGGAGCCTCCTGATATCAAACACTGTTCGGCACGCCTTCCAGTCGGCGAAATTAATAGTTCCCATTAAAATGGCCCTGTAGCCTCAAAACACATAACTTGAGGATCTACGATAGTAAATGTTCTTCTTGCTATGTCCAAGCCACATCCTTTGCCAAAGACTCTTCCAGAAGGTGCAGACGTGTTGGCCATCAATGGTGGTGGGGATCTCCTGACTGAAGAATGAAGATCCAAACATCGGGGTTCATGGACTTGTACTATAATTATGGTGTATGCCAAGTTTGATTGGCTGTCCGTCCATTAGCTGTGGTCGGGACCACCTCCTCGAAAAATTTAGCTTGGAACTTTACAATTCCACTAGCTGCATCATCGCAACCCGTCGCTTTCCATCTCTCCTTTCGATATCACCTCCTTGTTCAGATTCTGGGTAGTTGCAAACTTAGACACTTGTCCTTTCCTCACCTGAGCATCATGATGTCAATGCGAGCCTTTGCGCGCTCCGCGCCTCGTGCCCTTGGCGGCCTCTCCTCGATGGCCATCAGGCGATCATCGCCAGCGACTGTTGCCCGGTCGGCCTCCATCCTCAGATCTTCCTTCGCATCTATCAAACCCCAACAGACCTCGGCTTTCTCGACCTCCCTCTTCCGGAGGGCGCCGGCCAACAGCGAGGTCGACGAGGAGCTGTCGGCCAAGCTCGATAGCGAGATCCAGTACGAGACCGAGGTCAAGGAGAACGAGCCTGAGCCCGCCAGTGTCAAGGACTTCCTGGAGAGTGGTCTGTTCGAGGTCGAGGACATCGCTGGCAAGGAGGAGGTTACCCTGAGACGCACCTACGGCAACGAAAAGTGAGTTGCGCGCTTCCGCATTGGTTCCCTGTGCTCGCTTCAGCGGGACAGCCTATTCTAACATGTGCTTCCCTCAGGATCACCGTGACCTTCTCGCTCGCTGACCTCGCCAACTACGACCCGGAAATGTATGACGAGGATGCCGCCCTGGCTGACGAAGATATCGATGGCTCCCGTGCTCCGGCTTCCCAGGAGGGCCGTACCGCCGGCGACCTTGCCGACGAGGTGGAGGACATGGTCGGTGGCGAGGCTCCCGTCCCCTGCCGCCTGAACATCGTCATCGAGAAGGATGGCAAGGGCGCTCTCAACATTGAGGCTACAGCCCAGGACGGCGGCATCATGGTCGACAACATGTACTACTACGCCGACGCCGCCATGGCTCACAGCACGACCGCCGAGGTCTCCCACAAGGCGCAGGACGTCTATCCCGGCCCACCCTTTGGCAGCCTCGATGAGGATCTGCAGGTGCTGATGGAGCGATACCTCGAGGAGCGCGGCATCACCCAGGCGCTTGCTGTCTTTGTGCCCGACTACATGGACATGAAGGAGCAGAAGGAGTACCTGGCCTGGCTCAACAATGTCAAGAGCTTCGTGGATGCCTAAAGCGAATAACAGTCTGGAGGAGTCGATACCCAAGAATAAGGCGCGGCAAGAGAACTGATTCTCTACTGGACCTTGTACTTTGTAACACCAACAAATATGGATGGATCAGGGGCTTCAGGGGCACTCTAATATCTGTCATGTAGTTTTCCACTCTCTGCCTCGAATACGCACATGTATCTTAGCAAATAATAATGACATGAACAGCTCTTCCAGTCGCAGGTATGCCTTGCTGGCCTCACGGGGGCGTGTAAGCTGTCTCCCATAGTATCATGCGCGCACGAAGTCGTGCTCGTGTCATGGACTTGGGCTTTTTAACTGAGATGCTGTGTTCTTCATTAAAGCCCTGTCCATGTCTTGCCTCTTCGTGTCTAGCTCGAGGAATTTGCAGGACGACACATGGCGTCATTGACACCGAACCACGACGACGACCATGCTGCGGGAGAATGGAGCATGACGGTGCCCTTGAAAGAAACATACGAGCGAGGTGATTGCTCACATTAGTTCAATTGCGCTGTCCGTTGCCAGCAATCTCTCCTTGCCATAGACCCAAAAGCACTTTTCTTTTCAATGCGTTACTTGGAGAGAACCAGTCCTTCGTTCGTACAAAGTGAACTTTCTTGATTGTATGCGACGCATTACACCTGAGAGCCATCACTGAACCCCGAATGCTCAGGGTGGGCTCCTATTATTTGATGTCTTGATTGGTTAGTCTTCTAGGTTTACACTGTCTTCCAATCTAGTCATATCTCCGCAGGGGCCTCTGTCAACTAGCCAGTATGATGAAGTTTGTCAAATCATGAAGCATGTTCTCAACAGTTAGCAATGTAGACCAGGTCTATCTCACACGATTATCTTATGCTGGGCCTGGATGTGTTCTGCATACGCGATTTTGTGATGGGAAGTTTAAAGAAGGAATATGAGAAAGGTCTATTTGAGATAGGAGAAGAAAAGCCAACGCTCCGTGATGACTCTCAGACCCTCCTATCATCCCACAAGATTATATGGCCAGCTGCCCAAAGGATTCGAGCTTGGCGTCAGCATGATGGATGATATAATGATGGAAATTTGGCCCAGTCTACCTCAAGTTCAACCCATGGCTGAACACAGTGGTAGTGGGATCAATAACCCCTAGGTTTGGCAGCTCAAGAGGCTTCCGGAAACTGTCTAATACACACATATAATGAAGGGCGGGTATAGTCAGGAGAGGAAGGGGCTTCGTCGTGTTGACTTGTTTCCGCGAAAGGGTATATTGGGAACATGGCTAAGAAATGGAAAATGGCAGGTACTCATGTACCCTTGTCAACTGATAACTTCCCCATGAGATCTAGAGAAGATGATCTGCTTGTATTCACGGTCATAGGGGACCGTGGCATACAATGGAGCGACTCTTATCATCAATGCTGAAACAACAAGCTCCATTTACTTCCTCGCCCTCTCAAGCCATCATATATATACAAGCGAATGCCTACTACGCCATCTTGTAATTATGTTCCCTTCTTAATATGCTCTTATACCACCGCGCCGTATGCTTTCGAGTCTTCGACATGATGTGTGCGGTCTAAAGCCCTATATCAAAGACCAGATTCAGGTGTGCATGAGTGAGTGTCAAGCTTGGCTGATACCTTTCTGGTAATACCATCTCCAGGGTCAACACTCAAATAGGCTAAAAGGTCTAGATGTCACTGCAGAGGAGGACGGGAATGTTTCAACTACTGACATATGATCTCGTCGGATATGCAAAGTCCTACAAGTGCAAATCGAAAACCTCAAGACGCCATTTAGATGTTTAGTAGAGCCCGCCAATACAGCGTGGTAAATGGGTGATGCTATGGGCGCAAAAGGAGATAACGGAGTGAATCTCAGCTCTATGATCATCGAAGAAAGACAGGGTCCTGCCAGTGGCATCGACTGAAGCTGCCCTTCAGAGCATTGAGACATGTTACATCGTGGTCAGACTTCACAGTTAGCATTGATGTTATGAAGTCCCTTTCTATGCTCTGACTTCGAATGCCGATTTGTGAGCACGAAAACTGTCATTATGCTGCTGCTGCTGCTGACGACCGCCAACGTAACAAGGTGATTTGCGGTCTGAGGTTTCCTCTTTTCCCGGCTCATTGGTATCCACATGACGATGTTCTCCCAAGATGTCTCGCAACTTGAAGTTACAAGAAATACCTTTGAGCTTGAAGTCTGTTGCTAAGAATAGCAGCAACACCATGAGAGGACTCCCTAGGTGCTCCTTTTCCTCTTCCGTCCACGCCCCGCAATCATACGTGCGTCACGATCACCGTAGGACAAAAGAAAGTGAGGGATGTCATGCGCAATTGGCAGCGGCATGTACTCCGGCTCGCGGTGACCTCTGGCGAGGCGGGGGTTCTCCCGCAACGGCCGTTGTTCGCCCGTCCCCGCCGATCCCGCATCATACCTTGGCCACCCGACCCCGCTCCGGCCAATCGCACCGCCTCGCAGAATCTGAGGGCATTCTCAAAGAGGCAATTTTGGGGCGTCGATCATGGACTTACACTTTACCTGTGTGGCTTGACCCCCCATTTCGAACTTTCGAAACTGTGCTCAAGCCACCTGTGGCGCTCACAACCCACCACAATGACGGGGATGATCATCACAGGATCATCGCCATATGACGAACAACCCATCTGAACCACACCGGATACGCGGCCACAGACCTTTTCCATTCTACACTGTGGCTTTCGTTCACAGCCGTGATGTCGCCGAGCTCTGGGCTGCCTCCCAGCCACGATTCATATGCTCACGCCCACCCTGGTGGCAAATGGGTTAGGTTACCCTTTGAGGAAAGCGACTCTTCTCATCGAGCGATGCCATTGGATCCCGGTCTCGATGCGACGCATGGAGACGATCAATTCCTCTTTTCCTCCCAGACCCTGACTGTGGCTTGACTTCCTTCCCCCTCACGCATCTGGCCAGCCACTAGATTGGCTGTGGCAAAGGACTTACGAGCAATGTATCTCGGAGGACAGGCCTCGCCCGCCTTTCCAGCATCGATATACTGAACCCATTCACCGCACGTACAACCCAGGCCCCCCTCTTCGGACCCTGTGGCGTTGTGGCTAGTGAGGAAGAGATCTGCAGTCTCTGCTTTGCGCATCCACAAGCCACAGTCTGGTGCTAGTCGAACTCTAACCCCCGTCTGATAGAGAGGTACTTACGCTTCCCCAACTGTGGCTCAACACATGGGAATCGCTTGGTTCGATGCTCTATCACAATCTCTCGTGGCGAAACTGTTCCAGAACATGCACAAACAAAGAACGCCCAACTAGGCAGTCGTCCGATTCAAGCCACGAATGCTCGTGCTGCTGATCTCCTCAAGCGTCTCCCGCAAAACTAGTTGCGCTTGTCGTCAAAACGTGTGGCTGATGTAGCAGAACGACATGCTGACATCTAACTTTGCCAACGAACTGCCGCGCAGTCGAGGCCCTCGAGACGAACTCTCTTCCTCCCCCCTGATCAGCTGAAACCCTGCATATCCGCTCCGTGATTGGCCTTATGCACCCGGCGGACACGCGGATAACACATCATCAGTGCCGCAGGCGTGGCAGGCATGTGTCGAGCCATCATAAGGCGCAAGGGCCTAGGCGGCCTAGCAAAGGCCCTGCAAGAGGAGAGAGAGGCCAATCGCTTTGCCTGCTCACAGCTCGGCCTTATCTCCGGTACTCCTCGTTCGAGCCAAGGAGAAAGCGACATGAAGCCTACGCCGGGATGGCAGGTCGGCGGACGCAGTTGGCGAATTCGGTCTTTTTGCGGCTTTGATTCGCCGGAGGGAAGGACCGGAGGTGCAAGAAGATTCTGGCTGGCCCTGATAGAACAGGATCGGCAGTCGGATACCCGCATCGGGAACACTGTGCCAATAAAAGGGGTGCCACCACAACTTCCGCAACGCACGCAGCACATACATGAGCTTCCAGTCACTGTGCTACCTATGCAGCACACGCCCCTCCCCTCTTTTCCCCTCACGCGGGTCTCAGTTCGACGGTTAGCGCTGCCGGGCGCCACTATCGAGCCGCCGGCTGTGGCGAGTGAGACCTTTGACACTCCTTGAGGAAAAACTCCACCGTAGGTACCGGTACGGGACGCCTCTGGTGTCTCCATGTCTCGCCCAATACAGCACCCTCGTCCGTTGGGGTCTGCATGCAGGCGCGAGGTGCATGCAGATGCAGATGGACTCAATACCAACCACAAGGGACCATGGTGCCGTAGATCGATCAAGTGACTTTTGGAGGAGACAGACGCATTCTCAGGGTCCCTTTTCTCCCCTCGTTCTCGGTCCAAGGGTGCTCACCTAGGCATGGCCGTTGCAGAACCAACACAAGGCAGCAAGAGATCTGACATTGACACATGCAGTATGCATGCTGCTGGCTCCCCCAGGCTTGGCGCCCCTCGGATGACTCTCAGTCGCGCGATTCTGCGTGCCGAGAGATTTGCCGACCGGTCGAGATTGATCTCTTGCGCTGACACTCGTGGCATTGACCCCCCCTGCACCTGGCTGTGCAATGACAAGATCGTGATGCCAGATGCCAGATTGTCCGAACACTTGGCAGAAGGAGACGATGCCGCGTTGCCGGAATGATCCAGGTATCGCAGTCTTGCATCGCCCAGCCTTTCTTCAAACGAGCCGTGTAGACTTTGGTGGTTGTGCTGCAGCAAGCCGGAGGGCTTGCGGTTGACCACGCTGTTGCTGATATACCCGCGTTTGGTCGCTTTGGTCGTTCAAAATGGGCTCCTACGCAAACCCCCTCATCCCATGGAGGTCAATCGTTGCCCGCCTTGGGGAGTGTAGCAGGTGCCCTCGATCGTGGCCCGGCTGCTGCAGCATCAATAGCGCCGTCCTCTATCCATGACCGGAGCATGAAGCTGCCGGCGGTCCATGGCTGGAGGGCGCCCCAATGGCCAATGGAGAGGTCTTTTCAGTTCAAGGAGCCCGGCCGTGACGTCGGCATGGGCTGTTCTTTGTCTCTCTCATGGCACAAGTATGACAAGAGGCTCGTCGTGGATTGGACACGACGATATGCTAAAGTGAAAGTGGAAAAGATGGCTTTCAGGGGTAATATTGGCCATCGAGCAAAGGGACGACTCCGAAAGCGCTGGTGGACGACTAATAACGGTGCTACCGTTTTAGTCCGCGCTGGAGTCGTGTTGGAGGGCAAGTATTGGCGGCCAGCTCATGGCGCTGGAGGGCGCTGAAACGCTAGTCTGTGGCACCGTCTCATCCTTCATCGGTACCCAAAAACGGAGCTGGAGTGGGGCTGACACCTCCTCAAGACATGGTGGGATACAAAGCCGGCCAGTGAGGCTGCGTGGACGGGCAGCCTAGTTTCGCAACGTAGGCCGTTATGGGTAAGTAGTGTCTTTACCCAACTCCGTAATTGGGCCTGTATGGGGTCAAGTCTTGTACTGTCAAGACAGTACCTAGGCATTAAGCATTATCCTCTTTTTGGGAGAAGTAGAAAAAGAGGATACTTTCTCGACATGGTCAGTAAGTACCACAGCGGAGAACGAGAATTAGGCGGTTCAACCCAGTCTCGGTTCAACGTAATCTGCTCTATCCGTACTCGACTGTGTGCCCGTGCCTGGACAACAGCTCTGGTCCAAGATAGACTAAAGTACTTGGGGCGGAAGGCTCCGCTCCCGAGCGACCGTCTAGCTTTTCAGCTCATTTTTTTCCTCTTTAGTGCTGTGAGCCACGAGTGCCGAGGGGCGGAAGTGCGCGAGGCGAGGGGTTGTCGACATGGCGAATTGACCATTCGTTTTCCCTCTCCAAGTCCTTTTCTCGGCATAGCCTGTCAAAAGTCCCCTTGGTCCATGCTCCCGATTCTAGACCGTCTTGTCCCTAAAAGCTTTACGCCGTCTCGAGACACAGGAAAGAAAGAGACTGATGGGAAGGGACGCGCAACACTCGCCACATCTGCAAAGTGGCTTGTGAGACGCCGCTATTGGGCACCCAAGCAGCTGGCGCTGCCGATCTCTGTGGCTGTGCATGCCAGCCCTAGGCGACGATCCGATGCGATTCGATGCGATGCGACCTGCACCGTTTTCCCGACATGCTCCGTTTTTACGAGGCAATCCAATCGAGGACGCCAGCTTCGATCGTGTCTGAACACTCCAGTACCTATTCCAACAACGCTCCCGTGATTAGATACCATGTGCTCACAGCGCCACATTTTTTGCCG
The DNA here is from genome assembly GCF_004353045.1 of Thyridium curvatum. Classification (NCBI taxonomy): domain Eukaryota; kingdom Fungi; phylum Ascomycota; class Sordariomycetes; order Thyridiales; family Thyridiaceae; genus Thyridium; species Thyridium curvatum. The sequence goes on along the minus strand of NW_022156766.1, from coordinate 122,595 downwards.
CGCCAGCGGCGCGTCTACCTTCCACAAAGTTACGCCATCGTTGGGGAGGTGTGGGTGTAGATGTCTATTTTCTTTCTCCATTTCGTTTCTCCCGTACATGGTGAGGCTCCGTCTCTAGATTGAACCGTTTCTGCTCCGTATGCGTCCCCATCGTGCTCTTGCTTGGCTTCCTTGGCTCCGGCACCACCGCTGTGCGATAGGGTGACGAATGGGATCCTGTCGACACTGTGATGTCTCCTTCACCAGCATGACTGTGCGTGTTGTGAGAGCCGTTTTTCCCGTTTTTCCCCCCAGATAGGAAAATGGAGACCGTGGGGTCGGATCAAAAGCTCCGACCACCCATGCATTGTTCAGTTCGAAGATCCAATCTTACAGAGAGGAAAACAAACACTCGCTCCGCTCACTTGGTCGTGTTTCGTCTCAAAGATCGAGAGGTAGATGCTAAACAGGTAGCTTCCATCGACTTCCATAAAACAAAGCAAAAAAAAAAAACGCAATCACCGCAACATTGACAGGCGATGAGATGAAACAGTGGGGCCAGCCCGAACGACGAGATCACCCTCCCATCTCAGATCCAATGCAACGGTCCACGCCCATTCTCCAGCGGCCAGATTTCGCAATTTGATGGAAATTGCCCGAGTGGACGAGGGGGGGGAAGGGTGTCCCCATCACGTCCACAGGCCCAGAATCGATCGAGGCCCGACTGTGGCGCCCGTGCTAGCCAACCCTAGGGAGCCCTGGGAGACCTTGGGGAGCCTACCACAGCCCACAAGGCCCTCCCTCTAGGGAATTAAGTGTATGATGGTCGTGTTTGAAGGGGCTCGACGCGCCCGATCCGGAGCCTCCTTCGACCTTTGTTATTCCACTAACTTGGGCAATCTGCCTACCGCCCGCCCGCCTGGGTCCCAAACACTGCAAGATTAAAGTGTCAACCCGCCGAGATGAGCCAGAACCAGGCAGAGAGAGAGAGAGAGAGAGAGCTGCCTGGCTAATAGTGAGCAGACCAGTCGTGCAGAAGTACCTTGCTTTCCCATTACACATACATACATCTCTATGTACACAAACAAATTATGATTACAGGTACAGTAGATTAGACATTATCCTTGCCCATCCATCCTCCTGGGGGGAAAAGGCAACACTTTCCTCTCTCTTTCGGGAGACGGTAGTTGACGTGGTGGGTGGGTTGAGGGAATAGAATACAGTTGGAGGTAGGGACTGGAGGTAGACAGACAAGGGAAAACAGGGCTAGGCAGGTAGAGTAGCACCAAGGGTAGGTAGGGAAGAGGAGGAAGTCTCGGAATGAATGGTTTGAAATACGTGATGTGACTTTGTGGTGTGTTCCCTGGTAAATGCTCCATGTCAATGTCGAGAGATGCTTGCCCTTCCGTTCGCGTGCACTGCGAAATTGCACCTATGCATGGTCTCTCCCCAATCAGCATTGCTCCGTCCACGTCATTGCACCAAGCTCTTTGATATTTCTCTCCCCCCAGCCAGCATGGACCATAATCTCGTGCGACGTTCTAGAAACGGACATCAGATCCGGCACGCTGAGGTCCTGAATCCATGCCCTTTTTGTTCTTGTGTTGCTCGCTAATCCAATCCGCCTTGTTCCATGGATTGTCAGGTACGACCCCACTAAGACCAGAGTGAACCCGATATTGCAGCGACAAGGCGCTGCTCCCCGCATCAAACGTCGCGAAACACCCTTGCGTGGGTCTGATCGCGACGCTTCTGGCAGAAGCCTGGCTGTGTGTATCCAATTTCCCTTCCCAGAGAAGAGACCCAATGATGGGTCGGCCATCCAGACCCATCTATCCATGACCCGTAATACAATAGGTAGATGGAAAGGGTAGCCAATGGTGATCGACGGTTGCGAGACGGTGATAACTGCGTCCTTCTAAATCGTTGCCGCGGGATTCCGCAGCATATAGCCGTGAGGTAGGTAGACAAAGAAAATGCAACAATGAGTTTCAATCCTTGACCTCCCTCTAGAACGCAGAAAATGATAGTATCGTCCCGGAAAATGACGCTGGGAGACTAATATATGGTGAAAAGAGACCCTGAGGAAGGGGCCTGGTATCTTGATAAAAGATCAACAACGCCGACGAAGTAAAGATATATATAGAAAAAGAAAACAACCCAACCCGTGAAGTCGTATTCATCATGCTCGTCAGATAAGAGACCGAGCTTTAAGAAAGTAGTAGTAAACACTCCGGCCCGGCGTTTGGACTCGTCGGCACCGGATGAATGGGGTGGTCCCGGTCGTCACGGCGAAGACAAGGACACATGCATGCACGTGTTCCCCCCTCAGAAGGTCAGGCGCAGCTCGTAGCCGCCCTGAGTTGCCGTGCGCGCAGATGATCCGTCCCCAGGGACGTCTAATGACATCTCCCACTCTCTCTTGGCCTGCGAGGAGCTCCCGACCTCGTTGACCTCGAGGACCATATCCTGACCTTCGGCAAGCTCTGCGATCACGTCGTCATCCATTTCGACTTCGAGTCCCCGCTGCAACACATGCACGGTCCGCACAGCCTTGGACGGGTCGAGGTTCCACTTGGCCGCTACCCGTGTCACGAACTCCCGGAGGTTTCTCTGCATCAGATAGACGGCGCGATGGAATCCGCGGGGCTCCGGGTCGGCCGTGCCGCGACGGAGGATGTAAAAGCAAGCGACAGGCTTCGCCGCACGCTCGGCCGGAGGCCGATACGAATGGTCGACGCCGAGCGCCTCGATCCAGCCGCTCAGAGTGCCTGCATCATCCATCTTGTTCACCTTGGTGGGTTGGTCGGAACCCTGTCTTGTCGCGGATGAATCGTCGTGGAACTCCTGCCACTGCGCGTTGGGTCCTGTGGCCGATACCTGTGAGTGTAGCGACAAGGAGCTTGGCGAGGGTGATACTAGCGAGGAGCCGGCAATCGAACTCCGCCCGCTCCGTGCTTGCCATGCGCTACTACCCTCCCGAGACTCGACCTTGGCAATGTCTGTTGACTCGCCGGGAAGTGACACTGGGTGCAGATCAGGATCGTCCATGTCTTCCCCCTTGAGGTAAAGGACGCTCACGGGCCTCGTGCTGGTAAACATGTCCTGGAGCGTCTGGAGCTTAAAGTGGAGATCTTCTTCGATGGGGGGCCGACCGCCTCCGGCCGAACTTGTGGACGACATTGACCATGTCCGTTTGTGCTTTTGAGCTTTGCCAACTCTTTGCGCATCGTGGCCCTTGGCGTGTGATCCGCTGGGTCGCTTGCGTTTGCCAAAGTCCTTCATACCGCTCTCGGCTTGCGCGATCTGTTGCTTCAGCTTGTCGATCGTCTTCTTGACGTGCGCAATGTCGTTGGACAGCTTTCGCTCGGCACCGTGGTCTCTGAACAATTTGACCTTGCAGTAACAAATCTCGGCAGTCGACGAGTCTGGGCTCGTAGAGGCCGGGTCCGTGGACATGGCCGTGGTCTTGGCGCAGAGGCGAACCGGGATGCCTTTGACTCCCTTGGAGTGGCTGAAGTCGGTGGAGAGGAAGTTGAACCGGACCGCGATACTGCATTCGCCTGCTCCGTGGATCCCAGGGGTCCACAAGACCGAGAAGCCGTCGAATGAGGACGATTCGAGTTCGATGCGCGTTCTCTTGTCGTCCCCCTCGGCCGGCTGCCCGGCCTCCACATACTCGACAGCCTGGAGCTTCCCACCTCTCTGGTGCGCCTCGTTCGTACCGCGCCCCTCCTTCCACAAGCTCCAACATACCCCCGGCTTCTGGCGCTGCTGCTCGTCTTCAAATGAGACCCTTACGTAGGTGCGATAGCGCGTGCCCGGAATGATGGGCAGAGTCGAGGCTGTGTCGATGATGGAGAGCGAGTACGCCTGCCCCTTATTCAAATAGGTGACTGGGATCTCGTCGGCGTGTTTGATCATAGCGGTCGGCGCGTTCAGAGTCGAGTGGAAGCGGAACTTCTCGGCCGAAGGCGGCAGCCCAGCATCCATAACCATACCAAACTGCCTCGGCTGGAAACCAACCATGGAAGACTGGTTGTGGAAAGCACTGTCGATAGAGCCCATGCGTTCGTCTGCAGGATCGGAGTCCATCGGCGACCCGTCTTGGTCCATGGTCTCATACCCAGTGTCCTGGTGAACAAAGGTCGACGGCGCGAACGATTGCTGAGGCGGCGGTGGCTGGATGAACGGATTGAACGGGTGAAAGTGTTGCTGATGCAGGCCTTGCTGAAAGCCTGCCAAGTCCATCATGGTCGAGCCGGGGTGGATCGCGCCCTCAGACGTGGGCATGGACAGAGGTGTGCCGAGTCCCATGCCCAGGCCGAGCGTAGGAGTATGCAAATCACCAGCCTGCGGATGATAAAGGGTGTTGGTGCCTCCTGGAGTTGGAGTGTAGTAACCTGGGGGCTGGTTGGCGAAGCTGGCGAAAGAAAAGGAGTTGGGGTCCAGCAGTGACGGTGTGAATCTCCATGGATCGTTCCCCGAGGCACGAGGGGTAGGATCTTGGTCACGGAAAGCCTCCTGGCTGAGGCTGTGGCTCCTATCACCGACACATGTCAGCCACACAATACGCAGAAGGATGGAAGAACCGCCAAGCAGGGCGCTGCCCAGAGTCTTCCTCGTTTGCTAAAAAGCAGGGGTGAGCTCCCTCGGCGGTGTTCCGCGCGAGTTACCCCGCGGTGTCGCAGTACGAGTTTGGGGCAGCGCATTTTATCCCATGATGCGCATGCGAGAGGAGGGAGACAGAGAGCACCTTGCAGAAGAAGGGCGAACCCGATGTCTGTATAGGAAAATGGAATACATACCGCTCCTGGCCAGTCACGGGCATGCCAGGTTGATCAGCAGTCACTGTTCTGGCCGGTCCTGCTGGTGATGTTGAGGATGCAGCCGTGGCCACCTCTGGAAACTGTTGTCGAAAGTTGGCCAACAACTCATCTCCCGGCTTTTGGGAGCTGGTTCTGTAGGTGTGGAAGCTTGGTCAGTGACAAGATATCCTGGAGCGGCAGGCAAAGTTGTGCTTTTGGAAAGACATCTGAAGCTATGCGCACATGCCTTGAGACATGTCTTGCCTGCCACAATGACGCGGGCGATGCTTGGACCGGGTCACGGAGGAGCAGTAAAGAGGGACGTACCTTTGGCGAAACATGGTGAAGCCCAGTGTCCCGCGCGAGGACAGCAGGATTGCAGGTGAAGTCAGTCGCGGGCAAGCAGATGCTGATACCGGGTTGCTCTCTGGCAGCGAAGCGGCGGTCTTGGCTGAAGCTACACCAAGCCGGGTTTGCAGTTAATCTCGAAGGCCTCGGTGCGAAGAAGGGTTCAAGGTGTTGGCAATGTGAAGCGATTCAAAGAGGCTTCTCGTCTAGGGAGCTGGTCTCGGCGCAGAAGGTTCATGAAAGCATCAAGACAGAGCGCGATGTAACCGGAGACAAATATTAAAACGGCGGTGTTTAGAATGGGAAAAAAAAAAGGTACCGAGCAAAGTGGTTGCGATATTCGTTGTCGTTTTGAAACGTGGGCAGGTCAGGTGCGAACGAGAGACAGACCTAAAAGAGTCGAAAGGGCCAAGTCTGGGCCGAGTTTGGCGTTTGGTGTCGGGAGCAGAGAAAGGCGAGGCGGTAAAAGGAAATAGATGGGAGGTGTTATATGAATCGAGAAGACGGTCCCTGGGTGGTGAAGAAGGGTGTGGCTATTGTATATACCTCTTTTGGAGTCGACAGGCGGAGAGCTAGAGGACGAGGTAAAGACACCCGACAATACATTGACAGGGTCACGGTGGAGACCCCTGGATATATGATGGAATGGGCGACAGATGCTGGCCTTTAAGACTGGCAGAAGAGAGGTGAGAGAGGAGATGTACTCGCCCACTGCACCAGCATGAAGAGAGACGAAGAGCAGAGCAGACGAGACGAGACTGGACTGGACTGGGGGAGAGACGGACGGCCATGCGTGGGTGGTGGGTGCAAAGCAGCACGGGGTGTCTGGATAGACGGAGAGGAGGGTGTGGAAAACGGAAAAGACGATACGGTGGAGAGCGCATGAGCTGGACTGACGATGGCCGAGGCGGGACCCTCTTCTCTGTGCCATACCTTAGGTACCATGCCAGGTGAGAGAGAGTAGAAAGCTACGGAGTCACTAGGTCGAGGGAGGAAAAATGGGTGGGGAGACAGGCCAGGCATTGAAGTTGGGGGCATGTCGGAGAAGAAAGGTACTTGAAGTCGATGTATCGCAACAATTGCGCAACGATATGACAGGGGTGGTGGCCCTTGCGAGGAACGGCCGACGACGACCAAAGACCCGCCACAGGCCACAGTGACATACTTGTTGTACTGGAGACCCTAGCCACTGCCTGATCCATCCATGAAGAACCTTTGTGTATCTGAACTTGTTCGCAGCTTTAGAAACCCTTCTAATTTTTGCAAAAGGATGCTCTACTCTACCTAGGTCCCTACATAGCTTACTGTACCAAGATACTTTATGCAGTTACGGAGACGGCGTGCGGGGGCGAGGTGCCTATACCTAGGTAGTTCAAAGGCCTTCGCGCGCAGGTTGATAATGCGAGCCACTGACACCAACCACACCGTACGGACGGGGGCCTTCTGGTCGGACCAAAACGTCGAGAGGGTGCCCAGGTGGCGACGACAGTTTTGGGAACATGGGAAAATCCTCTCGTCAAGACAAGGACCAGGGAGCCACAGCTCCCCTGTAGCCTGTAGAGCCCTAAATTAAAATAATTGTTAGTGCGAGACAAAGCCACCAACACGTCGACCTCAGTGGCAGCCGGTGCCCCCCCCTCTTTCTCCCCAATCAGGCCATTCTGCGTCGTGGCTTGAGTGGGGAGGGGAAAACAAACATTGAACAAATTCGGCAGGGATGCAGCAAGTTCCGGCCTCCCTTCCTGTACTTAATTTCCCTTACCGGCGCGCAATTACCTCGAGGTACTATGGCTGGTGCAATACAAGACGCCCATGGTCTATCGAAGACCGATTTATGGAAATGCGTGCTCCCTACATCGCCATTTGCCAGGTCCGATCCTTTCACCTCCACACCGCATTTTCGGGGAGGGAGAAAGAAGCCCAGGCGAGTCGTGTCGTGCATACTTGTCACAGGAGTGATGTCGCCATGGTGCGCGGTCCTGTTCCCAACGACGATAGACACGCTGGCCATTGGATCGGAGCATCGAGAGCCGCCCGGATCTCCAGCCCAGTCGCCAACCCCGTGATCACTACTTCGTAGCTTATTCCTAATCCTGACATAGGGCCGCTGGCATGCAAGCATGTTCCGGCTCATGCCTGCTATCATATCGCACTTAGAGGTATGGTATTCTCACGCAAGCCCACGGTAGTGGTGCCCGGCCTACCATCATATCATACCGATGGCTGAGCGGCTCGCTTAGAGGGTGTGAACCCTTCATGCAAGAAGGGATAGATAGGTAGGATTGCACATGTCAACGACCTTTTAACTTGCGGGGATTATGGAGGCAACAGTATGGAGATGACCAACGGCGATTCATTCGTGCCCGCGACACGATGCTTTCTTCAGCAGACTACCTTATCCCATATCCAATCTCTCGTGGTCCGCAACCTCAACTGGAGTGATCTCGCGTCAGTTCTGCAAGCGCTGGCGACCACTGTTCTGTTCTGTTTTGTTCTGTTCTCATGGAAAGAGGCGGATCAGTATGCGGAGGAATAAATGCATCCTTGTCTCTACTTGTACACACCCAGACGGCGAGACCGATATCCCTTGCGTGCTGCGAGAGACGTGGCCCAGGGCGCTTCAGTCTAATGATCACCAGCATCCGTGGGATCGACAAGTTTATCGCCATCGCTAGCTAGCTGTGCATCCTGGACTCCAGATCGTCGTTCTGCCATATTTTTATCCTCAAATCAGCGAGCGCTCGGCGAGCAGGCCGTGGCTGTTTGTGGCTGGCCCAAATGGCGCTGTCGCCACAGTGTGCTTCGTCCAGGTAAGTACAAGTACTACTTGTAGGTATTCCTTTATCGAGCCAAGAAGGCTAAGGCGGGGGGCCACGCCTGTCTCGACGTCGGCATGATCCCCGTCCAGCCAATCTCCGCAAACTCTTCAACTCTTTTCCTCTTTCTGTCCTCTTGCCCGTCCATTCCATTTGTTCCCACTGCCACTGGATGCACTGAACAAGCTGCCCCAGCTTTTACATTATATTTTGCGACCAGCTGCCTGTCATGTCCGCCCATAGCCCCCGTTCTCCCCTTGTCTGGTGAAGCAGTTTTTTTTTTTTTTTTTTTTTTGGTTTTGGGGGGGGGGGGGACGGGAATAATGCTACAAACAAAGCACTTGTGGACATGCCGGTGGGGTTGCCAAAGCATGCGGGAACATGCGCCCAAGGCGCCGTCGACAGAGGCGGGCGGGCGGGCCCCCCCACAGGCGCGCCATTACTATGCCATGACGTCATGGCTTGCATTCGGGGAGAACCTGCACAGATAAACGGAAACGGTCCTTCAGAACCGTTTCGGCTTTTGCACTTCACAGCCAACTTCTCAAACAAACTCTGTCTGTCCCGTCCGCTGTCAAACAATCCGAGCAGGGTCCGTCCTCGTGGCACTTGTGTCAGCATGTCTCGCAATTAGCCAGTGGAAATCTTACTTGTCATTTTAGCCCGCAGCTTCTCGCCCATTTTGCCCCCCCTTCAGTGGGCTATCGTCAAGGTCCCGGACAAGCACAGAGCATGAGTTCCAACTCTTGAGCCAGCAGGCCCTCTTGGCAGACATTCGTCGTGCTGATCTTTGCCTCCAAGAGTCGCACCCACACCGAGAGGCTGGTTGTTCCAAAAAGTAACTCTGGAAGCTCTAGAAGGATGTTGTTCAGGGTCTTGTCCTTTTTCTCTTTCCTTGTTCCAGGGACCATGCACCTTCGTGGATACCCATGTCGTTGAGCGCGGGACGCATAGACTTGTCGTCATAAATTAACTTTGCACTCAGGCATTTCCGGCCGCGGCACGCAGCGAGGACCATCCACGAGAAAAGGGACTGCGATAGGCTGTCAGCACAGGTCATATCGTACATGCGATTCTGCTCAAGTGATCAGATACGTGCCACGGGCTGGGGGCGAGTTCCTTGCCTAGCAGGCTAAAGGCCCGCAATGCCACTTAGTGTGCTGTCTGACGGGGATCACGGCACACACAAAGTTGATACCATTCAGAACGCAGAAAACAAGGCCGGAGCCTGCATTCACGAAAGCCCATCCGGTGGATCGCATCAGTAATCCTGAAGATGTCGGCGGAGCTTCGGCACGTGCTTGGTGGCTCGCTGGCCCGATCGAGATTCGAAGATACAGAGGAAGAGCATCGCTGCTTTGTAAACAGCCGGCATGGCGACGATGTCGCCCCGTGCGGGTGATGCTCCCCATCACTATCACAGGTGAAAGAGAGCGAGAGAGAGATGTTCTATTGATCTCGTCCTAGAGCCCATCCTCTGCCTTCTTGTTACAACCCGCGAGGCTCCGCGGCGGGGCTATGCCGTTGAATTGGACGGGCACCCAATGGTGACCTTGAAAGAATATAAATCCGCTTGCAGCCACTCCGGCGGTATACGGCGAGGTTGCGTAAATTTGGGAAATAGCTACTAAATCGCCCATTCAACTGCAGTAGGTATGTAATGACAGAAGAGTCAACAGGTGGGATGCGGAGTACACACAGAATGAGATGCGCGCCTCGCGCACCTGATGCAACATCATTTGGTAGATCTTGGCATTCAAGTCGTCGGGTAAGCCTCCGGATAGCTACATACCAAGGAGGCAAGGAGCTCGCGCTATGGAAGAGCAGTGGAAAGCTTGCATGTTTCCATGCTGCCAGCGGTATTATGCACGGCGCTCAGCACAGCATTCACGACATTGCACAAGAAGTCGCCGGCCGGCATCCCACGGCTTGAAACGCCCACGCGGGCGAGTTTCGGACCTGCCACCCAATGGCGGTCCGCAGCGCGCCATGCGAAAGCTGAAACTGCATCTCTGATGTGGTCATGTGTCGCTGTCCACAACCAAGAAGCACCACTCTGATTCGTGCGCACCGCCATTCGCGATGCCGGCCTGTCTACCTAGCTGTAGTCCCCGGTGTGTCGCTGACGGCGCGCTAGAGGGAGGGAGAGAGAGAGAGAGAGAGAGAGAGAGAGAGAGTGTGTGTGTGTGTGTGTGTTTGTGTGTGTGTGTGTTCTTCGTGCTGAACAGAGCCCAACACACCATGTCCACCGATCAAGTGTGCAGTGCGGACCCCAGAGCACAATTCCCTTGCCTGCTTATTAGGGCAGGTGGCATGCCGAAAGACGTCTAATCGCTGACAAACACACAATCTTGGAAGTTGTACGGTCTGTCGGGCATGATTTTGTCTGTGTGGTTGGCGACGGAGATGACGCAACCGTGCGTGCACACACACAACACATCTGTCGGCCTGACCCGAGCAGTAGCTCCGTACACACAGAGGCAGAGAGCCGCTTTGGGCGGGCCACTCCATCTTGAGAGAAGACGAAGGCGCCCAGAGAGCCAGGGCACTGCACAGATGGAGAAACTGCTGGGGCCTCGCATCGTGGGTTCTTAGCACCCAGCATGGTTCCGGGCTATATGGACAGGCAAGTTGCGGAGTTTGTGTCCAGGAGTGGCTAGAGCCTCTGGCGACTCAAGCGCATACCTACCTGTACTCACAATCCGTCAGGTAAAGAGGCTGCCAAGCGTCGCGATGTGACCCAATGCGATCATGTCAGCGCGCGCGGACTGTACACTCTGCACATCTAGCGAGATCGCTTATGTGCGCGGAGAGGGCAAATGCAACGGTGGATGCTGGCCTGTCGTCCCCGCAATGTCCACAATCCCAGGGACGGGACTGAGCATTTCGGGCGAAGCGCGCGCTAGGGGTCCATCCTCCCCAGCACACAACTCACAACTCGCTCAAGAGTCGGGTGGGTGGTCTGGCTGGTCGGGTGTTTGTGGCTCTCTTCCTGCACTGCCAGACACTGAGAGCAAGCCGGCCGACTGTCCGCTGCCACCATCCCACGACACCATGCCATCATGGATGGACCCCTACGGAGACACATGCGAGCTTGGTCTGTACAAGTAGGTCGGGAAAAGTTGGTAATGCCTTCGCTTAATGGCTAGCGAACATTTCCTTCCCCAGCGGACGCGTCATGGTGGTCAGAGGCTCATGGGATGCACACCACACAGACAGAGTGGCCTGGGAGGATGCAGATACGGAGTGACTAGAGGTTGAGGTCGGGCGATAGAGGGTAGAACACCCTCTGACAAGTACCTAGGTAGTTATGCCTGACTCTAGGGAGGTCGAGAACCTCGCCCGTCGGCTTTGCTGTCTTCAAGTGATAGGCCCAACAACCCGCTTATGTCTTGGAGATATCTACACACAATCTTCATCAAGCCCCTGGACGACCTTCAACTGATCCTCACAGGGTGCAGATGTCATCCAGGGGCAAATGCGACCTCACATCTTGATCCGACGAAGAGAACCACGCGACCCTTGCCTGCCCTTACGGAGTAGGTACTCTGCCCTCAGCAGGCCCTTGACAACCGCCAGCAACATCCTCGCATTGGAGACGAGCACTGACCCGACCGTGGCCAACTAGAGCGATAGACTATCCAGGGTTCTTGGACGCAGCGCGCACGCGCCGGTCTTCGGGGAAGCGCTCTGTGGAGGGTCCTGATGGAACCTCGCAAGGGGAAGCGTCCTCTTCGCGTAAACCAGACCCCAGCCCTATAGCAACAGCCTGCCCCAGAATTCCCGAAAAGAGTTGAGCGTCACTCGTAGAGAGTCCACTTGGCCGGCAGCTTCCTTGGAAGCCTTGACCGGCAGCTGAGTATCCAAGGCCGATAAAGCATTTCCTTTGGCTATGCGGACCACTCGGTGGCCCCTCCTCTGTGCTTCGCCACGCTGATTCACATCCATTATTGACGGAGAGCCTACCTGATCGAGGGTCGATGGATGTCGATCTTTACATTTACAGACACACCATCAGCGACTGTAGAAAAAAAAATCACTTGCTGCCCTCTCCCTCTGGGTCACGTACAAAATAGAACGGGGGAAAAGGGGGGGAGGTGCTGGCAGGTCCCTGGAAGGTCCCTGATTGCTAATGAACGTCCGGTCGGATACCCGATTTGTTAGCTATCCCGGATCCCATGTTGCTGGTCTGCCTTGTCTGCCTACTCCGTACTTGCTTCCATGCGCTTTTCTCGAACCCATCCACAGTTCCCTTGATGCCGGTTGATCATTGCCCATCCAGGGGTCCGTCCCAGCACCGGAAAGGAGAACACCCATATCTTCTTGTACGCCCAGTCCATGCGTTATGAACCTCCGTCGGATTCCTGGAGTACATCTTCCTATTTTTAAAGTGATCGGCGGCTGCCCTTTCAGCCAAATTCGATCATCCCCACGTTGCTTGACAGGCATGAGTCGATGGCTCTACGAAGTAGTACATGCAGACGCACGCCAGACCTTGGAACTTGGTCAGGGAGCCCACCCGAGGACTTGGGCTCCATGGCTAAAGCATCTCCAGCTCCGACCGGTTTGGCCGGCTGGCACACCTCCCGCGCGCCGGCCCTGCTCTCCGTTCGCCACTGCCAATCCCTCTGACTCGTATTCGGGGGGCGATGCAGCGCGCTCAGGCAATGCCGGTGATGTTTGCCCTTGAGGCGAAAGATCTGCCCGCCTGTGGACGAGTCAGTGTTCTGCCGGCAGAGGACCCTGGATGCCGATCAACGCAACGGCCAACGGCAGTTTCCAGGCACCACCGCACTACGGCCGGGGGGCGCGGCTCCCAGGCTGTCCCAGCAATGTTTGGCATTGGTCCCTTGCTCGCTCCACCTGCTGCGTAGCATTCAAAAACCTTGGAACAACTTCATTGTGCAGCCCCCCCAAGGTGTCATGAACATGCTCAATACGACGACATTGTAGCGGCCAAATGCAGTTAGTGGTCGAAACGACTACACCACACGACCCTCTACAACCCTCTTGGGACCCTCTGCGACCCTGAGCTCCGCTGAGGTACTTGACGCACTTGTCACTCGTCCCCGGGTGCGGGTTATTGCTTGTCATGCTTAACATTAGCCCCCATCGAGAGACGAGCTCGTGGGATTCCAGGATAGGAGCTCGCCCCTCCACAGGACCCTGATGTTGATCAACTCGTATTCATGCAAGGTACGGAATATTCGAGAGCCGGGTATGACGATGCAAGGAACCCCAATCCTCTCGGTCTACGGATGAGGTAAAGTAGCTTTGGCAGGTTGAAGGAGGCCGGAGGCTAGCTACGGAGTAGGTCAATGTCAAAGGTCGCATCAACAAGCGACGCCGCATTGCAGAGTGTTATCCCTGAGGAGTTAACTCAGTTGACAGTCGCAGTAGCAGCGCGCGTGCCCTCCAAGCTGTCTGGTCTTGAGGTTGCGCCTCCAGCTGTCAGTCAATGCTGTCAGTCTTGTCAGTCTTGGACACTAATACACAACCAACCAACCCCTTCAAGTCTAGTCCACCCACGTCATTGGGGAGTGATCCGGGCCGTGATCGGGGGTCGTTTCTGTACGTATGGGCACATGCATGCTCTGTCCGCTACTGGACGCTTTGTGCCTGCCAAGTCTCGCGCCGCGCGACCTCACCAAAACCAAATACTGCTATGCTGGCTCGGCCTTGCGCCGGATTGCTCTTCCCCAGAGGTGTCTTGGGCGGTGAGAGGGAGGAACTTGCCATTGTGCTGTCGAAACGGCTCAACGATGGAGATGGCGTCTCGTGGTGAAATGATTGGCTCCCAGTGCGACCAGTTCCGCCAGAGCCCGCTGCTTCTGGCCTGCTAAAGCCTAGCCCAGCACTTGCCGCCGCTGTCGGTTGGGCCACTGTAGGTACTAGGTCAGTAGTCTATTTGACAGATAAGCAGTGCGGATGGGGAAGTGCAAGCACTTGAGACATCTAGACTAGCTTTCTATCACGACACGAGCACCCTCCCTTCGTTACTTGTATATTCGTGCTGGGCAGCCCTCTTTTTCTTCCTCTTCTTCTTCTTCTCCTCCTCCTCCTCATACCTCCTTGCAACACCCTGACGGCACGACGTGCGTGGCTGACGTTTGCCTCGTGGCTTGTGCCGCCTAACTAGCTGAGTGACATCTGCCGCTAAGCGCCTCTGGGCCCAGGCCCTTATCGCCTCAGCCCGCCCGCGCCAGAAGAAGCTTTTCCACAAAGGAAAGGCCCCCACCTCGTTTGTCTCAGTTACGCCATCGCAAACCGCCGTCATCGATCCTCTAACAACCTCCAAATCTCACCTCCACCGACGACGCTGCATGCTGCTGCCTCGTTCTCTTGTCCACCGACAAAGACCTGTCTCATCCATCAAAGAAGTGCCCTGGGTCCTAAACAGGCAAAACATCATCAGGAAATCAGCATCGCTGCCGCCGTCGCAACCTGAAGCAGGGAGAGCCCAGCTGCAACACCGCCATTCTCCACCTCCCCGGTTAGCGCTCCGTCGCAGAAGGAACCACTGTTTTGCAGCATGGCCGACGCAGCTGCTCAGCATACAGCTGAGGAGCCGCAGAGCGACGGCTCAAAACTCAAAACATTCCTGTCCATCCTGAGGAAGTGAGTCGCCTTTACACTCTGGTGGCTTTGTTCCTGGTTTTTGTGCCCAGACGCAAGCCGATCACAACTGCCCTTCTTGACGACTCGTGGCTTCATTCGTGGCACGGCTAACGACAATGGCCCAAAACGCAGGTTCATAGGTGTAGCCGATCTTGCCTCTGTCCGCTTCTCCCTGCCGTCGCAGCTTCTCGAGCCCACTCCCAACCTCGAATACTGGAATTACCTCGATGCGCCCAACACCTTCATCGCCATCGGCACTTCTGACGAGCCGCTCGACCGGATGCTGGAGGTACTACGTTTTTGGTTCACTAAAGACCTAAAATACGCCAAGGGCCGGCCTTGCAAGCCCTACAACTCGTGTCTCGGCGAGTTCTTCCGCTGTAATTGGGAGGCCGAAGACAACGCCCCGAGGATCGATACCAATAAGCTGGGTCCCAAGAGGGATAGCAAGCCTGGCAGTGGTGCGTCCAGTATCAAGTCCGGGAAGCTTGCTGTTCCGGCAGGTCTGGGATCTGGCGATTCCAAGGCGGCCTCGACTGTCTCGGTGGCGCAGACCGGAACCGACCCGACCAAGCCCAAAGTGAGAGTGTCGTACCTGACCGAACAAACATCACATCATCCGCCTGTGAGCGCTTTTTATATCAGCTGTCCCGAGAGGGGTCTGCATGCTCGGGGCTTCGATCAGATCACTGCCAAGTTCACCGGCACCAGCATCAAGGTCATGCCCGGCGAGCACAACCTGGGCATCTTTATCACGGTCGAGAAGCGCGGCCATGAGACCTATCAACTCACCCACCCCGCCGCTCACCTTGGCGGCATCTTGCGCGGCGCCCTGAGCGTCTCAGTAGGCGACATGGCGTTCATTACCTGCCCAGAGACGAAGCTCAAGGCTATCCTCCATTATTACGATGACGGCTGGCTGGGTCGTTCGACCAACAAAGTCGAAGGCATAATATTTCGGTACGATCCGGACAACGACGACAAATCTCGCATCCGTGATGTCCCCGAGGAGGACATTCTTGTTCGCCTTGGCGGAGTGTGGAAAGACAAGGTGGTTTTCACCCTTGGGCCCAAACCTATAGTAAGTGCCACACTCGCCGGTTTCGGCGTCCCCTTTGCAAATCGCGGAAGCTGATAGCGTGCTAGGACTCTCACCCGCCCGAGGAGCAAATCACCATCATCGACATTGGGCCTCTCAGTGTCGCACCCAAGTCCCTCCCGCCCAAGGACAAACAGTTGGAGAACGAATCTCTGCGCCTCTGGGGTGGTGTCACGGAGGCCATTCTCGCCAAGCAATTCTCTCGTGCGACTACGGTTAAGCAGGAGCTTGAAGAGCGACAGCGAGAGAAGGCAAGACACCGCGAGCAGACTGGCGAGGTCTGGAAACCCGTCTTTTTCGAGCAGGTGACGGGGAACGGGGGCAAGCCGGAGCTCTCAGCCAAGGGCAAGGCGGTTCTAGAGAAGGCTCAAAGAGCAGAGTGGGACATGCGGGATATCTTGGGAGACGTCAAAGCCTCCTCGTAAGAATGGTCTTACTTCCGGGCCATGATTATGGCACACGATTATAGACGGCTCGGGAATGGGTCTCATTCGACTCTTGAGACGGCCTCTTTTGTCACTCGCTCGCACCTTATTTCACTTTGCTTTCCTGCATAGCTATAGTATGGTTGGTTGGGGTTTGCTGCATCTTTGCTTTACCACACGAGCTCCAGAACGAGCTACGTTTCCCATGAGCTACATACACAGACATGATGACATTGGAGATTTAGGCGACGCTTGCCAGCAGGTGTCTCAATCTAGGAGCCGTAGGATAGTTGAGCCAGTTACAACACACCTCTGTGGGATCATTTAGGCTACCACTACTCGAGCGAGTCCCTGTGTGAAGGAACGGGTAGGTGAAGACATCATCACTATCTGCCTAGGGAGAGAAAATATAATAATTGCGGACAATACATGTTAAGAAGCCCTAACATTCACCTGCTCTTGGCGACTCTCTCAATCACATCGGGGTTTCAATCGTTATGATAAGTTGCATCCTTCAATTGTAGTTATGTGCTCTACCATTTATAAGTAGTGAAAACTCTGTGTGCCACGAAGAAGCAGCCTCAGACAAAAGCCACATCAACTTCTCTGTCAAAAATGGAATAACAGGCGTTGCCAGTTTTTGTCTTGTAGTAACCTCTTTTGTTGCAGTGTTAAAGTCATATCTTCCGAGACGGAAGATCAATCCCAGGAAGGCCCGTATTTTGAGCACAACGATGCAAATCCACGTCCACCCCAACCACAAACCGTCCACAGATAGGGCGGTACTTGATGATCTGCCAGACAGACATTTAGCAGTTTGCCGAATGGGTGCGCGCAGCCATGGACGGCGAGGTGAAGGGGTTCTTCTCGGCCACCAGGCGGCGGAACTCGTCTGTGCCGGGGTCGTCGCGGTTGAGGCCGAAGCCGACGCCGCAGCGGAAGCCCCGGTACTGCTTGCCCGCCAGCAGGTTCCAGATGAGCCAGTAGACGTCCTCCTTGCACGGGTCCGCCACCTCGAGCCAGACCTCGGGGTCGGAGCCGAACGAGATGGGGCCCGGCAGCCAGTCCGAGCGGTCGGGGACGGCGGGCGCGGCCACGTCCGAGTGCAGGCGGGTGCGCTTGTAGCCCGGCTGCTTGAGCGGCGCGTACTCGCTGGCACGCTTCTTGCGCAGGGCCTCGCGCTCCTCGAGGGGCGGGACGACCCAGCCGCCCTCGCCGAGGAGGGTGTAGCGGCGGTCGGGGATGGGCGGGCCCGTGAAGGCGTTGAAGTACGAACCGGGAGGCGCGGGGATGGCGATCGCGCGGACGATGTAGACCCAGGACTTCTTGATGCGCTCGCCTTCGGCGGCCGCTGCCTTGGCGGCTGCTGCAGCAGCAGCAGCAGCCTCGTCGGAAGCCGGAGCCT
This sequence comes from Thyridium curvatum, assembly GCF_004353045.1. NCBI lineage: Eukaryota > Fungi > Ascomycota > Sordariomycetes > Thyridiales > Thyridiaceae > Thyridium > Thyridium curvatum. The sequence continues at coordinate 105,097 of NW_022156766.1, read as the reverse complement.
TCTCGGCCTCGGGATCATCCTTGAGGTTCAGGCTGAGGACGCGAGTCGGGCCAGCCGGGGGAGGAGAGGAACGGTCGACGCCTTTGCCCTTTGTGTCGACGGTCTCCTCGTTGGTGGCGGATGGCTCTTGCTTGATGCCGGTCATGTCGTCGTCGTTGTTGCAGTCGTTGTCGTCGTCCTCAGTGACGATGGGGATGTCCTTGAGCTTGGCCAGGACGCGGCCCGGCTCGTACGAGCAGGCGTAGCCGAGGGTGTAGTCGGCACCAGAGATGCGCTTGTACTGGAACTCGACGTAGATGCTCTTCTCGTTTCCCTGGGAGAGGATGGTGCCCATGTGGCTGGTCTTGTTCCAGCGGGTGTAGGGGAAGTCGTGCAGCTGCATCCAAGGGTTGCTGTCGATGAGGTTCTTGGCGAGCATGAGGAGGTCCTCCTTGCCCATGTCCTGGATCTGGTTGATCAGGGGAGCTACGGCTCCGTCCGAGGGATTTCCAGCCTCCCACTTGGAGCGAGTTCTCATGTTAGCAATTTTGTATCTCACAAAGGACGCGAGAAGGGGACTCAAGAGTGTCGCGGAAGATGTTCATCAAACGCATAGAATTTCAGAGTGAGAGAAAAGTGGGAGAGAATCATTTGACAAGCAAGGACATGGGGGGAGGGGATGATCACTCACGTTGCAAGCATGGTAGCTGATGTTGCCAGCGGCATCTGTCATCTGGATGCCCTTTTTGAACTCGGTGACTCGGCGAAGGAGCTCGTTGAACTGGTGTTTGCGCGGCCTCACATAAACCATGTCCAGCATATGATCCTCCTCAGAGAGGATGATGCTGGTATCGGAGAGCGAGCTGGCTGATGGCATGCCATCGGCCGAATCTTGGCCCATCGTCTGGTTGTCCATGGTACCGGCGCGATCAGATTTGGCGGGGGTGGGCCGGTAGCTGCGAAGAAATTGGATCAGAGCTTGCTGGGCAAGTCCGAACTGGTCAGTCGATGATTGGAATGGAGTCGGGAAGTCCTCGATGTCTTCCTCGGAGCCGGTGGACGTCGAGTCGAGGCCAGAAGAGGAGGGCTTGAGGAGACTGGTGTCTTTGAGAGCGAGGTCATCAGAAGCTGAAAGAAAAGGTCAGTCCCAGGGATTAGGAGGGGCCCAGAATGATGAGGAGGGAGTAGAAGGGGGTGATTAGGCAACGATTGGTTGATTTTGATTTTCCAAGGTGCATAGGCCGCATTCCGGAACGTACTAGGTAACTCGGCGCTGCTTCCGGCAGCTTGTGCCTCTGGCAGACCCGCATAAATGCCGACTTGCTGGCCCGAAGCCGGGCTGTCCTGCCGGTCCTCGGCCCTGGACTGCTGTGCAGAGCCGCTTCCGTCGACGCGGGCCATGAAGTTGTTGAACAGTCTCCGGTGAGACGGCATGATGTGCGAGGTATCAAGATATGTCGTGAAAGTAGATACAGGCTGTTGTGAGTCTGACACTATAGAGCTGGGGATTTGATAGAAGGGGCTCTCTTATTTTTGCCCTTCCTTAGCTCTCCTGCTGCTGTGTCTGGTCTGGAAATTCCATGTGGTCCTGTCAGTGTCTTGATACGAGATTTGAGAGTGGATAAGAGAGGAGGAAATATGGCAGACAGCCTACTCACTATTTACCTTGAGGCTCTCCTCACCAAGGGCTTTTGTTTTTTTTTAGTGCCAGAGGATTGAAGTGAGCCTGGCGCGAGGTCTGTTGCCTCAAAACGGTGTTCGGTGTGAGGATATTTCTAGTGAGGTCCCCTGCACCGCAAGATAGAAAATTTAACCGAGCAGGCAGGTGAGTCGCCGCGAGATTTGGCTTGCAGGCAACTCAGGACTGAGACGAAAGTGACCCAGAGGTGATTTCTCTTTGAGACGCTACCTCAGATTCTCAGCGCATCCATTGGCATGCGTCATTGTACCTCCAAGCAGATGACGGAGCACTTCCAACTGACATATTTCATAGGCATTGTGATTCCTGTGAGCCACAAGACCAAAAACATTGCATGTGGACACCTTCACCTGTCATTATGCACTGGGGCTCTGATATTGCCAGATGTGATGCATGGAAGGCTGTAGAGTTTCTTGCAGACGTATAAGTCTGGGTAGCACGCATCCTATTGCTATTTGCAGCTACATGCAGGTCAGAAAGGAGCTTTCGAGCCAAGCAAAAGATCAAACAACCTAGGTATCTGTGCTAGTAACTGGATCGACGATGAATCCCGTCAGACCCGGGCAAAGGATGGTGAGCTCGAGTCTATACAAACTGCTCAAGTCCGACTGGAGAATGTAGTTGAAATGGCCGAGTAAATGGATTGTCGTTGCCATGGTTAGTCAGCCACAAGTACCTACAAACATGCATGTGAAGTATGAATGGGCCCGAGCTGGGCCAAGACGGTCTAGCCCTCGTGCCCTGGAGGTACCTACCTAGGTACGCGCTGCCGATGGGATAGCGGATTTCTAGGGGAATGCCATCCACTGCCGAAGGGGCCAGACCACCCAACCCAACTGAGCCTAGGGAGGTGCTCGGGTACCTGGAGTGACGAGTGAGAGAGTGCCTTGGGCGTCACTCGGCTGGCTGGCTGGCTGGCTGGCTGGCGCAGCCTTAACGTGGGGCATCCCTAGGCAAATTCTCAAACAACGAAAAAAAAGGAACCAGAAAAAAATAATCACGACACCGACTTTCTCTTCTTCCCTTTTCCCTTCCCCGTCTCCCCTCCCTCCTTCGAGCTCCACCACCAGGTCGCAACACGCTCCGCGCCGTCAATCCTGTCCCCAGGGTGCGCCTGTCAATTTCTCTTCTTTTCCTACTCACCGTTCTCCATCCTTGAACCCATCTCATCCGCCCCTCTTCGAGTGCCTTTGTCCTCGTCACGCCAAAGCCTGAGTCGCGCGCACCCCATCTCGCACGTGCAGCCCAGAGTCACCGTCCGTCCGCCGTCACCAGCGTCGACCGACAGCCATCTCCCGCTCTGCACCCATCTCCAGCCAGCCACAAGATACTTGTCGTCGCTCCCCAGACCTGCCTGCCCCGCCGATCTCCCTCGACATTCTCCTCGAAAGGTGGCAAACCGGCAGACGACCCTCCCGCGAGAAGACCGTACTTGACTGCCAAGAGACCCGAGGAGGCCGCAAGGATCTCACTTTCCAGAACGTTGTTTATCATTGAAGAGTTTACGCGCCGCTGCGATAACATCTGTGACTTTAACTAGTCATGGCCAGCCCGCTCCAGTTTGCGTACCGAACCCAGAAGGCCATCGGCGTCTTTGACGCCGATCCCGTCTATCAGGCTCTTGCTGGCTTCGCCAAGCCTGAGGGCAACCTTCGGTGCTGTATCTATTCTCCCTGCGGACGTTACTTTGCTTGGGCGACCAACGAAGTGGTCTGCGTCGTCGATGCCTCCATCGGCTCTGTCCTGACGTCTCTCGTCATCCCCAATGTCTTTGAGCTGGGCTTCTCGCCGCGCGGGACCTATCTCAGCACCTGGGAAAGGCCGGCCAAGGACGAGGCCGGCGATGCCACCAAGAACTTCAAGGTCTGGCGCACCGTCGAGGACCTGCCAGAGGGCGCCGAGAAGCAACCCCATGGCCAGTTCGTCCAGAAATCGCAGTCGGGCTGGAACCTGCAGTACACCGATGACGAGGCGTTCTGTGCCCGGCTCGTGACAAACGAGGTCCAGTTCTACGAGAGCGGTGACCTCAGGACGGTGTGGAACAAGCTGAGGGTCGAGGGAGTCACCAATTTCGCCGTTGCCCCTGGACGAACACATTCAGTTGCTGTCTTTGTCCCCGAGCGCAAGGTAAGCAGACCAACCCCGCTTCCTCTGGTCAGGAGCGAGACTAATGCTCAGTTGTCTAGGGTCAACCCGCCGCAGTGAAGGTGTTCAACGTGCCTCAGTTCACCTCGCCCGTCTCGCAGAAGACCTTTTTCAAGGGTGATAAAGTGCAGTTGAAGTGGAACGCGCAGGGTTCGAGCCTGATCGTGCTGGCTCAGACCGATGTCGACAAGTCCAACAAGAGTTACTACGGAGAGACGACGCTCTACCTGCTCAGTGCCAGCGGAGGCTTCGACGCCCGCGTCTCTCTCGACAAGGAGGGGCCCATCCACGATGTCTCGTGGTCGCCAAACTCGAGGGAGTTTGGTGTCATCTATGGCTACATGCCGGCCAAGACGACCATCTTCAACCACCGTGCGGTCGCCCAGCACTCGTTCCCTATCGGGCCGCGCAACACCATCATCTTCTCGCCCACCGGACGTTTCGTGCTTGTCGCCGGCTTTGGTAACTTGGCCGGCCAGATCGATGTGTACGACTTGGAAAAGGACTACAAGAAGATCTGCACTATCGAAAGCGGCAACCCCAGTGTCTGCCAGTGGAGCCCCGACAGCCGCTACATCATGACCGCCACGACCTCGCCGCGCCTGCGCGTCGACAACGGCGTCAAGTTGTGGCATGTCGGAGGCGGCATCATGTACAACGAGGATATGGTCGAGTTGTACAATGTCCTCTGGCGACCCATCCCGGCCGACCAGATCAACAGTCAGGCCGACCCCATGCACCCGGTGCCGACACCGCACAGCTCGGCCCTGGCGTATCTCGGCACCATCAAGACTCCCTCAAAGCCGGCCGGCGCTTATCGTCCTCCCGGCGCTCGTGGTGCCCTCACGCCCCTCCACTTCAAGCGCGAGGACGAGGGTGGTGCCGCCCACGTGATGAGCAACGGTCTGCCAAACATTGGCCCCAACGGATTCGGCCGGACACGTAGAGCGATTCCCGGCGCCGAATTCGCTGAGCCGGCCAGCGTACCAGGAGCAGCCTCGGCCGTCCCCGGCGCGGAGCCCGCCGATGGCAATGAGAACTTGTCCAAGGCGGCCCTCAAGAACAAGAAGAAGCGTGGCAACAAGAAGGCGAAGGACTCTGAAGGCAACGCCGGTGCGGGCGGTGACAACGGAGGCTTGGCACCCCCGCCGCGCGACTTTGGCAACGGCTCGGGCCACGAGGGGCGCAGCCCCGAGCGTCGTGGGCACCACCATTCGCGAAGCCAGTCGCGCAATAACATGCACGGCGGCCGCAACCGGAGCAACACCCACCGGAACCGTGACCATAGCCAGGCCCGCGGGCCTGGGCACCAGCACCAGCGTGACGGCGCCCAGGGAGCCCAGCCCCCGGCCGCCCAAGCTGGCGCCAACGTCAACGGCGACAATGCGTCCTCGCTGGCGCAGAACCCCAACGCCAAGAAGATGCGCAGTCTCCAAAAGAAGATCCGGGCTATCGAGGACCTCGAGATGCGCCATGCCGGTGGGGAGAAGCTCGAAGATACTCAGATCAAGAAGATTGCCACCAAGTCCTCCGTACTCAAGGAGCTGGAGGCTCTCGAGAAGGAGCAGTCGTAAGGAGTCAGGGAGTCAGGGAGCAAGGCATGGCCTGCCTGCCTACCTACCTACCACAATTATATGGAATGGATAAGGTGTTTGGGGGATAGAGTCTTATTGAACAGGGATACGGCACCGGAGCGGTCAAGATCAATCAATTGAAGCAGTGCCACTGAACAGACTCGTAGCGTGCACAAAATTTGAAATTGCAAAAATATTTACCTTTGAGATCGTGGGCGTGTTTGAGGTGCTTATGGTGTTGGCAGTGTTGCAAATGCTCCTCTGTTTGTGTTAGCAGTCACAGAGAACATGCCAAGTGCCACAATTACCAGCAGTCGAAGATTGATTCCATGAATATGAGAGACTGCACATGCATAGCCACAACAATGCACTTTTGAGACTTCTCCTTCCCAGGAAAGGAGAAACACAACAGAGTGATAAAATGCAGGGAGAACAAGGATCTACAAAGCTGAAACAAGACCAAGAATATTGAAGGAGTTGAAGGGACAACTCCTCGGCCCGGGCTTGACCCGGGAGCCTCGTGATTGACAGCACAGCCAGACGAGCTGGCCAATTGGTAGAGAGGGGAAACACTGCTTTTTGGTGAGATACAATGAGGGAAAGATTTAAGAGCATAGGGTGGCAAACATGAATCCTTGAAACTCTATGTAAATCTCCCTGAGGAGGCTAGGTCGCACGACTGATACCATCATCAGCCGACTTACTCGGCAAACAAGCGCCGCCCGTGGGATGTGTGCACACATTGTCACCAACTCTTGCGCTCGGAGGCCCCTGGCATAGCGATATGTGTGTTGTGTATATTAAAAAGAAATCATCAATCTGCAGACCAGCTGTGCAAACAGCTCATCGAGCCCACATACCACAATTCTACCTTGTCGACGTCGACATCGACGTGTCCCTTTGTAATAGAAGCTGCTCCATAGCAGAAATGGTACATATCCCCAACCCGGACGTTGCAAAATATAGAAGGAAGAAATAAGGGGGGGGGGGGGAGTCTAGGCAATGAAGCGTCTACGGGCCAGACGTGCTAGGCGGGCATTCTTGGCACCCTCATTCTGGTTCTGGTCCTTCTCTGTAAAAGAGGTTTGAAAGGTTAGCGAAGTCCTTGGGGAGTTCATAGGCTGGGAAGCAAGCTTACGCTGGGCCTGGTTCTTGTCTTGTCCGCCTGCCTGTCCTCCCTGAGCTTGCTGGCCGGCTGCTTTCTGCTCGCCCTGAGCCTTGGCTTGCTGTCCTTGCTGTCCTTGCTGCTGCGCTTGTTGGTTTCCACCGGCTGCCTGGGCTTTTTGACCCTGGGCCTGGCCCTGCTGAGCTTGGCCCTGCTGAGCCTGGCCCTGCTGAGCCTGACCCTGCTGGCCCTGCTGAGCCTGACCCTGCTGGCCCTGGGCTTGGTTGCCTCCCTGGTTGCCTCCCTGCTGGCCTCCTTGCTGGCCTCCCTGTTGGCCTCTCTGGTTGCCTCCCTGCTGGCCCTGATTGCCCTGGCCCTGGTTGCCCTGGCCTCCCTGGTTCTGGTTGCCTTGGTTGCCACCCTGGTTGCCACCCTGCTGTTGGTTGCCGCCATTGTTGTTGTTGTTCTGGTTTCCTCCATTGTTCTCGATGGCACCGGCGCCAAGGTCAACTGCCTGCTGGGCCTGGGCGGCGGCGTCTTGGCCCTTTGCGCCGTTGTTGGCAGCCTCGTTGATGTCGTTGTCGTTGCCGTTGACGGTGAACTTGGTGCAGTCGTCCTGGGAGCCGCGCTGGGCGACGGGCATGATGACGGGCTGGTGGTTGGAGGACGAGGTGAGGGTGCAGACGCGGAACTGTCCTGGGGGCAGGCCTCCGGTGACGACGGCCTGCAGGAGGCCCTGGCCGTTGCCGGCGTCGTTGATGCCCTTGAAGAAGGCAAACTGCGTGGGGTCTGGAGGCGTGCTCGGGTTGAGGCTCTTACCGAGGTCCTGCACGGTAACGTGGGTGTGGCCAATGACGTTGCCCTGGCCGTTGAGCGTCTGGGGCGACGAGTAGTAGGTGGCGACGGCGTTGGTGAAGGCGCCTGCCTGGAGGCCGTTCACCTGGACGCTGATGTTGAAGTCCTTGCCGCTCTCGATCGTCTGGCCGGCTTGGGGGAAGGTGATGATGCTGGAGATCATCTTGTTCTTGGCAGGGATGTCGCCCATGACTGCAGGGACGCACACGTTAGTACCGGTACGCCGAGCGGGAAGACGATTCTCGTTCGGGGTTGGGGGGTTGGCTGTAAGCTTACCAATGCCGTTGCACGAGCCATCCGTGATCTGGAGGCCGTTGGTCAGGGTCTTGCCGGCGCAAAAGTTGATAAAGTTGTTCTTGGAGGTAGCGGCAGCAACTTGCTCGTCACTGGCGCCTAGAGCCTGCTGCCCGTCGAAGAAAGATCCGGTCTGGATGGCATTCGGCAGCAGCTGAGTCGAGTCTGCGCCTCCACCCTGTGCCTGGTTCGCGCCCCCATTATTATTATTGTTGTTGTTGTTGTTGTTGCCTCCATTTTGCCCATTGTTGTTGTTGTTGTTGTTGTTGCCTCCATTTTGCCCATTGTTGTTATTATTGTTGTTGTTGTTCTGGGCGAGAGCCAAGGAGAAGAGCGCCGCTGCGCTCAAGAGCTTCGTCGACACCATGGCTTCGATGAAGTAAACGAATGTATGGTGCCGAGACTCGAAGGAAAGAAGACGAAGGCGGCAAGGTCGATCCCCTTTAGAGACGGCGCACAACAACACACGAAGAGACGATAAGGAGCGAAAGGGGGATGCACGGTCAACGTGATCCTGTAGACTTGGCTGGCAAGACTATCTAAAAAGCGAGGGTGGTGGGAGAATGAAAGAGAGAGAAAAGGGGAGGGAAAGGTGGTGGTGCCTCGGACGTCAAGGAGTTGAGGGTTATATCGCAGGACTCTGACGGGCGAGCAGAGGCAATCCGGCGAGAGGGATGGCCATAGGAGAGTCTTTATCCCTCTTGGCAAAGACGGCAGGCAGAGGGTGATGGGCGCGAAGATCGCAGAGGCAAGTGTCGCTTTGGGAGATCAGGGCGTAGGGAAGGGAGATCCCGTAGACGCATTGAGGTGTTGAAACCGAACATGAGGGTGTGCCCGTCACAGGGTGCCAAGAGCCAGAGAGGGTGGAAGCCTCGCCGCCGGGCGGTTGCGGGTGCATGGGGAAACAGAGCAGCAGGTGGCAGGCAGGCAGGCAGGCTGGCTGGCTGGCTGGCTGGCTCGCGGTCTCGATTCCGGCAGGACGTTGACGTTTACCTTGACGTCTCTGATCTCGGAAGAGCGGCTGAGCTGGCGGCTGCGTCTGATGAAGGTGGAGCAGAAGAAGGGAGAGGGACGGTGCATGGTGCATGGCAGACCAGGACAGCAACTGAGCTGTTTGTTTGTGCTTGACGGGGGGCGACCATCAACGGAATGAAGCGGCCAGGTCTCCCTTTCAGCCAGCTCGGCCAACGTCATGCGTAGATTTGTAATATCTCTCTCTCTTTCTCTTCAGTCCCTTGAGTCTGCTGTGCATGCCGCTGGAGCAGGAGTAGAGATGGATATCCCAGATGTATCTCTGAGAAACGAGCAGCTTTACCTACACTGACACTTGTAATTACCTCTTCTTCGTTGGTAGACCTGCCGCTCAGATCAAGGGCTTGTGGCCTGGCATACACCGGCGACAGGTAGTGAGCGAGCCATGGCGGGGAGATGCTATAGTTGTGCGCAGGCATGACCACGTAGAGGAGTGCTGACGAGTCGGATGGGAGCTCGAGTCTAGCCTCGCCGGCTGCAGGGGAGGGAGCAGTGAGAGAGCAAGGTCGTCGTGGAGGCTGGTAAGGCTGGCTGGCCATTGGCCCAGCGGTCCGTGTGCATCTTCGCAGAGGCGGCATGCGCACGCAAGCACGCCCACGTCTGAGACGCGGCGTGTGTCAGAGAAAAGACGGAACATGGGGTTGGAAGATTTATCTCCGCAAGCTGGCCCCCTATTCCCTGTCCTGGCCGGGGGTCCTCGGGACTCCAGGGAAAGGACTTATGTCACTTCCCGGACCAACAGCTGGCATGTCTTGCTTTCCAGAAGCGTCCCTTCAAGCACAGCAGGGGCAAGATATCTCTCAAGAGGCGTGGGTGAGGGCATGGCCATGGCAATGGCAATGGCAATGGCGGATGTGAGTGTTGGAGAAAGGATGTCAAGCCATGGCGCGCTCTGTAACTACCTAGGTATGTGAGAGGAGAGAGAGCGTTGGTTCACCCGAGTTCCGGCATTGAACAGCACCGTTGGGGACAGAGACCACCTAGCGCTGCCAAATTTAAGCTTATGTCAAACTAGATCGATACTAAGCCCAGCAGGGCAGTCGTCATCCCCGTCCTCGTGTCTCCAGTCTCGACGGATGATGGGATGGAACAGGCTGCGCACGTACGAACCCCCAGGGAGCCGGCCAGTCTGAAACATGCCATGACGAATGCCGGAGCTCTGGGTGCTTATGCAAGGAGCCAGATCTCTTGGCGAAACGTCTGAACGCGTTCCATTGGGCTGAGAAGGAGATGGGAGATTGGAGATGCGGGCGTGCCAAATCCGAACTGTACATTCGGTACTTTAGATGAATCTCCCCTCGCACGACTTTCCGCGGGCAGATGTACCAAACTCCAGACGACATGGCCAGAGCACTCACCCAAGGGAAACCGCAAAGTCAGGACAAGTGTGTAATTTTTTCCTCTTTTTCTCTTATTTTTTTTCTCTCCTTCTCATCACATTACTCAGCCAAGTCGTCCGGGCGGGATGACTGCTGACCATCCCGCAGGAGCAGGGAATCCCACAGACTCATTTCGAGTGAGCGAGCTAGGACCAGGGCGGCAAAGCCAGTTGGTCGCAGAGTGGGCTGATTTTTGAGCTTTCGAGACGGGTAATCTATCGACTCGAGTTAAGCCATGGGAGAAAGGCCGTCAGGTTGGGATTGGTGTTGAAGGCCAAGCTGCGGCCGGGCTGGCAGATCTCCGACAGAAAGCGAAACGCCGATCAGAACGGATGAATTGCTGAGCCCGTGGCCAAGGGACCTCGGGAGGCTCCAGTCGCCGCCGGGGCCTCCCCCACTGACTAAGGTGGACTGCACCCGGTCGCTGGAGTCTAGCATGAAGAAAGGAGAATGGCTGACGCGCTTCTAGATTCCTCGGTACTTTCATAAGTACCGAGTAGAAAAGTAGAATAAGTAGAAGAAGAGACCGGGCGAGTTCTCGTCTCTTCTTCATCGAACACCTCTGTGGTATGAGTGCTATTACTGCACCCCGCTTACTAAGGCCGGGACCTAGCCCTGGGGTTTGGGTTCGCTAGAGGCTTGGTACCGAGGTCCTCTGCAGTCTGCAGAGCTCCCCCATGTTTGAATGTCGGGAAACGCAGGCTCAGTCTGTCTTGTCTCTCTTGGATTGCGTACCTAAGGTAGGCAAAACCAAAGAGGCATCACATCCACATCTGTTTGTTTTGTCCAGAAATTGTTGGGTAACTAACTACTTGTACCTGACTGAACTTTGCAAGACAGAGGCTGGGTGACTGCTACAGCCACAGGGATGAGAAACCCCCCTTTTGTTGCAATCTACCTATGCCTTTATTCTTGCTTTTGTTTTTCTCACTCACTTGCTTGCCTGCCCCGAGACATACCTAGGTAGAAAGCTGAGAATCCACCGACGGCAGCGAGTGCATAATATGCGGCGATGGGTTTGGTCCTGCAGTCGGGTTTCCTCAGAATCGGTAGAGGTCAGTATGAAGCCTTGGAAGTTGGAAAGCTCACATCAAGCTTGGTTGATAAAGGCCAAAATACTAAGGTACCCATAAGGAGAGAGAGCACGTGCAAGCTCGTTCATCAGCCAGGTGAGGGGATATCTAGACTGCAAGACTACCTACTTCTACCTACTTCCAGGATAGCTCGCGCTTTACAAGTATAGTTATGGCTCGGTCCAGCGCCCGGCAGAGGCAGGGCTTTCCATTGGGGGACGACGACTGGAGAGGGGCCCACGAAAAAAAAAACCAGCCCTTGAGGTGTGAGGTGGAGGTGAGCATCAGCTTGTGAGGGGGAGCTGGCGGTAGGTCGCTGGCTGCCTTAGCACCCTGCGTAGCTTCTGCCTCTTACCGAAAACTTTTTGGACTCTGTTTCCTGTCAGCCAGCCAACCCCCGAAAGCATCCCTTCCCTCGTCACCGCATCTTCACATCTCTGCTCCGGCCTCAATCCCTACAGACAAGGAAGGATCTCACTCGATTGATTTCTCTAGGTAGTGAGCGCTCAATTGCTGCCTCTTGTCGCCGTACCTACACCTCGTCCTGCCCGCCCAACACCGCTCCCTTCTGACAATGTCATCCTTGGGCAAACGACCACGTAAGTCTGGACCTACCCTCTTCTCCTTGGCCCAAGGTTTCCTTCTCATTCGATCGAGCAACGTCCGGGCGCAATATGGCTCGTCATTGGGAGGGTGAAAGAGGTCGTTTATGTTGTTGTGGGTTGACCACATATCATTGATGTGCGGTCCGGGTGTCCCAGGCAGGCCTGCAAAGGCACATGCGGGACGCGATGAGGCCTTGGCTGCTCGCGTGTCCAACAGCAGCTGCAATCTACCTCAGCTTGCCAAGCGACAAGACTTGCACAGATGGGACAGCCCCCTTCTTCCTCTGTGTGCATTCTTATTCCAAAAGTCGCATTGTCAAAGCCGAACAAGGCCCTTGGGCTCCTCCCGTTCCTCCCTCGTCTCACCTCCGTCTCCTCATTGGCATCTCCGTCCTCTGACCCTTTGCCCCAAAATGCCAGGCACACAATCCCTCCCGCCGCCGGCCCTCCCACAGCTGGTGCCCGAGCAGCATGTCCCCATCACACACTCGGACAAAGACACCAAGCGACTCATCGTCGTCCTCTCCAATGCCAGCCTCGAGACGTACAAGGCCTCGCACGGCGGCGGTCCGAGCCGGCTCGGTGCCCACCGCGAGGAAAAGTACTCGCTCCTCAACAGCGACGAGCACATCGGTGTCATGCGCAAGATGAACCGCGACATTAGCGATGCTCGACCTGACATCACGCACCAGGTCTGCCCATCCCTCTCACCTTTTCCTCCCCTCCCCGTTCTTGGCTCCCCGTTCTTGGCTCCCCGATCTGTATAGCTGACCTGACCCTTGCTGCATCCATCCAGTGCCTCCTTACCCTCCTTGACTCGCCCATCAACAAGGCAGGCAGGCTGCAGATCTACATCCAGACCGCCAAAGGCGTCCTCATTGAGGTCTCGCCTTCGGTCCGCATCCCCCGCACGTTCAAGCGCTTCGCCGGCTTGATGGTGCAGCTGCTCCACCGCCTCTCGATCCGCTCTACTAACTCGCAGGAGAAGCTGCTCCGCGTCATCCAGAACCCCATCACCGACCACCTCCCCCCCAACTGCCGTAAGATCACCCTGAGTTTTGACGAGCGCGTCGTGCGTGTGCGCGACTACATCGACACGCTCGACGAGAACGAGAGCATCTGCGTCTTTGTCGGAGCCATGGCCAAGGGCGCCGACAATTTTGCCGATGCCTTCGTGGACGAGAAGATCTCCATCAGCAACTACAGCCTGTCGGCCAGTGTCGCCTGCAGCAAATTCTGCCATGCCGCCGAAGACTCGTGGGGCATTCTGTAAGCAGGCCGCTTGGTGTTGCCGTGGCACCCTCGTGAGGCCGGGCGCGGACGGGTCAGTGGCATGGTCATGGCAAGAGAGAGAGAGAGAGAGTGTGCGCGAGGATCATAGCCGGAGAAAATGTGGGATAGAAGGCCGCCGTGCTTCTTTCTTTGCCTGTGTGCTTTTTGCTCATCTTGGAGGCGAAAGGCCGGGGCCGCTGAGCAGAAGCCGCTATACAACATTGCGGCCGTCTGCCGGAGGCTCCCGGAAACTTGGGTCGTCTGTGCTCACGCTATCGCTGTTTTTACAACCAAAACATGGGGGGCGTTCAACAACGGATCCAAGACGCTTTCAGCCGTCTTGGTGGTGCATTTCAACCTGCCCACCTCTTCCTTTTGCTTTCTTCTCGTGCGGTTCGCCGCCGTTGTTACTGACCTGCCAGACCCACACATTCTTTTGCGATATGCTGGGAGTCGTCCGGGGAGGGCGACGAGGATCCGTTCGCTTTACATGCCCGCAAGGCGGCAGAGGGTTGGGAATATATGCATGGGTCGCTCGCCTGGCTTGACGCTGGGCCGGGACAAATGCCTTCACGTTGGAAACGGGAGGCACCTAGCCAACTGGAGGGGGGGGGGGAGGCAATGTGAACATGACTTGGCGAATGCCTGCGAGCTGGTGCGCGGGCTACAACAGGACGCGTCGAGGCCGACCACACGGCCATTCGCCAGAGTGGGAATCAGAGGGTGGGTGTCGAAACCACCCGTTGCACGACCAAACTGAAATCTGTAGCGGTTCTGATAGCGAGTCATTGAGAGGGTGGGACACTTTCCCAAGCATGGTCCGTTTTGCTTTGCCTGACTTGTGTAGACATGATGCCCTCCCTCACGAGAGAGCCGCAGATGGATGAGGCCGCTGCATGCGATCGTCACGAGCCCAATGGTCTCTGGTCCACGGGCCTTGGGCTGCTGCGACGGACACACCCAGACAGGCAACAGGTGGTCGTACATGCATGCATGCCAACATTACTACATTACTGTACGGAGTATGGGAACTGGGCCCAAGATTGTGTGATACCTACCATCCTGCCCGAGCGTTGAGCCCGCGTTGAGCCCGGTTCGAACCCTCTGTATGATGATGGCCAGGAGCATGAGCCAGAAGCTATTACCGAGAACCCTGCGCTCATGTGCACAACCGCGTCTGCCGGCCTGTCTGCGGACTAGGTAGGTAGCTCGGTAGCAAGTCGTGTGTGCAGACGAGAGGCCGTGACACCCGGTGTGAAGATGCATGGCTGCCTGAGCACCTAATCTCGCCGTGCGCCGCCTGCATGACGATGACGGGGACTCGGGAGAGACAGGTCATTGGGGCCACTGGGGGGCTCATTGCCTCCAATCCAGTTGCCTCGATCCAGGGGTCTGTACGGAGGGGACGCACACACAAGGCACGGTAGCCGCCGGATGCCTAGCTGAAGGAATTGGACGCCACGACAAAGACAGACACCCTTTTCACGCTTTCCTCGTCCTGGGCATAGTTGAGCGGGAGCGACGTGTAAAACGGGTGTAAAGTGTCGAGAAAACCGGGGCGCGGGCCGCGGGGTGGCGGGGCGAGTCGACGGGAGCCAGTCAGACTTGGGGCTCTCGGATAGGTGTGCCAGCACACAGGGGGGGGGGGGGGGGGAAGATGGGTGGCACCCAGTCCACCACTTCACCTCACTCCAGTCGAAGAGGGGGTTTCGAGAGTGCCTTGCGACACACACACACACGCACACAGAGTCATTACGGCCCGCCCCAATCAATCACCTTGCATGCCCGCATCACATCTCTCCTGCTGAGCGGTTACCGCCCGGGTTGGCGGCAGGGTCTGGAAGAAGAGCTTCCCAGAACGGGACGTGTTTGGGCATGCTTCGTGCTCCATCATGCTACCCGCACCAAGGTACCTACCTAGGTCCTCGATGGATGCCCCATTCGTCCTCCCTCAGCAGGGGTGGCTGGCTGGCTGGCCGGCCTCCATCGAGCAGGGCCCAAGATGTGCTGTCGACAATGAAGCTATCAGGCTCCGTGTACAAGCAGATGGAGCCACACATTATGACACACTAGACGGATACGGATCCTCTCTCCATCCTCTCCATCCTCTCCATCCAGTGGATTCGGTGAGTTCACAGGGCGGGCAGATCACCCCAAGAGAGAGCAGTCAGCGTACGCTCACTCCCTCGTCTCTTGTCACGGCTTGCTTGGCTTCGTGGCTTTCCCATGTCGATACCCAAGTCTTGATGATGAACAGCAGTCTGGCCTCCTCACAGCCCAAACAACCCGCCTCACTCTGCGTGCTCTGCGTGCACTGCGAGCGGTGAGCCCGAGCGTTTTAAAGACACTTGATCTCCTGGAGCTGTACCTCTGCGTCCATCTCTACCTCTTTTCCCCCCTCTACCCGTGTCTGTGTTGCATCAACTCTGTGCCTCACCGATCTCTGCCATCCAAATTCTCGACCTACCCACCCACCCGCTGAGTGGCATCCCTACACACACACACACACACACACAAGAGCCCTGTCCTCGACACGGGCTTCTCCTCTTCTTTTCCCCTGGGCTCTCCCACCACCTCCAAGGCCTTGTCACACTGCCTCATCCGGGCCTTTCTGCACCGGGTCACACATACACACGTACCGGGCTATCCACACTATACCATCCTTCGCCCCCTCTCTTTTAATATCGAGCGCCCAGGCTCGACCGTCGCACATTACCTCTTCTGGGGTATTTACTTCCTCTCATATACTCGATGCTCCCGTTCCTCGAGGTGTCCCATCTCCCATCTTCCACCTCGTTTTACTCTGCCGTCACGCAGGCTCTAGGGCTGCGATATCTCTCAGCCGGTTCCGAACAGGGCATCCCTACCGTCACGTTCGGCGCGCAGACGCCAGTATTCCAACTCCGCGAGGTCAACGCGCACAGCAGCGCCCAGCCGCTGAAACATTCCCGGATCGTCCTCAGCGCCGGGTCTCCCGAGGTGGTCAAGGAGTTCTACTCGTTTGCCCTCCGAGCCTATCCCGGTTCCTCAGCCTCCCTGTCCACCACAGGCTCCCTCGCCGACGGCCCCCACAGTGGCCTCGACAACGGGTCCGTCGTACCCGGCGGCTCGGGTGCTTTCCACCTTGGCAGCGACCGCGCCAGAGTGTCGGATCTAGACGGAAACAGGATGGAGGTGGTCTATGTCCCTCCCCAGTCCTACCCTGCCGAGTATGGAGGCTCGACGGTGCGCAGGACCCAGTCGACCCATGACGAGGTGAACCGGATCATGGACTGGAACTACGACGTGGCTGCCTCGTCGCCTCCGTCGAGGGCGGCGGAATCTGCCATGGCACTAGCCAGGCGACCGGGCCGCCACTTTGACGATGCGCCCGGCGCCACCATCCTGAGGAGGAGTGTCACCACGACGTCGGTGCTGGACCCGAAACCGTCGCCGCGCGAGGGCTCCCGCGGCCTCACCACCGCCGGCGTCGTCGGGTTCCTGGGCGCCGCGGTCGGCGTCGCCGCCGGCGCTGCCGTGACCTACTCGATGATCAAGAGCAGCGACGACCGCGGGCGTGCCGGCCCGCAAGACGGGTTCGAAGCGCCCACCTTCCAGCGCAGGGCGACCTTCCCGGACCCGTATCCCGACCGTCTCAACCGCGTCGTCGAGGTGGAGAGGACCGTCGAGAAGATCCGCTATCCCGACGAGTACACGCCCGTCGCCGAGCGCCGGCCCCCGCCCACCATGATCGCGCGGTACAGCCAGGTCGAGCCGTCGAGATACCAGGGCGTCGAGGACCTTGGCGCCGCCGCCGCCGCCGACGACGGCCGCAGCCGGCACTCCTCGGTGCGGTACCGGGCCAACCCGAGCCCCTCTGTCCGCACCAGGAGCGAAGCGCCCAGCGGGCGCGAGCCTCTGCTCCTCACCGAGGCTGACCATCGCAGCTACGCGAGCTCCAAGCACAGCGCCGCCCAGCCGCCGCGCTCCGTGCACTCGACCCGCCGCAGCTCGTACGACACGGCCGCCGACCGGGAGAGTTACGTGTCGGCCAGGAGTCGCCGCTCCTCGAGCACGGTCCGGCCCCCCGCGCCGACGGCGCAGACCATGCCGCCGTCGACTGCTCCGCCCCGCTCGCGCGCCGGGAGCCGCGCGACCACAGCCACCGTCAAGGTCCCAGCCGCGTCGTCGGCGAGCATGCACCGCCCGGGGCTGGATCGCGCCCGGAGCTACGTGTCGGCTCGGCACGTCGCCCTGCCGCCGAGCGAGGCCTCGGCACACCGCGTCCCGCTCCCGCCGAGCGGCGTCGGCAGCAGCCATGCGGACTGGGATGACGACGCGGGGAGCGTGGCGCCCAGCGACAGCATCAGCTGCGTCGGCAGCCGCAGAAGCACCCGCTCCTATCGCTGAGGAGGACACGACAGAGGAAACAGCATTACGACAGTATAGGATGGTATACAGGACGGACTTTGTGTGACTAGACCACTCTTGCGCAGGCAGAAAGCAGACATTTGATTATCGTTCGGCGTGTGGATGACAACGTACGAGCTCGGGGTGGTGGTGTCCGGTATTTTTTTTTTTAAACTTGTTATTTATCAATGGACGGTGTTGTTCGTATCCCATGGGCAACCATGGAGTGGTCATACCTGTGCAGACTTTCCTGGGTTATTTGCTTCCGGTTATTTTTTTTCTATACTTCTAACACTTGACACTTATATATAAATGTAATTTGTGCTCCTCTCACACGTCGCGGTGCTCATCGTGGGTGGTCTTAAACACGACCTCGATCCAAGCAGCTCCAAGTCCACTTCCTTTGCTATCGAAAGAAGAAATGTTGTTGTCTGAGGTCCGACTCCTGTGAATCCCGTACGAGCCAAGGTAGTGAGATCCTTATATATATATATAAACGTGAATATCGGCATGCCTGCCCGCCCACGAGCAGCTGGTGCTTCGCAGGTCATATCCCTCAGTTCTTGGTGTTCCGGGGTAATTCCAGGTACTACAGAAGCCCACCTGCAGCATCAACATAGAGCCCACCCAACCTGACACTCTCGTGCTTCCAACAGCTGCAGCTTGGATCGACCGACTGTGAGCCGTTCGACAGACCCAGAGGCCGCCCATGGTTGCAGCAACACGCAGCCGCCAGCGCTGGGACTACCTACCTAGGTACCTCACCTTATTGTCCATGCCTGAAAGCCAGAGAGACACAGGAGAGGTACCGAATACAACAAGAGTCCCAGGTCTCCTTTCCCTGCGAGTTTGACGCGTCTACCAGAACATGCATGTTCTTAGCTTTGCCTACCAGACTATCGCGTAGAGGTTAACCCAATACCACTGTAGTCAAATTAAATACAAAGAATTGCCCCGAGACACCAACGCGTGCTATTTTGTTTCAAATTGCTGTCCCAACCTCGGACAAGCAATGGACAAGGCTCATGAAAAGTAGGAGTCGAGTACAAGTACATAATTATTGACGTGTATTCATACGGCTGGCAGATGGGAAGTGGGCGGGGCTGCCCCTCCTTATCCAGCCCGCCCAGCCTGGTACGTCACAGCCAGCTCCAAAACGGCGAGGCCGTGTCAGGCTCCAACTATCGACCCTGACGATATCCCGAGAGAGCATACAAAGCATCGAGTCCGGCGCCCCCTCCTCTGCAACACTGTGAACCTCCAGACGTCTTTACGAGCTGCCTCCGACTCTCTCAGCGCCCGTCTCCGAGGCCTTCTCGCTGGACCAACACCTCCCCCGCACCTCTTTCTCCACAGCTTGTCACCATTTTGTTCCAGGCGCGAGCGTCAGCCGGCCGTGACCAAGCACCCTACGCACGAGACACGCAGTGATGACCATTTACAGAAACACCCCGTTGTTCGGAGGCGCGCTGTCGGTCGAGCTGCCCGACAACTTTGCCGATGTCAGGTAGGTCTACTGCTTCCCCCCGGGCCCGAGCCTCGTCGTCGTCGTCGTCTCAATGCAGTCGGTTCGCAAACGGTCCACTCACTCCTATACCCAGCAAGTTGCGCCAGGTGCCCGACAACCAGGAGGTCTATATCGACAAGGACGGCTTCACGAGCATCATCTTTGAGATATGCGAGCGGGTCGGTCCCTCGGGAAGCAGCGCCGAGATCGACGGGAGGGCGCTCACCACACACCTCGAGGACCTCGTCGGCTCCGACGTCGAGACGACCAAGGTCTGGAACACCACGGACACGCAGTTCTCTCGTCTCGAGTAGGTCGGACCCCATCCCTTCTTCTCCAAGGGGGCAGTTCCTACTAACGACCTGGGCTCTTGCTTTCCGCCCGCCCGCGCGCCGCAGTGAAGACATTCCTGCCTACACCTTGATAGCCACGCAGACCCCCAAGCCCGACCCGGGCAAGGACGCGACGTCTTCGCCCGACTTCACAGCCATCATCCTGACGCTGCTACGCCTCGAGAAGGAGTCGACTGACATCCTGGTCACCATCAACGTCCCGCACATCAAGGGCGAGTACGATGAGGAGGAGGTGGACCTGGAGCTGGGCAAGCAAGGACAACTCATCGGGGACGCCGTCGAGTTCGCGGCAAAGATCTGGGACACTTTCCGCGTCAACGATTGGAATCTTTTCAACGAGGTCTGACGAGACCACCCGGAGTCGCTGGGATGCGGTATCCCCCGGCGCCGTGAAGCTGGGCGGGTAGTGTGGGAGCACGCAGATGGTTCGTGAATTCTCACACTTCAGATACAGACCAACAGACATGACATGTAATGAACGATATGAAAAAGCGCGGGGCCCGCTGGGTATCATTTGGTTTCTCAAAAATTAAACAGCAGCCACTCCTCCTCAGGCCGTCTTGTCTATAGCGAGGTCGGCGAGGTTAGTCGTGATGTTGTCCATATCTTCGCCCGTCGTGCTCGGCGCGACAAGGGTGCGCTTTGTCCTGGTCTCGGCGCTCCACCTGCTAGCCACGAGCCGTAGTATCTCCTTTTGAGGACTCGCCGGGTTCTCTGCCTTGACTATCTTCATCTGCTCCTTGACAAACGCCTGGTATTCGCTTGGCTTCCCCGTGCCCCTGGGCACTGGCTTCGTCTGCTTCAGCAGACTCTTGCACGAGCCGCACCGATGCCGCGACGGGTCGATGCTCTTGGAATGGCGCTTGAACTCCATGCCGCACTCTGTGCACTCCCACGTGTACTTGAAGTCGATCTCGTACGAGTGCTTCGTAGTCACCTGGATGCCCCTGTCGCCGAATGCTTGCGAACATTTCCGAGCCCACACCTTGAACTCCTTGCCGTGGGGGTTGGTGGCGATGCCGGACACCATGAAATTGGCCAGGTGACAAAACTCGTGTGCAATGACGTTGAGCAGCCTGTTCTCGTCATCAATCACCTTTTCGGCCAGCTCGATCGAGGCGTGGTGCCTGTGCTGGACGGCCGTGTCACTATCGGCACTGCCTGTCCGCGTTCGCACCGTCTCTCGCTTCCAGTTGGCGCGCCCGGCCGTGGTGTTGAGCCGGTTGCTCCATACAATCTTGACGCCGCCCGTCGGCCTCGCCAGGTCCCGAAGCTGCCCTCCCGTAATGCGGTCGTCCAGCTCCTGCAAGAACTCGTCGGCGATTGCATGCTTCCTGCTGTTGAACGAGGCCTTTGTCTGGCGCTTGGGCGCCGCCTTCTTCGGGCTCGGGGCGGATCGGCCTCCTTGCGACGTTGGCTGGAAGAGCTTCCGCGGCGAGTGCTCGAGGTTCCAGCCGTCGACCTGATCCTGGTCCCAGAAGACGTCCATGCTGGGACGGTGCGGCGTCTTGGGGATCCGCGGCAGCTTCTTGGTCGGGGACACGAGCCCCCGGTGAGTTGGGCCGAGATCCTCGCATGGCGTGGCCGGTCGAGGCCGGTCAGACGCATCCTCCTCCCGATCTGTCGGTCTTTAACCCAAGCAACTGGTTAGCTGGTGGCTACGAAACCTGATTACGGTGTGGCCTACTCACCTCACCGGGCTCGAAGAGCGGCCTGTCAAGGCCTCGTCCGCGGAGAAGAAGACGTCGCTTGGCTCATCGGGCCCATGGTCGCTGGCGCTGTCACTGCAAGACGGCTGGGAGTCACCCTGCGACTGGTCGGGCGCCCCGGGGCTTGCCGACCTGTCACGAATGGCATCCTGTAATGCCTCTTGCGCTGCGCGGGTGATCTGCATCCTCTCCTCCTCCTTCACACTGCTTTTTGGTGGAGCGACCGATCTGATACGGGTGTGTGAGCGTGTTGTGTTGGACTTGGACATGGACACGATTGAGTCGTCTTCAGTATCGTAGGTACTCGCGCTGGGTGAGCTGCAGTATTCCGAATACTGGTCGTCGGAATCGTCTTGCCAGCCGGAAATGTCGGCGTCTTGCTGGCCTTTTGGACTGCTGTATTTCTCAGTGCTTGCCTCATTGCGACGTATCCTGGACCTCAACGCCACAGAGATCTCCCTCGAGGGCTTGCTAGGCGGTAGATCCAGACTAGGCCCTGCCCGCTCTTGACGAGTGTCGCCCGAGGCCCAGGGGCGCAGGAGAGCATTGTCGCTGATTTGACCCAGCTTCCGTCTCCGCCGGACCCCGCGTTGGTCTTTCTTCTGGGCCGACGACAGCTCATGGAGCGGCTTTGGCCTGGTGCCCATTGCAGCACCGGAGCCAGGTCCGTCATCTCCATCTTCTCCGTGATGTTGCCGTAACCTGGCCATGGTATGTCTGTCTGTCGCCCGAGTCAAAGGCCTGACCGTGGACTTGATGGCAGTGAGCACTAGGTCGACAACTATGCGGCTGCTTGGACGGCTGCAAGATAGGATCAATGAGTAAGGTATGTAATACTTACAAGTACCTGTCTTGGTGATGAAATGTCAATACGGGGCGGGCTGTTGGCACGGCAACTCTGCACTGCGCACATGCTTACCTAAGTCGAGCCACACGCACAGCTTGCTACCTACAAAGGCACCCAAGCCACGGGCACTTACCTACCTAGCAAGCTAAGGTAAGTAGGTACTGCTGACCATACTGGTGATTTACAGAATGTCAAAAGCCATCCATCCCCTGTCAATGCCCCCATGTTCATCTCGGTATATGGACTCTCATTGAATTTGAATTGACTGTTTGTAAATCGCAATTAGACCGATATTCAGCAAGCTCAAGGCTATCCACTCAGCCACTGTAGAGCAACTCAAACTCAAATGGAAACCAGAACTGGTTCTTTTTTCTCGAAGAAAAAGAAGAAAAAAAAGCCTTCATCGACGGGTGGATACCCAGGACCGTTAAAGTTCTGCTACCGCTATGATAGAAAGTACCAACGGCATTGACCGCGCACTCTCATTTTCCTTTGAACAAAGTTACCGCGCCTCCACCAGGGCGATCGTGATCCACGCCGATTTGATCGGCACGTCTCCGCTCAAAAGGCTCCTAGCTGGATATCCTGTGTGAATTTTTTTCTTCCTTCAGCACACACAAGCTTGAGCCATGGGGATGGACAGCCATGCTGCATTGCTGAATTGTTTCACCCCATTGCTGTTCTTCCTGTCTTGCAACTTTCCGGAATCATGGCCATGTACCTTTGGGAATCCCGTTGCTGTGCTGAGGGACGTTTTCTGGTCAGGAGATGTGGTCAGCCCGCCCAATATGGCAGTTCGGGGCACGAAGCTTGTCAAGTCTGGGCGACATGCTGATGGTCCCAACTACATAGATATGTAGACATGGGTGTTGGCCGTCACGAAGTTGTGGCGTCTTGATGGTCCGGTCCAGAGAACTTCGTTGGGGTTTTTATCCCATCATTCCCTAAATAGAACCCTATGGGCCCGACACGCGCTGTGCACAGGCTATCTGTACTCCGTACTGTGTGTCCGGAGGTAGTGACATGGAGGTACGGAATACCTACCCACCTTCCACACCAATTGTGCTGGATGGCGCTTTTGGATTGTGCAGCATCGAAAAGGGCCCAAAATCCACCCCGAGACGCCATTCCCAAAGTCCATGCCCGCCTCGAAGGGAAAACTCGACCTCTTGACAGGTACTTCGTAGAGTTCCCAAGAAGCGATTGCCATCAATCACCCTACACTCTGCAACGGCAAGCCCAGGAACTCGAAAGCAGGGAACGCAGAGCGCAGACGTCACCGCACAGCCTTTTCAAGCAAATAACTACGCACTTGATTCTAATTCCGCCCCGAGGAACAGCATAAAGCCGGTGTTAATAAATCCCAAAGTACTCTTCAGAGTCGTGTTGGGTGCAGCAGGGATGGCTGCATCTCAAACCTGTTTTCCACCTGCCCGTCTCAGGTACAGATTGCTTCCCTGCAAAAATCGTCGTCATGGTGTCCAAATCCTGCATGTGCAATTTGCGAACTTGCCGGGCCACGAGGTTGGCTACCTATGGTACTGGCCTGACTTTCGTAAGTACCATCTGGAATGAGCACTCACATAGGACCAGCTGCTACTCCTTGTACCTATCTAGGCGTACCTAAGGTAGGTAGGTAGGTACGTTGGATAGTTACTTTGGCTTTCCAGACCTGGTAGTGAGGGGATCTGTCGTGGCTGAGGTGGCGATTGACTTTGGGCCAGGGCGGGGCACTGCGCAAAGTACCTAGGTAGGTACCTAGCGATGAGTGACTACAGGTGGACCCTCGTACGGACCTTGCACACTCAGACGTGAGGAATGCGACTGGTTGCCCGAGAGCCTCCCTGGAGGACTTGAGGTATGCCATGCCATTCAGCCGCCCTTCAGTTTGATGCTTTGAAGCCAGCACCCAAGTAGTGCCTCCGGCACACCCGGATATAAGGTACCTTCTGGGTAGCACCCTTGAGATAATACAGGATTGTTGAGAAGCATGAAGCATTTTGCGTTTACTCTGATGCCGCCGACGAGCAGAACGGCCCTGAATGGACTTGGGGGATTCATTGAAAGGCCGGTGATTCTTGTCAAGCATCCAATGTGCTTCTGCCTTCCGAGCGGGTACGTACTTGTAGGTATCTAGCGGTTACTTACGCAGTGGCGGCGGATTCGACCCGTTCTCCTCAGGGCGCCCCGCCCAGCGGCGGCCAGCAAATCACTGGCGTCCCGCCTGCGCCGGGGCCCGCTCTTTTCAGCGCCGGCTCCAGGGGTCAAGACAGGCTTTTCAGGGGGGAGCTGACACTGAATGGTGAGCAACGCGTGCCTCGTCCCGGTTCCTGACTGCATACCTCGCTCCTGTTAGAGGCATCGGTCGTCGCCGCTTTAGAATCGCGCCGCGTTTGCGCCTGTGGGGTACTTTCTGGACTAAAGCAGCACGCTCAGCAGCAATGGTCTCGGTGGTAGCGTTTGCGCGTTGCGTGTTGGTGTAGGATTTTGCTGATAGACAGTATGTGCTCGTATTTACCCGTAGATAGACACCGTGTAAGCACCATCTCTCCACCCACTGCCTGCCTCCCTTGGTAGTACCTATCAGGCCATCAATCGAGGCAGGTCCTTTGTACGTACTCCGTAGTTCCAAAGAGTGGATGGACCATGGCGGCGGAGCAATCTTCCCTTACCCCCACCCCAGTTTTCCGACCATCACGAAACAGGGCTCCAATGCACAGTGTGCTGTGTTGGCTCTAGGTACCTCCTAGCAGTGCACTCCCATTCCCAATTCCTGAGAGAGAAAAGAAAAAGGGAGGGAGGGTACTTGAAAACACAGAGCGCGCACACGTTTATTGAAGGTACCTCCACGCAGTGCTCACTGGCACTCCAACCACTGACTGCCTCCCTTTTTTTTTCCCCTTCCCCTTTCCCTCATACCACCACCAAACCAAAATAGAGCCCGCCGCTCGCAGTGTCGCCTCCCTCCACTGATCCTCTCCCACCCCCCCTAACCACCTGAGCCAATCTGGTGCTTGTTCATCCAAGTCCCGTTCATCCTGCCAGGTACCTGTTTCTCCCTTTCGAGAATTCCTACCTGCCTCTCTTTTTCTCTTCTCACACTCCCTCCACTACGCTCGCTCCTGAAACTCCCCTTCCTTTTCCTCTTGTTTCTCTCATTTCATCGGCAACGACATCGCGGGTGCGTCGCCATTGATAGGAGGGACAGTTTCTCGTTCTTGACTGTCTCCGTCGTTTGCTCGCCTACCTGCCTCAGTCACTGCTCCCCCGGGACCCGGACGAGCACGAGGACAAGGCGATAGCCTGAGCGGGCATCAGCTTGGTCGTTTTGAGGATACCTCCCTTCCTCGAGTCCATCGTTTGATAAAGAAAGCAAAAAACAAAACAAAACAAAAAGACTACAGCAATCACGCCGATCTGCCAACAACCCTTAGGGTCGTCGATAGTACCTGTCGCCCGACGGTTCATTTTCCCAGAGCGACAACTCGGTTGTTCTAGTCTCCTGAGCTCCCAGTCAGACACATCTCAAATCCTGCCCGAGTATCGATTGTGTCTTGCGTCGCCGGTCCGTCGCTGAGCATCGAGACCATTTGCTGCCGCATCCCCCAGATCTAGGAGGACACAAAGGACCAACTGGCCGATCACATCAATTCAGTCGACGTCTCGTCATCGCTCTCGTTTTATCTACATGATTGATTAAACAGGTCAGTCTATCCAAGGCCGAGGGACCGCCCTTGCGAGAACGCGACGCAACGGCCTGCTAACGACTCTTGATTGTCTAGCCATCTCATCATGTCTGGTTACCAAGGCCAGGGCCAGGGCCAGCAAGGCCATCACGACTATGATGACGGCTACGGCCGTCCAGGTGGCGGCAACACCGATTCTTACTACCAAGACGACCACCAGCAACAGTATTATGACCAGAATGGCTACGATGGCCGCGCTGGGCACAATGGCGGCGGCGATGGTTACTACGATGAATCGTAGGTCTCCACGCTTTCACTTGTTCATCGGACAAGAACTAGTAGGACACTTGTTGCTAACTTCGCATTGCTTTCGCCTAGGGGATACTACAATGCCGACGCCAACAACCCGTACCACCACGACGGTGGCTACTATGACGGGCATGATCAGTACCAAAATGAGTATTATAATGATGGCTACTATGATCAGGGCTACGACCAAGGCGGCTATGGCAACGGTGGCCGCCATCGGGGCGGCTCGGAAGAAGATTCCGAGACCTTTAGCGACTTCACCATGAGGTCCGATATGGCCCGTGCTACGGACATGGACTACTACGGCCGGGGCGACGAGCAGTACCACGGCTATAACGATGGTCAGATGGGCAGCCGTGGCTACCGCCCGCCCTCCTCCCAGATCTCGTACGGCGGCAACCGGTCGTCGGGTGCCTCCACGCCCAACTACGGCATGGACTATGGCAATGTGCTCCCCGCCGGCCAACGCTCGCGTGAGCCGTACCCCGCCTGGACCTCGGACGCCCAGATCCCGCTCTCCAAGGAAGAAGTCGAGGACATCTTCCTCGACCTGACGGCCAAGTTTGGCTTCCAGCGCGACAGCATGCGCAACATGTACGACCACTTTATGACGCTTCTCGATTCGCGGGCGTCCCGCATGTCGCCGAACCAGGCTCTGCTCTCTCTCCACGCCGACTACATCGGTGGTGACAATGCCAACTACCGCAAGTGGTACTTTGCCGCCCACCTCGACCTGGACGACGCTGTCGGCTTTGCCAACATGAAGGGCAAGGGCGCCCGCCGCAAGAACAAGAGCAAGAAGAAGAAGGCTGCCGAGGGCCAGACCGAGGCCGAGACCCTGGAGGATCTCGAGGGCGACGAGTCTCTCGAGGCGGCCGAGTACCGCTGGAAGACACGGATGAACCGCATGTCTCAGCATGACCGCGTGCGCCAGATCGCCCTCTACCTGCTCTGCTGGGGCGAGGCCAACCAGGTGCGCTTCATGCCCGAGTGCCTGTGCTTCATCTTCAAGTGCGCCGACGACTACCTCAACTCGCCCGCCTGCCAGAACCAGGTGGAGCCGGTCGAGGAGTTTACCTTTTTGAACGACGTCATCACGCCCCTCTATGCCTACATACGCGACCAGGGTTACGAGATCGTCAATGGCGTCTACATCAGGCGGGAGCGCGATCACAACAAGATCATCGGCTACGACGACTGCAACCAGCTCTTCTGGTACCCCGAAGGCATCGAGCGCATCGTCTTGCAGGACAAGAGCAAGCTCGTCGAGTGCCCGCCTGCCGAGCGCTTCCTGAAGCTTAAGGACGTCAACTGGAAGAAATGCTTCTTCAAGACGTACAAGGAGACGCGCTCCTGGTTCCACATCCTCGTCAACTTCAACCGCATCTGGGTCATCCACTTGACCATGTGGTGGTTCTACACCGCTCACAACGCGCCCACCCTCCTGGTCCCCGGGTACGAGCAGCAGCGGAACCAGCAGCCGCCGGCCTCGGCGCAGTGGTCCATCGTCGGTTTCGGAGGAGGCATAGCGGCTCTCATCCAGGTTTTGGCCACCCTCGCCGAGTGGGCCTATGTCCCGCGCCGCTGGGCCGGAGCGCAGCACCTCACCAAGCGCCTGCTCTTCCTGCTCGTCATCCTCGTCATCAATGTTGGCCCCGGCGTCTACATCTTCATGCCGGAAAAGACCACGGAGGCTTACCTGGACAAGCAGAAAGGCAAGATCGCCCTCATCCTGGGTATCGTGCAATTCTTCATCGCCGTCGCCACGTACTTCTTCTTCTCCATCATGCCCCTCGGCGGACTCTTCGGCAGCTACCTGACCAAGAACTCGCGGCGCTACGTCGCCAGCCAGACCTTCACCGCCAGCTACCCGCGCCTCTCTGGCAACGACATGGCCATGTCTTTTGGCCTCTGGCTCATCGTTTTTGCCTTCAAGTTTGCCGAGTCCTACGTCTACTTGACTATGTCGTTCCGTGACCCCATCCGCTACCTCGCGCTTATGAACGTGGACAGCTGCTTGGGAGACACGATCGTCAAGCAGTACCTCTGCAAGTACCAGCCGCAGATTCTGCTGGGCCTCATGACCGTCTGTGACCTGCTGTTCTTCTTCCTCGATACCTATCTCACCTACGTCCTGGTCAACACCGTCTTCTCGCTGGCCCGCTCCTTTTACATTGGCTCGTCCATCTTGACACCCTGGCGAAACGTCTTCTCGCGCCTCCCGAAGCGCATCTACTCCAAGGTCCTCGCCACGACCGACATGGAGATCAAGTACAAGCCCAAGGTGCTCATCTCCCAAGTCTGGAACGCCATCGTCATCTCCATGTACCGCGAGCACCTGTTGGCCATCGACCACGTGCAGAAGCTGCTCTACCACCAGGTGCCCTCGGAGCAGGAAGGCAAGCGGACCCTCCGGGCGCCGACCTTCTTCGTCTCGCAGGAAGACCACTCGTTCAAGACGGAGTTCTTCCCCGCCTACAGCGAGGCCGAACGCCGTGTGTCCTTCTTTGCCCAGTCGCTCTCGACGCCCATCCCCGAGCCCCTGCCCGTCGACAACATGCCCACCTTTACGGTCCTGATCCCCCACTACAGCGAGAAGATCCTTCTGTCCCTGCGCGAAATTATCCGCGAGGACGAGCCCTACTCGCGTGTCACGCTTCTCGAGTACCTCAAGCAGCTCCACCCTCACGAGTGGGACTGCTTTGTCAAGGACACCAAGATTTTGGCCGACGAGACCTCACAGTTCAACGGCGATCTGGAGAAGAACGAGAAGGACACCGCCAAGAGCAAGATTGACGATCTCCCCTTCTACTGCATCGGCTTCAAGTCGTCCGCACCCGAGTACACGCTGCGGACCCGTATCTGGGCCTCTCTGCGTTCGCAGACTCTCTACCGCACCATCTCGGGCTTCATGAACTACAGCCGCGCCATCAAGCTGCTCTACCGCGTCGAGAACCCCGAGGTTGTCCAAATGTTTGGCGGCAACTCGGACAAGCTCGAGCGCGAGCTTGAGCGCATGGCCCGACGCAAGTTCAAGCTCATCGTCTCGATGCAGCGCTACGCCAAGTTCAAGAAGGAGGAGATGGAGAATGCCGAGTTCCTGCTCCGGGCCTACCCGGACCTGCAGATTGCCTACCTGGACGAGGAGCCTCCCCTGGTCGAGGGCGAGGAGCCCCGCCTCTACTCGGCTCTCATCGACGGACACTCGGAGATCATGGAGAACGGCATGCGCCGGCCCAAGTTCCGTATCCAGCTGTCTGGCAACCCTATTCTCGGTGACGGCAAGTCGGACAACCAGAACCACTCGCTCATCTTCTACCGCGGCGAGTACATCCAGCTCATCGACGCCAACCAGGACAACTACCTAGAGGAGTGCCTCAAGATCCGCAGCGTCCTGGCCGAGTTTGAGGAGATGAAGACGGATGACGTTTCGCCCTACACGCCCGGTGTCAAGAACAAAGGACCCGCCCCCGTCGCCATTCTTGGTGCGCGCGAGTACATTTTCTCGGAGAACATTGGTATCCTCGGAGATGTCGCTGCCGGTAAGGAGCAGACGTTCGGTACCTTGTTTGCGCGTACGCTGGCCCAGATTGGTGGCAAGCTGCATTATGGTCACCCCGATTTCCTCAACGGTATCTTCATGACGACGCGCGGCGGTGTCTCCAAGGCGCAAAAGGGTCTCCATCTGAACGAGGATATCTACGCTGGTATGAACGCCATTCTCCGTGGTGGCAGGATCAAGCACTGCGAGTACTACCAGTGCGGCAAGGGCCGTGATCTTGGTTTCGGCTCCATTCTGAACTTCACCACCAAGATCGGCACGGGTATGGGCGAGCAAATGCTCTCGCGCGAGTACTACTACCTCGGCACCCAGCTCCCGATTGACCGCTTCCTGTCATTCTACTATGCGCACCCCGGTTTCCACATCAACAACATGCTCATCATGGCGTCTGTCCAAGTCTTCATGATCACCTGCCTCAACCTTGGCGCTCTGAGGCACGAGACGATCCCCTGCGACTACAACCGTAACGTCCCCATCACCGATCCCATGTTCCCGACTGGCTGCCAGAACACGGACGCGCTCATGGACTGGATCTATCGCTGCATTCTCTCCATCTTCTTCGTCTTCTTCTTGTCGTACATTCCCCTTGTCGTCCAGGAAGGTACGGAGCGCGGCGTGTGGCGTGCCGTCACTCGGTTCCTCAAGCAGTTCTTCTCCTTCTCGCCCTTCTTCGAGGTGTTTGTGTGCCAGATCTACGCCAACTCGGTCCAGCAGAACCTCTCGTTTGGTGGCGCCCGCTACATCGGTACTGGTCGTGGCTTTGCCACGGCCCGCATTCCCTTTGGTGTCCTGTTCTCGCGCTTTGCGGGTCCATCCATCTATTTCGGCGCCCGGCTCTTGATGATGCTCCTTTTTGCCACCTTGACCATCTGGCAGGCCGCCCTGACCTACTTCTGGCTCACCATGCTGGCGCTCGTCGTCTCGCCCTTCCTGTACAATCCGCACCAGTTTGCGTGGAACGATTTCTTCATCGACTACCGCGATTTCCTCCGCTGGCTGTCGCGCGGCAACTCTCGTTCTCACGCGTCGTCGTGGATCGCCTACAGCCGGCTGTCGAGGACAAGGATCACGGGCTACAAGCGCAAGGCCATCGGCGACCCCTCGGGCAAGCTCTCGTCCGATGTGCCGCGAGCAGCCACGACCAACCTGCTATTCGGAGAGATCATTGCCCCTCTCATTCTGGTGGCCGTCACCGTCATCCCCTACCTGTTCATCAACGCGCAGACGGGCGTGACACCGAAAGACCAGGTCAGCGGTAACGAGGACGACCCGCGCAAGCGTGGCTCCGAGCCGACGGCTTCGCTGCTTCGTCTTGCTATCGTTGCGGCGGGACCCATCGCCGTCAACATGGGCGTCTTGGCAGCCATGTTCGCCATGGCGTGCTGCATGGGTCCGCTCTTGAGCATGTGCTGCAAGAAGTTTGGCAGCGTTCTCGCCGCCATCGCCCACGGCGTCGCCGTCGTGATGATGCTTGCCTTCTTCGAGGTCATGTTCTTCCTCGAAGGCTTCGACTTTACCAAGACGCTCGCCGGCATGATCGCCGTCGTCGCCATCCAGCGGTTCATCGTCAAGCTCATCGTGTCTCTGGCGCTTACGCGCGAGTTCAAGACGGACCAGGCAAACATCGCGTTCTGGACGGGCAAATGGTATTCTATGGGATGGCATTCGGTCTCTCAACCGGCCAGAGAGTTCCTGTGCAAAATCACCGAGCTGAGCATGTTTGCTGGCGACTTTATTCTGGGCCACTTTATCCTCTTCCTGATGTTGCCCTTTATCCTGATCCCCCAGATTGACAAGCTGCACTCTATCATGCTCTTCTGGCTCCGCCCTAGGTATGTTCTCCTATTTTCTTGCCCGCGAAATACCCGCTAACAGCCTTGCGCATAGCCGGCAAATCCGCCCGCCCATCTACTCGATGAAGCAGTCCAAGCTTCGGAGGAAGCGTGTTATTCGCTTCGCTGTCCTCTACTTTGTCCTGCTGGTCGTTTTTGTGGGCTTGATCGTCGGTCCCATCGTCGCCGGCAGCAAGATCCCGGCCAGTGTAATGAACCAGCTCAAGGACACCAAGCTTGTCCAGCCCACCAACTTGGACAACAACAACACCCGCGGCCGGACTGAGACCGGCACTGCCCTTAATCCCGCCAACCCAACGGGGACGGGTGACGCCAAGTCGACGGACAACGCCAACTCGAGGAGGATCAAGCTCTTCTAAACAGAAAAAGAAAAGGACGGTGCTCGTTGAGAGACATTCGTCTGTGTCGCACTGGCAGTCAACGCGGCCAGAGGGACAAGGCAAAAGTCGTTGAAGTTGTGCCCCAATGGAAAATAAGCAAACATACACATGCATAGATTTGGCTTCCGTGTTTTCTTTTTCTCTCTTGAGTTTGTGCCTTGCCTTGTCCTGCGCATTGCTGTTTTGTCTTCTCCCGTTTATTGCTCGGATTGATTTCAGGGATGGGGAGCCAAGAGGAGTCACTATACTGGCACAAACGGGCGCTCTGTGTATCTTAATGTATCTTGGTATCTTCGGTGGCCTATGTGTGCCTACTGGCCCTGGGGTACGAGTCGTTTGGCATAAGTTTGCATCATGGCTTTAGCTAGCTCTAGAGGATGGTTGTAATGAATCCAGCAGACCGATATGATGATGACCAACAGTACCAGTTGTTTGTGTGTGTGTCCTGCATGCTTGTTCCTGGGTTCTAGGGTTGAGTAGGCCTGTCGCGGCCCGTGGTAAGCTGTCCGAACACTACCTACGGGTTGGAGGCCAAAGGTCAAGAGGTGCCTGGGGAGACCATTTCACTCCAACGCCTAGGTCCAAGGGCACTGCCATATGGAAATACGTAGTGGAGCAGAGGGGAGTCTGATCTCCCTCTTTTCTAGATAATGACACTATTCAAGGCAAGACGGCGTTACGAAAAAACGCAGAGCAGTTGGCAATGCTTTGGCAATGCTCTCGCCACACAGCACTCAATACTGTTGCGGTTGCGTCACTCAGATACTCACTCCATCTGGACTTGTAAATTAGGGCGGCGGATGCGCCGGGAGTGCACGGTTTACTTGGAGAAATTCCCCCCTGGACGCGGGTGCTGACTTTTCAGGGCGTAATTCGTTCGGTACATGAGGGATACCCCCTTGCTCTACCGGGCCACATACGCCTAGCATGTATACCTAGGTAGAAGGGGTTGCTCCCCCACCCACCCACGCGACGCCATGGGAGCCTCCTTTTCTTTCGCGTTCAATCAATCCATTTGCTCCTCATACTCATCCGCAACCTCGCCGACCTCTGCCGTTCCCCATGTGATCGCGCCCTTTACCATGGATCTGGACGATTTGCAAACTCAACTGGCGGCGTGGGTGCACGAAGCGGCCCACGCCTTCCAGAAAGTGCCAGGCTCGGCCGTCCTCATTCGCTATGTGCGGTCGAGCTACCAGAACGACCCTATCCGCTCCGCCATCGAGCTCGTCCTCGTCATCTTCTTCATACGATACCTCCTCGCGCCGTCCTACTCTACGCAGAAGCAGAACTTCATCAAACTGCGCGACGATGTACGTGGTGACTGCTGCCGCCGGAGTCGTGCCTGCCCGTGTCGCCCCGGACAAAACCAAGACCTCTGCTAACGAGAGCGCAACAGGAGATTGACGAGCTCATCGACGAGTGGGTGCCGGAGCCGCTGGTCCCGCCCCAGACGGCCATGGAGGAGCTCGAGAGCGAGCGCTTACCTGTCATTGTAGGGTATGTCTCGAGACCATCTCCTTCGGCTGCTGTGCTGTCTGTCGACTGACCCCGGCCATCTCTGTGTCCATGTAGACCGACTGGTCCCAAGTCCAAACTGTCCAATGGCCGAACCGTCACGAACCTGGCTTCATACAACTTTTATAACTTCAATGCCAATGAGCAGATCAAGGAGAAGGCGATCCAGACCCTGCGCACCTACGGTGTCGGCCCCTGCGGCCCGCCCCAGTTCTACGGCACCCAGGACGTCCACATGAAGACCGAAGCCGACATTGCTGCGTACCTGGGCACCGAGGGATGCATC
Source organism: Thyridium curvatum (assembly GCF_004353045.1). Lineage (NCBI taxonomy): Eukaryota > Fungi > Ascomycota > Sordariomycetes > Thyridiales > Thyridiaceae > Thyridium > Thyridium curvatum. The sequence continues at coordinate 71,686 of NW_022156766.1, read as the reverse complement.
GTCTATGCACAGGCCTTTTCGACCATCTCCAGCGTGATACCGGCCTTTTGCAAGAGAGGAGACGTCATCATCGCCGACAAGGCGGTCAACTACTCGATCCGCAAGGGCCTAGAGATCTCTAGGAGCAATATCCGATGGTACAACCACGGCGACATGCGGGACCTAGAGACCCAGATGCGCAAGGTCGCGCAGGAGCAGGCCCAGCAGAAGAAGCTCACCCGGAGGTTCATCGTCACCGAGGGCTTATTTGAGATCACGGGGGATTGTACCGATCTTCCCAAGCTGGTGAGTGTGCACGCGACCCCGACCCCCAACCCGCTGTCCGGTCCAACGCCAAGGTGAGAGGTGGGCTGTCGCTGACAAGTTGCTGGTGTCGACGCAGATCGAACTGAAGGAGAAGTACAAGTTCCGCATCATCCTCGACGAAACCTGGTCTTTTGGCGTCCTCGGGCGCACGGGCAGGGGCCTCACCGAGGCCCAGAATGTCGATCCATCCCAGGTCGACATGATCATTGGTTCCCTGGCCGGCCCGCTGTGCGCCGGCGGTGGCTTCTGCGCCGGCACCAAAGACGTCGTGGACCACCAGCGCATCACAGCCGCGTCCTACACCTTTTCGGCGGCTCTGCCGGCCATGCTTGCCGTGACGGCAAGCGAGACGCTCAACATCATTCAGTCAAACCCGGAGATCCTGGCGCAGTGCAGGGAAAATATCAAGACCATGAAAGCGCAGCTGGACCCGCGTAGCGACTGGGTTTTGTGCACGAGCGCACCGGAGAACCCCATCATGCTCCTAGTCCTCAAGCCAGAGGTGGTGCAGGCGAGGAGGCTGAGCGCCGAGGACCAGGAGAGGCTTCTGCAAGACTGCGTCGACGAGGTGAGTTGTCATCTGCCTTTTGTTCCTTGCACGTGGCTGCTCTACTGGGGCATTCTCGTTCGTCTTGCTATCTGTAACATGGCTGACACCTTGGCAGGCACTGGCCAACGGCGTACTCATCACGCGACTCAAGCTCGCGCCTGTGGCGAGCAGCATCAACCCCAAGGATAGCTGGAGGCCGCAGCCGGCTCTCAAGGTGTGCATCACGTCCGGCTTATCCAAGAAGGACATTGAGAAGGCCGGAGTTACGATCCGCCACGCCATTACCAAGGTCATGACACGCAAGAATCACAAGGCCGGGACACCTGGGGCCGCTTGAGTCGCTCTTTTGTTGTTGTTTTTCCGGCATGGCATGGACCCCGGGATACACAACAGGGACAACATGGGCAGCGGTGCACTTTACGAGAAGGTCTCACCTTGCACAACAGACATGATTGATGCTAGGTACTTGAATTTCTTGATCGACTTGCACTAACCAATGGCAAAACCCTCAAGGCAGGTAGCCAGGCAGGTAGCCAGGCGGGCAGCCAGGCGGAAGAGGCGGACACCGCACCAAGCGTCGTGCAATTAGAGTTACATACCTGCGCCCAGAGGGGCGCGTTTTACCTAGATAAATTAATGTTAATGATCATCTTTCTCATTCGACCCCCCTTCGCATTAGCTCGCCTTTCATGGCCGCCACACGAATGGGGGAGGGGGATAGGTAGGTATGCCGTTGGGGTTGTTCTTGTCCAGAGGAAGAGGACAATCTCCATCCCACACGGCCTCGGGTGAGGGGAAGCTCCCTCACTCTCGATTCTTCGTGCCTGCCTGCCTACCAGCCCGGTCGGTACTGCCCAGCCTGCTTGCCCGTGAAGCGAGCTGCTGCGAGGCATGAGCCAAGCGGCGAGTCTGTTGTTTGGGCGTGGGGCGGTTTGTGAACTTGGAGAGACACAGTGAAAAAGGACAGAGCCGAGTCTCGGTTGTGGGATAGCTAGCCTGCTGCACGCAGTCCCTCCCAACGTACCCAGGATACGTAGGTAGCCTTCTAGGTATTTTCCCTCTTCCCTTTTTCCTTTTTCCTTTTCTTTTCTCTTCAGTTGGAAAGCCATCTGTCTATTTCCTCATCCTGCTGTGTTGTGCCTCTTTGGGCTCGGCGCATTCCAAGACCCTGCGACGGCTGGCTTGGCCACATTCCAACGGCGCAACTCTTAAGCCAGAATCGCCAACCTCCCATTCCTCGCATTCCTCGCTGGCCGCCCAAAGCAGACAATGCCCGGTAAACACTGGCCTCTCAAGGTGACGAAGCAGATGCATGCCACACACGCCGCCCGCGCTTGACCGTGGGCACACGGCAGCACACGCCAAAATCAGTGGCGTCGTCTCTCTTATAACCCGGGCCCCAGCCATCCGCGGCCTGTCCCCGTGTGTCTCGACTTATAGGACTCATCTATCCCTCGTCAAACGCCTCGCCGACCTAGTCTCTCTCACCTAGAATGGACGTTGTCTCCATCTAACAGTCGCTCCTTATCATCTTCACTCGTTATTGCTTTCTGCCGTCCCTCCTTTTTGAATAGCATCATCGCCTTGCCCGCGTCTCGTGTGTCTTGTGTGTACAACAGGTTAAAGAGAACAAACAAACAAGGAGAACGGAAACCATGAAGGCAGCAGTAGCATCGCTATCCCTGCTGGCGCTGCTGGGTGCCGCCAGTGCTGGGCCCTCGAGTAAGTGTCTGATCCGGTCCGACGTGTCGAGATGGTCGAGGCGCTGACAGCTTCCTTGCCTACTAGAGCGCCGCCACGCCCATCTTCACGAGAGGGACGCTGTCACGGCCAGTGCCGACATGATCACCATCGTTGATCCTGCTGTCGCCGCCCCGACCCAGGCCTCGCGGGTCCTCGTCTACATCAACAAGGACGGCCAGCCGTGCTCGACCGTCACCAAACTCGTCGCCCTTGTGCCGCCGCCCACCCAGGCCGCCGTGGCAGTCGGTGCCACGGTCACCGTCATCGGTGCTCCCGCGATCTATGCCTCTGTACAGGTCGTTGGGCCCGTCGGAGCCGTCCCCACGCCTGCTGCCGGCGCCCAGCAGGCGGCTCCGCCCTCGTCCGGTTCTGGAGCCGGCGCCAGTGGCGGCGCTTCCCCTGCCCCTGCCCCTGCCCCTGCCGTGCCGTCAAACTCGACCTTTGGCAACCTTCACGGTGTTGCCTACTCGCCTTACAACGGCGACGGCACCTGCAAGTCGGCCGCGCAGGTGCTCAGCGACTTCCAGAGCTTCGCGGGCGTCTACTCGACCATCCGCCTCTACGGCGTCGACTGCAACCAGGTGGCCAACTGTGTCGCTGCCGCCAAGGCCGTCGGCGTCAAGCTCTTCCTCGGCATCTTCCACCTCACGGACCTCGCCTCCCAGGTCAGCACCATTACCAGCGGCGTCAGCAGCGACTGGTCCTGTGTCGATACCGTGAGCGTCGGCAACGAGCTCATCAACAGCGGCCAGGCCAGCGTCGAGCAGGTCCTTGCCGCCATCGAGACAGTCCGCGGCCAGCTCCGGGCCGTAGGATACACCGGGCCCGTCGTCACCGTCGACACGTTCATGGCCGCGCTGAGCCACCCCAGCCTGTGCGACAAGTCGGACTACTGCGCCCTCAACATGCATCCCTTCTTTGACGGCACCATTACCGCAGCCCAGGCCGGCGACTTTATCACGAGACAGATCGCCAACGTCCGCAGCAAGCTCACCGACCAGTCCAAGCGCATCGTCATCACCGAGACTGGCTGGCCGTGGCAGGGCTCGAGCAACCGCGTTGCCGTGCCCAGCCTGGCGAACCAGAAGATCGCGCTCGACTGCATCACTGGGGCCTTTGCCGCCAACCCGGCCGATCTCATCCTCTTCACTGCCTACAACGACCCGTGGAAGAAGGTCGAGCAGGCCACCTTCAATGCAGAACCCTACTGGGGCATCAACGGCGCCAACGCTCCCTCGTCCTGAGGGCAGCGCACCCTGCTCATGACGCCAATGCCCGCCCATTCTGCAGGCCCCTCTGGCGCATTCTTTTTTTTTTTTTCTTTCTCGCCGCTGATTTGTTTCCATGCTCGCATCCCCTCCTCGCTTGTCTGCACGTTCCGTCGGCTTCGTCCTCTGCCTAGCACCAGGACTGGTCATCTCCTTCATGGAGCCCCTCGGGCGCCGACGTGGCAAACTCTACGGAATGGAGGAGAGGAGATTGCGTCCCGCTCAGGACCCAAGCTTGCCATATCAAGCACTGGGTCATGGGTTCTGAGTCTTCGTCCGACCGCCCAGCAGTGCGACACCGCGTCGATTGCAGGCACACGGCACACGCAGGCTTGGAAAGGGAGCGGCTGGTCATATTTGCTTCTTTGGTTGGATGGGATTTTTGTTTTTGGATGCAGGAACTGTGACGGGGAGTTTGTCCTGGGGTTATGGAAAGGAGTGACGGTCTGTTTCCTTGGCGGTGTTTTGTATCCATGTAGTGAATGTCTTTCACCTCCGACTGTAACGATCGAGAATGAAACCATGTACGCAACGTATACGATGCAGGCGGAGCAGAATACAAACCCATTGTCTCATGTGTGCATGGTCTATTTTTTTCTGAATTCGCTGTTACACCACAACTACAACATCACACAGGCTCATATACAAACGAATACCTGGTGTAGCGCCACACTTGTAGTATATTGATGCTCGCTGCTATAGTATAAGATACGAGCCCTCATGGCTCTGCTAGGGGAAGCCGTCAATATCTCTCTTCAAGGGCCCTTTGGCTAGGCAAAGGATCACCTCTTCCATACTTCGCGCCAGTAGATGGCGGGATGCTCCCGAGGAACCGCAAAAGCCAAAGGGCCATCAGCATCATGGCTGGCTCGGAGCCCAGGCCCAAATGCGAACCATTGGAAAGACCACAAGTGCAGGTATTCCGCTGATAAGCATACAATTCGACTCCTGAAAGCTACAACTGCGGTACATTTGTTTTATTGACATGGTATCTCTACAAGGGAAATGAAAACGGCTGCTTTTGTCGGTGATAAAATACGGTTTGCTGTTTGGCCGCTCCGGCGACAGCCGGCTTGGAGACCGCATCCTTCCCCACGTCGCCGTCGTCGGACCCTGGGTACATCACGGCGCCAACTTTCTCTGTTTACAGCATGGCCTTGAGATCGTCGGCAACGTGGAAGGGCGCCTCGGTCTTGCTCTTGATCTCGTCGACCGTCACGCCATCGGCAATCTCGATCAGGGTCAGGCCGTGAGCAAAGTCGACATCGAACACACCCTAAGCGAAGCAAGATAGGACCTGGTCAGTTGCTGGATACGCCTTCGGAGTTGACGGGTTCCCCGCCGGGGAGTAGGGGGACAGATGGGGCAAATTGGTACTCACCAGCTCGGTAATGATTCTCGACACGCAGGCCTTGCCGGTCAGGGGGAAGGCGCACTGCTTGACGATCTTGGGGTTGCCCTTCTTGTCGGTGTGCTCCATGGTGACGACGACCTTGGTCGCCGAGGGGTTGCTGACCAGATCCATGGCGCCGCCGAAGCCCTTGACCTTGCCGGGCAGCATCCAGTTGGCGAGGTCGCCGGAGGCGCTGACCTGCATGGCGCCGAGGATGGTCAGGTTGATGCGGCCGCTGCGGATCATGCCGAAGCTCTCCTCGCTGCCGAAGACGGCGGCGCCCGGGTTGAGCGTGACCGTCTCCTTGCCGGCGTTGATGAGGTCGGCGTCCTCCTCGCCCTTTTGCGGGTAGGGGCCGAGGCCCAGGATGCCGTTCTCGCTCTGGAGCTGGACCTCGACGTCCGGGCCGACGAAGCCCGGCGCGAGCATGGGCATGCCGATGCCCAGGTTGGCGTACATGCCGTTCTTGAACTCCTTGGCGGCGCGGCGGACGATGCGCTCCCGCTTGGCGGCCGTGTCGCCGGTGCCGAGGACCTTGTTGGCGGCGGCGGCGTCCTGCGTGTCGTCCTTGGCCCAGGTGTACTTCTCGATGCTCTTGGGGGCGGTGCTCTTGATGACGCGCTTGACGTAGATGCCGGGCAGGTGGACGGCCTCGGGGGGGATCTCGCCGGGCTCGACAATCTCCTCGGCCTCGACAATGGTCATCTTTGCGTTGCGGCCCATGGCGCCGTTGAAGTTGTGGGCGGCGAGGCGGAACTGGCAGTTGCCGAGCTTGTCGGCGCGGTAGGCCTTGACGAAGGCGTAGTCGCCGGCGATGCTGTGCTCGAGCAGGTACGACTTGCCGTTGAAGACCTTGACGTCCTTGGGGTACGAGAACTCGGCGGCGGTGCCGTCCGGGTTGTTGCGCAGGGCCAGCTCGCCGGTCTGGACGACGGTGCCAAAGGCGGCCGGGGTGTAGAAGGCCGGGATGCCCTTGCCGCCGGCGGCGCAGCGCTCGGCCAGGGTGCCCTGGGGCGTCAGCTCGAGCTCGACCTCGCCGGTGAGGTACATCTGCTCAAACGTCTTGTTCTCGCCAATGTACGAGGCGATCATCTTCTTGATCTGCTTGGTCTTGAGCAGCTTGCCCAGCCCGCTCTTGTCGGTGCCGGCGTTGTTGGACACGGCCGTCAGGCCCGTGATCTCGGGCTTCTCGAGGACCTGGTCGATCAGGGTGTCGGGCACTCCGCAGAGGCCGAAACCGCCGCACAGCAGCGTCGAGTCGGCCTTCATGTCCTTGAGGGCCTCGGCGGCCGAAGGATAGACCTTGTTGATCTCGGCACGGCGCGACGTGGCCGAGAAGGCCCGGGCGAACAGAGCTGCATGCTAGTTCGTGGCAAGAGAGAGGGAGAAAACGTCAGTCCACAAACACATACACATGCGCATACATAGACATAGACATAGACATAGACACAGACACACACCCGGCCGGTGAACAAAGGCCGGGAAGGGGTCGGGATTGACCTACCCGTGGGCCGTACTTGGAGTACGCCCGGAGAGTGCGCATACACAAGGCGGCGGACGGCATCTTGAGCGGGCAACGACGGAGGGAAGGGATCTTGCGGGCCGTAGAGAGAGAGAGAGAGAAAGCAGCTCGAGAAATCGCGGGGATGCGCAAACGGACGCGGTCGAGGTCAAGGTCGCGGAGGGGATGCGCCGAGGGCGGGTAAAGGCTCGCAACGGCTATACTCGGAGCTTTTGTATGCTGGGCACAGAAGAGACCGACGACGACTCGCAAATGGAACTCGCTCGTGGGCGGAGCAGGGAGATAGATCACCACGAAATAGAAGAAAGGAAAAAGGGAGAAGAAAAGAAAGAGACACGATAAAATCTACATGTGCTTTGCACCTGGGCCGGAGCAAAACGGCGGCAAGGGTCGCTGCTGGGGAATTTGGGGTTTTCAAGGGGAGGGCCACCCCCGAGGAGCGGACGTGGAACCGTCCCCTCGTCCACCCCCGTTCGGGAGTTAGGTATCTTAGGTGCCTACTTGTACTTGTACAAGTAGATGGCACCAGGCTAGCTAGGGGCTAGGTATGCTCTTAGTGTCCTGTCCTCCAGCGTGGAAGAGAGGTGACCCGGGTCCGTGGCCGCCCCGCCGCCCCTCTACAGAACGACGACTACTTGTAACTAGTTATTACCACCCAAGCATTTGTCTGACTGATCCTTTACTCAGGCTGCTCGGTTTGTCGAGGCCCGGCCTCTCACGGGTATCCTCCCGCGGTCGACCTTCCGCGGCTCAGCTTGCGCGCGCCCTCATCAAGCCGCAAATATCCCCCTCCCCCCGGCTTGGAATCACGAAGGAGACACGTAGATATAGACTTCAAATGCTCTGGCAGGTTTCTTCTCCGCCGACCTCGCTCAAGCCAAGGGCCGCCATCTCAAGCCCATCGTAGGACTAGGTCTCCGCCGCTGTCGGATGCCCCAGTCGGCTCGGTAAAGGCACGCAAACCGTGGTCCCCTTTCCCGACAAAGCCCGGCTCCCGGCCCACCCCTCTACGACTACGCCCAGCGGGTAATCCTTTTCGCGGTAAGGCGCGCGCCCGTACCCATGCTCTTCACCAGGACCAACATCCGGTAGTGAGAAACGGCTGTAGCCGCCGAGAGGAGCACAAGCTGCTAGCTGACGTAGGTTTGGTGCCCAGACCGAGACCCAGACCTAGGTCCAAGCACAGGCCAGACAGTCTGCAATTCCTGACCTTTGAGTTATCTGCCTCCCTATTGTACTCACCACCCATAATCTGGCCAGGAAGCAAAAGACCAATCTGTTGTTGTTCCTTGTCGTTAAGAAGGAAGGGGGGAAAAAATGTACACTTGAACACCGCCTGCCGACGCTCATCTCAAAAAATGCTGACAAGACCCTTGAGTGCTCCCGGCGCCTCTCTATCTGTCTTTGCTAAACCATGTCTGCCCATCCCAATGCACGTGACGGACGGCCGACTCATTGCCTACTGAATTGCATCAGACAACTTCCTCCGCTTGATACTGGTCTGGCTTGCGCTCTTGCCCACCACAGCTCAGTGGCAGTATCAAGTGGTGTGTGTCGTCGACGATCCAGGACGGATCATGAGTATCTCTCTCCCCTGCCCTCTCGAGGCTGACCTAGTACGACACCGCTCATCTATTTGCTCCAAGGTTCATTCAACACCGTAAATGCTACTAGCCATGCACACGCTCAGTCGCAATGCATGCGTCTCGAGCAGGAAGAGGCATGAAAAAAAAAAAGAATTAATACAGCATCGTCTAACGGCGGGTGTTGGGACCCGGGGTTGAGGCAGAAAGGAGGTCCGTATTAAACGTCCAGCGACCTAGCGTTTGGGTTCGGTTCAATCAGTTTACCACGTCAAAGATCATCGTGGAGGGAATGCAGGACCAAGGGGGGGGGATGGGGGCGGGACTGAGGGTTCTTGTGGTCCAGCACGTACCGTTGGCCAAGTTGTCCGCAGCGTCTTCGAGGAGAATCACGCGGCGTTTGTTGCAGTAAGCCGTCTTGTCCATAATATCCACCTTGAGCTTCGAGTCGTTGAGCTCGCCGATGGGCTTCTCAAACATCTGCGACAGCGCCTCGACGGCCATCTCGAGGTCCTTCTGATTGTCCTCGAATATCTCCGTCAGGTTGTTGCGGGCCAGGTAAAAGGCGAAGGCATACGTCCACTTGAGAGTCTGCCGGCACGTCTGTAATGCCTGGGACGCCGCGTTCAGGTACTGCACCTCGATCCACGACATGCCCGACGCCGTCTGCAGCTGCACCATCTTCCTCTCCGTCTTCTGGTAGATGTCCTTGTCCAGGCGCGCCGACTGCTCGTGGTTGGCGTAGCGGTTGTAGTAGTGCAGGTACCGCTCGAGGGAGACGCGCGACTTGGCCTGGGCATCGCGGGCCTCGGAGCCGCTCCTCTCCTCGTACCGGTTGCAGTTGTACCAGCTCGTGCCGTGCTCCGACCAGAGGCCCATGCACATCCAGCAAAACTCGTGCTTGCACTTGCGACACGTCATGTGGTTGCAGCCGCCGTTCTTCTCTATAGTAGAGCTGCACCTGGGGCACTCCTTGGTGTTGGCCGAGATCCAGTTGGCCGTCTCCGAGTCGTCGGCGCACTTCTTGAGCCAGCTCTTGACCAGCTCGCACGGCGCCGGCTGGTGGTCGCTGTGGCTGCACCCGAAGCAGAACCGGTGCCCGCAGTCGCAGGCCACCGTGGGGACTATCCTGCCGAGATCCTTTCTCTTGACCGGGCAGTCGATGGCGTTGGCGCAGTCGGGTGCCGGGCACCACTTCAGCGTGTCCTTGTCCTCGACGTACGTCCTGTCAAGCAGCTCGCGGTAGCGGCCCTGCAGATCCGGGGTGACGAGCAGATCCAGGGACTTGGCGTCGATGATGCGGTGGCAGCCGACCGACGGGCACTGGATGCGGGCGGCCTCGCCCTCGGAGCGAATCTTTTGTGTTAGGTAATGTCTATAGCAGTCTACGCAGTAGCGATGGCCACATCGTAGGGCGAACGACTGCAGGCCTTCCTCGTCCTCGCAGCAGATGTCGCAAACGAAGCCCGGGACGGCCTGCAGCCGTGGCGAGCCGCCCACGTCGGGACCCAGCCCGGCGGCCTCGAGCACCTTGGCCGGGTTGTCCATGTAATCCTCGATCAGGCGCTCTTTATTCCAGCGGAAGTGACGCAGCAGTATGGCAGCGTCCTCCTTGGTCATCTCCAGAATCATGTTGACCTCGTCCATGAGGTCATCTTGCTGCTTGTGGATGTCCTCGGGTTTGTAAACAGTGAAGTTGATATCGTAAGGGACCTTTTTCCCGTGGATCGAGTCCTTGATGACGCCGAGATCCGGCTCGGGCTCGTCGTCAAAGTCGTCGAAGCCTGTGGGGGGGTACAAGCAGGAGGATCAGGACGGTGCAACCAGGCAAAACGGACAGGCCGGAGCCAGAGGGGGTGAGGAGAGCGATGTACGTACCTTCAGGATCTGACAAGTCCTCGTTGTCACTATCATCTTGCAATAGGTCATCGTCGCTGGAGGCGGCCGAGATGAAGTCGTCTTCGGAATCCATGGTGTTGGAGACGTTTGTCAGCGGGGTGGGAGGGGCGGCGTCGGGGGCGGCTGAGGCTAAGATCTTCTTGTTGCTAAGAGCCTCCTCGAGAGGAAAGGCTATCGTCGCCTCAGCGGCCTTGCGCTTTCGCGTAGTGGGCGGAATGGTGGGTGTCGTTGGAGGGCTCGTCGGAGACCTTGACGAGCACCTTGAGGGGGGGTTGGAGGGGGGCGGAGGCAAGCGGGCGACCGATCAGGAAGGCGAGGATGCGACCGTTGCTGATATCTGAGGCGACTTTCACGTTCTGAAGAGTTCGAGGGAGGGATGAGATGTAAGGCGTCCCGGTCACAGGGTTAGGTAAGTACAAATGAGGTCATATGGGGAGGTTGCAAGAGTTGTTGAGGAGGAATCGCAGGCCCAAGACGAGAGTGGGTGTTAAAGTTGGCTGGAGAGGTTTGGAGACTAGAGACCGACCGATCTCGCGAGCGGTCGAGAAAAACAAGGAAGAGAAGAGAGGGAGAGAGAAGAGGTCCCAGAGGGTTGACGTTGGCAGTCGGAGATGATGATCAGGTAATCTGACAAGGCACCAACAAGGCGGGAGAAGATACGGGGTCTACACCTGTGTATTAGTTAAGGTAGGTACTGACGAAAGAGGCCCTGGCCCTTAGGCAGGATAAGGCAGAGGGTCTCAGGTGTGGTGTTCGGCGGCGATAGGTGCGTTGGGATGGATGACTGACTGTGTCATGCGGTGGGGAGGGGCCCCGTTTTTTTGCTTTTGGCGGCCGGGTGCTGCCTGCTTCCTCTCCTCCAGGGCTGGCTGTGGCTGCGTAGTGCCCTGGTTCACTGCGCTATTGAGACAAGAATAGCGCTTCGCAGGGGGGGGGCAACCCCGCCCGGCCACTGCTGCAAGGAGCCTAAAAACAGCCCTGCAGACAGAACTGGGGTTCGTTCGTTCCAAGGCGAGCCTGCCATGGATCTGCTTCTAGTGAGGACCTCCCACCGCCGAATCTACCTAACTTCACGACTTTATACCTACCTACCTATGTATTTGACGAATACCTGGAATGAAGTGAAGGCGAGATCCTCTTGGAGCAGAGGCCACAGAGTGACTCTTATCAGAAGAACATCCACGATATTAGTTACGTTCTATAGGGTTTCAAATCGTGCGACTAAGTACGGCCTTGCGTGTCACATCAATATCATGGTAAGATGGATGGACTGTAAAGTCTCCCAGGACGGTGCTCATTCATTTTCCAAACTCGTTCATCTGCGACTCGTTATCCTTTTTCAAACTCTTCCTGGACTGGACACCTGAGACCGAACCAAGCAAGTGAACCAAGCGTGATACCCTGGGCAAGCAGCCTCAAGCATTCCAGTCCACAGTCTGGGGAGGCCCCAGGACCTTGTCGGCCATCGAGACTGTTCATCATGCGCGGTCAGCACGAGCCTGGTATACCCCACAAAGTACACGGCTTTCACGTCTAATACGTACCCGAGGTGCCGGTGCTGTCGGGCTCGACGGCAGCCGACTTGACCCGGCCATTCTCGACAAGAATCGCATAGCGCTTGGAGCGAAGCCCGCCAAAGATGGCCGAGCCGTCAAAGGCAACGTCCAGGGCTTTGGTGAAGGCAGCAGTCGGGTCGCCGAGGAACCGAAACTTGCAACTCGTCAGCGATGTCTACCTACACTCGCGACTCCGGAGACGGCTGCCGCTCTGCTCACGCATGCGGCTTGCGATACTCACGTTGGTCTGCTTGGCTGGGTCCATGGCTTCCGCCCAGGCCTTCATCCTGTCGTATCATCCACGGTCAGCACGTTGCACGAGACGAGCCCGAGGGTTTTCTTCGCCAGGCTGGCCCGGGGGGGGGGGCGACTCACACAAAGGGATCGTTGACCGAGACGACAAACACCTGGCCCACGTCTTTGATGCTTGGGTGCATCATATAGGAGGGCACGTGGGACTGCGAGCACGCACCCGAGAAGGCAGCGGGCACGCCAATGATCAGCCCGTCCTTGGTCGAGAACTCCTTGGCAAGGTTGACCTTGTTGCCGGGAGAGTCCTCCACCAGGACGTCGAGATTGGGGATCTCATCGCCGACCTTGACAAACGCCGGACGGCTCGAGTGGAAGCCCCGGCTCACGGTGCGGCGCGCACCCAGATTGGTCAAAGGCCTCAATGTGCGGAACATGCTGTCGATGGAAGAGTGCGTGCGTGCGTGCGTGAGTGGTCTCGGGAATGCACCGGGTCCTAGTCACGAAGGCAGATATGAATATTTGTCGAGCTGCAAAATGGCCAAGTCTGCCTGCACCTTGAAGTTTGAGATGAGATGGAGGTTGGAAGTGCGTCATGAAGCGCTAACAAGGAGATAACTAGATTACCCCATAAAACTGACGGCTGAATCCCTCCCCCTTGTGGTCCCTCGCACGGTGGCACCAGGGCTGATGAGGTTTCACCAGGTCCAATGCCCAACTACTTGTAACTACCTTCTGTCGTAATGTACCTGTCTGATGCAAATGCACGGAACTAGGCATGGCTTCGTCCGAGGTCATGGCAGACCAACGGGGTGATGGTATCATGTTTCTAACCCTGCCGTGACGATGCAAAGACGACTCCCGTTGCTCCTCTGAGCGGAATGACATCATTTTGGCAGAGCTCTCTAGAGCGTACTACTCCGTCCTTCGTACAAGTACTACTGGGAGGTGGGCCTGCTGAACTCGTCGACAAAGGATTGAGATCATTTCGTGCTCTCGGCTGCCTGTAGAAGAAGCGCCTGAACGGCATCGACAAGGTCTTCGGGGTTGGACTCGGGGGACATGCCCTCGACAACGATGGTCTTGTCCCTTGACTTCATGCCTCGCGCAATGCGCAAGTCGGACTTGGGCCGGCCGAGTACCTGCGAAGGGGGTGAGATTGTGCGGGGACTGGCACGCGCGCGATGACAGCGAGGGTGTTGGAGACCGGGGAACCGAGACTACCCACCTTGCTGAGGAGCGCCAAGGTGGCCTTGTTGGCCTCGCCGTCCTGTGCTTGCGCTGCGATGCACACTTCGACCGCTTCGTCTGTCAGCGCCGTCACGCCCTCGCGGGATTTACTGGCGCCAGGCTTCACATGGCATTGGAGATAGACGAGCCCGAGCGGGTTCTTTTTCGTTCCCGTCACGTAGCGAACGGCGCTCGTCGACATGGCGGCGGGGGATGGACCATGGAAAAAGGCGGCCAACTCATGCGCCGCGGTGGGTGAGAAAGGGCTTGCAGGTGGACAACGGCTGGAGACTTTGGAGACTGGTTCGGAATGCAGTGTGATGCTCCTAGAGTGCCGTGATGGCGCTATGTACGACGAATGGCTTCAAGTATCCGTTTTGAAAAAGAAACAGAGTTCTTGAGTACCTAACCTACAGGAGCATGTTACACTTTTCAAGGGTCCCGCAGCGACATCCGCTACGCTACGACTTAAGTACGGCCCTGAAGCACCCCCATTCCGTCAACCAACTCCACCTTTTCACCCTCACATGCTACAGCTCCGTCTTCCTTCCTGCATCCAAGCCAGCAAGGCCTATCGAATGTCGCCTGCGTGTCTGGGCTCGAGTATGAGGGCCGTTGGTTATTACTGGCGCCCGCAAAAATTACGCCTGTACCGCAGGCGATGGTGCCGTTATTAGCGGTATACGCGCGGCGTGTCGGTGGCTGAACTGCTGTCCTCAGGGCATCCGCCCGCGACAGAGTTTCAAGCATGGTGCATCTGATGCACTTGGTTCTGTCTATCTGATACCCCGACCCCGTGGTCTTGCCAGCCCACTGGCCCGGGTACCGCGAGATCCTCCTCGGCTGTTGGCAGTGCCCCGGCTGCCGCCTCCGGCCCTTGTCGTGGGGGCGGGCATGCGCGATGCTCGTGGTGTCTGGTATCTCGATGTCGGCGTTGCCTTGGACGAGGTGGGCGGGTTCTCGACAAATGACGTATCCGTAGTCCTACAGACTCGAAAATAAGTACTTGTACGTGGGGTTGGATGACGGGCCAGGACAGGACATGCGCACTCACATGAAGGTTGTCTCTCCGTCCGCCTCCCCGGTGTGTTTTTCGGTGGGCCGCTGGGTTTCTGCCATGCATGTAAGAGGTTGTCTCGCATGTGGCGGGTGTATGGACTGGCCCGCGCCCGACTCACCTTGCTCATCCTGTTGCTGTCTTGCTCGTCGAAAAGACTCTGCGATCGGACCCTGCGTCGCCTAGGGTTTTAGCACAGGGCTGCCCACTCAGAAGCTCTACGAAAAAAAACACCTCCAAGGGGGAACGGACCTCTGGGAAGTCGACGCAAAAGGCATTCATGTTGAGGCCATACATGAAGCTGGCGAAACTCTCGCTGAAGCGAGCGAGGCTCTCGTGCATGAGCTGGAAGTGCATCATGTTGGCTTCAAGATCGGCCATGGCGTCAGAAAGTTCGGCAAAGGCGGGCTCGAATGTGTTGAGGGGGAAAGGCGCATCGCCATGCACGCTCTCGCGGGCCGACTCCCTGAAGGATGAGCGTGAAGAGGGCCTCAGCGGTGTCGTGGGCCGCGAGGTTCGTGTGCGGGATGTCGACCGCTTGCGGGCCGAAGGTTGGTCTTCTGAAGACATGGAGGGTTGATACAACTGATGGGTACAGAAGCCGTGGCCGTGCTGTCTCTAGAGCCAAGTCCCCGGTCGCGAGATGGATGGTGTTTTGTGTGTTCAAAGTTGGATCATGACCCCGCCAATGATGACGGCGGCGCGTGTTTTGGACAACGGGCACAAGTGCTTGACGCGCTCCCAAGGTTGATTGCAGGGCAACGTGGTGCCTCCACTGTTAATTTTCAGTGGGGGGGGGGGGCCGGGTTGTTTTGCTTCATCCGCCGTTGACAGGGGCACCTTTTTGGTGGCCACCTGAGCCACCCACCCCAGCCCAATAGAGCCAATACCTAAGGTAGGTAGTTAGAGGCAATAGAGGGAAACCCGGCTTTGGTGGTGGGGAGACTTTCCAGGTGCAATAGGGTTCAAAATTGGATCAAGCTGAGACTGGAGTTGACAAGACTTGCTGAAGAGAATCAGGTCCGGGCTGTCCCGTAGACTTGCCAAACTCTCGGAACACGGCGCCGCCCGTAGCAAGCACATGGAAAGCCCAGCCTCAGCTGGCACAATTTCAACTACTTTTTGTATGTACTCAACTTACTTCCCAGGTATCATTGTCCTGGATCTGGATTGACCCATCTCCTTGCGCTCGGTGCATTGTATTGTACAAGTAGCGCCGCCTCGCCTGCGGAGGCCTCGGGATGCGCCTCAACTGTCGCTACCTAATACCTACTTGTAACTACCTAGGTAGTTAATCGAGGAACGGGACCAGCCCAGGGGCATGGCTAGTCGGGTCACCCCCACAGCCGCCGCTGTATCCGGCCCTTTTCTTGGGTCTTCACAGATCGCAGGACAAATGTCAGCATCCAGGGACTACCTATGTATCTGGTCGCGATGATCATCGCATTGCATTGAGCCTCAATTCCAACTCCCACCACCTTCCAGGTCTAACTACTTCGTACCGGGCCTGCTGAGACAAAAGAAGGAGCTCCCACTACAGTCCCTACTTGAGGTACAGAGGTAGCTAAGGTCTGTGCTAATAGTCCCTCGCCTCCGCTCTTCGCTTTTGCTTTAGTGCCCCTCGTGTCGTCATCTTGGTCACCCGCGCGCGCCGCATCGTGCCTCCAACTGCCACTAGACACTCCAGTCTTTTTTCCTCAACGGCTTGTTCTCCTGTGCACACATTGGAGCAGCGCCGCGATACCCTCTTTCTTCCTCCCGCACCCATTCCCCGAGC
This sequence comes from Thyridium curvatum, assembly GCF_004353045.1. Taxonomy (NCBI): domain Eukaryota; kingdom Fungi; phylum Ascomycota; class Sordariomycetes; order Thyridiales; family Thyridiaceae; genus Thyridium; species Thyridium curvatum. The sequence goes on along the minus strand of NW_022156766.1, from coordinate 55,553 downwards.
TGCAGCCCTCCAACCTGCCTCGACCTCGAGTTGTCTGTATCTCTACCCCGCTGACATTGGCTTTCCAGACAAGCTCCTCCTCTGCCGCACAATCGCCTGCGAGATCCTGTAGAGGACCATATGCGAGCGCTGCGCAACTTGTCGCTGGGATCGTGTCGCATTGCTACCAGCTTCACTTACCGCGCCCCGACGCACTCTCTGGTAGCGTCGCTCGCAAGAGACCGTGCCACCGCCGCTGCGCGTGCGAGGCCAAACAGGCATCTCTCTCCCAAAGCGATCGGCCCCCTTCACGCGTCGAGCCTCAGCCCTACTCTGCTCACAGCTCTTGCCGCCGTAGCCGTCCTTCTTGCAGCCGTCTCCTACTCTGCCATAGACAGGCCGACGGGGACAGTCCACGAGCCGGAGACAACCAACGCCGCTTTGCAAGAGTCGCTGGCCATGCCGGCTGAAGTAGCCCCCGGCCGCCCCGGGAACCTCACCCCGGAGGAGGAGGAGAAGCTCCGCAAGCTGTGGGCTCTCGTTTTCCAGATATGCGCCGTCACCCCGGAAGATCGCGGTGTCAATACAACGGGCGCTGGCGAGGCCGAGACCGAGGCGACCAAGGACGCCGACGGGGACAGGTTGGAGCCGGCAGCCGCCGACAAGACCAAAAAGAAGAGGCTTGGCCTGTTCTCCAGGAAAGGGAAAAAGGACGCTGACGCTGACTCTGTGACCTCGAAGCGCTCCGCGTCTGGCGCCATCACCCCCATCAAGGAGAGCGAGGACGACAAGTACGGCCAGACCAAGCACTTCTTCGACACGTTGGCGAGCCAGTCGCCCGAGTCCATCCGCGCAACCATCTGGAGCATGGTCAAGCATGACCACCCGGATGCCCTGGTGCTGCGCTTCCTGCGGGCCCGCAAGTGGGATGTGGACAAGGCCCTGGTCATGCTGGTCTCGACCATGAACTGGAGAGCCCACGGCATGCACGTGGACGACGACATCATGAAGAACGGCGAAGCTGCCGCTGTCGAGGGCGAGCAAGGTACCGACGCGCAGGCCAAGCAGTTGGGCCACGATTTCATGGCCCAGATCCGCATGGGGAAGAGCTTCTTGCATGGCGTTGACAAGAGCGGCCGGCCCATCTGCGTGGTCCGGGTCCGCCTGCACAAGCAAGGCGAGCAGTGCGAGGAGAGCCTGGAGAAGTATACCGTCTATATCATCGAGACGGCCCGCATGGTCCTGACGCCGCCCGTGGACACCGCCGTGAGTATACTGGCATCGGCGTACCTCGGAGCAACCTTGGCTGACCACACGCGTGCACAGACTGTCGTCTTTGACATGACTAGCTTTTCCATGGCAAACATGGTGCGTCCCCTGTCACTACCACCACCTGGCTGGGGGAGGGGAGGCTGTGCTGACTCCCTGTTCGTCTAGGATTACACGCCCGTCAAGTTCATGATCAAGTGTTTTGAGGCCAACTATCCCGAGTCCCTGGGCGCCGTCCTCGTACATAAAGCCCCCTGGATATTCCAAGGTCCGTATGATATGCTCCCATGGAGATTCTGCGCTTCGTAATTCACCCCCCCAATCGCTCCCTGCTCTGACACCGTGCCCAGGCATCTGGAAGATCATCCGCGGCTGGCTGGATCCGGTGGTCGCTAACAAAGTACACTTCACCAACAATGCCAAGGAGATGGAAGAGTTTATTGAGCCGAGCCGGATCCTCAAGGAACTCGAGGGAGGTGAGGACTGGGAGTATAGCTATGTCGAGCCCATCCCCGGCGAGAATGACAAGATGAAGGACACAGCAACGAGAGACAAGCTGCTCAGCGAGCGGGAGCACATCTATAAGGAATTCGAGGAGGCGACCTTGCGCTGGCTCCAGGAACCCGAAGGGGACGCGGCACAGGCGCACAAGAAACAGCGAGAGGAGATCGCAAAGAAGATGCACGAGGACTACTGGAAGGTGGACCCTTACATCCGGGCCAGGTCGCTCTACGATAGAATCGGCATGCTGAAGCCGAATGGCGAGGTAGACTACTACCCCGCCGGACCAAGTCCCGGTGCGTCCTCTTCAGGGGCTGGGCCGGGCAATGTCGAGGCGGTGGTGACCACGGCGGATGATGTCGACTAGCCGGCCCGGCCTCATTGTCCTCGGACGGGCCTTGCCGTCTCGAAAGCATGGTCGATCCGCGCAGGCCTCCACCAAATATCGCCCTGGAAATACATACGAGCACGCGCAATAGAGATGGAACTCGTAATGGATATCAGCGTGCATTGATTGCCCAGAAATAAGCCCCCCCCCCCCAGCCACTCCCCTAACTCCGACTGCCAAAATCCGGGCTCGCCTATTCCAGGGCGATGTGACATGTGCATGGGTGTTTTGAAGCATCACATCTTGCCCTTGACCTCCTCGAACAGTGCCTTGAGCTTGTCCATGTCGGTCTTTTGCTGGGGCCAGCCAATGCCGAGGCCTTCTGTTTGGTTCGGTTTGGGGATCTTGATCGACTGATCAGTTCTGCATCCTTGGCCATGGATGATGTGTACTTACCATGTGGAAATGAACCTACACACGGTAGGGATATGTCAGCCAAGCTTGTCATTTCCTACGTCAACACTCAGAGGGGTTGGGTGTCATGTGTACGTACGTGGCCGACTTCCTGGTGGGCGATGGCACCGTTGTTCTGGAGAATGTTGTAGTCATTCGCGCCCACTGCCTGGGCAATCTTCTTTGCGACGGGCTTGTAATGGCGCATTCTCGTCAGCCAAAGAAGGGCTCCTGATCGCCAACTGGGCACGGCGAGAGATGGTGGGAGTGTCATACCAGCAGCTCGGTCAGGTGCTCATCCGGGATGTCATGTAGCTTCTCGCCGTGGAACTTGGGAATGACGAGCTGTCAGGGAGCAGAGCAGAAGTGCTCTGGTTAGCGAAAGGAGTTGGCCGGTGGTCCGGGGCCAAGCAGGCGACGTACAGCATGACCACGGCTCAGCGGGTTGATGTCAATGAATGCGAGCGTCTTGTCGCTCTCAAAGAGCTTGAAGCAAGGGATATCCCCTAGAAAGGAGGTCTCAGCGCGCGCTCGCTCGCAAAAGGCAAAGCATGGTCGCATCGCTTCGGGGTTGGGTGGCATGATACCTTTGATGATCTTGCAGAAGATGCAGGAGGCCATTCTGCTGGACATGAGATTCTGGGGTCTGGTAACACGAAGGTGTCCAAGTGCGGAGTAAAAGTCGACTGTCAGTCAAGAGCAGCAAAGAGGACCGTGAGTGTGTTGGAAGGAGGGACAATGGCTGACGGCAAGCAGCTTGGCTTGTGGTGGTGAGGGGTTCGATGCATGCACAGTGCCTGGGCACAAGCCGAGATACCTCCAGCTAGCTCCATTTCGACGGCAATGATATCAGACAGATCACGGAAAGCTTGAGCACGGGCCACGCAGCACCCTCACATCCATACAAGTAGTCATCACAGAGCACGGAGTGGTGACAGGCAGTCTGTGCAATGCAACAACTGGCTAATCCAGGCATAGATTGGCTAATCCAGGCATAGCATACGGTCTTCAACAAGATGTGTGCCATGACGAATCACAGATCGACGATGTTACGAGACCTGGCGAAGGAGAGAGCAGAGTCACCGTTTGGCAGAGTATTTTATGTGACAACCACTGCCCAAGAGATCCCACAGCGCCCACGCACGTGTAGTTATATTGACCGAGACAATCATCATCAGCCACAGTGGCCAGAGCTCGAGAGCCAGAGGAGAACATCAATGATTGCGCCAGGCAGGTCGAGAGATCGACATGTCACACGGTCGACTCCTGTACAATCCAACAGAGAAACTCGACTTGGCTGCTGAAAATTTGTATCGAACAGAAAATTTCTCTGGTACCCAACGGCAACTCAAAAGGGCTGCAACAGGCCAGAGGGTAAGTGGTCGAAAGAAAAGGTTTCCTCTCTCCTCCAATTTCCCCTCCAAGACCTGCCATTGATGAGGCTAAAGCCAGAGTGAATATGAAGGATTTGTTTTCAGATGGAGGAGAAAGGAGGAGAGGAAGAGAGAGAGAGAGCCTGGATTTCCAAGACTCAAATACTGACGGGTCTCGCTTGATCCATGTGTGCGGTCTGTGCACGCAGAGTCATTCTGGTCCTCAAGCCAATCACAACTCGTGTAAAGCGCAAGACTCGGGAGGACCTTTGGGGAGTCGGGTACCTAGTCCTTTCACCAGACGACAGTGGGGCAACAGGCGGCGGGGCACTGACTTTTAGGCATCTTACGAAGTACCTTAGGTACCTATCATCAGGGCTACTGAAGGGCGTTGGGCGCTGTTGCGGACCAATCAAGCCGTCGTCAGTGGCTAGGATTTCTCCATGCATTTTCCAATGCCCCTCTTGGATAAATGATCATTACTTTACCTTGGGTGCAACCTCGAACACTGTCTCAACCGTCACGAAGCTGCCGCCTCCTACACTCACTATTTGCTGGTCCGCCTGGCGAAAGCCTGTCTAGCACGGTCACTCTATTTTGGCGCTCAGATCTACCTTGAGTTACTGGACAACCTCTGCCCGCATTCCCACACCTGGCTCGCGACTCGTTTTCCCCTGTTGCTTTGCTCGCTACCGCTCGACGCACTTATTCCACCATGGCGGGAGGTCAACCAGGTTCCAACTCGCGTGGCCGAGGCGGCAAGTTTAGAAAGTTCACCCGAGGAGGTAAGCCACGTCTCTTGTTTCCCCGCACTCGAAGCGGAGCTGAAAGCTGCCACTGTTGGCGATACGACACGCAACTGACACACAATCACCTTCTTCCTTTAGGAGGCAAGCATTTCTCGCGTGACCTTCGGCCGGTCGACGCCGATGGAAATGAGATAAGCATGTGGAGCGCGGATGCAAAGAAGGACTCTGGTAGTTCAGACGAAGAAGAAGACTCGGAAGAGGACGAGTCTGAGGAGGAGGAGGAGGACTCCGACGATGCCGGTCCTTCCCAGACCAGCGCCGCTGCCCTGAGCCGTGAGGAGCGCAAGAAGGAGAAGAAGGCGCGCAAGGACGCAGCCGTCGCCCGCGCCCGCGGCCAGGCCGTCCAGGTCGGCGATCTGCCCCCCAGCGACTCGGGCGAGGACAGCGACGACGATATGCCTGCCAATCCGAACCACTCTCGGGCCGCGCGCAACCAGACCAAGGTCAACAAGGCCGTCGATGAGACGGCCGAGGGCGTCAAGGCTATGAATGTGAGCACGCCAAACCGTCGCGAGCGAGAGTCGATGGAGGCGCAGCTTGCCAAGGAGAGATATCAGAAGCTGCACGAGCAGGGCAAGACCGACGAGGCCAAGGCCGATCTGGCCCGCCTCAAGATCATCCGCGAGAAACGAGCGGCCGAGGCTGCCAGGAAACAGGTCTGCATACGCTTGGCAACGCTCCCCGCTTACCACTTCCTGTGCTAACCCATCAATCTGCTTGCAGGCCGAAAAGGAGGAACGCGACGCTCGGGAGCAGGAGAGGAGAGCCGAGTTGGAGGCCAAGGAGGCGAAGAAGCGCGAAGCGGCCATGGGGCCCAAGGCGAAAGGCAAGAAGGCCAAATAGAACGATTGGGGTGCGTCTTCACAAGCTTAGGAGGCTTGCGTAGCAGGGCGCTCGTGAGGACGCACCATCTGGACTGAAAAGTCGAACGAGGCCCAAGATGGGGACGGAGAGTAGAGCGCCCCGTAGAAAGAGCACATGCAACCCTTTGTCTCCCGCTAGTCTGGCCCAATCCGTCCCTGCTGCACCGCGTGTATTCGAAGATCAGAGCCCGTCTGCCGGGTCCGAGCCCACACTCTCCTTCCAGAACTCGTCGAAATCCACCCCGTTCGACTGGAACAGCTCACGAACCTTGGCGGCGACCTCGACCTGTTTCTCGGGGCCGAACCCGCTGGGCTGCGATGATTCGAACTGCATCATTTCGATCCACCTGAAGAAGAGCTCCTCCTTGCCGATCCTGGCCAGGCCGTCTCGGAAGGCAAAGACCTGCCTCCGTCTATCATCTTCTTTGGCGCTCTGATCTGCGTTCATGTCGAGAGACAGCCAGCCGTGCTGGTCGCTGTGTAGCAGGACCAACGTGCGAAACGTGTCCATGGCCACGGCCTTGTTATCGACGAGTGTCGTGGCACACACCATGGCGCCCCAGTCGAGGTCCCAATCGCCATTCATGGTCAAGTACCCCGTCTTTTCCCGGAGAAGCATGGGGTTGGTTGCCAGCTTCACCATGGAGAGCAGGACGTTTCTGCCCTGGTCACCGTAGAGAAAGTCGCCCAGTGTTCGGTCCCAGTCTCGGCTCCGGCGCACATAGATCTCCTTGTCCCGGAAGCCCACCTTCCATCTCCACGCGACGGGGTTGCCGCCCCGAGCGAAGCAGAATTCAACGGGCCAGGGCCACACAAAGATGACCAAGCATAGATCCAGCATAAACGTGAAGCCCCGCCGAAGAACGAGGGAGATCAGCTCTCCCCACGCAAGATCCTTGGATGCGACGGTCGTCTCGTTGGCATATCCGAGCGCTGAGGCCAGCAGTTGCACGTAGTACGGACCGATGTACCGTACCCTCCAGAGAAACAAGAGCACGACGGCGACGTTCATGAGCACGGGCACGACGAAGATTTTCCGCTTGAAAGCCTTGGGCTTGAGGTCGAGATGGGCTATGTAGACGTGCTTCTCGGACAGGGTCGAGTAAAAGGGTTCGAGGACAGAGGGTGCGGCTCTGAACGGTTTGGGAAGCGAGAGGGCAGTTCCCGCCTGTCGTGTAGAGGGAGCGCCCCTGCTTTTGGGCTTGGCCATGGTCCAAGATGCTCTCGCAGTAGTACTTGTAGCGATTGTCCTGGTTTGAATTTCGGTCGTGGAGACGATGGACTATGCCGTGCTGGCCAATTGCGTCGAAGGGGAGAGCTCTTGTGGAAAAGGAGGTCAAGTTGAGATCTTGGCAGTACGTGGACGGGGGAAAAAGCATCGAGCATCGAGCTTGCCGCTTGCAAGTACCTCCTCCACCTCTCTATGGATGGAGTCTACAGTAGTAGCGTCACGGCTTAGTTAATCAATTGGACATCAATGGGTGTGTACCTTATCTTTGTGCACATTACCACTGTCTGTAGGTACTTTTGTAGTGGCACCTGCCCCTTCCAAGGGCTACCTACACAGTGCTAGGACATGAGTTACATGTACCTAACCAGCTCAGCACTGAGGTGAGCCCGCCGGTGGTCGGCAGCAAGATTACCGAACCTGTTCAATGGATCGATGGCCTGGGTCCCTGGAATTGTCAACCGCGCAAGTGGCGACCATCGTTATGGGCCCGCTCCAGCTAATTACCGCCCAAAATTTATTCTGAGCTGCTGCCATGACCACCACGGAGCTTTACTGGTGATTTTCTGCCAAGCTCTCCCCTCCTCATCTGGACGCCAGTGCCTCATATACAATGCGCCGGCAGCTATGGAGCGTAAGTCTCGCAAGCCCTGATACGATCCCCATGCGCAGCCGTCATTGACAGTGGTTGCCTTTGCCAGGAACGACGATATTCATCCGTCTGCGTGTTGTGCCGCTGCGGGAGCCGTGTGCCTTATAGCTCGCGAGTCTTTCCAACGCCGTTCAGGCCCTGCCAGCCCTGCAGCAGCTCATTGCGCGCTTTTACGCAATCCTCAGCACTGCGCGCTCCCGGAGATGCACCTCGTCCGCCTGCATCCTCGTCATGGGGAGCTTCCTGGGGTAGCAGTCAGCCGACCCGGCCTAACGATCAAGCCACCCTGCCGCCGTCGAAGCGGGAGGACAGGCCTCTCGATGCCCTTTTGCCTCACGAAATGGCGACCCGTAGCCGCGCACTCGAGCACCAAAAGAACAGTCAGTCCTCTCAGTGTCTCCCCGGGAGCGTCGCCGAAGGCACCAGCACTAACACTCGCCCAGCCCCCAAGCCTATAGGAATACCTTCGAGCATGGGTCGGAATGACCCAGGTGGACATTCGGGCCCAGAACCCCGACCGATGGGAACACCTATGAGCATGGGTCAGAATGCCCCAGCTGCAAAGTCTCTCGACACCCGTTCAAGCGCACCTACAAAGATTCAAGCGGACACGGAACCTAATCACGCCCGGCCGCGGGCTAGGCCGTTCGGAAGGCTCGATCATAGCCGTTCAGGACTTTCCGGGGGCCTGTCAACTTCAAATGCCATACAAAAGACGCTAGGGGGTATCGATCTCGCCAGAACGCATGAGCGCCCAAGTCATCGTCAGACCCCTCGCGCTGCGCCGTCCTCCAGAACGCCTCACAAGCTGGGCAGCTTAGATATAGATGCGGCGCCAATCCGTCAAGAGTGGGGACAACTCACAAGACGTAAGAGCCCGTCCTCGCCACGACAAGTGCCTGTGTCCGAGACGTCTTTGAGCCGAGCACCTCTGGGTCCTGGAAATGTGTTCAAGGACTCTGATGCGTCCTGGCCAGGGGGCCGAGCTGTCGATACCATCGGAGCTTCCACTGCGACCACAACCCCAGGCTATGCTGGCTCGTCAAACATGGATACCGAGCAACGAGGTCGGAAGCAACGGTCCCAACGCGACAGACGGTCTGTTGAGGAGGTGCCGCCATCCCCCGCGGATCCTTCTGACGTCCGATCGGATCGTCGCGAGAGGGAGGTCGCGCATCGGTCAGTGCAGAGGGGTAAAGCCGTATCTCGTCGTCACAGCCGGTATCAAGAGGAAGAAGACGAGGATTACGATGAGGAGGCTGCCGAGCGGGCAGAAGCACGTCGTCGACAGAAAGAGGCCAAGAGGGCCCGAAAAGAGCGAGAGCTCGAAGCGAAGCAGAATCAGCCCACGCCCATCTTCCTTCCCGAGCTAATCAGCGTGGCGAATCTGGGTGTCGCGTTGGGCGTGAAGCCCGACCTATTCCTGGAGCAGCTGGCCGAGCTTGGCTTTGAAGACATCAGCCAAGACAGTATCATGTCGGGCGAGACCGCGGCCTTGATTGCCCAGGAGTACGGGTTCGAGCCGTCCGTGGATACGGGAGAGTCGGTGGACCTGAAACCCAGACCCGCGCCCGCGGACCCCTCTGCGCTGCCGACCCGGCCACCTATCGTGACCATCATGGGCCACGTTGATCACGGCAAGACCACCATGCTTGACTGGTTGCGGAAAACGTCGGTTGCGGCGCAGGAGCACGGAGGTATTACGCAGCACATAGGTGCCTTCTCCGTGAGGCTGTCTGCTGGCCGCCAGATCACCTTTCTTGACACCCCCGGGCACGCCGCGTTCCTCACCATGCGGCAGCGCGGGGCCAATGTCACAGATATTGTCATTCTCGTCGTCGCGGCCGACGACAGCGTCAAGCCGCAGACTCTAGAGGCGCTCAAACACGCGCAGTCGGCCAATGTGCCCATCATTGTGGCCATCAACAAGATCGACAAGGACGAGGCGCGAGTCGAGCAGGTCAAGGCCGATCTCGCACGTCACGGCGTCGAGATTGAGGATTACGGAGGCGACGTCCAAGTCGTCTGCGTCAGCGGCAAAACTGGCCAAGGCATGCCAGACCTTGAAGAAAACATCCTGACACTGTCCGAGATCCTTGACATGCGGGCAGAATCCGACGGCATGGCCGAGGGATGGGTTCTGGAGTCCAGCATCAAGCCTGTCGGCAAAGTGGCCACGGTCTTGGTGAAGAGGGGCACCCTTCGCAAGGGCGATATTATCGTGGCAGGCACCACGTGGGCCCGCGTTAGAAGCCTGCGTAGTGAGGCTGGAGTCGAACTTGAGGAGGCCCCCCCCTCCACCCCAGTGGAGATCCTTGGGTGGCGAGAGCCTCCCGCTGCAGGCGATCAGGTGCTGCAGGCCCCGGACGAGGGTAGAGCCAAGGATGCTGCTCACTACAGGCAGGAGCTCAGGGACCGGGAGAAGAGCGCTAATGAGTTGGCACTACAGGAGAAGAGGGAGAAGGAGAGGGGGAAGGAGAAGGAGAAGGGGGCAGCTTCCCCACAAGAGGTGGTGCCTGATGGCGAGGAGTCGTCCGTCTCGGACGAGGCACCAGGCTCTGCCGTCGTGAACTTTACCGTCAAGGGCGATGTGATGGGCTCTGTTGAGGCGGTGTGCGCCGCCGTCTTGGAGATCGGCAATAACGAGGTCCGGCCCGCGGTGCTGCGCTCCGCGCCCGGGCAAATCACCGAGTTTGACATCGAGCACGCCGCCACTTCCAACAGCTCCATCATCAACTTCAACAACGCGATTCCCGGCAATATGAAGCGCAAGGCAGAGGAAGCCGGGGTCGATATTCTCGATCATACCGTCATCTACCATCTCACCGATGCCGTGAGGGCCAAGCTGTCTGAGAAGCTCACTCCGACCATTTCCACGCGGGTGCTCGGCGAAGCAGAGGTTCTCCAGGTGTTTCCCATCAATGTCAAGGGCCGCGTGTACAAGAACATTGCGGGCTGTCGAGTCAGAAACGGTCAGGTCACCCGTAGCGCATTGTATCGCGTGATGCGCAACGGTGAAAAAGTCTTTGACGGTATGTCTCCGCCGCTCCGTGTTCACGACTCCGGGCCAGCGTATTTTGTGCATGCTGACAATCACTTAGGAAAACTCGAGTCCTTGAAGCACGGCAAGAAAGACGTGGCAGAGATGCGAAAGGGGGCAGAGTGTGGCCTTTCTTTTGACGAATGGCAAGACTTCAAGCAGGGCGACCAGATTCAGGCCTACGAAGAGATCAAGGAGCGGAGAAGTCTATAGACATGTGCCCAACGAGGCAATGCTCGATGTACAACATGTAAGATAATCCAGACGGCATGAGCTGTTCCGAGCCGCCAGGGCGGTGAGGTTGTATAGTACACACGACACACCTTGCTACGATAGAGATAGATAGAATACAGGGTTCTCGGCTCCTATCCCCGTTGAGGAACCCGGGAATCTTAGCCACGCTTTGGTGCCGAGACAGCGTTGAACATGAAGCTACGGGTCGTGGTGGTCGCCCTGGATCTCTCCTTCTCGAGCCGCGCCAGGCCCGTCTTGTCCGTGACCGGCGTAGCATTGATGATGTTGTCGAACTCGTCGTCCTCACCATTGTCCGAATCAGCCTCGACATCCGAGTCTACCTTGAACTGTTGTGGCCTCGCGATCGTTTCGGGGACTTTCCTCTGCCCCGTGTCCTCGGGGTTCGCAAACGGTTTCGATGCGAGGATCTTTCTGCGGATCTCTTCCATTTCTGCCTCCTCGTCGCTGTCGTCGGATATCGCAAACGGGTCCTTGTCTTCGGCTCCTTCCGCCTGCTCCTCCTCGCGGGATGAGGAGGGCTGCTTGCCCAAATAGATACCGTCACGGGCCCCTTCCGATCTCTCGTCGGCGTCTTCTTCTTCCGTCTCGTCCTCCTCGCCCTCGGCATCCTCGGCTGTGTCATCCTCGTCGTCAGACATGGCAGGGTTTCTTCGATTTGAGTTGCCCCCCTCCCATAGATCGTCGGCGTTGCCGCCATCCCTGCTTTCGAGGTATTCTCGTTCTAGTCTCTCCATCCACTCCTCTTCTGTCTTCTTGATGGCGGGTTCATCGTCGCAGGCCGCGTATTTCTTCAGCAAGCTACTGTTGATCTCGAGGAAGGCTTCTCCATAGGAGAAGGGGGCCAGGATATCGCGGGCCCAGTCCGGGTGGCCGCAGATGTAAAAGGCGGCGGCGAGGGCTTCGACGCAGTTCAGTCGCCAGGGCTTGCCGTAGTTGACTGTGTTGGCGGCGACGAGGTATGGCAGGAGGCGCTCGCACTTGCCGCCGACCTTGCTCCACTGTATTTCCTTTGTCCGCGCCCACGAGCACTCCACGACGGCAGCGCCGTACTGGTCTAGCAGGTCCGAGTCGGCAGGGCTGAGGACGTGTTTTCCATTGGGCGTGATGATGACCCCGTTGTGGCGCTGTCCGACATGCAGATCGCGCATGAGGCCGAGCTTGAGCAGCTTCTTTCCCGAGCAGCGCTTCGGGTCGCAATGTCCCAGGTCCCAACAGGCAGCCTTGAAGGCTGGACGCCCCGTCGCAAATCCGTCGCCGCCGTCCTCTCTGGAGGAAGGCCCTCCCCGCTGGCGGGGCCCGCCAGGATGTGGCTTTCGGCCCTTGTGGTTGAAATCCTTTTTGTGGCGGACCATAGTTGCCGTACAGTAGTCCGATATCTTTTCGTTGGGCCTGGAGTCCACGCCGTTTCTTGTGTGAGAAGACGGTCGAACTCTGGTCTCGAGTGTCTGGGGTCGATGGTGTTGGTCTTGTAGAATAATTTTTGGCGGGGTCAATTCATGAGATTAGGTACCTATAGGTACCTAAGGAAAGGAGATAAGATAATAGTTAACAGGTAGTTACCTCCCAAGCCAAGATTGAAGTACTACGGTAGGCAGCCAGCTCCATAGCAATCAATGATGGATCCAGCTTGCTGTCACCCACCAACCCCCCCACCCCGCCCATCACTGCCTCAAGCATCACTCTGGGCCAAAAGTTCCCCGACACACCCTTTCCATTGCATACTTCTCGCCTTTCTTGACCATCTAGTCCGCAAGGCCTAACTACTTGTAGTCAGACCAATTCATTTGCCAACCCATTTCTCGACTCGCCTGGCAACGAGCGTCTCAACCAACCTTCCGCCCGCCTGGCGGTCGAGGAGAACCATACTCGTCTGCCTACTTGGTCCCCTGGCCGCAGAATCACCCAACCAGTCGGCCGCTCGACACCAACGACCCCGGCCCTGCTTCAACTCAAGACACCAGACGACAGGCTGTCGAGATGGAGGCGGCATCTGCGCGCTACGCTGCGCGCGATCGATGGGGAGAGGCCGGACATCCGGCTCCGTCACAGCTTCAACGCTTCATCCAGGGCGCATGCAGCCCCGAGAACTACGAGCCGAACCTGGCCCTGAACCTCGAGATATCTGACCTGATCAATTCCAAGAAAGGCTCGGCGCCCCGAGAGGCTGCGACCGCCATCGTGAACTACATCAACCACCGCAACCCCAACGTGGCGCTGCTCGCCCTCAACCTGCTCGACATATGCGTCAAGAACTGCGGCTACCCCTTTCACCTCCAGATCAGCACCAAGGAGTTTCTCAATGAGCTCGTGCGCAGGTTTCCTGAGCGACCGCCGATCCGGCCTACCCGAGTTCAAATGAAGATTCTCGAGGCGATTGAGGAGTGGAGGGGCACGATATGCGAGACGAGTAGATACAAGGAGGATCTTGGCTTCATCCGAGACATGCACCGGCTGCTGAGCTACAAGGGATACACCTTTCCCGAAGTACGAAGAGAAGATGCCGCAGTGCTGAACCCTAGCGATGTACGTGTCACCTTTGTGTATCCACAGGTAGCGAGCGCCTTGGGGCGCCGTGGGGACGCAGGGCTAACAAGAGCAGAACCTGAAATCGGCCGAGGAGATGGAGGAGGAGGAGCGGGAAGCCCAGTCGGCCAAGCTGCAGGAGCTTATTCGCAGGGGCACGCCCGAAGACCTTCAGGAGGCCAACCGGCTCATGAAGATCATGGCGGGGTACGACACACGGTCCAAGGTGGACTATCGCGCCAAGGCCGCTGAGGAGGTCAGCAAGATCCAGGCCAAGGCCAGGCTGTTGGAGGAGAGACTGGAGAGTTTCAAGCCCGGTGATAAAATGCAAGACGGTGATGTGTTCCATGAACTCGCTTCGGCCCTGTCCAGTGCGCAGCCCAAGATCCAGAAGATGTGCGAGGAGGAGTCCGATGACCACGAGGCTGTCGCCAAGCTCCTGGAGATCAACGATAGCATACACAGGACTGTTGAACGATACAGGCTCATGAAGAAGGGAGATGTGGACGGTGCGCAGAAGATCGCAGCCGGAGCACCCGTCTCGACCACGACGGCGGGCAAATCTGCCGCCAACGAGCTCTCCCTGATCGATTTTGACGCCGAGGCCGAGGCCGAAGCCGACGGAGCCCCCGCTCCAGGCCAAGCCAGCACGCAGCCGGGCGGTCTCGAGAACGATCTTCTTGGTCTCAGCATCGGCGAGCCGAGCACCTTTGGGCAAGGAGGTGGGATATCGCTGGGTTTTGGCGCCAATGCGAGTAAGTCGCGATCATTCTATCACGGCCCAGCACAGCACAGCTCTGACTGACTGACGAACTGCATAGATGTGCCAGGACCTGCTCTGCTGTCGTCCATGACGGAGAATAACAGCGCCAAAGGCCCAGTCGCTTCTCCTTCGCCACCTGCAGGAGCCTTCTCGCCCTTTTCGACGTTCTCTTCTGCTTTGCCAGCGTCCCAGACGGGCACTCCCCAGCCAAACTATCAGTCCTCGGCATTCGCGCCCCCTCCTCAGCCCAGTTCGGACCCATTCGCCTCGTTGAAGTCGCCCTCTCTTTCTTCCAAACCGAGCACCCCAGCTGCTGTCCAACAAGCTGGCCCCTCGGCTGTCGCTGGGGACGAAGACGAATGGTCCTTCTCCTCGGCCCTGCCGCCCGAGGTTCCCTCGCAGCCCAAAGAGCACAGCCTGGTCGTGAGCAACTCCATCGTCAAGATCGACCTGCTTGCCAACCGTGGGTCGGCTGGCGGGAACGCGATCGCCCTCCAGTTCTTCTTCTCGAACAACACGATGCAAGCTGTGAACGAGTTGCACTTTCAGATCGCAGTCACAAAGGTGTGTACCCCCCTCGCGCGATATCGAGCAGTAAGGTCTAACGGAATGCTAGGGTTATGAGTTGCAGATGCAGCCACAGTCGGGGAGGACGCTTGAAGCGAATCAAAAACAGGGTATCACCCAGTCCATGGAGGTCTGGCATGCAGGTAACCGGAGTCAAAAAGTCCAGTCGATTAAGTTGCGGTGGAGGATATCGTATAGACTTGCGGGGGATACGAAGAGCGAGATGGGGGAAATTCCTGAGTTTACGCTGGCATAACATACCGTAGAGAGAGCACGGTAGATTCTACATATATCACATGAAGCCCATGTATTGGAGGAATTTGAGCAGAGAAAGCAGCCTATTCATCGGTTGACGCACTGAAGCAAGAAGCATATACCTACATTACTTATTCCATATTATGGCATATTGTTGATGACTAAGCGATTTTTTTTTTATGAAGTCGTTTAAGGTACTTTCGCTTTTAGCTCCAACATGCTCTAGCTGGGTGTCCAAGATCCATGAGGCTCCAGCATTTCAAGACCAACGTGCTGGACCCATCATTTTTCTTTCATTACTACAAGGCAGTGTTCCGTTGTTTCTGCTCTGCTGAGCGCATTATTAGCAGCGGAGAAACACCAGATAGCCACAGGGAGCTATGGACTATCTGCCCCCGGGCCGCGGCCGCGACCGCGACCACCGGGAAAGGCATGACAGCTCTGGTGAGGGCAAAGATCGACAGAGAAGCACAAGGAGAAGCGGCGATGATGGAGGAGACGACAGACACAATCGACACCGCGAACACCGCCGACGCAGGTCAAGGACGCCAGAATCGAAAGAGGGCAGGTCACATCATCGCGAGCACGAGCGCGAGAGGGACCGGAGCAGAGACCGAGACCGAGACCGAGACCAGGATCGGCAGCGGGAGCGGGATCGGAATCGGAATTCGTACAGAGAGAGAGAGCGGGGTAGGGATAGGGATAGGGATAGACCGTCGCGGCATGACAGGTTGAGAAGGGAGGGGTCGGAAAGTCGTCTCCGAGAGCGAAGAAGGCATCGATCAAGAGACGGGCAAGGGCCACAGCGAGGATCGAAACGGTCGGCGCGGGACGACAGCCCCGGCGACGAAGCCCGACCAGTCAAGCGCGGCGGCCCGCTTCCGTCGCAGGCTGATTCGTATGCCCTCGTGACCACCGGCGAAGAGCCTGAGCCGCCCAAGGAGAAGGCCAATTTTGGCAATACCGGCATCCTGGCCGCCGCTTCCAACGTCGTCACCCAGGCAGACGGGTCCACAATCACGCTCAAATACCACGAACCCCCAGAGGCGCGGAAGCCGCCGCCCAAGGACGAGTGGAAGCTCTTCGTCTTCAAGGGACCAGAGATTGTGGACACGATCGAGCTGAGCCTGCGCAGTTGCTGGCTGGTGGGCCGCGAAAGCGCCGTGGTCGACCTGCTTGCAGAGCACCCCAGCATCAGCAAGCAGCATGCCGTGATCCAGTTCCGGTACATCGAGAAACGCAACGAATATGGCGACAGGGTCGGCCGCGTCAGACCCTACCTGATCGACCTTGAGAGTGCCAATGGGTCATTGCTCAACAAGGACAAGGTGCCAGGCAGCCGGTACCTAGAGCTCCGCGACAAGGACATGGTCCAGTTCGGGCACAGCAGTCGAGAATACGTGATCATGCTTGCGCCCAAGGCATGACGCAGAGACACCGACTGAGTAGCGGCAGGTGGCACAGCAGCTGAGAACACGTTTGATCTTGCATGCCCTTTGTTGACGCCTGTCATGCCTCTGGCTCCTCGGGTGCGTAATCCGATCAGGACTGATTGAAGAGAGATACGCGTCGCACAAGCTTGGTTGGGCAGGCTCTTGCCATCGAGGCAAGGCAGCAGTCTTGAGAACAGTTCAACACGAAGAGGGGATCCGATACCAGGCAGACGTCTCTCCCGGGGCGCTCGCACTTGAGAAGATGTAGAGAGCGCCATCCCTGCGTCGTCGCCTCCCTGAACCCGGGCTTGTATGTGTGCACCTCGGTCGATACCGAATGCATACTAATCATCATCTAGCACTACGGGACGAGACCCACGCAAAGGGCCATTGGAGCGAGTGCAGAACCAAACGGCGACGGTCTAGCTGACCGACTGTTTTGTGGACTGCGCCACCGAGCTCGATGAATGGAGATGACAGCAGCAGATACAGTCAGGCGGCCGTGCAACCAACCTTGGGCGTCTACATTCCCGCTCTTTCTTGGACAGACACACATGTCTGTTTCAGGATCACCAAAGGCCGCCGGGGCGCTCGATGCGCAAATGAGCAGTGCAGCGCGCACACCCAGCTTCCGCCAAGGCGCATCCAGACAGAGTCATCAGCCCGGGGGCCGAGAGGCTGATGGGGGCACGGTGCAGCGCCCGGGTACGGATCTGACAAATATCTTTAGTTCAGCCGCCCGCCTGCTACCGCTGGCGCGCTGTTCAAGCCGGGGTGGAACTGTACGTACATCTCTGCCATCGATTTGGAGCGTTGGCTCTTGTCTTTGTACTCTCTCACCAAGCGAAGTCAGAGCGGCAAATAGAAACTATACCTTGATTATAGGGAATGGCTGGCAAAGATATTCTCCGTGCAGCAAGTCTGACTGTGCCTAAACCGAGGCAGTGAGTGTACCAGTAAATAACTTGGTGTACCTTAGTTCGTCCAACCGCTTGCCAGTCGCACAATCGCGACTCCTCCCGGGGGCGAGGGTGCGGCTGAAGGGTGCAGCCAACATTACCTAACCATGTAGCTAGGTAAATGTGCAGCCGGCCAGTCAAACAATGTGTCGATGGAGTTCCAAGGTTCAATGATGCTTCTTCCAGGTAGACTGCCTACCTGTAGGTACCTAACTACTTTACTTAGCCCTAAAGGTAGCTTTTGCTTGCTTGGGCGCTTTGGTGGACTGGGCGGCGCTAAAAATACCCACCACTAGGCGAGGGAACGCACCGCCCCGAACACCCGTGGACGGCAGAAGCGAAGGTTTGGGGGCCGCCCAGACGGGCGCCGGCGCAACACGACTGGGCACCTGCAGGATGGCTGGGGTAGAAAAACGGGGGAGATCCAGGGATGGGTTCGTTCTCTCATTGTCGGTGACAGCGCATCCAGGGACAAATCACAGCAGCCCTACGTATTGTACAAGTAAAGCCGAGTCAAAGCACGCGCGCCAGCTGCTCAATGCTCCCGCTATTGTCCGGAGTAAGTACTCTCGGTACTGTGGCCAGTGGCCACGCAGACAGATTGTTGGGTTTTACTTTCGGTGACCAAGGGCGATTCGACGCAGTTCCGTCATCGTCTCTCCATCTTTGATGCGCCCGTCTTATGTCAGGAAAGGTAGGAACATAACCCAGGTACTTGTATAATCACCTCTGCAGAGCCTCCCCGTCGGCGCCACGATGTTTTGGGACCGAGCACGAGGGAGGGGCGTGAGGAGAGGTCCATATGCCAATGTCGTCCGTTTAATGGAATGGATTTATAGGGATCATGACTACAGTACACTATATAGGTACGGAGTAAGTAGTTGATTGCTGATGTCACCTTCCCAAGCTTGGAAGACTCCGTTCATGGACGACATGGATGGATGGGTGGATGGAGGAGGAGGGATCCATCAACGGATGGGCACGGGGCGTGCATGGAACAAATCCCCAACCCCCCCCCCCCCCCCCTGTCCAAGAGGCTCAGCTGCCACCTCCCAGAATGGCTTTGGCATCAGGCGGCCCCCTGTGACCACAAACCAAAAGCAAATCAATGTCTCGAACGGTGGTGACAGGGTGGTGACAGAGATGAGATCCCCCAAGCCCGCCTTTTTGCCTCCCCAGACAGAGTGCCCTGACATAATTCTCTCATTCGGCGGCCCCCTTTTATGGACCTTGTCTGCACATGACGCGGGAGCCGTGATGCCATCTCCTCTCCTCTACCGTCTCGCTTTCTAAGGAGGCAGGCCAAGCAGTACTAAGCCCTACAGCACAGTTGTCTACCGACTACAACCTTGCAGCGCCGCCCGCCGGACCTGGCTCCCATCAACCTTGGGCTTGGGGCACTGGGGCCACGCGCAGCACACGCAGCTCGACCATTCACTCATAAGTACCTCACGTCAAGTGTCCATAAGAAGGGCATTGCATTTCCCGGGCCTCTGGGCGCGCGTGAGGCCGCCTTTCTTTCTGCTTTGCCGGTCTTCTCCTGCAGACCCAGCAGCGCTGCAGGGACTGCCGTCATCGTCGCCGTCGCCGTCGCCGTCGACGTCGCCCCCATCGTATACTCAGGCATCCACTCCCTCCGCCGTCTTTATATACTACCAATGCTACTACGATACGACCAGTACTCGTCATCACCTCATCTCACTGCTATCTTATGACCGAGGGCCCTTTACACAAACCCCATCATTGATCTCTGGATCTCTCGGTACACATATTCGTGCACGGGGCCTTCCATCCCGTGTACTTGTTTCCGGGACGTCCTCCTCTTCTCCTTTTTCCATCCGACGCCTGCACATGGCTTAGGAGCACTTCTCACCCATCGTCATCAACCCAGCCTGCCAACCTACTACGGTACAAGGCAGTCCTGAGTTGTGTTGACTTGTCATGGTATGTTGTGTCTGTTTTTTACATCGTCGAGAGCTGCTTCTTTGCCTTCTCTTCGCCCGTCCACGGCGGGTCTACTACAACAAATGCATCGTGCTCCTGCAAGTGCGGCACGGCCCGCATCGGCACGTCGCTTATGGAGAAACGTCCTCGCTCGACGTTGATGATCGCATAAATGTCTGACGATGGTTTCGTCCACGCAAAAAATAACCCTGCACGACCGTGTATAAAAAGGGCTTGTTCTCTCTGACTGTATCTCCCAGGCGTCCATCAACAAGGACCACATATCGCGCTTCGAAGTCAGCGGCGTCCACACCCACCCGGAAGCCAAGGTTGACATTGTTCTCGTCCACGGCCTGAACGGCGACCCAAAGAGGACATGGACGGCCTCCAACAAGGTCTTTTGGCCCACCGACCTTCTTCCCGAGTCCTTGAAGGGGAAGCAGGCCAATATACTAGTCTACGGCTACAATGCCGATGTGTACGCCAAGAGCAACGATAGGTAGATGCCCACCATCCCATTCCCGGCGTGCTCGTCGCTGCCGGTGCCCAGCGGTTACTGACGTGCGCCTCCAGGAGTGCGAGTGACAACTTTGTGTTCCAGCATGCTCAAACCCTCATCACGCACCTGACGACCTATCGCAAGAGCGAGGAGACGATGCGGAACCCCATCATCTGGGTGGCGCACAGTCTGGGCGGCATCCTGCTGAAGCGAGCCCTCCTCTATTCCAGCGATGTTCGCAACCGGCAGCACGAGGACTTTCGCTCCATCTACGTCTCAACATACGCCATCATCTTCCTGGGCACGCCGCACACCGGCTCCGGCCTTGCCCGATGGGGCCATGTCTTACAAGCCATGTCCGACGTCGTGCTGCCCAAGAAGTTCTTCGAGTCCGAGTCAATTCTGCTCAAGACCCTCAAAAAGGACAACGAGCGCCTCCAAGAGATCAACAACCACTTCCTCGATATCTACCAGCGCTTCCACATTCATATGGCTCACGAGAGCCTAAAGACGGATCTCAAAGGCACCAAGTGAGGAGAAACTCCCTGTTCCCCCGAACCGGCCCCCAGCCCGGGTCATCATGGCTTGATAGGCCCACGCCCAGAGCTCCGCTAATCGCCTTTGGCACCCAGGACATTGGTCGTGGATGCGGACTCGGCCAGCCCCCAACTGCCCGGGGTGACGTACTATGGGATCGAGGCAACTCACTCGGGCATGTGCAAGTTTGATAGCGTCAATGCCCCCGGCTATCGTACGGTGTCGACGGCGATCCGGGAGTGGGTGACGGATGCTCCGCCAGTCATCGAGACCCGGTGGGAGGTAGAGACTGGGGATCGCCAGGTACGGGATGCCCTGGAGATTCGCGAGATCTCCCGGGCGCACCAGGTAAGAACCCGCACGCGCACCGCTGTGAGGCTACGGTGGTAATGCTGACCGTTGTGTGCGCAAAGGACGCTGCCGGAACGGCCGGACAGCCTATGGGCACTGGTAGGTCGCACGCTTTCCCACCGCAGTGAGTTCCAGTGCCGGTCAGTACACGCACCTCCAGCTCTGGCTGAGCTCGGCAATGCGCAGGATCGCGCTCTGAGGAGAAGAAGTGGTAGCCGAGGAACGAGCTGGTACAAGAATAGGAACATGTTCGGGCAAGTCTGCTGATGCTGGTGCTCTCCGTAGTTGATCCCCATAGTCAAACGGCATTGCCCTCGAAACCACAACAGGACTTGGTCCCAACCTCGCCCTTGCCCCTCGTGTCGGTCCCGGCTCGGCCAGCCCTTGCCGACTTTGAATCGCAAGACCCAATTGACCCGCTCTTCATCGTGCCCAAGCCATTTCGTCCCAATTCGTATTTTGTCGGACGTGAGGCAGAGCTGGACGAGTTGCACAGGAAGCTCATGGACCCGCGCCGGCGGTCCGTAGGGACCTCGGCCGTCTTGATACAATGCCTGCCGGGCGGAGGCAAGACGCACCTTGCACGCCAGTACGTCTTCGGTCACAGAGAAGACTATCCCGGCGGCATCTACTGGGTGCGCGCAAAGTCGGTCCAGGAGATGGAGTCGTGGTACTGGCGGATAGCCAAGGACGAGGCACTGCGCGAATCGATGGAGGACCTGGCGCAGCAGGGCTTCGACGAGCTACGCGACCCTCGAAAGATTGTCGACATTGTACGCAAGTGGTTCAACAGCTTCGAGGACTGGCTCCTCGTCTTTGACGGCATTCACTTTGACGAGCCCGGCCTCAAGAGGTTCATCCCGGACGCCAAGAACACGAGCATCGTCTTCACCTCGACGGAGCGCGCAGTCTCGGGCGACTACGAATTTGACAACCCGCAAATCATGGAGCTCGGTCTCCTACCGGTGGCCGAGGCGCAGGACCTCCTCCTGCTCGAGATGGAGAAGAGGAAACCCTGGACGCAGGACGATCGCAGCCGGGCACATGACCTGGTCGAGCTGATGGGCCGGCTGCCCCTCATGATCCACGTGGCAGCTCAGCATCTCAAGGCCACCAGAGAGCCGCTCTCCAAGTACCTCCGATCCTACAAGAACCGGCCGAGGGTGGGAAGCCTGCCTGCGTACCGGGCGGTCTGGGACCAGCTCAAGGACCGAGGGGCCAGCGCAGCTCTGAACCTCATGTCCATCCTGGTCTTCTACGACCAGCATATCCCGGTCGAGATGCTGACACTAGGTGCGTGGACAGCCACTCTTTCCAATGATCAACGGGACAAATGCTGACCCACGTATCGTGCACGCGCACAGGACTGAGCGCCCTGGACAGCAGGACGCCCGTCAAGACGCGGGACGCCTCTCGCAGCCGATTGACACTGAACAACACTCTCAAGGTTCTGATTGCTTTTGCTCTGGTCGAGCGCACCGAGACGGACGAGATCTCGTCTGCCGGGTCCTGGAGCTCCAGGAAGAGCTTCGACAGGACGGCCGAGTATATCGACATCCTCCGCATCCACAGTGTCGTCCAGGCCTTCTTCATCGAGACCCTGACGGAGGACAAGCAGCATTCCTTCTGGCTCGAGCGTTCGGCTGCCGTCTTTTGCCGGTCCTTTGACGAGGCCGACAAGCGCATCAGAGAAGACCCGCGCGTCGGCCTGCCCGACGACTATCGAAGGTACTCGATCCACGGAAAGCGACTGCTCGAGCACCTGAACCGGCTCGAGAAGAGAGGCCGCGACCAGCTGCCGGGCTCCCGCAAGGCGGTCGAGGAGCGCTATGACCAGATGCGGGAGGCCATCGACAGGCTCTCGCAGACTTTTCAGGGCCAGATCGTCGACGGGTCTGGAGACGTCCCCTCGACGTCGGTGTTTGAAAGGGCCAGCAGCTCGTCCGAGCTCGACTCGGAGACGCCAGCAAGCCAGCAGAGCTACACCCTGGCGGACGAATGGTATGCCGTGGCAGACGACGACGCGCAGCAGTACTCCTCGCCCACCATCATCATGCCCGGCGAATTCAACCCGTATCACTTTCACGTGCCGTACCCCAACCAAGCTCTGATTCCTTCTGTGCCTTATCAGGACGAAGAAGACGACGCCACCGTCAGCGCGACGCCCGTGCCTCCGCACCTGGAAAGGGTCGAGAGGCAGGAAGCACCCGGCATCTCGAGCAGCTTCAGCAGCCCCGTGACACCAAGGTCTGGCGAGTGCCGAGGCTCGGGCCCCAGCCACCGAACCATCAAGCGGACCGAAGCTCGGCGCTACCACGACCGCGCCGGCGCATGGAGAGACCCCAAAGTGGGCGACCCAAGAAGCAGCATCAGCCGCGAGACTGCAAAGGGGTCCATCTTCCGGCCCCGCGCATCGACTCGGCCGGGAAGCCAGTCGCGGATGGTGACGGCAGACAGCGACGCCGAGTCGACCTTGAACAAGATCAAACGAGCCGCGCCGCCGTCCCCCGGCGCTTCAGGGCCCTCCTTTCCCGAGCACGTGCGAACCTCGTCGGGCACCACGCTCCGCCCGCGCCTCAGGGTGGGTAGGAACAGCTACGCCAATGCGCAGGCCGGGCCCTCTTCAGACGACGACTACACTATCTCGCCCCCCAACTTCTCCAGCGGGCTTTCGAGGGTCTCGAGCCCACCCGCGAGCTGGACGGCCGCCACACTCAGACGCCTCCACGAGGGCAACGCTCTGCAGGGGGCCATGGCCGCCGCCGATCAGACCAACCAGACGCAGCCGGTCTTTGTGCCCATTGCCGTCCCCGTCGCCGTTCCCGTGTCTCCAGACTCCCAAACCATGATCGCGGGGTTGGATGCGCGCATCCTCAACAAGGCGGCTGCCGGCGCCGTGGGATCTCCACCGCAGGCGGCCTATCCAGGAGTGAGAACCGCCAACTCGAGTCCAGGGCAGGTCTTTCAGCCGTTTGACCTCCCAGGCCTGCGGGTGGAGTCCAACATGACGAGCAGCCTGCACTCGGTGCCTGGTCATCACAGCACCGCAGGGGCTGCTAACCTGGCTTACAGGCCTGGCAACGGCCATATCGACGCGTCGGACCTCGCTCACGGCATCGCCGGCGACGCCATGAGCAGATCCTTCCCCTTTGCCGGACCTCCGTACCCATACACGCTCCAGGTGCATCCCCCTGCCCATCCCCACGGGGTCTCGTCACCGGAGGGCTACACCTCGGAGCCCATGAGCCGCGACCCAAGCGCACAGTCCTCATCCGGCCACGCAGCCACTGCTGGCAGCGTCGGCTCCGTCCCCATCCCCTGGCCGGAGGGCCACCTCCAGCAGTCCCGACAACAACAGCAGCAGCAGCAGCAGCAGCAGCAGCAGCGCCTGTCCTCGCTGCCGCCCCATGCCGCCTCACTCGACAAGTGGGCGGCACTCGACATACTACCGCACCCGCGCAGTCCCTCGTTGGTCGAGACGGAGCCGTCGCCGCGCGCGCGCGACTCGTTCATGGAGGTGGACACAAGCTATGCGCGTTACGAAGAGAAGCACGGCGGGCGGCGCCGCTCCGGCTCGGCCAGCCTGTTCACGACGTCGCCCGCCACGGCGCGGCTGTTCCGCCGGGGCGGTGCCGCCGCCGCCGTCTCGGACCGCGGCCGGTCACGCAGCCAGGGCCCGACGCGGGGGCGCGGCGGTGGGCGGAGTCCCGGGACCTCGTCGCGCGGGTTCGCCACGCCCCCCTCTGTCGCGTCGTCGTCGGGGGGCGAGGCCATGTCGAGGTCTGGGTCCGGGGGCATCAGGCTCGGCGACGGCAGGGTCATCCAGTTTGGCAGCAGCATGCCTCCGCACGAGGTGGAGGCCGCGGTTGGGCAGGGCCCGCAGCTGCGCAGGGGCCGAGGCGGCAGCAGTGCCAGCATGGGAAGCGATGGTGGCGTCGGGCTGGGAATCTCGCAGCACTGACATCGCAAGGGGAGGCTCGTGGACATAGGAGAAATAACCTTTTTGCTGGAACGATGGTATGCATTGACCAATGTACAACGTTGATGACCGGGGGAGAAGCCTCGAGAGGAGAGAGGTAGTGTGCATGTTGCAGGAAGCAAAATATTACAACAGATATATAGGTATATATATATAGGTAGATATATGGGGAGGGAGAGAGAGAGTCATATACTTCATTTGGACTGACGAACACGATCACACAGATTCCTTTGGCCTCAACCTCTGCTTCCTAACAGTCATGTGATGGAGAGAGAGTCGAAAAGTATTTGCCGGATGGTATCTTCGCTGTGTTCTACGAGAGAGGGAGGTATCTATCTCATTTGTATCATTTGATGATGCGGCGGCGGGCATTCCATCCCAATCGGGCCACTGGCCGCCCCCTCTTGCCCAGTTTTACCTCTGCTTCGGAGAAGAGACAAAGTACCCCTCCGTACTCTTCCTCCCTCCACCAAATCCACTCCGACCCCGGAATTTGCGAATCATCCATCATCAAGCCCTGCGCTGTGTTCTCCAAACATCAAACACCTGGAAAGTCCCGCCGCCAGAGACGCACGCATCAGCCTGACTCACAGAAGAAGGAGTGTCATTCATCCACCGGTATCCGGCCTTGGCTACTCTCCAGGGTACACACATAGTACCGACCTATCAATCTTAGCGTGGAAAAGGCACAGTCACAGTCCTTCGGCCTTTTTTCCTTTCTTTTTCATGTTGTTAGGACGGATAAGCTGTTGCCATCACACACCCTCTTCAAACTGCATTCACTTGGTCTTGTGAGAAGAGAAGAGAAGCTTCTTCGGGTTGCTCACCTCATCCGCCTGCCGCGCCCACACGTCCTCCCGGACACGCTGCTCGAGCGCAACACCCGTCGCTAGGCTACGGACCAGCAGCCGGTGATCGGAACCCAGCGCATATTCCCACGAGTTCCTGGTGACATGTCTACCATTGCTCTCGGGGAGTCGATCCCCCCGGACACGGCCCATGTGAGCATTGACCTGGATGGCCCGCGCCCCAAGAAGCCCCGGTGAGCTGGATGTTAACCTGCACGCAATAGGCTGTCAGCGTCTCGCTGCCGACGTGGAATGCCAACGTCGGCTATGAGGAAGGCGCGCACTGGGTGACCTCACGTATGGTCACCGGGTACCCCAGGTGAGCTCTTCCCCGGACCTGGTGCGACACCCGTGCTGACCAAGGCCGCCCTCGGCGTCAAAGGTTTTTTGTCCACAGGAGCATCCAGGCGTTTGCTCAGGATATCACCGAGAAGCATGGCAGACCGGGCCAGCAGGCCATGCTCTTCCCCACAGAGGCCGCGGCGTCCCGTTGCCTGCGCTTCATGCAGGCCCGCTCGCCCTCGCGTCCCGACCTGCTCGACAGCATGCATTTTGGCCTGGACCTGAGCAAGCCCGACGCGGCACCCCTGAAGTCCCTAGCACCCGCCATCTCGGCGGTTCTGTTCCACCAGGACGACTTCCCCCTCGCCAAGCAGTACTGGCAACACTCGGGCGAAGGCGTCTCGAGCCGGCGAGCCGAGTTCAGCCACGGTCTCTTCAAGGACGGGCTCCTGGCGCCCAAGCAAGAGGCCCGCCGGACAAGTCCCAAACCGAGAGGCCCGAAGCGGTACCAGCGCCCCATGTCCATCGACCAGCAGTCGCCCGCGCGGCCGACGCCTCCCGGCAACGCCAATGGCGGCCAGCCCATCGCCGAAGATGGTCGCGACGCCGAGGAGACCCTCCGCTTCCTCGAGGAGCGCTTCGGCCGGAACCTGGACTTGTCGCTCGTCCAGCGGGCCAAATCGGCCATCCGCCGGCGCATCGCCGGCGCCGTGGCAGTCGATGCCGACTCGTCGGCGGCCCCGTCGCCCGACATGGGCCCCAACACCCGCGGCGTCGTCGACCTCAGGGAGGACGACATCTATCTCTACCCAACGGGGATGAACGCCATCTTCAACGCCCACCAGTACCTGCTGCGCGCCCGGGGCGAGCGGAAGAGCGTCAGCTTTGGCTTCCCCTACGTCGACACGCTCAAGATACTCGAGAAGTTTGGCCCCGGCTGCCTGTTCTACGGCCGCGCCTCGGAGGAGGAGCTGGACGAGCTAGAGACTCGGCTGCAGGGTGGCGAGGAGATTCTCGGTCTGTTCTGCGAATTCCCCGGCAACCCGCTCCTCACCTGCCCCAATCTCGTCAGGATCCGGCAGCTCGCCGACAAGTATGATTTCGCTGTCGTCATCGACGAGACCATTGGCACCTTTGCCAACGTCAACCTGCTGCCCTTTGCCGACGTCGTCGTCAGCAGCCTCACCAAGATATTCTCGGGCGACTGCAACGTCATGGGCGGCAGCCTCATACTCAACCCGCGAGGTCGCTTCTACGGAGCTCTCAAGTCCGCAGCCGCCGCTCTCTACGACGATGCCTACTGGCCCGAGGACGTCATCTTCATGGAGCGCAATAGCCGCGACTTCGCCTCGCGCATAGACCGCATCAACAGCAACGCCGAGGCCATCTGCGAGGTGCTACGAGCCAGCCCCCTGACCAAGTCGGTCCATTACCCCAAGTACAACCACTCGCGTCCCAACTATGACGCCGTCAAGCTGCCCACGGGCGGCTACGGCGGTCTGCTGTCTGTTACGTTCCACCACAAGGCCCACGCCGTGGCCTTCTACGACGCCATCGAGACGGCCAAAGGGCCCAGCCTGGGCACCAACTTCACCCTGACGTCGCCGTATGTGCTGCTTGCCCACTACCAAGAGCTCGACTGGGCCGCCTCGCTTGGCGTGGACGCCGACTTGATCCGCATCAGCGTCGGCTTGGAGGAGACGGCCGAGCTCCGGTCCGTATTTCAGCGGGCATTGGACGCAGCCACCAAGGCCACGCTGCCCTGAAGGCGTTCTACGTGTGTTTCCGCGGCAAGGATGCATCTGGTCTCGCATAGTCACTGCTTGATTCGCAGTCCTTGTCTTGTAACTAGCATCATAGGCCATCTCATTTCCCCCAAGGAGCGGTCCAGTCAGTCATGCGACCAAGCAAACCATCGTATTAAATCCAAGTACACAGAAAATAAAACGCTTCCGCTATTATCTGAAATCCAGTGATGCTGTATAGCGCTGGAGGGTATTGTCTATGACCTTGCCGCCCTCCCCGATGCAGATACACGCGAATATGGTAGACTCTGGCTATTAATGCACCCCGCCGTAGTGTGGGTGTCCTGTGACGGGTTAGGCGACCGAGCGAAGAAATAAGGCAGAGCATTTCAACCGCAGTGCATCACATGAGGACACAGGAGTTATGCTTGTAATTGGGGCCGAAGAGCTCAATACCGCGCTCTATCTCGTTGGCCGTCTGCTTCTCCTTGGCCTCCTTCCGAAAGTATTTTTCGAGAAACTTGGTGAGATCGTGGTCTAGGTTGTCTACATCAGAGCCAAACGTGTCAGTCAAACATTGCGCCAAATCCAAAGGCCCGGCGGGCAAACAGCCAAGACACCTACCCAGGTCGGCTTGCATGACGACGTCCTCGCGGCAGAGAGGACAGTGGCGCTTCCTCTCGCGCTGCAGCTTGATGACGCAGCGCACACAAAACACATGACGGCACTTCAGGCGCACGGGCAGCCACGCGAGACTGAGACAGACAGGACACGTGTAGTCGTCGATCCGAGGGACGGTCGAGACCAGCTGTTGTGACATCTCGGCGCAGACGTTCTTGGCCATCGATTCCGTCATGATCCCTCGCGCCTGGATGGCTTTCGGGAACGTGCGCGACACGCCGAGCGCCGTTCGTTTGTCAAATTCTAAAGGGCCACGTCAGCATCACCTCTTGACCAGAGTGGGCGGGGATGCCCGTGGGTATGCACAGACTTTTGAGTATTTTTTGCACGGCAACCCTGTTGTACTCCTGAAATTTGAGGTATCGGACGAGGTCGCGGTTGAGGATGAGAAACTTGTCGTACGCTTCCTGGCTCTGCGGCAGCTTGAACTTGTCACGCAAGCCGCGCTTCTCGATCTGATTCTGGAACCAGACCAGGCGCTCCAGCGCCTTTTCGCTGTCTCTTGCGCCGTGGTCTCTCTCCTGGGTGGCAAAGAAGACCTGGGCATCGACGTATAGTTCAAAGATCTCGCGCCACCTGGTCAGGTCGCTCTTGGAGAGCAGGCTGGAGGGCTTTGTGAGCTCGGACAACATGCCGCCGAGGGCCGCGATGTCGTTGCTCATAGCTCCCTCCTGATCCTTTTGCAGCTCGTCCATGTTGTCAAAGTCGCGCCGTAGCAAGTCGAAAAACTCACCGTCAAAGGACAGGGGCACCTCTATGCGGTCCAGCCTCCTGTCGCTGCTCTTGACAAGCGCCGCAGAGTCCCGAGGAGCGGCAGGGACCTGATCGGGTCTGTAGCAGAATGGTCAGCACAGTCGCGAGCGAGGCCCGGGGGGTGCTACGCCAAGAGGAGGGCCTTACAACGCATCGGATGTCTGCCGGGCGGGGATGGCACTGTCGGGCGGCGCGGTCCCAGTCGAGCTCCTCCTGGCGGCGAGGCTGCGCAAGACCGCCCTCGAAGCCGGCGACAGGCTGGCATCGACGGCAACGCCATCCTCGATGTCGACAAGAACAGTCAGTTTCGGCCTCAGAGAAGTTGTTTCTAGGACCAATGCCGGTTAGGTTCGCATGTCCCACATGGCGTTCCTGCACAATGCTCACCTTCAATTTTATATTTAGCAAATGGCTCGGAGGAAGAAGTCTGCGTAGCGAGCAACTGGTGCAGCGTTTCTGGATCCAGGCCGAGCTCTCTGAGTTCCCGCTGTATGCTCTTTAGACATTTCTTGAGTTGGCTGTATGGCACCGCGGCCTTGCGCCAAGATTCGGAATACTCTGCGCGCATGGTTAGCCCTGGCCAGGGGCGGTTGCACAGAGCGTACTACTCTCGCTCTCTCTCTCTCTCCCTGGATGGCGCATTACCTTCCCGGTTCAGGAACTCTTGGAATTCGTGACCGAACTTCATGGTTGCGAGGATGATGTCCCGCCCCGTGAGCGAGTGAAATTGCACTTCCAACAACCCGGTGTCACAGGTCAGTCAAGACTTGGACTGCAGCACATAGCAAGCTACAAGATAGGAGCAGCTGGCTAGTCTTCGATGATGTAGGTGGGATGGCCTAGAGACTGTCAGTCTCGATCCGGGGCGGCACATGATTTGCTTCCGTCTGCCGTCTTCTTCTCTTATTGCTATGCACCCACCTTGAAGCCGGATGAATTTCAAGTCGAGCTCTGTGCGAGTCTCCGAGCTCGTCCCGGAGGCACGGCCCTCCCTGCTCCGGTACGAAGCCCTTGATGGCCCTGAAGAGGGACTGGAAGCGCGCGCTCGGTGTGTGGCCAAGTGCAGCGCGGCGCGCCGACCTGGAGTGCGCGGTGGATGGAGCGAGAAGCGGGGACGGGAACGCGGACGACGCCGTAGAAATGAGCAGCAATTCGGGGTCTCAGAAGTCGGTGCCAAGACCCAGGCGCATCTACTAGTAGAAGAGGAAGATCATGGAGAAACGAAGACCAGTGGTTTCAGAGAGGGTAGAGCACCGGAGGGAAGCAGACATGGGCAGCGCGAGGATGAGATCATTTTAGGGAATGACAAGCAGAACGTACGTGTCGCTTTTTGTCGTAGTTCGAAGCTCAGTGCCTGGCCCTGGGTCCCTAGGGAGACGATTTTCAGGACGACAAAGTCCAGAGCGGCCTTGAGGAAATTTTTCCCCACCCCGCCGTCGTCCTCGTACTGACCACATTTAGTATGGTACAGGTAGACCGCACTGAGGTAGGCAAGGTAAGTTTAGGTAGTCAATTCGCAACCTCGATCTAGGTCGGTCCTGCGCCCGAGTCCCGAGTCGCTGCTAGCCTGCGCGATGCCAGCCCACGTTCTTGTTTCCCGCTCTCTGGTGGATTCTCTTTTTACTCTCGCTCGGGTCGCGTTGGGGATTGTTTGGGAAGAGGCAGATGTGCTGAGGGTCGAGAAAGAACTACCTAGGTAGTAGGTAAGGTAGCCATCAGCTCGGGAGGCCACCAATGAGCAAGAAGAAGGCATAGAAATACCTTGGCGCTTCCAGATGCGCAAAACCGCCGACTTCTAGACTATCTCACGACCTACCCCAGAGACTGGGTCAGCTCTACCAACACGCGCCTCTCTGACATTGTTGATTGTAAAATGCAGGCATACTATCCACGCACTTTAGCATGCAAGTCAGTAGTGAAGGACCAAGCCAGGTGCAGGGAGTTTCTTTAGTTTCCAGGTCCTCCCCTGTCCATCTGTCTCTTTTTCTCTACATTTCTTTTCTTCAGGAAATAGCATATATATATGTCCCTTATGTATAAGAGCCTTTGGAAGGATGATTGTCTCTTTTGTCTCAGAACTGCAAGTGTACCTAATATCAAGTGTGCGGAAGTCGCACGACCAGGTACTCTGAGTTGAGTTACCTAATGTACCTGATGGATCTTTTTCTGGATCTCCCCTCGTTGCCAAGTCTCCCAAAAATTCCAAGCTCTGCATAACCCCGCGCCTGCATTGTCGCTGGTCGGGTCTACCTAGGCCAGCACAGTCCTGGGGGGTGATTGATGATCTCATTTCCAAGATTTTCTTCGCACTACAAGGCCGTGTAAAGCTTACTGTTTCGCCGATACATAAACATCTGCACGCCACAGCAGCAACGGAGGCAACACTGAACACAAGACAGAATACAGACACCCGAAAAACATACCAACCCGCGGGCTCGCCCGGAGGGAACGACGCACTTGCCGCCACGATGGGCGCAGGGCAGTCAGCCTCACGCGACGAGAATGAGCAGGGTGCGGCCTCTCCCGTCAAGACCTGCTATTACGAGCTACTCGGCCTCGACCGCCAGGCCTCAGACGAAGAGTAAGCTTAATCTACAAGGCCCTCCCTCCTCCCAGTGTCCCGGCCCCACGGCCAGTCTGACCATGCTCCCTCCTGTCGCAGGATACGCCGTGCCTACAAGCGCAAGGCTCTCGAGCTACATCCCGACAGAAACATCAACGATGTCCAGAACGCGACCAGGAAATTCGCCGAGGTCCAGACCGCCTACGAGGTCCTCTCCGATCCCCAGGAACGGGCCTGGTACGACTCCCACCGCGATGCAATCCTAAGGGGCGACCCCGACGGGGACTCCTCGAGCCCCTACGAACACAATAACCAGCGCGTCACCACCACCGAGGAGCTCTACTCGCTCATGGGCCGCTTCAACACCAGCGTCCCCTTCGACGACAGCCCCCGGGGCTTCTTTGGCATTCTCAACCTCACCTTCGACCAGCTCGCTGCAGAGGAAGCGGCGGCCTGCAACTGGGACGGCCAGCCCGTGCCGCAGTACCCTCCCTTTGGCTCAGCCGACGACGACCACGAATCCACCGCCCGGCCCTTCTACAATGCCTGGTCGGGTTTCTCCACCAAGAAGTCCTTTAGCTGGAAGGACAAGTATAGGCTCTCCGAGGCCCCCGACCGCCGAATCCGCCGCCTGATGGAAAAGGAGAACAGAAAGTTCCGCGACGACGCCATCCGTGACTTCAACGACGCTGTTAGATCCCTGGTTGCCTTTGTCAAGAAAAGGGATCCCAGATACATCGCCAGCAGCCAGTCCGAGGCTGAGCGGCAGAAAGCCCTGCGCGACTCGGTGGCCGCACAGGCAGCCCGCTCTCGGGCGGCGAACCAAGAAAAGTTGGCCAATTATACCGAGCCCGACTGGATCAAGTCCCGCGAGCTCGATGAAGATCACCTCAGCGAGTTCTCCATGAGCGAGGAGGAGTCCGAGGTGGAACAGATTGAATGCGTCGTCTGCAACAAGTCCTTCAAGAGCGAGAAGCAGTTCCAAGCGCACGAGAAGAGCAAAAAACACATCAAGGCTGTGCAGCAGTTGCGTCGGGAGATGAAAAAGCAGGATACGGCTCTCGAGCTGGACGCCGAGCAAGCGCGGCCCGAGGTGGACGCCCAGACTGCGACGTCCAACCTACATGCCCCGAGTGCCTCCGAAAACGGGTTTATCGTTGAGCCAAAGCAAGCTTCCAACGGCCAAAGATCGCTCGAAAAAGCAAACACAGGAGACGAGGGCGACGGTGCAGGCCAGACTTCGCCAGGTCGATCCTCGGCTGCCAGCGCTTCTCCTTCCGAAATTTCGGATGATGACGACTATGCCCCGAGGCATTCTGTGCAGGACCGTCTCCTCTCACAGACTCGGGAAGGCGAACCTACAGACCCGACACAGCTCGCCGATGAGTTGCTCCCCTCCCAATTCACCACTCTGAACGTGGACAGCCAGCCTGTGCCGAAGAAGGTTGGCAGGGCCAAGGCCAAGAGGGAGAAAAAGGCAGCCCGAGAAGTCGCCCAGGGGCAGCAGGGTAATGTGGTATGTTGTCAAACCCCAGGGCAAGGTTTCGGTTCGAGAAGGGTGAGAGACGGAGCACTGACTGCTAGTTGTATAGCACCAATGCGCGATCTGCGAGCAAACGTTCCCGTCCCGAAGCAAGCTCTTTGAGCATATCAACGAACTAGGTCATGCTAAGCTAGTCCCTGCTACGTCCAGGCCCGCCAAGGGTGGTAAGAAAAACAAGAAGTGAGAGACTGCTACTGGCAGGACTTGATGCCATACCGGAATGCAGCACTGCGGGGTCCGTGGCGAGGACGGCACGCCACGCACGCCAACACCAATGGCCCATCCCTGCGATCACGCATCATCGCGGCGTCCCGCTCCCGCAGCTCCTTGCGCCTGGGATGTTGAGGGGGACGATGTGGGCCTGCCGAAACCAGGTCATCAAGATTAGCACAGGACAATACACCGTCTACCAGATTACCACCGCAACAGTGTTGTACTGACTGGTGTCCCTCCGCCCGACAGCGACAAGCTCTCTCCGACGGAGGTCAAGGTGTGGGGGGCTAGGCCTCCAAGATGGTCTCTGCATCGTCTTCATCACTCAGAGTTTCGACCTCGTCAATAGCCTCGTGCCGCCCAGGGGCCATAGCCCCGGCTGGGTCGTTTGGTGATATGGTAATGATGGCTTTTCCCTGGACATGCTTGACAGAGCTCTTCCACGTCTCCCAGTCATCCTCGTCTCGAATGAGAAAGGCTATGAGCATACTCGGGTCCATCTCGCGTATATGAAGCCGCCGCAGCCGCCGCGTGTGACACGAACCGACTTCGTCCGCCGTGTAATCGGCGACCTGCTCGTGGAAGGGGAGGGCGGTGCGGGTAAAGTGAGGGTCGAGGTAGTATAGAAAGGAACCTTGGTTGTCAGGACATCGCTGGGCACCAACAAAATAGTGCGATGAGGAAGGGCGCCCCCTGGAGGATTCAGCGTCAGATTATTGCAAGCAGACCTGCGAGGTGGTGTCGTGTGGGGACCTACCCAGCGATGCCTACAGACTGAGGTAGCTGTAGACTGGATGTGAGGGCCTCCCAGTAGACTGGGTTGATCTTATCGATACCGAGCCTTGTGCTCACCAGAATCAGAGTAGGATGAAACGCCTCGTCGTTCGGCTTGGCGGTAGCCATAAAAGTATCTTCATAGACATCCGGGAGGTCGCCCGTGGAGTAGACACGAAGCTGGCCCTGCCGCGCGTTGGTAAGCGCCCTGTGCATGTGTCAGCCAGGCAACATGTAGACAATAAGAATGCCGGGTCCCCATACTGGATACATCGAGTCGTGGCTGACGGTCCAAACCACTCGCCGGGGTACTTTCCGCATGCCTCGGCGCCGTGCCTGACAAAACTATGGATAGAGAAGGGCGCCCTCGGATCGTCTGCAAACAGAGAGAGGAGCTGCCTTTCCTGGTCGCTCTTATCGCCTCTCCGCCAGTCTGGTCTCGCGTCAGTAACATTCAGAAGGACACCAAAGGAGGGGAAAGGAGGCCTATGACGCACCTCGACCGAGCTCGAGCATGGCCAGCGCGTTTGCGAGTAGACATTGGCCGGAGCGGATCATGCACCCCCATCCACTATCGGAGGTGAAGCCCGACTGGTCGCCTAGCGTTCTCAGACGCATGGAGAAGGAGAGAGCCGTCGAGGCTTTGGGGTCTGCAGATCTCGGGATGGAGTCAAAGCTGGACCGGTACGTCATCCAGATACGGGACTCGAAGTCGTCCAGGAAGGCGACGGGCCATCCGCCGCTGTCGTCACCGGCGTCTTCGTAGGCCAGCGAGGAGCTGAAGCTGCTCGAGGCGGAGTCGGGGGGCGTGACGGGCGCCGCATTCGTGCCTGGGTGTGAAGCAGTGGCCGAGGCGGCTGGCAGTGGTGGAGGAGTAGTTGGAGCACCCGAGTGTTGACGGTCGGCGTCTCTGCTAGTCCCGACGGTATACGAACACCCCAAGCACCAGACGGGAATATCTGCGGCGGTATCGTTGACGGGCTCCGGGTCCCAGATCATCTTGACAATACGGCGACCATATCTGCCGAGGTCTGCAGCTCCAGCTACGGCGGCATCCATGATGTGGGCCCAGATCGGTCTCCGTGTGAACCTGAACGGGTTTTCGTGGGGGTCGAGTTGTTTTTTCCTTTTTCTTCTTCTCTTTCCAGTGACCTCGAGATTAAGCTGAGGCAGCTACGCGGATGCAAGCAGAACGTGAGCTCTGGGCGTAGGGGATTCGTGAATGATCACAACAGATGAAATGCCCCGTCAGGATCCCCGCATCGTCGTCATACACAGCAGCGTGCAAGTCAGCACAGGGACTGGGCCAAGGTGTTTGACGGGTTTGGAGAGCAGTACTGTTGTAGACAGCGTCACGTAGGGGAATTCAGGCGGTGATAATGGGAAACAGCCTAGGTATTGTGCCGATGAGGTTGCGAAAAGTAGATCTGCTGGCTAAGATGAGCGTAGGTAAGGTCAGGCAGGACAGAAGGTTGGGGATTCCGACCGCAGGTGGCTCGGGATATCAGGTGGGCTTCCGTTGTTACCGCTAATGGATGGGGCCGGGTAGGTAGCCAACCCCACTGAACAGGTGCATCCATGGATGGACGTAGGCCTGGACTTGGGGGGCCCACTTGAGATTCAGGCGACCACCACAGCCCTGGAGCACGACAGAGACTCATGACGAGGGAGGTACCTAACTACCTAGGCAGGTACTTACAAGCCGGCTGCTTATCATGGACATGGAGTCATCCGGCCAGGAAAGGGACTTCCTGTCAATCAACCTACCGAGTGCCAAAGCCGCCAGCCATCACGCAAGGGTGGTGTCGGTCCAGAGACTGAGACCTGAGGTAGGTAGTTAGGTAATGTCTTGAAACAATTCTACCATATTTACGAGGCATGCGGACCTATGTGCTCAGATCAATAAGCCGCGACCTGGGACCAAAGGACGAGAACAGATGGTACTCTTTGCTTCCAGCGATTTTTCTATGTGCCCAATAAAATAAGTACCTAGGCAGGGAGGCCCCTTAGAACCCCTTCTCTGGTCCAAAAAAAGCCAGATGGTGTTTTTGTCGTCTACCTACCTTACTTCAAGGACTGTCCAATGATAGGTACCTAGATAACGATAGGTAAGTCCAAAATTCGCGTACCTACTCCGTAAGGTAACTGGTTCCTGTGGAGTCGAGTGCATTCGTTGATTGTTTGCCCCGGCTACCTTACTGACTGGAGACACAAAGCAGAGAACGAAGAAGAGAGACAGGGAAAGGAAAACAAGTACTTTCTCACACAAACACAAAGAGCAAAGACGGAGAGCAAAGACAGCTTGGCCTCCCTCACTTTTTCGCTTCTTTCTTCTTTCTCGCTGGTTGGCAAATGCCAGATCTTCTACTACTAGTCACCGCAACCAAGGCAACCAAGCCACAGACGACGCAATCTCAGATCTGACTGACCCACCAGTAAGAGTCAGATTTCAGCCACGTTTGCGGAGCCTCACGTTTCCGGGCTTGATATCATCAGCCCGCCATCTGTCATTCGACGTCGGGATAGAGCGCTTCGTCCATCCCGGAGGCATGGCTAAGAACAAGAAGGGAGCACGCGGGGCCAAGGCTGCCCGTCTACGTGCTGCCGCGGCGTCCACTCGGCCTGCCCGGCATCTCGAAACACCCCAAGCTCTCTCTCGCAGCTTTGCAGATGCACACTCATCAAATGGTCTGTCAACTCCGGTGCAAGGCCTCCTCGGTCCCTCCTCGCGAGTTACTAATGCCATTTCCACAGCTCATGGCTTCACGTTGCAAGACGAGGCCAGAAATACGACTCATGGCACGTCCGACTGGGACCGAGCCGCCAAGCTAAGGGACAGGCCTGTTGCCTTTGTTAGTGCCGGCCTCATCGAGCCTCTTCCGGAGCTGCATGCTGAGGAGGACACTGCCGGCCAAGGCAAGGCAGGCGCTGTTGAAGCGGTGGCTCGAACCGGGGGTAATGGCGACGTCGGCACAGGCGGAATTCTTGACTCTCCTGGTCATCACCCACCAGCAAAAAATGGACCAGACAATGCCCCGGCAGACAACGAGTCGGCCGCCTCTTTGAGAGAACTAGATCCACTGGATGCCAGCTCGATAGCGCCATTCTTCTTTGACACGGCCGGAGATCCAGCCCTTGGCACAACCTCCGGACGTCCAGTCACGGTGCCAGAGTACGATCGCGGCTCACCAGGCGCTGAGTCGGACTCGAGCGAGGATGTCGTCCTCTTCAGAGGCAGGGAGTCAAAAGGTTGGCAGGGAGCACCGCCTTTGGGCATGACGGCCATCCGGCGAGAGATTGCCGCGGTCGAGTCAAGTCTTGACCCGCCGACAATCCAGCGTCCCGTGCACCAACCCCGAGCTGCGCTTGATGACTCGCCTGCACAGGCGTGGACCGCTTATGAAAGACCTGCTGACGATGGAACACAGTCGTCCGTGCGCAGTAATACGGATGATGAGCAGGATGGCGAAGATGCCATCCTTGCCGATTACATCAGGAACATGGACGAGGACGGCATAGCAGGCCTTCTCCAGCAGTACCAGATTGTCTCACGGGCTCTAGAGGGCTCCTACAACGCTGTCGTATTAGATAATTCGAGCGAGAGTGCAAGTGGCTCTTTCCAAGACGAGGAGGACGGCGATTTGCGAGACGACATGGGTCCGAGCAGCCGACACTCGCCTGCTTCAGACGACAAGGCTTTGGGAGATGGAATGGATGACGACAGAGAAGCTGATCGTATGGACGCCGATATCGACGATGCCCAGCTCGCCGCGCTGTTTGCCAAACAGGAGGAGCTCGGGCTGGACGGGGATGAGCTACTCGTATTCGACGAGAGTTATGCCACATCCACCAAGCCCCGGGCGAGAGGTAAGAAGGCTTCGGTACGGGGCTATCTAGACGCACCGGGCAAAGTGCAGGATCGATCCGCCAGTGCCCTGGCTGACGCATTTGACAACTTTGACCTGTCCAACTGGTCCGCTTCTAGCCTGAACAAGAAACCCAAGGGTGCGCGTGGTCGCCCATCGTTCGACGTGTCTGATTCGGAACTCGAAGAGGCGCTGCATACAGCATGGCAGAAAGATCGGCTACGCAAGAAGGAGAAAAAGGCGCAGCGAGAGGAGCTTAGGGCGCAGGGCCTCCTTGGCAAACATGCGAACCCCGATGATCCCCGCGTCAAATACAGGGGCGGCCTGAGTCTGGAGGCTCTCAGCATGGAACTACGGGCCTTTCTCCTCGGCTCTGATGAGATGTACGTTGTGTCCCGGCGATTCTGCCTTCCCGCTCAGCTACATATACTGACATATGGTCTTTCTCTCTCTGTGTAGCCTCCGTCTTCCGCCCATGGACGCGTCTGCGCGCAAGATTGTCCACGAGATTGCCAACCGTTTCAAAATCAAGTCCAAGTCCACCGGCAGCGGCGACCAGCGACGACCGGTCCTGCACCGCACCAAGTACACGGCCAAGTTTGGAGAGACATCGTTCGAGGCGGCGTTTGCCCGCATCAGGCGCCGCCACTTCCCACGTCCTGACGAGAGGGGCCGCGCGCCGAAGCGTCCGGCTGGTGCGGGCGGCCGCATCAATCACGCGGCTGTCACCTATCGCGAAGGCGAGGTCGTAGGCGGTTCAGCCCCGGAGATCGCAGAATCGAATCGGGGTCGCGCCATGTTGGAGAAGATGGGCTGGATGAGCGGTATGGCACTGGGCGCAATGGACAACAAAGGGATCAAGCAGCCCATCACCCACGTTGTCAAACGGACGAAAGCCGGTCTGGGATAAGAATACCAGATCGCTCGTGTCTTTCTCTTTGCAAGCTGTACTTCAACTCTCGCAGGATCACCGTTCGGGCGCCGTCATCATCGCCCCCAGCTGCCGGTATCAGAGGCCGCCTGGCGAGAACCGGGGCGGATTTTTTTCTCCTAATCGTTAGCCAAGAAATCAGAGGCAATCACGACGCGCGAGTTTGAGAAGCAGGCCTTCCTTGTTGATTGTTCATGTGCAAGAGTTCATTTCCGAAAATCCTATTCTGTAGGTATTGTACAGCCGCAAACCCCGTTGACCGTGAAGACATTGCCCCCATAAAAAGCAGACCATCCGTAACGCATTAAGAGACTCCAAGGAACAGGGCGGCCTTGGTCAGTCTCATCATGACACCCAAATGCCAAGCAAATCCCGATGCCCTAGAGAAAAACAAGAAAAGCAGGAAAAGACATGCTTATTTCGTGGATGAAGAGTACTTGGTGACGGCCTTGGTACCCTCAGAAACAGCGTGCTTGGCCAGCTCACCAGGCAGGATCAGGCGGACAGAGGTCTGAATCTCGCGGGAGGAGATGGTGGACTTCTTGTTGTAGGCAGCCAGCTTGGAAGCCTCGGTGGCGACGCGCTCGAAAATGTCTAGACGCGTACATTAGTGTCAATGTCGGGGAACAGTACCAGGTGGGCATCCATGAGACATACCGTTGACAAACGAGTTCAGGATCGACATGGCACGGTTGGAGATACCAGTGTCGGGGTGGACCTGCTTGAGGACTGAGAGAGAAAGGCGTCAGTAATGTGCGCGCGAGTCTGTGCGGGAGCAGGCGACGCGGCCAGAGGCGCGTTCCTTGCGCCCAAGGCGCATGTTTGCGTTGACGACTCACCCTTGTAGATGTAGGAGGAGTAGGTCTCCTTGCGAGCCTTGGTGCGCTTCTTCTTGTCACCGGAAGCGGCAGTCTTCTTGCCGGCATCCTTCTTCTCGGGAGCCTTGGAGGCAGTGGCGGGCGCCTTGGAGGCGGGCTTCTTGTCAGCAGCCTTCGGGGGCATTTTGGCGGATTGGAAAAAGTGGTGGGATTAAGTTGCAAAGTTGGATGAGATGAGGCAGATGAATGCTGCGAGATGAGTCGTCGTTCGTGCAGAGAAAGTCGATGATGAATGTTGTCGAAGGAGAGAATTGGAAAGATGGGGGGGTGCGTGAGGTTTTTGTAGGTGGACGCGACAGAGCCTAGCGGCTTTACTGATTACTTGACCTTTATTTTGGGGGAGGGGGTGGGTGGACAGCCCAGAGCTCCAACCACTTGGGCCACCAAAGCTACTGATTTGACGCGCCAGAGGCCTGCTCGGTGGAGTGGCCCGTGCGTGGGGCAACGCCCATTCCTGATTCAGAAATTCGACGGGAGGGGAAGCTCACACGGAAGGGGCGGTTGGTACCCAGGTACCTAGTTACACAGGTAGCTGGAGCTTCATGTTTGGCCGAAGCTGTTCAAGCGTTGATTTTCCACTCACAAATCACCCACCTGGGCCCAGGAAGGCGCCCGCCCCACAGACGCGTCGAAGCCGTGCCTGCCTCCATATCCCCTGCAAACGCGCTCGCTAGCCACTGCTTTACAATACCTACTTGAGTAGGCTGTTCTTTCATAACAAGCAGCAAAACCAGAGCCTGCCAGGCAAGAGGACTCGCGTTGCATTTGATAGCATTTTGTTGTTTACCCATTCTGGCATTTTCCCCAATGTGGACAAAGGTCAACCTCAATGTGGACTAGGTAGCTGGTCTTGCTCGTCTCTCAGCCACTCTGCGATCACGTCCAACCATACCTACCTTAGGTACCTAAGAGTACAGAGTACAGAGTAAGGAGGTACTCCGTAGTGTCTACTCCGTAAGTCGTTATCAACAGCAAGGCTTGGGCTTGCCTGTCTCGCTGTGCATGTGCGCACTCAGTACTCTAGTCTCTGTCACGGCCTCTCGGCCAAGCCTTTCTCCAATGAAGTAACTAGACGAGACTGGGAGTGGGTGCGTGGATGCCAAACCGACGCTGACACTTGCATTTTGATGGGCGATGGCACATCTCCACTCGCACACCATGTCCCGGAGGCTCGCTCTCGATGCCAACTCCGCTCCTGTGTCTACATCGGGAAAGCAGTCCAACGTACTGGACTTATCAAGAGAGCCACTGGTGCGCTACGGGGTTGAAGGTACTCGGCAGTGACCCGGCAGACAGCAGAGGCACGAGACGTGAAGCCCGATACCAACCAAGTGGGCAGGCTCCTCAGTGATTATAGGAGATGGATTACGATCAGTATCTGGTGATAATGGAAGAAGAACAAGGAGTCCACGGCAGGACCATGGCGTCAAGAAGTTTAGAGTAATCTACTTGAGCTCGGTTTGATATAGCCATATCAGTTCGACCGTCGGAGCCAGGACCAGTTGACATCCATTCGTTGATATGGGATAAAGATGTGAGTGGTTGGCATCAACTGTCATTGATTGGCGCTGCCATTCATTGATTTCCTGCCCTCCCAGACAGAAGGGGCAAAAAGGCACGACGTCCTAGCTATGGGCATTACTCTTTGTCTACTTGTAATTCAACGACGCAAATATGCATCCATACAGGTAGTGCCCGCAAGGGTATGGGCGATGATACTTGGTACTTGCGGCACCCTGCTTTGACCGAGACTAGCACGCTATGCACGGCGGGTAGGCCAGCCCACCAGTTGGACGCACGCCTCCACGATGGACGAAGCAGCTGGGGGCGAGGCTTACCTAGGTACCTATCACACTCATAGCAAAGAGGAGGTAGGTCAAGTAAGGATGTACCTAGGTACTTGCCTACCTACATGCCTCCTTCACCGCGAATCAACCAGCAGGTCATGTTTTGAAAGTGTGTGTGGATGGATCAGTGTGGGGGAGAATGGGCAAAGACC
This sequence comes from Thyridium curvatum, assembly GCF_004353045.1. Taxonomy (NCBI): domain Eukaryota; kingdom Fungi; phylum Ascomycota; class Sordariomycetes; order Thyridiales; family Thyridiaceae; genus Thyridium; species Thyridium curvatum. The sequence goes on along the minus strand of NW_022156766.1, from coordinate 13,917 downwards.
GCCGCGCGCCGTATTTGATCTGTTGTAGGCAGCTGTTGTTGGTGGCACACGCCCCCCTGTCCGCCGCAAAATTTCCATTTTCCCACGCCGCGCCCGAATAATAATCTGCCGCTTTCGGATTAGCGCCAATCCTCATGCGTGGTGATCCGTGATCGCGCATCTCGCACTGGGAAAACTACTTAACTGCCAACTCCCCCACCAATCCTCAAGTCCCTCCCATCTTCATCCCCAAATTTCTCATCCAAGCCGCTACTTTTCGTCCTCGAACATCTCGACCCTCGTGTCCAGCATCAGCTAAACCACATCTCCAACCTTTTCCAACCCCCCAAAACAACAAGCAAAATGACTGGAGGCGGCAAGTCCGGCGGCAAGGCCAGCGGTTCCAAGAACTCGCAAACGTAAGTTGGCTCCGCGGCTCTTCGGGAGTCTGCAATGTGCCTTGACGCGTCTCGTCTCATCGGGACGCGTCTCAGGCCATCCAAGTTGCTTCGCTGTTTTGACCCCCCGAGACTGACCCGTCTTTGTAGCCGATCTTCCAAGGCCGGTCTGGCTTTCCCCGTCGGCCGTGTTCACCGTCTGCTCCGCAAGGGCAACTACGCCCAGCGTGTCGGTGCCGGTGCCCCGGTCTACCTCGCTGCCGTCCTCGAGTACCTCGCTGCTGAGATTCTCGAGTTGGCTGGCAACGCTGCTCGCGACAACAAGAAGACCCGCATCATCCCCCGTCACCTGCAGCTCGCCATCCGAAACGATGAGGAGCTGAACAAGCTGCTGGGTCACGTCACTATCGCACAAGGTGGTGTCCTGCCCAACATCCACCAGAGTAAGCCGCTACCCCACACACTCGCGTCTCCGCTCTCCATGACTAACGTGCCTCCTTTCAGACCTGCTGCCCAAGAAGACCGGCAAGACTGGCAAGAACGCGAGCCAGGAGTTGTAAATGGGTGGTCTGGTGTTTTTGTTTTTTTGCTCCATTATTTGGTCGGCTTGTTTTGGGTGTCATGACATGGGGTCACTGGGATCACAGGGTTTACGGTTGCGTTTTTTAAACATCAGGGTTGTACATTAATCCCCTTTTACGGCAAATGGTCATGAATGAAGACATCTTTTGAACGATCAACCTTCCGCTGTGCTGTCTGCGATTTCGGATCTTTTGGACTTCGATTGCAAGTCGCTTCCACACCTTGTGATTCGCCGCTGCACCGCGTTGCCTGCGTTCGCGAAGACTAGCTTGGATTCATATTTATTTCGGACGCGGTCTTGTGGGCTTCGCGGGACTAGCATCGGTATCTAAGGAACGTCCCTGGCGGTTGCTTCCCCTGGCGAAGGGCCTCGAGGCATCAAGAAAAGATGCAAGTGGTCTCTATCAATTTGATTTTGCTCGGTTGGATTTCTCGTTATCTCGCTATATGTACAATCCTTGGCAAAAGACCCCCGTCCATGTGTCCCAAATGCCAGCGTTTCCTAGAACTTCAGTGGTGGGGGGGCTGTGAAAATCAAGTCAGACACGGCTTTTCCCATTCCTTTCTTCCCTCGGCGAGAGAGAAAGAAACCATCGGTTCGGGGTAGAAGGAGGGGTACTCACGATCGAGAATGGGCGCAGCTAAGTTTCTCTCATATTTTGAGCCTGAGTGATTGCCGTCAGTGTCTCCTCCGCCTGGAGTGCCGCAAAGGGCAGCTTATCAAGAGGTGGATCGCAACATACCTCCGGGTGCCGTTGGGTGGCAGTAGGGATCAGGATGCTTCCATTTTTCCAGAAGCTTCTCGGTTTCCTTCAACAGAGCCTATGGGATGACGATGACGGATTAGCAACCAGTCCATCTTGTGCCTGTGCAATGCGAGTCCGCAGTCTCCTTCCCCGGGACATACCCTTTGTTGCCGTGGGTCTGTGATGTTTCGGTTCGCCTCAAAGAGAGAACGTATGTAGAGCGCCTGGCCGCGCCAGAGATGCCGGTGGACGGCCCAGTCGAGAGCGAGCTTCAACGACCTCCGGTATAAAGAGCTATGTTGGGGCCGTCGGCGTCAGTATTTCCTATCTTTGCGAGGGAGAGGATCGAGCCTGCTCACAGGGTAGCTTGTCGGGTGGACATGGCGGGCAATTGATGATGCAGCCCGTCAAGGAGCCGTGGGCTTAATACGGAGAGGGTGGTCTGCTTGCTCCCTAGTGAGGAGGGAAGGCGACACGTTAATCGGGTCGGGACGGAAGCAGGGGGGACGCAGACGCCCTCGTGCAAGTGAAGTGGCTTCAATCGGTGCCCTTCGATACAATTGAGGGACTTGCCGGGTCTCGAAATGACGACCGATGGGGGATTTCTGCGAAAGGCACGGCTGTCCGGGTTGTTGTGAGAGCTTCCACCAGATTTGAGTGAAAGGACGAGGTTGTGGATGCCTTGTTGCCTTAGCCGGAAGTTTTGGTTTCGAAAAGCCTACATGCTATTGGCCAGGCCGCTGATCGGCTTTTTACCTCCCGAGCCGATACTTCGAGCTTGGGCCACTAAGTTAGGTGTAGTGCAGAACATCAGCGCTACGCGCTATTGCTATTCCCAAGAGTCCAGGTACCTACATCGTCCCACAGGAGTGTACCTACCAGCACATCGCCTGCTGGGCTGGTCCAGTGCGCCAGTGTTGTCGCTGGGGCCCCATTTATTTCCACGCCTGGTCGGCTTTCGTACCAGGAACCAAGCAATGCGTCGGCTCGAGAGCTGACTGGATCCCCCCCATGCACGGTACAATTCGGGAAGTGCTCTCCCATGTTTTTTTTAGCAGGGCCATCTTGAATAGGACCTCACGATCTTCCCTTTCCTAATTCCTACGATCGCATCAATCCATCTGTCAGCTTTCTCAGTCCCCTGATCGACACTCCCCTTCCATCCGTTTCTCTCTCCTGCTCTTCAGTCTTCTGGGTTGCCATTGGCGCTCGATCGACTGCGCTCATTCCCTCAGGTCTGATTAGACACATAGTTGGCCCTTATTTTTCCTTTCCCCTTTCGGCACCATGTTGTCCAGAAGCCTGTTGACGGTGACCCGTTGCGCCCGGCTGCGCCAGGTCCAGCAGCCGCTGCAGCAGTATGCTCTCCCTCTATACTTCCGCCAGGTCCGCAGCTATGCCGACAGGGTCGTCAAAGTGCCTCAGATGGCCGAGTCCATATCGGAAGGAACGTTGAAGCAGTGGTCCAAACAGGTTGGCGACTTTGTCGAGCAGGACGAGGAGATTGCTACCATCGAGACCGACAAGGTGAGCCCGGGCTCTCGCGCGCAGGAAGCAGTGCAATCTGCCTCTGCGCTACCTCTGTGGCGAGCTTGCGTGAAGAAGACTGACCGGACCGTGTTTGACAGATTGACGTTGCCGTCAACGCGCCTGAAGCAGGTACTATCAAGGAATTCCTCGCCAACGAAGAAGACACCGTCACTGTCGGCCAGGATCTCGTCCGCATCGAGCTTGGAGGCGCACCCTCCGATGGGGCCAAACAGGCGCCGTCCGAGTCCAAGGATGAGGCCAAGAAGGAGGACGCCCCAGCATCGCGAGAGACGGTAGAGCCTCCCAAGAAGGAGGAGAGCAAGCCGGCACCGCCACCGCCGGCTCCCGAGAAGAAGGAACCCTCTCCGTCCCCTAAACAGTCCCCGCCGGCCGCCAAGGAGTCCTTGTCCTCCACGCCCACTCTCGGAAGTCGGGAGGAACGCAAGGTAAGTGCCACGGGCCCATTGACCGCGATGCACGTGCCACGCTTTCTAATCTCTGTACGCCGATCCAGGTCAAGATGAATCGCATGCGCCTTCGAATCGCCGAGCGCCTCAAGCAATCCCAGAACACGGCCGCGTCCCTGACGACCTTCAACGAGGTCGATATGTCGTCATTGATGGAGTTCCGCAAGCTGTACAAGGACGACGTCCTCAAGAAGACGGGCGTGAAACTTGGATTCATGAGCGCCTTCTCCCGCGCGTGCGTCTTGGCTATGCGGGATCTGCCCGCGGTCAACGCATCCATCGAAGGACCCAACGGCGGTGACACCATCGTCTATCGCGATTACGTGGATATTAGTGTTGCTGTCGCTACGGAGAAGGGCTTGGTGACGCCCGTTGTGCGCAACGTGGAGACCATGGACATGGTCGGCATCGAGAAGGCCATCGCTGATATGGGCAAGAAGGCAAGTAGTTCCCTTCCGTGTGTCGCGTTGACACGCCTCTTGCGAAGCCTTGTTGGATCCTAGCATCCCTAGGCATCACAGTTGATACACATGCGATTGACTAGTACTGACCTTACCACTCAGGCCCGTGACGGTAAGCTCACCATCGAGGATATGGCCGGCGGCACGTTCACCATCAGCAATGGCGGTGTGTTCGGGTCCCTTATGGGTACACCCATCATCAACCTTCCTCAGAGTGCCGTGCTGGGCCTCCATGCTATCAAGGAGCGCCCCGTCGCTGTCAATGGCAAGATCGAGATCCGACCCATGATGTATCTGGCCCTTACCTACGATCACAGGCTTCTGGATGGCAGAGAAGCAGTGCAGTTCTTGGTCAAGGTCAAGGAGTACATTGAGGATCCCAGGCGTATGCTGCTATAGACAGTGACGTCCGTTTGCGGTGTCTTGCAGAGAGTGTGGTTTCTGCACCAGCATAGGTCTTGCAGTCTGATGGAGCCAGTCCAGCCGAGCGTTTATTGCTAGGTTGTGGATCGTGTATACTTAGACATTTTTTGCCCAATAAATGAAGAACCTAGAGGGGCTCCAGGTGTCGGCGTAGTCTTGAGATATCTATAATTGTAATGCAGGTGGTCTAGGTTACAGCGGCTCACCGTCCTCCCGCAGCAACTTCCTGTCTGATAGTCTCGCGCTCCTGACCCGGACTGTATATCCTGAAGATGCCTGGTATGCACATACTGTTGCGACAGCTTAGAAGCGAGCATGGCTGCGATTCAATCTCTTGGGTGTGCTCATTTATGCTGTGTTAACCTCAAGCGCTCTGTGGAGTCTAGTGAGGCAACCGGTACCGAGTCTGCTTGGCTGGATTTGGAGGCATCCAAGTCTTACCTTTACAGCATTTGGGTTTGGTTGCTTTATTTGGTGCTCCTGTTTGCTTTCTTCATGGTCGTGTTTGTCTTTCTCATTGGTGTGGTCGATAATTTGCATCTGGTGAATTTTGTATTTTCTTGATCTTATTTTAAATTCAGACTCTATAAACAATAAATTCAAACTTGCCTCCGCCACCTGCATGGACCGGGAACATGCATGTGATATGTCCAATACATCTAAACACATTCCTGTATGCATACCATATGCTGAGCAATTTTTTCTTCTTCTTCTTGTCTTTCCTTCCCCTTCTCCTAAATGCTTCTGAACGCCGTCCTCACCTTCGATGGGAAAGTGAAGACTGGCCAGATCGCGTGACTAGAAGACGTCAAGTCATAACACTCACTGCGATATATCAGGTATTAAAGGAAACATCATGTTCCCAATACTAGTCAAATTTTCGCACTGCACTGCTTCCATACAGATAGGTTTGATGTTGAAACATAAAAGCGATGATGCTCCATAGATCAACAGCTACAAAGATAGCGAATAGCTAATGTGGGGCCTTTGTTTTGCCGTCGATACCCTTCTTCACATCGACTCACTCCTATGTAAGTCCACTGAACGCCCTCATTTGTTGAAAAAGTATTCGTTCTTCTCCGACTCAGAAGGACTGTCCGGCTGCGGGGCATGCTCCTGTTGTGCCTCCTCTTGCGCCTGCTGGTCGAAGGCTTCGGCAGCGCAGTCGAAGGCATCATCGCCATGCTCGTTGTTCTGTGTGATGTCCGGCATGATTTCTCACGGAGACTTCTGATGAAGGGCAGCTGTCGACGATGCGATTAGTTTCGACTCGGTTGCCAATGAAGCTAGGTGGGTGTATATACTGAAAGCAGGTTTGGGGAAAGGGTTCAGTCTGAAGTACCAAAATTATCGATTGGGTTCTGGTTGAAGGCCAGTCGATGGAGGACCTGAGATGGACAACTGTAGTACAGTCTTATATAACACAGATGGAGTAAATGGCAATGGTAAGGCTGAGCTGTGAGGCATAAAAGCTGTGGAACTTTGAGCCAGTCTGGCGTCCCTGCATGCATAGTCTAAATGGCCAGGCGTTTTCTCAAGGCAGTCATTGGCTGTCTTCACCGAAAACAGGCAGCAACGGTTGCTGGAAGTATTTGATTGTTTTGTGTGCATGAGATGGTGTCATAGTGGCACGACAATTGCATGTGCTCTATGATTATCGTTGGGATCGGCTTCGAAAGGTCAGTAGCTGAGTGAATCGCGCAATTGTGAGATTCTATCTGCATCCGCCAAGTTGAGAGCATTCCGCATCATGTGAGACGTGTCTTCCTGTGAGAGGTCGTGTGGGTCTTCTTATGCAGACCAGACATGATATCGACCGGAGCAAGAGCCGCTTCGACGCCGTTGGAAGAGTGTTGGTGTTCAAAGGCAGAGCCGCATGAAGCCGAATTGCCTGGTTGTCTTCCCCATGTCAGAGAGTGGGTGGAGTTGCTGCGATTGTGCAAGTCAAGGCCATGGAGGTCCCACACACCCTATCACGGAAGAAATTCAGGCAGGACAGTATCAATTTTGCTTGCATCCTGGCTTTCTCATATGTCAGCATGTCTGGAAGCGCCAGATAAGGGTGTCGTAGAGGAGGGGGTCTGGTAAAATGTGAGTACGTTGACCGAGAGGATGGTTTCAGGATGGAATAGGACGTGGCTGCAGAGCCATAGTATATGATGATATGAGACGATGGGAAATCGAAGGGAGATTGGAACAAGGCCTGGGACGATGAGCCGGTTTAGCATGAAAACATTGTCATCACAACCTTGACCGGATCTATGCCCAGGTCCTGCAGGACAATGCATGAAGAAAAGATCCCAACTTACCAACTAGCTCGTGCTCTGCACACTTGAAGTAGTCCGAGTTCCACTTGAGGTACTCCCACCGGCGGTTGCGGTTGTGGACCTGTGCCGACTCAGTAGGTGTTAGACTGCATTCTGGCTGGTATATAGATCTGGCTTATGTATGTTAATAATATAGAGTGTATAACTGAGTAGTATTTCTATAGAATAAATCTTATACTGGAAGATATAAGGTTAAAAGATATATTAAGTCTGATCTAAACTAGATTTCTCTAGATATCTTATAAAATTAGCCTTCTTAAAAAGTAGAGAGAAGTATATAGAATAATATAAATTATAGTTAAGAGATTAAAAAGCTTAGAACTAATTTTAGATCTTAAACTATAGTTAAGAGGTTTAAAAGTCTAGAATTAATTCTAAGTCTTAAATTTAAATATATTAAAGATAATTAGTAATTATTAAGCTTAAGAGTCTTTATAATTATAAAACTATACTTAATTAATTTATAATAATAATTATTTAATAAATTATTTTATTAATTCTTAGTTTGTTTATTAAATATAAGTTCTCTCTTAAAAAGTTTATAATAATAATCTATCTATCTATTTTGTTTGTTTTTAATATATCTATTAGGTATAAGCTAAGTTACACTATTAATATAATATAGTTAAAAGAGATATAATAAATATAATATCTATATTCTAGAGATACTATAACAGTATCTAATAATAAGGACATAATTATTATTATAAATTAATTAAGTATAGTCCTCTAACTATAAAGGCCCTTAAGCCTGATAGCTATCTTTAATATAGGTTTAAAGCCTAGAATTAGTCTTAGACTTTTAAACCTCTTAACTATAGTTAAGATCTAAAATCAGTCCTAGACTTTTTAACCTCTTAACTATAGTTTGGCCTATAGCTAGCTGATAAGTCAACTTATTTAGATATCTATATATATAAGTTTATAAGTCTAGATATATAAGCTATTTAATAATAATAGATATAATTAAATTATTATAATAAATAGTTCTTTAATAATAAGTAATCTATCCTATAAGCTATAATAATATACTTTAAGACTATTATTAAAAGGTTGTTTTAAATATATATAAAATAATCTATCCTCTTACTCTCTTAAGTCTATCTCTTATACTTATCTATATTAAGACTCTTAAGTATATTCTCTATTAAACAACCCTATATAATACTAATATATATATCTAAGGCTACTAAAGAGATATTATTCTTTCTTATTTCTATAGTATCTAATAAGAAGAATAGATAACTCTTTAGTAAAGTTAAGAAGTTTATCTTTTTTAAGTCTAATCTAGATAAACTATATAGAGCTATTAAAGGAATTAATAATATTAATAACTATAGCCTTCTAGGCTTTAGATACAGCCTATTAGAGACTATTAATATTATAGAGCTACTTAAGAGTCTAATTATCCTTAAAGAGATATAATCTAATAATCTAAATCTTAACTATCTCTTTAGTATTAAGAAATACTAGCTATAGCTAGAATATCTAAGGAAGATAGTTAAGTGTCTTTAGGAAAGAAAGGAGGAATAAAACTAATGCTATGCTGTATAGTGGTTTTACTATATTGATAGTTATCTTAGTAGGATTATAAATTAAATAGAGTTAATAGAAGCTACTTAAATGACTTGTATATAAGGTCTTAATTGATTGATTAATCTAATATTATAGAATCATACTATAGTTATAAACCCTTTAAGAGGGTTTATAATAATAATATAACTTTATTATAAATAGGGTTATAAGATTAGTCTTTTTAGTCTTTAGTCTTAGTCTAACTAACTAAAACTAATTTAATTTTAATTAATAGATTAATTAATTAAAGAATAACTAAATTAATCTTAATTAATAGATTAATTAATTAAGATTAATTAAGACTAACTAAAAACTAATTAAAATAATTAAATATAATTAAAAATTAATAATTTTATTAAATTCTAATAGTTTTTATATTTAGAAATTAAGTTTTTAAGCTTAAAAATTAAGTTTTTAAGCTTAGAAATTAAAGTTTCTATAGAATTTTATAAAATTCTAAAGCTTATAAATTTCCTCTTAAAGAGTTTATAACTATAATATAATTCTATAATATTAGATTAATTAATTAATTAGAATCTTATATATAAGTTATTTAAATAGCTTTTATTAACTCTATTTAATTTATAATCTTATTAGAATAACTATTAATATAATAAAATTACTATTAGTTCTATTCCTTCTTTCTTCTTTAAAGATATTTAATTATCTTTTTTAAATACTCTAGCTATAGTTAGTATTTATTAATATAAAAGAGCTAATTAAGATTTAGATTATTAGATATCTTCTTATTAAAAATATATAGACTTTTAAGTAGTTTTACTATATTAATAGTCTATAAAAGCTTATATTTAAAGATTAGAAGGCTATAGATATTAATAATATTAATTTTATTAATAATATTATAAAGTCTACTTAAATAGAGCTTAAAAAAAGTAAATTTTTTAATCTTATTAAAGAGATACTTATTCTTTTTATTAGATATTATAAAGATAAGAAAGATTAATATCTTATTAAATTAGATTATTTAATAGAGAAGAAGCTTAGAAGTCTTAATAAAGAATATACTTAAGAGTTTTAATATAAATAAGTATAAGAGATAGACTTAAGAGAGTAGTAGAAGAATAGATTATTTTATATATATTTAAAATAATCTCTTAATAATAATCTTAAAGTATATTATTATAGCTTATAAGATAGATTACTTATTATTAAAGAATTATTTATTATAATAATTTAGTTATATTTATTATTATTAAATAACTTATCTATTTATCTATCTATTTTATTTTCTTTTAGTATACTTATTAGATATAAGCTAAGTTATATTATTAATATAATATAGTTAAAAAAGATATAATAAATATAATATCTATATTTTAAAGATATTATAATAATATCTAATAATAAGAATATAATTATTATTATAAATTAATTAAGTATAGTCTTCTAATTATAAAGACTCTTAAGTTTAATAGTTATTAACTATCTTTAATATAGGTTTAAGATTTAGAATTAGTTCTAGACTTTTAGATCTCTTAATTATAGTTAAGATCTAGAATTAGTTTTAAACTTTTTAATCTCTTAATTATAATTTAATCTATAGCTAACTAATAAGTTAACTTATTTAAATATCTATATATATAAGTTTATAAGTCTAGATATATAAGCTACTTAATAATAAATATAATTAAATTATTATAATAAATAGTTTCTTAATAATAAGTAATTTATTTTATAAGCTATAATAATATACTTTAAGATTATTATTAAGAGATTATCTTAAATATATATAAAATAATCTATTCTTTTATTACTAACTCTTTTAAGTCTATATCTCTTATACTTATTTATATTAAGACTCTTAAGTATATTCTCTATTAAATAATCTAATCTATATCTATATATACTTATATAATATTAATATATATATTTAAGGCTATTAAAAAGATATTATTCTTTCTTATTTCTATAGTATTTAATAAGAAGAATAGATAACTCTTTAATAAAGTTAAGAAGTTTATCTTCTTTAAGTTTAATTTAAGTAAACTATATAAGATTATTAAGATAATTAATTATATTAATAATTATAATCTTTTAAGATTTAGATATAGTCTATTAAAGACTATTAATATTATAAAGTTACTTAAAAGTATAACTATTCTTATAGATATAGAATCTAATAATTTAAATCTTAACTAACTCTTTAATATTAAGAAATATTAGCTATAACTAGAATATTTAAGAAAGATAATTAAGTATCTTTAGAGAAGAAAGAAGGAATAGGATTAGTATTATACTATATATATATATATAGTTTTACTATATTAATAGTTATTCTAATAGAGTTATAAATTAAATAAAGTTAATAGAAGCTATTTAAATAACTTATATATAAGATTCTAATTAATTAATTAATTTAATACTATAGATTTATATTATAGTTATAAACTCTTTAAGAAGAATTAAATAACTTATATATCTAGACTTATAAACTTATATATATAGATATCTAGATAAGTTAACTTACTAGCTAGTTATAGACTAAACTATAATTTAAAGATTAAAAAGTCTAGAACTAATTCTAGATATTAATTATAATTAAGAGATCTAAAAGTTTAGAATTAATTCTAGATCTTAAACCTATATTAAAGATAGTTAATAGCCTTAAACTTAAGAGTCTTTATAATTAGAGAACTATATTTAATTAATCTATAATAATAATTATATCCCTCTTAGAGGGTTTATAACCATAGTGTGATTCTATAGTGTTAGATTGATCGATTAATTAGGACCTTATATGCAAGTCATTTAAGTGGCTTCTATCAACTCCATTTAATTTACAACCCTATTAGAATAACTATCAATATAGTAAAACCATATATATATATAACATAGCACCAGTTCTATTCCTTCTTTCTTCCCTAAAGATACTTAACTGTCTTCTTTAGATATTCTAGCTATAGCTAGTATTTCTTAATATTAAAAAGATGGTTGAGATTTCGATTATTAGGTTATATCTCTTTAAGGATAATCAGACTCTTAAGTAGCTCTATAATGTCAATAGTCTCTAGTAGGCTATATCTAAAGCCTAGAAGGCTGTAGTTATTAATATTATTAATTCTTCTAGCAGCCCTATATAGTTTACCTAGATCAGACTTAGAAAAGATGAACTTCTTAACTTTACTAAAGAGTTGCCTATTCTTCTTATTAGATACTATAGGAATAAGGAAGGATAGCATCTCTTTAGTAGCCTTAGATGTATATGTTGGTATTATATAAGTGTGTGTATGTATAGGTAGGGTTGTTTGATAGAGAATGTGCTTAAGAGTCTTGATATAGATAAGTATGAGAGACAGACTTAAAAGAGCTAGTAGTAGGAGGATAGACTATTTTATATATATTTAAGACAACCTCTTAGTAGTGGCCTTAAAGTATATTATTATAGCTTGTAGGGTGGATTGCTTATTATTAAGGGACTGTTTATTATAATAATTTAGTTGTGTCTATTATTATTAAATAGCTTGTGTATTTAGGCTTACAAACTTATATATATAGATGTCTAGATGAGTTAACTTATTGACTGGCTATAGGAGTCTAGCTAAACTATAGTCAAGAGGTTAAAAAGTCTGGGATTGATTCCAGGCCTTAACTATAGTTAAGAGGTTTAAAAGTCTAGGACTGATTCTATGTCTTGGACCTATATTAGAGACAGTCAGTAGCTATTAGGCTTAAGGGCCTTTATGATTAGAGGACTATGCTTAATTAATCTATAATAATAATTATGTTCTTATTATTAGATACTATTATAGTGTCTCTAGAATATAGGTATTATATTTATTATATCTCTTTTAACTGTATTATATCAACAGTATAACTTAGCTTATACCTAATAGGTATACTAAAAATAAATAAAATAGATAGATAGATAGATAATAATTATATTCTTATTATTAGATATTATTATAATATCTTTAGAATATAGATATTATCTATCTATCTATTTTATTTATTTTTAGTATATTTATTAAATATAAGCTAAGTTATACTATTAATATAATATAGTTAAAAGAGATATAATAAATATAATACCTATATTTTAAAGATATTATAATAATATCTAATAATAAGAATATAATTATTATTATAGATTAATTAAGTATAGTCCTCTAATTATAAAGGCCCTTAAGTTTAATAGCTATTAACTATCTCTAATATAGATCTAAGATCTAGAATCAGTCCTATACTTTTAGACCTCTTAACTATAGTTAATACCTAGAATTAGTCCTAGACTTTTTAATCTCTTAACTATAGTTTAGCTAGACTGCTATAGCTAGTTAATAAGTCAACTTATCTAGATATCTATATATATAAGTTTATAAGCCTGAATATATAAGCTATTTAATAATAAATATAATTAAATTATTATAATAAACAGTTCTTTAATAATAAGTAATCTGCTCTATAAGCTCTAATATAATAATAATATACTTTAAGATTACTATTAAGAGGCTGTCTTAAATATATATAAAATAATCTGTCCTCCTATTACTAGCTCTCTTAAGTCTATCTCTTATACTTATCTATATTAAGAATCTTAAGTATATTCTCTATTAAACAATCTACTATAATACTAATATATATATCTAAGGCTAAAGAGATATTATCCTTTCTTATTTCTATAGTATTTAATAAAAAGAATAGATAACTCTTTAGTAAAGTTAAGAAGTTTATCTTTTTTAAGTCTAATCTAGATAAACTATATAAAGCTATTAAAGAAATTAATAATATTAATAATTATAGTCTTTTAGACTTTAGATATAGCCTATTAAAGACTATTAATTATAAAGCTACTTAAGAGTCTAATTATTCTTAAAGAGATATAATCTAATAATCTAAATCTTAACTATCTTTTTAATATTAAGAAATATTAATTATAATTAGAATATCTAAGAAAGATAGTTAAGTATCTTTAAGAAAGAAAGAAGGAATAGAATTAGTAATAGTTTTACTATATTAATAGTTATCTTAATAGAGTTATAAATTAAATAGAGTTAATAGAAATCACTTAAATAACTTATATATAAGGTTCTAATTAATTAATTAATCTAATACTATAGAATTATATTATAGTTATAAACTCTTTAAGAGGGATAATAAATATAATATCTATATTCTAAAGATATTATAATAATATCTAATAATAAGAATATAATTATTATTATTATTAGTTTAGCTATATTTAGTAGATATATATATATCTAGATATTATTAAATTACTTATTATAATCTTATTCTTATTATTATTCTCTCTATCTCTATAATATATAACTCCTCTTATTTAAGTGTGACGATCCTTGATCCCAAGAGGTAAGACTACTTCGTAGGACCGGAGGCGTGTGGGTTTATGTAAGCAGTAAGTGATGGGCGCTGCTGAGCAATGGTGGGTGACTTGATCGTAGCTAAGATAG